>NC_047024.1:43394329-44109347 GCF_902652985.1 Pecten maximus
TTTCCCTTTTTTTAAAGGGAAAAAAACAATTAAACCCAAAGTTTAAAAAAAAAAATAAAAAAATTTTTTTTTATGAAAAATAAGAATCGTTTAAGTCTTTTATGCCAAAGTCAACAATAATTTTGTTTTGATGAATAGCTGTAAGTGTTTTTTGTCCATTAGAATTCTGATTTTGCCTGATTCCCCTGATAAGTTTGACTCTCTGTACTTACGTCCTTCTCCTTAGACACCTGAACTTTCTCGGCTGCCGTGGTAAGAATCTTAACTAGTTCCTCTTGCTTTCTAAACTCCTGGTAGAGGGCGTCACCCGCCACACTCACCAAGGCAACGAACATAAGTTCATATCGATGTTTGTAGATACAATCCTGGGCTGCTCCTTTCAACAACCTGGATATACACAAATTAGAGCTGATCAAAATAACCAATACGTTAAAAATAGATCATATCACTTTAATTACTTATGTCTGTATACTAAAAGTAAAAATTGTATGGCTTTCCAACACATGATGTTAACTTGATATATTTACCATTGTACAATGTATGGCACTGCCACTATATAACCCTACCAATTCAGTGGCGAGTTCACCAGCTTATGAACTGCCAACTGAAATTTGAATTTGAAAATTAAAAAAAAAAATTGCACGACAAATAAAAAATCGCAGATGGTAAATATAAGCATTGAACGGCTTTCAGTTGGCATTCATAGTCAATATGAATGCCAACTGGACAGAGGCAAATTCAACATGAAGCGCACACTAGCGCAAATTCAACATGAAGCGCACACTAGCGCTTCATGTTGAATTTGCCTCTGTCCAGTTGGCATTCATATTGACTATGAATGCCAACTGAAAGCCGTTCAATGCTTAAATAAATCTCAGGTAACACCAAACATTTATTTACATTAAATTTTACTCCAAACAACAATTTTAGTGGTAAGCTTATTCCAGCAGCAATCTTATGCTCAAAATGTTTAGCTCATTTTGTGATGAAAGCATTCAACTACATTATGACTTGGCAGTTTCTGTATACTGTATCTTACAGCAGGTAAGACAGTTTCCGTATACTGTATCTTACAGCAGGTAAGACAGTTTCCGTATACTGTATCTTACAGCAGGTAAGACGGTTTCCGTATACTGTATCTTACAGCAGGTAAGACGGTTTCCGTATACTGTATCTTACAGCAGGTAAGACGGTTTCCATATACCGTATAGCGGGAAATTTTAGCGGGGCTTTAATTTGGCGATTTGGCGGGTCCGTATATAGATCGCCAAAATTTAACCCGTCAAATTTTAACACCGCCAATTAAAAAGACGCGAAAATTTCAATTTTGCCATTAGTTTCCGTTCCGATCGCCATTTACCTTTGATAACTCCCGAGAGTAACGACTGGTGCGTAACGTTGGTTGTTGCCTTGCACCTGTCGGCCAAAATGCCGATAGGTATGAATAGCTATAGCTAGTGAACAACTACTCACGATACATGTATAGCAATACAAGTATGACATGTATCGCATCATAATTATTTTTTATGAAAACAAAGCCATCTACCCTTATCATTCAATGGACTGATGTTAACACTTTACCTGTAGACTCATTGTTTAACATACCTGTACGTATACACATCATACAATAGATGACCACGTCGATAGCATACGGTTGATTAAATTCTCTTTGTCTGTTGCTTGTACATATAAACACTAATTTGACAACACACTTCATCAGCATGGATAGAATGTATGGGCATAACATAATTATCTATATATACCGGTAGGTAATATATATGCTCAACGCCAAATTAAAACCCTAGATTTAATGGAAATCGCTAAATTTTAACTCGCCAAAATTTAACTTCCAGTTTTCATGACCAAATCGCCAAATTTTATGACCGCTAAAATTTCCCGCTATACGGTACTGTATCTTACAGCAGGTAAGACGGTTTCCGTATACTGTATCTGACAGCAGGTAAGACGGTTTCCGTATACTGTATCTGACAGCAGGTAAGACGGTTTCCGTATACTGTATCTTACAGCAGGTAAGACGGTTTCCGTATACTGTATCTTACAGCAGGTAAGACGGTTTCCGTATACTGTATCTTACAGCAGGTAAGACGGTTTCCGTATACTGAATCTTACAGCAGGTAAGACGGTTTCCGTATACTGTATCTTACAGCAGGTAAGACGGTTTCCGTATACTGTATCTTACAGCAGGTAAGACGGTTTCCGTATACTGTATCTTACAGCAGGTAAGACGGTTTCCGTATACTGTATCTTACAGCAGGTAAGACGGTTTCCGTATACTGTATCTTACAGCAGGTAAGACAGTTTCTGTATACTGTATCTGACAGCAGGTAAGACAGTTTCCGTATACTGTATCTGACAGCAGGTAAGACAGTTTCCGTATACTGTATCTTACAGCAGGTAAGACAGTTTCCATATACTGTATCTTACAGCAAGTATTACAGTTTCTGTATACTGTATCTTACAGCAGGTAAGACAGTTTCCGTATACTGTATCTGACAGCAGGTAAGACAGTTTCCGTATACTGTATCTGACAGCAGGTAAGACAGTTTCCGTATACTGTATCTTACAGCAAGTAAGACAGTTTCTGTATACTGTATCTTACAGCAAGTATTACAGTTTCTGTATACTGTATCTTACAGCAGGTAAGACAGTTTCTGTATACTGTATCTTACAGCAAGTAAGACAGTTTCCGTATACTGTATCTTACAGCAAGTATTACAGTTTCTGTATACTGTATCTTACAGCAAGTAAGACAGTTTCTGTATACTGTATCTTACAGCAGGTATTACAAATCATCACTGCTCTATATTATAAATGGCAGTTTCTGTATACTGTATCTTACAGCACGTATTACAGATCATCACTGCTCTATATTATAAATGACGAGACAGACTTTGAGTACACCAAATTAAGCAAGTTTCCAGAAATCAATTCCTTCATTGGGTACCTAGCTGGTCCAGTAAGGATACATTACCAAAAGAACTTGTGAGCAAATCTGATACTCTTGCAGGACTGTTCCAGTAGAAGTCGCGACAGGTCTGAGGCATGATAACTCTCGTACTTCAGGGCCTACAAAAAGATTACAAATAATTAAAAGGAGTTTTTATAATTACTTAATCATGACAAGATGTCTCCTCTGTAATTAGCTCATCAAACCAATATAACAAGAGGTCCATGTGGCCTGTATCGCTCACCTGGTTGGAAGAGACCAAATGTCAAAATACAGTTCACGTTCAATTCGCTTTATTTGTCAATCACAAACAGTGCTATATATGGGTATAGTGCTTTAAAGAAATAACGAAGTCCAGACACTCTAAGGGTCTGAAAGACCTCAAAAATTGTTTTTAGAACATGCATTCATCACTTTATGACTAGTAGCGATTTAAATGAATTACGTTTATTTCCCGTGTGGGGCCCTGCCCATTTGGACCCTTGGGGGTCAAAGTCATCATTAATGCAAAATCTGTTCCCCTTCCCCAAAGGATGTTTCCAACCAAATTCGGTTAAAATCCATTCATAACTTTATGACTAGTAGCGATTTAAGGGAATTACCTCTATTTCCCCTATTGGGCCCCGCCCTTTTGGCCCCTTGGGGGACAGAGTCACCATTTATGCAAAATCTGTTCCCCTTCCCCCAAGGATGTTTCTGACCAAATTGTTTTCAAATCGATTCATAACTTTATGACTAGTAGCTATTTAAAGGAATTACCTCTATTTCCTCTATTGGGCCGGGCCCTGCCCCTTTGGCCCCTCGGGGGTCAGAGTCACCATTTATGCAAAATCTGTTCCCCTTCCCCCAAGGATGTTTCTGACCAAATTGGGTTCAAATCCATTCATAACTTTGTGACAAGTTGCGATTTAAAGGAATCACCTCTATTTCCCCTATTGGGCCGCACCTATTGGCCCCTCTGGGGTCAGAAGTCACCATCTATACAAAATCTGTTCCCCTTCCCCCAAGGATGTTTCAGACCAAATTGGGTTCAAATCCATTCATAATTTTATGACTAGTAGTGATTTAAAGGAATTGCCTCAATTTCTCCTATTGGGCCCTGCCCCTGCGGCCCCTTGGGGGTCAGAGTCACCATTTATGCAAAATCTGTTCCCCTTCCCTCAACGATGTTTCTGACTAAATTGGGTTCAAATCCATTCATACCTTTCAGACAACTAGCGATATAAAGGAATTGCCTCAATTTCTCCTATTGGGCCCTGCCCCTGCGGCCCCTTGGGGGTCAGAGTCACCATTTATGCAAAATCTGTTCCCCTTCCCTCAACGATGTTTCTGACTAAATTGGGTTCAAATCCATGCATACCTTTCAGACAACTAGCGATTTAAAGGAATTACCTCAATTTCCCCTATTGGGCCCTGCACCTCCAGCCCCTTGGGGGTCAGAGTCACCATTTATGCAAAATCTGTTCCCCTTCCCTCAACGATGTTTCTGACTAAATTGGGTTCAAATCCATTCATACCTTTCAGACAACTAGCGATTTAAAGGAATTGCCTCAATTTCTCCTATTGGGCCCTGCCCCTGCGGCCCCTTGGGGGTCAGAGTCACCATTTATGCAAAATCTGTTCCCCTTCCCTCAACGATGTTTCTGACTAAATTGGGTTCAAATCCATGCATACCTTTCAGACAACTAGCGATTTAAAGGAATTACCTCAATTTCCCCTATTGGGCCCTGCACCTCCAGCCCCTTGGGGGTCAGAGTCACCATTTATGTAAAATCTGTTCCCCTTCCCCCAAGGATGTTTCAGACCAAATTGGGTTCAAATCCATTCATAACTTTATGACTAGTAGTGATTTAAAGGAATTGTCTCAATTTCCCCTATTGGGCCCCGCCCCTCCGGCTGAAATTGTGTGGTAGGTAATCTTCTTGTCTTTCACTCACTTTGAAATGACATGTCGGACACGACTTCCTATCACAGGTACACATGCTGATTTGATTTCAAAACGATACAACAGTATTACATGAAAATTTTGTATTTATTAGAAATGTCATTTTAGTATAAATAATAAATAAGATTTTATTAATATTATTTGAAATCAAATAAGCGTGTTTCTGTTAAGGATTTTAAAAAACCCATATATTTAGACCTATACCAACATGTCTACCTTGAAACTTGGTTAACTCGAAGACTCGGCTAACTCAAAAGTTTTTACACGATCCCGATGCCTTCAAGTTAACGAGTTATGACTGTAATTGATTTATACTGGGAGACTACACAGAATCCACAACTTGGAAAATTTTGAATATCAGCAAGTACAGTATAAAGACCAAGATAATCCCTGTAACATCAACACTAATCATAGACACAATGTGGGGATTATTACCTGGATCAGGTGTGGTATACAATGTGGGGATTATTACCTGGATCAGGTGTGGTATACAATGTGGGGATTATTACCTGGATCAGGTGTGGTATACAATGTGGGGATTATTACCTGGATCAGGTGTGGTATACAATGTGGGGATTATTACCTGGATCAGGTGTGGTATACAATGTGTGGATTATTACCTGGATCAGGTGTGGTATACAATGTGGGGATTATTACCTGGATCAGGTGTGGTATACAATGTGGGGATTATTACCTGGATCAGGTGTGGTATACAATGTGGGGATTATTACCTGGATCAGGTGTGGTATACAATGTGGGGATTATTACCTGGATCAGGTGTGGTATACAATGTGGGGATTATTACCTGGATCAGTTGTGGTATACAATGTGGGGATTATTACCTGGATCAGGTGTGGTATACAATGTGGGGATTATTACCTGGATCAGGTGTGGTATACAATGTGGGGATTATTACCTGGATCAGGTGTGGTATACAATGTGGGGATTATTACCTGGATCAGTTGTGGTATACAATGTGGGGATTATTACCTGGATCAGGTGTGGTATACAATGTGGGGATTATTACCTGGATCAGGTGTGGTATACAATGTGGGGATTATTACCTGGATCAGGTGTGGTATACAATGTGGGGATTATTACCTGGATCAGGTGTGGTATACAATGTGGGGATTATTACCTGGATCAGGTGTGGTATACAATGTGGGGATTATTACCTGGATCAGGTGTGGTATACAATGTGGGGATTATTACCTGGATCAGGTGTGGTATACAATGTGGGGATTATTACCTGGATCAGGTGTGGTATACAATGTGGGGATTATTACCTGGATCAGGTGTGGTATACAATGTGGGGATTATTACCTGGATCAGGTGTGGTATACAATGTGGGGATTATTACCTGGATCAGGTGTGGTATACAATGTGGGGATTATTACCTGGATCAGGTGTGGTATACAATGTGGGGATTATTACCTGGATCAGGTGTGGTATACAATGTGGGGATTATTACCTGGATCAGGTGTGGTATACAATGTGGGGATTATTACCTGGATCAGGTGTGGTATACAATGTGGGGATTATTACCTGGATCAGGTGTGGTATACAATGTGGGGATTATTACCTGGATCAGGTGTGGTATACAATGTGGGGATTATTACCTGGATCAGGTGTGGTATACAATGTGGGGATTATTACCTGGATCAGGTGTGGTATACAATGTGGGGATTATTACCTGGATCAGGTGTGGTATACAATGTGGGGATTATTACCTGGATCAGGTGTGGTATACAATGTGGGGATTATTACCTGGATCAGGTGTGGTATACAATGTGGGGATTATTACCTGGATCAGGTGTGGTATACAATGTGGGGATTATTACCTGGATCAGGTGTGGTATACAATGTGGGGATTATTACCTGGATCAGGTGTGGTATACAATGTGGGGATTATTACCTGGATCAGGTGTGGTATACAATGTGGGGATTATTACCTGGATCAGGTGTGGTATACAATGTGGGGATTATTACCTGGATCAGGTGTGGTATACAATGTGGGGATTATTACCTGGATCAGGTGTGGTATACAATGTGGGGATTATTACCTGGATCAGGTGTGGTATACAATGTGGGGATTATTACCTGGATCAGGTGTGGTATACAATGTGGGGATTATTACCTGGATCAGGTGTGGTATACAATGTGGGGATTATTACCTGGATCAGGTGTGGTATACAATGTGGGGATTATTACCTGGATCAGGTGTGGTATACAATGTGGGGATTATTACCTGATCAGGTGTGGTATACAATGTGGGGATTATTACCTGGATCAGGTTGTGGTATACAATGTGGGGATTATTACCTGGATCAGGTGTGGTATACAATGTGGGGATTATTACCTGGATCAGGTGTGGTATACAATGTGGGGATTATTACCTGGATCAGGTGTGGTATACAATGTGGGGATTATTACCTGGATCAGGTGTGGTATACAATGTGGGGATTATTACCTGGATCAGGTGTGGTATACAATGTGGGGATTATTACCTGGATCAGGTGTGGTATACAATGTGGGGATTATTACCTGATCAGGTGTGGTATACAATGTGGGGATTATTACCTGGATCAGGTGTGGTATACAATGTGGGGATTATTACCTGGATCAGGTGTGGTATACAATGTGGGGATTATTACCTGGATCAGGTGTGGTATACAATGTGGGGATTATTACCTGGATCAGGTGTGGTATACAATGTGGGGATTATTACCTGGATCAGGTGTGGTATACAATGTGGGGATTATTACCTGGATCAGGTGTGGTATACAATGTGGGGATTATTACCTGGATCAGGTGTGGTATACAATATGGGGATTATTACCTGGATCAGGTGTGGTATACAATGTGGGGATTATTACCTGATCAGGTGTGGTATACAATGTGGGGATTATTACCTGGATCAGGTGTGGTATACAATGTGGGGATTATTACCTGGATCAGGTGTGGTATACAATGTGGGAGATTATTACCTGGATCAGGTGTGGTATACAATGTGGGGATTATTACCTGGATCAGGTGTGGTATACAATGTGGGGATTATTACCTGGATCAGGTGTGGTATACAATGTGGGGATTATTACCTGGATCAGGTGTGGTATACAATGTGGGGATTATTACCTGGATCAGGTGTGGTATACAATGTGGGGATTATTACCTGATCAGGTGTGGTATACAATGTGGGGATTATTACCTGGATCAGGTGTGGTATACAATGTGGGGATTATTACCTGGATCAGGTGTGGTATACAATGTGGGGATTATTACCTGGATCAGGTGTGGTATACAATCTGGGGATTATTACCTGATCAGGTGTGGTATACAATGTGGGGATTATTACCTGGATCAGGTGTGGTATACAATGTGGGGATTATTACCTGGATCAGGTGTGGTATACAATGTGGGGATTATTACCTGGATCAGGTGTGGTATACAATGTGGGGATTATTACCTGGATCAGGTGTGGTATACAATGTGGGGATTATTACCTGGATCAGGTGTGGTATACAATGTGGGGATTATTACCTGGATCAGGTGTGGTATACAATGTGGGGATTATTACCTGGATCAGGTGTGGTATACAATGTGGGGATTATTACCTGGATCAGGTGTGGTATACAATGTGGGGATTATTACCTGGATCAGGTGTGGTATACAATGTGGGGATTATTACCTGGATCAGGTGTGGTATACAATGTGGGGATTATTACCTGGATCAGGTGTGGTATACAATGTGGGGATTATTACCTGGATCAGGTGTGGTATACAATGTGGGGATTATTACCTGGATCAGGTGTGGTATACAATGTGGGGATTATTACCTGGATCAGGTGTGGTATACAATGTGGGGATTATTACCTGGATCAGGTGTGGTATACAATGTGGGGATTATTACCTGGATCAGGTGTGGTATACAATGTGGGGATTATTACCTGGATCAGGTGTGGTATACAATGTGGGGATTATTACCTGGATCAGGTTGTGGTATACAATGTGGGGATTATTACCTGGATCAGGTGTGGTATACAATGTGGGGATTATTACCTGGATCAGGTGTGGTATACAATGTGGGGATTATTACCTGGATCAGGTGTGGTATACAATGTGGGGATTATTACCTGGATCAGGTGTGGTATACAATGTGGGGATTATTACCTGGATCAGGTGTGGTATACAATGTGGGGATTATTACCTGGATCAGGTGTGGTATACAATGTGGGGATTATTACCTGGATCAGGTGTGGTATACAATGTGGGGATTATTACCTGGATCAGTTGTGGTATACAATGTGGGGATTATTACCTGGATCAGGTGTGGTATACAATGTGGGGATTATTACCTGGATCAGGTGTGGTATACAATGTGGGGATTATTACCTGGATCAGGTGTGGTATACAATGTGGGGATTATTACCTGATCAGGTGTGGTATACAATGTGGGGATTATTACCTGGATCAGGTGTGGTATACAATGTGGGGATTATTACCTGATCAGGTGTGGTATACAATGTGGGGATTATTACCTGGATCAGGTGTGGTATACAATGTGGGGATTATTACCTGGATCAGGTGTGGTATACAATGTGGGGATTATTACCTGGATCAGGTGTGGTATACAATGTGGGGATTATTACCTGGATCAGGTGTGGTATACAATGTGGGGATTATTACCTGGATCAGGTGTGGTATACAATGTGGGGATTATTACCTGGATCAGGTGTGGTATACAATGTGGGGATTATTACCTGATCAGGTGTGGTATACAATGTGGGGATTATTACCTGGATCAGGTGTGGTATACAATGTGGGGATTATTACCTGGATCAGGTGTGGTATACAATGTGGGGATTATTACCTGGATCAGGTGTGGTATACAATGTGGGGATTATTACCTGGATCAGGTGTGGTATACAATGTGGGGATTATTACCTGGATCAGGTGTGGTATACAATGTGGGGATTATTACCTGATCAGGTGTGGTATACAATGTGGGGATTATTACCTGGATCAGTTGTGGTATACAATGTGGGGATTATTACCTGGATCAGGTGTGGTATACAATGTGGGGATTATTACCTGGATCAGGTGTGGTATACAATGTGGGGATTATTACCTGGATCAGTTGTGGTATACAATGTGGGGATTATTACCTGGATCAGGTTTGGTATACAATGTGGGGATTATTACCTGGATCAGGTGTGGTATACAATGTGGGGATTATTACCTGGATCAGGTGTGGTATACAATGTGGGGATTATTACCTGGATCAGGTGTGGTATACAATGTGGGGATTATTACCTGGATCAGGTGTGGTATACAATGTGGGGATTATTACCTGGATCAGGTGTGGTATACAATGTGGGGATTATTACCTGGATCAGGTGTGGTATACAATGTGGGGATTATTACCTGGATCAGGTGTGGTATACAATGTGGGGATTATTACCTGGATCAGGTGTGGTATACAATGTGGGGATTATTACCTGGATCAGTTGTGGTATACAATGTGGGGATTATTACCTGGATCAGTTGTGGTATACAATGTGGGGATTATTACCTGGATCAGGTGTGGTATACAATGTGGGGATTATTACCTGGATCAGGTGTGGTATACAATATGGGGATTAGTACCTGGATCAGTTGTGGTATACAATGTGGGGATTATTACCTGGATCAGGTGTGGTATACAATGTGGGGATTATTACCTGGATCAGGTGTGGTATACAATGTGGGGATTATTACCTGGATCAGGTGTGGTATACAATGTGGGGATTATTACCTGGATCAGGTGTGGTATACAATGTGGGGATTATTACCTGGATCAGGTGTGGTATACAATGTGGGGATTATTACCTGGATCAGGTGTGGTATACAATGTGGGGATTATTACCTGGATCAGGTGTGGTATACAATGTGGGGATTATTACCTGATCAGGTGTGGTATACAATGTGGGGATTATTACCTGGATCAGGTGTGGTATACAATGTGGGGATTATTACCTGGATCAGGTGTGGTATACAATGTGGGGATTATTACCTGGATCAGGTGTGGTATACAATGTGGGGATTATTACCTGGATCAGGTGTGGTATACAATGTGGGGATTATTACCTGGATCAGGTGTGGTATACAATGTGGGGATTATTACCTGGATCAGGTGTGGTATACAATGTGGGGATTATTACCTGGATCAGGTGTGGTATACAATGTGGGGATTATTACCTGGATCAGGTGTGGTATACAATGTGGGGATTATTACCTGGATCAGGTGTGGTATACAATGTGGGGATTATTACCTGGATCAGGTGTGGTATACAATGTGGGGATTATTACCTGGATCAGGTGTGGTATACAATGTGGGGATTATTACCTGGATCAGGTGTGGTATACAATATGGGGATTATTACCTGGATCAGGTGTGGTATACAATGTGGGGATTATTACCTGGATCAGGTGTGGTATACAATGTGGGGATTATTACCTGGATCAGGTGTGGTATACAATGTGGGGATTATTACCTGGATCAGGTGTGGTATACAATGTGGGGATTATTACCTGGATCAGGTGTGGTATACAATGTGGGGATTATTACCTGGATCAGGTGTGGTATACAATGTGGGGATTATTACCTGGATCAGGTGTGGTATACAATGTGGGGATTATTACCTGGATCAGGTGTGGTATACAATGTGGGGATTATTACCTGGATCAGGTGTGGTATACAATGTGGGGATTATTACCTGGATCAGGTGTGGTATACAATGTGGGGATTATTACCTGGATCAGGTGTGGTATACAATGTGGGGATTATTACCTGGATCAGGTGTGGTATACAATGTGGGGATTATTACCTGGATCAGGTGTGGTATACAATGTGGGGATTATTACCTGGATCAGGTGTGGTATACAATGTGGGATTATTACCTGGATCAGTTGTGGTATAAAATGTGGGGATTATTACCTGATCAGGTGTGGTATACAATGTGGGGATTATTACCTGGATCAGGTGTGGTATACAATGTGGGGATTATTACCTGGATCAGGTGTGGTATACAATGTGGGGATTATTACCTGGATCAGGTGTGGTATACAATGTGGGGATTATTACCTGGATCAGGTGTGGTATACAATGTGGGGATTATTACCTGGATCAGGTGTGGTATACAATGTGGGGATTATTACCTGGATCAGGTGTGGTATACAATGTGGGGATTATTACCTGGATCAGGTGTGGTATACAATGTGGGGATTATTACCTGGATCATGTGTGGTATACAATGTGGGGATTATTACCTGGATCAGGTGTGGTATACAATGTGGGGATTATTACCTGGATCAGGTGTGGTATACAATGTGGGGATTATTACCTGGATCAGTTGTGGTATACAATGTGGGGATTATTACCTGGATCAGGTGTGGTATACAATGTGGGGATTATTACCTGGATCAGTTGTGGTATAAACTCAATCAAGTCATCTGTTGCCATTTTCTTAAGGCAGTCAACAGCAAATTTCCTCACTGTAATGTCGGGATATCTGTTATCAAAAAGAAGATAGGTGTAAACTACAAATATTCTGTAATGTTAGATACGTGTAATCTACAAGTATTCTGTAGTGTTAGATACGTGTAACTACAAGTATTCTGTAATGTTAGATACGTGTAACTACAAGTATTCTGTAGTGTTAGATATGTGTAACTACAAGTATTCTGTAGTGTTAGATACGTGTAACTACAAGTATTCTGTAGTGTTAGATACGTGTAACTACAAGTATTCTGTAATGTTAGATATGTGTAACTACAAGTATTCTGTAATGTTAGATACGTGTAACTACAAGTATTCTGTAATGTTAGATACGTGTAACTACAAGTATTCTGTAGTGTTAGATACGTGTAACTACAAGTATTCTGTAGTGTTAGATATGTGTAACTACAAGTATTCTGTAATGTTAGATACGTGTAACTACAAGTATTCTGTAATGTTAGATACGTGTAACTACAAGTATTCTGTAGTGTTAGATACGTGTAACTACAAGTATTCTGTAGTGTTAGATATGTGTAACTACAAGTATTCTGTAATGTTAGATACGTGTAACTACAAGTATTCTGTAATGTTAGATACGTGTAACTACAAGTATTCTGTAATGTTAGATACGTGTAACTACAAGTATTCTGTAATGTTAGATATGTGTAACTACAAGTATTCTGTAGTGTTATTGGTAATGTTAGATACGTGTAACTACAAGTATTCTGTAATGTTAGATACATGTAACTACAAGTATTCTGTAGTGTTAGATATGTGTAACTACAAGTATTCTGTAGTGTTATTGGTAATGTTAGATACGTGTAACTACAAGTATTCTGTAATGTTAGATACATGTAACTACAAGTATTCTGTAGTGTTAGATATGTGTAACTACAAGTATTCTGTAGTGTTATTGGTAATGTTAGATACGTGTAACTACAAGTATTCTGTAATGTTAGATACATGTAACTACAAGTATTCTGTAATGTTAGATACATGTAACTACAAGTATTCTGTAGTGTTAGATATGTGTAACTACAAGTATTCTGTACTGTTATTGGTAATGTTAGATACATGTAACTACAAGTATTCTGTAATGTTAGATATGTGTAACTACAAGTATTCTGTACTGTTAGATACGTGTAACTACAAGTATTCTGTAGTGTTAGATACATGTGTAACTACAAGTGTTCTGTAGTGTTAGATAGTGTACTACAAAGTATCTGTAGTGTTATTGGTAATGTTAGATACGTGTAACTACAAGTATTCTGTAATGTTAGATACATGTAACTACAAGTATTCTGTAGTGTTAGATATGTGTAACTACAAGTGTTCTGTAGTGTTATTGGTAATGTTAGATATGTGTAACTACAAGTATTCTGTAATGTTAAATACGTGTAACTACAAGTATTCTGTAGTGTTATATACGTGTAACTACAAGTATTCTGTAATGTTAGATACATGTAACTACAAGTATTCTGTAATGTTAGATACGTGTATCTACAAGTATTCTGTAGTGTTAGATACGTGTAACTACAAGTATTCTGTTACTAGTGTTATTGGTAATGTTAGATACGTGTAACTACAAGTACAGAACATAATGTTTCCCTCTTAGGTTCATGGAAAGACAAATGGACACCTGTTTCAATAAAATCTTATAAAAACAATATTACACTCAGTATCTTGGTAACTTTGAAACAACAAAGTCTTTTACCTTTGTATTTCTTTTTTCATTTCATGAAATATAAAACCAAATAGTATTTACTTGATGCATCGAACAAGATATAATAAAAAGAAGTTTTGTGAACACTATATATTCATCCTGGAAAGATGCATTGGGACTTACTGTGGTTGGAGCAGCTCCAAAGCCTGCATCGGGTCTATACCACCCCAGTTCTGTAGTAATGAGTAAACCTCAGAGAGACTCGCCCAATCCCAGCGTTCCACACCCTGTAGTATCCATGGCAACACATCCGGGAAATCGTGTAGATAGTTACGGTAACGCCAAAGTATCTCCAGTTCATCTGCCTGACAACTGTGTTAGGGACAAAAATTGAAAAATAAACAGCCTTACTACGCCAGTCTGAGAAAACTGGACTAACACCACTAACATGTTACACTTACAGACACATACATGTAGTTAAAACTATATCACCACTCTCTATATAATTTAATGTATCAATGTAAATCAATGGACATTTATCTTATTTAGAGCTTCCAGTTATTCTTCATCATGCTTTACATTTAGAATACTGTAAACGTGGTTATTTTCACGGCGATCCAAAGTTAATTTTGTGATTTTGATATATAAACTTTACATTTGGAGGTAATTTTTGCGATTGATCCTCCTTCATTTACAGTTTGAGATTACGCAAATTGATATCAAAATGATATATGTGTGGGGGAAATTTCGCGATTGAAAGGACTCCGCGTAATAAGTGCAAATTTTCCCCTTATGTAAATGTCCACATGTACATTAGACTATGAACAACTAAACAGCATGGAAACATAATTGGAATTATACAAACACAAAAATTCAATGAAATATTAAATATTATGTTTTAGCTGTGATGTCATTTAAACAAGAAATATTAAACAAAATATAAATTAATGTACGACATGTATATCAAAAATAAAATCAAAAATACAAAATACATTGTGTATATATCAAAATAGAAGGATTGTCTTCTCTGATCTAATTGAATACAAGATTCATCAAAAAAACGAATCCTTAATCGAAAGCATGATTCATTTTCAAAATAAGAGACAATGATGAAAGAGAGAGTAACTTACGATGACACACAGTCCTTTTCCATAGTGTCTGTTACAATTTTCTGTATTTCTGGTAACAAAGACGAAAATGCTTTCTTCTCACTGAAATCACAAAAAAATCATTACTGGAACACTCATGGGCGTGTCATTAATCTAACAGTGGGCGTGTCATTATTCTAACAGTGTGCGTGTCATTAATCTGTCATTAATCTAACAGTGGGCGTGTCATTACTCTAACAGTGGGCGTGTCATTAGTCTAACAGTGGACATGTCATTAGTCTATAAGTGGGCGTGTCATTAATCTAACAATGGGCATGTCATTAATCTAACAATGGGCATGTCATTAATCTAACAGTGGGCGTGTCATTAGTCTAACAGTGGTCGTGTCATTAATTATCTGTCATTAATCTAACAGTTGGTGTGTCATTAATCTAACAGTGGGCGTGTCATTAATCTAATAGTGGGCGTGTCATTATTCTATCAGTGGGTGTGTCATTAATCTATCAGTGGGCATGCCATTAATCTAACAGTGGGCGTGTCATTAGTCTAACAGTGGGCATGTCATTAATCTAACAGTGGGCATGCCATTAATCTAACAATGGGCGTGTCATTAATCTAACAGTGGGCGTGTCATTAATCTAACAGTGGGCGTGTCATTATTCTAACAGTGGGCGTGTGATTAATCTAACAGTGGGCGTGTGATTAGTCCAACAGTGGGCGTGTCATTATTCTAATAGTGGGCGTGTCATTATTCTAATAGTGGGCGTGTCATTATTCTAACAGTGGGCGTGTCATTAATCTTACAGAGGACGTGTCATTAGTCCAACAGTGGGCGTGCCATTAGTCTAACAGTGGGTGGGCCATTAATCTATCAATGGGTGTGTCATTAGTCTAACAGTGGGTGGGCCATTAGTCTATCAGTGGGGTGTCATTAATCTAACAGTGGGCGTGCCATTAGTCTAACAGTAGTTGTGCCATTAGTCTAACAGTGGGCGTGCCATTAATCTAACAGTGGGTGGGCCATTAGTCTAACAGTGGGCGTGTCATTAGTCTAACAGTGGGTGTGTCATTAATCTAACAGTGGGCGTGTCATTAATCTAACAGTGGGTGTGTCATTAATCTAACAGTGGGCGTGTCATTAATCTAACAGTGGGTGTGTCATTAATCTAACAGTGGGCGTGTCATTAATCTAACAGTGGGCGTGTCATTAATCTTACTGTTGTTTCACACTCTATATCTACATTAAATCATTGTTTGATTTTATTGCTCTATACTTTTTAATATATTCAATTAAGATTGTTTCATTTATGCAATATTTGAATTAATTGTCTGTTGGTAATTTTATCTAAAGAAATGGGCAAGGCTCACAAACCTGAGCCCAAATTTTAAGGTGCTGTATCAATATTCCTAATAAGTGTCACATTGCAGGAAAAAGAGGCCAAATGGCCATGTACCACTAAACTGTTACAGGTCAAATATCATGTCCACTCGGTTTCTTAGGAATATTTCTTATAAATAATTTATACTGTGACCTTGACATTGATTCAAGATAATTTATTTGAACTCAGCATGCTAACATATAAACAGGTCAAACAACATGACACAGTGCCTTATAGTATGTGAGTTATTCAGAAGCTGAAAGATTTTGTCACATTTGACCCCTTTGACTATGAAAGTAGGTCAAGGTCAAGGAGGAATAGAGTGCATTACCTTAATCCAAGTGCGACATTGGTAAAATTTTACTACCTTTTGACCCCCGGTTATTCATGATCCCCGGTTATTCATGACAATTCCTTAAAAATTGTATGACCTTTGACCGACGTGAACTTAACAGTAGGTCAAGGTCATCAAACTTGGCAGCCTTCATCAGAGTAATCTCTACTGACCAGATATAACTATGTGACTTGGTTGTTCAGATTCTTAAGATGTCCATCAAACTCTTTCACACATTTGACCCTGTGACCTTAAAAGTGGGTCAAGGTAATGCATTTGAGCAAAGTTGAGCTCAGTAAAACATATGTATGATCAATGTAGATATTGGCATGTCAAGTAGCTAACCAATCTTGTTTCAACAACAACACTTTACCTTGATTTGGGCATGTAAACTTCAGGGAACACTATCTGTTTTCCAAAGTCAGGAAGATTGATCTAAAATAAATCAAGAGATTTCTGTCAGACATCCTGTTATAAAATTCTATCAATAACAACATTATGTTGTAGATACAGTCAAACCTCATTATCTTGAACTCTCAGACTGATAACTCGAAGACCCTGCTTAACTCGAAGTAAAATTCAGTTCCGACAGTTAAAATTATAGAGAATTTACATTCGCTCACCCCAATACTCAGGATTACTGGAAGGTTTTTATGACCCCACTGTATTTGATATAATGAGCTCAAGGTTTAGCTATTTATTACATTTTTACCAGTGAAATATCAAAAATTATTCATTCTATAAAAGTGATATTTTTCACTAGTGAAGAATATCATATTTGCTGATTTGACCAATCAAATTAATGATTAGAAAATACCAAAATAATTGACCAATCAGAAAGCCCGACATATATGTCAGCACCTGGACAGGGGAAACTACTTTTTTTGTTTACAAATTATCGCTGTAGTTCTAGTTAGCATACGGGGTAGGGTTTTCGTTGATAAAAAATGTAATAAACAGAATATCTAACAGTGTCTTCAGTAAAACCAAATATATTTCACTCGTGTGGCTAATATTTTGATATTTTTCACTCGTGCTGCGCACTCGTGAAAAATATCAAAATATTAGCCCCACTCGTGAAATATATTTGGTATTACTGAAGACACTGTTAGATATCCTCTATATATTACTTATGATGTTTCTATCAGTTTTATGTAAGTTTGACATTGTCTCTTCTTTTCTCACCTTTACTCTTAGTGGTCATTTATATTCAGCATAAAAACTTCAAATGTGAGCAAGGAACCACTTCAAACAATTCAATAAAGACTAATACCCCACATGACATGGTAAGAATTTTCTAATCAATACCTCACTCAGAAAACACTACCAATAGCAATAGCAATAGCAGTTATCGGTCTTCTTGTAAGCGTGTCCGCTTCTTGACCACCTGTTTATATACTTCTATTTACAGTGCGCATGTTTAATTATGTATCAAGTATAGTAGATTCCTCATTAAAAAATTTTTTTTTTTTAAATATTGTACAATATTCTAATTTCCTCAATATGGTCATCAATTTTCATTCACAAAAGACGAATTGGTGTTCAGTTTCATATTTGGACTATTAACAGTTGACACACCATCTGTATCTAGGGTCACTATCTTTATATACATGTATAGACTGTATAGGTGGTAGGTGTTATACAGAATATTTGCGGGTCGTTATTTAACTAGTACGTGTAGCAGGATGGGTGGAACTTGATCTCCTTGTTAGACCAGTACTTGTTAAGGTTGCTTTTAAATGAGTTGATTGATGGTGAATTGACAACTGAATATCATAACAAGAGATGATAGTTGTTAAGGTTCAGGTTGATAGAAGTTTCAGGACAATCCAGTATAATTTATGAAGTTGGTAGAGTGAGGAAGTCATAAATCTATTTACAGTGACCTCTGGAAGTTAAAACCCAAATTTGCCCAAATGATGATTGAGATTCAGGGCTATAAGAAAATTGATAGCAGGCAGTAGAGCAAATCAGGTGATGATCGTAAATGTATTAAGTTTACAAGCAATCAGACAATTAATCAAGTCCATTGTGCATGGACCTATCCACAAATAAATCTGAAAGACTATCTACCTGCATGAGTGCTGCATCCGACTGTAGTGAGGAACAGAAAGGGATGAAGGGGTCGGCCACGCTGTACATCTTAAGGGGAACCAACAGGTTACCACTGATAAGGTGTCTGGTAAATAATACAGAAAATTGTCAATTTCTAGTTAACCAACAGGTTACCTCTAATGAGATGTCTGGTAAATAATACAGAAAATTGTCAATTTCTAGTTAACCAACAGGTTACCACTGATAAGGTGTCTGGTAAATAATACAGAAAATTGTCAATTTATAGTTAACTACAGGTTAACACTGATTAGGTGTCTGGTAAATAATACAGAAAATTGTCAATTTATAGTTAACAACAGGTTACCACTGATAAGGTGTCCGGTAAATAATACAGAAAATTGTCAATTTCTAGTTAACTACAGGTTAACACTGATTAGGTGTCTGGTAAATAATACAGAAAATTGTCAATTTATAGTTAACTACAGGTTACCACTGATAAGGTGTCTGGTAAATAATACAGAAAATTGTCAATTTATAGTTAACTACAGGTTACCACTGATAAGGTGTCCGGTAAATAATACAGAAAATTGTCAATTTCTAGTTAACAACAGGTTAACACTGATTAGGTGTCTGGTAAATAATACAGAAAATTGTCAATTTCTAGTTAACTACAGGTTACCACTGATAAGGTGTCCGGTAAATAATACAGAAAATTGTCAATTTCTAGTTAACTACAGGTTACCACTGATAAGGTGTCCGGTAAATAATACAGAAAATTGTCAATTTCTAGTTAACAACAGGTTACCACTGATAAGGTGTCTGGTAAATAATACAGAAAATTGTCAATTTATAGTTAACAACAGGTTACCACTGATAAGGTGTCCGGTAAATAATACAGAAAATTGTCAATTTATAGCTGGAGGGTTGACCACTCAAGTTTTACATTTTATCAAAGGGAAACCTTTTCTGGTTAAGGGGGGAAGTAACCTTTTCAAAGGGGAGACAACTCACTTTATTTTAGCTGTAAGTCACAATAACATTGCATGGATAAATTATTCATCCTGTCTTAGTTAAGTTGGCCTTGTCAGGGGAAACAACACAACTTGTTTTAGTTGTAAGTTAAATTGACCTTGTCAGGGGCAGTCTACTTACCCTTTCTGGTTGTAAAGTTGTACAGTAACGCCACCTAGGGGTGACAAAACCTTGGTTCCCTGTGGATTATTCTGGTTGCTATTGGGGACCACCTTGACACCACAAAGTGTCATGCACACTCTGGTTTCCCTTGGCAACACTTGGACTGGCATTTCATCAAAACTCACCCTGGAAAAGCAGATAAAAAGGTGAACTTGTGGGGTCAGACCCACCATTTGTACAATTTTGAATACCCATCCAATAGGGGTACTACTAGTCAAATATGAGTGATATCCATTACTTATAGTTTCAGAGAAGAAGTCGTTTTTGTCAATATAGTTAAATTGACCCCTTTTGGCCCCATCCAACAAGCCCCCAGGGGTCAGCCCACCAATTATACAATTTTGATTTCAACTACCTAGAGAAGCTTCCAGGCAAACTTTGTTTAATTCCAATCAGCGATAATGAAAAGTCAATTGTTGACGGGCGGACGCCTGACACCTGACGCCACAGTACGGCATAAGCTCACCTTGATCCTTCGAAATGATTATGTGTATAAAGAAGACAGATTTCTACTATGATCTCCAAAGTGACTGGGATAACAAGAACCCAAGAACCCTCTAACTTTAACGTACCATTCATCCCAAAGTATACACTCAAGTCCACAAAGTTCGGTCTTGGAGATGGTTTTACATGTTGTCACAACATCAATATCAATCTTCTGTCTGCCATAATGAAGACTGCAGATGATCTTATATTCATCATATCTAGGAGAAAACAGATTGAGCATGATTAATCTATACAGTATTAAGTATGAGTAATATGTACAGTAATCAATATGAGTGGCATGTACAGTATTCAATATGAGTGGTATGTTCAGTATTCAATATGAGTGGTATGCACAGTATTCAGTATGACTAGAATGTACAGTAATCAATATGAGTGGTATGTACAGTAATCAATATGAGTGGCATGTACAGTATTCAATATGAGTAGTCTGTACAGTATTCAATATGAGTGGTATGTACAGTATTCAGTATGACTAGAATGTACAGTATTCAATATGAGTATAGTATGTTCAGTATTCAATATGAGTGGTATGTTCAGTATTCAATATGAGTAGTCTGTACAGTATTCAATATGAGTAGTCTGTACAGTATTCAATATGAGTGGTACGTACAGTATTCAATATGAGTATAGTATGTAAAGTATTCAATATGAGTATAGCATGTAAAGTATTCAATATGAGTATAGCATGTAAAGTATTCAATATGAGTAGTATGTACAGTATGTATTCAATATGAGTATAGTATGTACAGTATTCAATATGAGTATAGTATGTACAGTATTCAATATGAGTGGTATGTACAGTATTCAATATGAGTATAGCATGTAAAGTATTCAATATGAGTAGTATTTACAGTATTCAATATGAGTAGTATGTACAGTATTCAATATGAGTGGTATGTACAGTAATCAATATGAGTGGTATGTACAGTATTCAATATGAGTGGTATGTACAACATTCAATATGAGAGGTATGTACAGTATTCAGTATGACTAGAATGTACAGTATTCAATATGAGTGGTATGTACAGTAATCAATATGAGTGGTATGTACAGTATTCAATATGAGTGGTATGTACAGTATTCAATATGAGTGGTATGTACAACATTCAATATGAGTGGTATGTACAGTATTCAGTATGACTAGAATGTACAGTATTCAATATGAGTGGTATGTACAGTAATCAATATGAGTGGTATGTACAGTATTCAATATGAGTATAGTATGTACAGTATTCAATATGAGTGGTATGTACAGTATTCAATATGAGTATAGTATGTACAGTATTCAATATGAGTGGTATGTGCAGTATTCAATATGAGTGGTATGTGCAGTATTCAATATGAGTGGTATGTACAGTATTCAATATGAGTGGTATGTACAGTATTCAATATGAGTGGTATGTACAGTATTCAATATGAGTAGTATGTACAGTATTCAATATGAGTAGTCTGTACAGTATTCAATATGAGTAGTATGTACAGTATTCAATATGAGTATAGCATGTACAGTATTCAATGTGAGTATAGTATGTACAGTATTCAATATGAGTATAGTATGTACAGTATTCAATATGAGTGGTATATACAGTATTCTCCAGAAATCTCCAAGGATGAGTCAGGCAGTTAACATATTGACATTTTAGATTTCATATCAGTCTAGATTTCATATCAGTCTAATTTAATTTTCTGAACCTGCATAACTAACCTCTAATTCACTGATTCAAGGATTTGAGACCTTCATTCCAGGAATCAGTTAAACATCATGATTCAAGGACTTAAGATAAACAAAAGGAATGAAAATTGATCATATAATTAAGTTTGCATAGATGTCACATTTGTACATTCAGCTGCAACTTACTTCTGAGCCCAGGTGACAGGGATGCGGTGGACTGTGGCAATATGAAGAATGAAGTTGTCCTCCAATGCCACAACAGGTTTGGTCTCTGAAACACCAAAATCATACGGAACTTCACAAATGGGTGACAAACATAAGGTTTTGTTCAGTTACATGGCAAACCAAGTTTAGTCCATATAAACTAGCATGACCAGGTTCAGATTTTGATGGCTGTATGTTATAGATAAATGAAACAGACAGCCTACCATGATTTTTAATGATTAAAATTAATGGTTAAAATATTGAGACTAAAATTTTTCCAGCATCAACAAAAATATTTCCTATTTGTATAATTATGTGTCCCATTTTATGACTCAAATCTGTACAGTACCTCATCTAATCAAAGGAGGATGTCCTAAAGGTTGATTCAGCTTTATAATACAAACTCCATAAAGCGCACACTATACTCAACTATATCTATCATTATAAACGTGAGATAACATACCCCTGACTGGCTGTACAGCGGTAACCAGTAGGTAGTCAGTACGACACTCTAATCACCTACGATTATAAACGTGAGATAACATACCCCTGACTGGCTGTACTGCGGTAACCAGTAGGTAGTCAGTACGACACTCTAATCACCTATCATTATAAACGTGAGATAACATACCCCTGACTGGCTGTACAGCGGTACCCAGTAGGTAGTCAGTACGACACTCTAATCACCTACGATTATAAACGTGAGATAACATACCCCTGACTGGCTGTACTGCGGTAACCAGTAGGTAGTCAGTACGACACTCTAATCACCTACGATTATAAACGTGAGATAACATACCTCTGACTGGCTGTACAGCGGTACCCAGTAGGTAGTCAGTACGACACTCTAATCACCTACGATTATAAACGTGAGATAACATACCCCTGACTGGCTGTACAGCGGTACCCAGTAGGTAGTCAGTACGACACTCTAATCACCTACGATTATAAACGTGAGATAACATACCCCTGACTGGCTGTACAGCGGTCGACACTCTAATCACCTATGATTATAAACGTGAGATAACATACCCCTGACTGGCTGTACAGCCGTACCCAGTAGGTAGTCAGTACGACACTCTAATCACCTACGATTATAAACGTGAGATAACATACCCCTGACTGGCTGTACAGCGGTACCCAGTAGGTAGTCAGTACGACACTCTAATCACCTACGATTATAAACGTGAGATAACATACCCCTGACTGGCTGTACAGCGGTACCCAGTAGGTAGTCAGTACGACACTCTAATCACCTACGATTATAAACGTGAGATAACATACCCCTGACTGGCTGTACAGCGGTACCCAGTAGGTAGTCAGTACGACACTCTAATCACCTACGATTATAAACGTGAGATAACATACCCCTGACTGGCTGTACAGCGGTCGACACTCTAATCACCTATGATTATAAACGTGAGATAACATACCCCTGACTGGCTGTACAGCGGTACCCAGTAGGTAGTCAGTACTACACTCTAATCACCTATCATTATAAACGTGAGATAACATACCCCTGACTGGCTGTACAGCGGTACCCAGTAGGTAGTCAGTACGACACTCTAATCACCTACGATTATAAACGTGAGATAACATACCCCTGACTGGCTGTACAGCGGTACCCAGTAGGTAGTCAGTACGACACTCTAATCACCTACGATTATCAATGTGAGATAACATACCCCTGACTGGCTGTACAGCGGTACCCAGTAGGTAGTCAGTACGACACTCTAATCACCTATCATTATAAACGTGAGATAACATACCTCTGACTGGCTGTACAGCGGTAACCAGTAGGTAGTCAGTACGACACTCTAATCACCTATCATTATAAACGTGAGATAACATACCTCTGACTGGCTGTACTGCGGTAACCAGTAGGTAGTCAGTACGACACTCTAATCACCTACGATTATAAACGTGAGATAACATACCTCTGACTGGCTGTACAGCGGTACCCAGTAGGTAGTCTGTATGGAATGTATGACAGTACATCTTGACTAGCTGTTTAACAGTCACCAGCAGTTGGTCGAGAACCTCCTCCAGTTCTTCTATCAAAGAGCATCGCACAGCCATACTGAAAAACACCAAGCATTCAGCTTTAAAATCAATCTCCAATAATACAAATCTTGATGATGTACTCCTCTGAAAAAAACACCTTTCTTTTCCGCACAAGTCTGTATGATCTAAAACTCGATGATTTACATCCCTGAAACAAAATGCTTTCTCTTCGGCACAAATCTGAAGGATCTAAAACTCTTAAAGATCTAGTCTTCATGATTGATAGAACTTCTCATTTTTCAATAGAAAATGTTTAGTAAATATGATTGATCTAAGCTGGTCAGGTCGACTTAAGGAGGTATGATACACTTGTTGCCTTGAGAAAGTTAGAAGTTTTGTTTTCTGTAGTGATTCATATTATTTCCTGATTTACCCAGTGGGACAAACATTCCTATCTCACCACCATCAATGGGGCAATACACAATAATTCTACGATTATGTAATACTCTATGATAAACATACAGCAAATATCCACCAAAGTTCCCATTTGGGGCCTGCCCCTCAGGGCCCACGGGGTCCACACTAGCCTTCGTTATATAAAATAGACCACCCTTCCCAAAGGATGTTTCACACCATATTTCGTATTAATCCACCCAAGGGTTAGAGAGAAGTAGATTTATAGCAAAAATTCACCAAATTTCCCCTTTTGGGGCCCCGCCCCTCTGGCCCTAGGGGTCAAACCAGCCTAATTTATATAAAATATGATTGTCCTCCTCCAATGATGTTTCACACCAAATTTGGTAATAATTCACTATGGGTGTTAGGAGGAATAGGATTTTATAGCAAAATTTCATCAAAGTTCCCCTTTTGGGGCCCCGCCCCTCTGGCCCCAGGGGCCACACCAGCCTCATTTATATAAAATATGACCACCCTCCACCAATGATGTTTCACACAATATCTGGTTGAAATCCACCAAAGGGTTAAGGACGAGTAGGATTTTATAGCAAAATTTCATCAAAGTTCCCTTTTTTGGGCCCGTCACTCTGGCCCCAGGGCTCACACCAGCCTCATTTATATAAAATATGACCACTCTCCCCCAATGATGTTTCACAACATATCTGGTTGAAATCTACTAAAGGGTTAAGGAGGAGTAGGATTTTATAGCAAAATTTCATCAAAGTTCCCCATTTGGGGCCCCACCCCTCAGGCCCCAGGGGTCACACTAGCCTCATTTATATCAAATATGACCGCCCTCCCCAAATGATGTTTCACAACATATCTGGTTGAAATCCACTAAAGGGTTAAGGAGGAGTAGGATTTTATAGCAAAATTTCATCAAAGTTCCCCTTTTGGGGCCCCGTCCCTCAGGCCCCAGGGGTCACACCAACTTCATTTATATAAAATATGACCGCCCTCCCCAAATGATGTTTCACAACATATCTGGTTGAAATCCACTAAAGGGTTAAGGAGGAGTATGATTTTATAACAAAATTTCATCAAAGTTCCCCTTTTGGGGCCCCGCCCCTCAGGCCCCAGGGGTCACACCAACTTCATTTATATAAAATATGACCGCCCTCCCCAAATGATGTTTCACAACATATCTGGTTGAAATCCACTAAAGGGTTAAGGAGGAGTAGGATTTTATAGCAAAATTTCATCAAAGTTCCCCTTTTGGGGCCCCGCCCCTCAGGCCCTAGTGGTCACACCAGCCTCATTTATATAAAATATGACCGCCCTCCCCAAATGATGTTTCACAACATATCTGGTTGAAATCCACTAAAGGGTTAAGGAGGAGTAGGATTTTATAGCAAAATTTCATCAAAGTTCCCCTTATGGGGCCCCGCCCCTCAGGCCCCAGGGGTCACACCAACTTCATTTATATAAAATATGACCGCCCTCCTCCAATGATGTTTCACACCAAATTTAGTTGTAATCCACCCAAGGGTAAAGGAGGAGTAGGATTTTATAGCAATATTCACCTACGTTCCCTTTTTGGGGCCCCGCCCTTCTGGCCCCAGGGGTCAGACCAGCCTCATTTATATAAAATATGATTGCCCTCCCCCAATGATGCTTCAAACCAAATTTGGAAGTAATCCACCCAAGGGTTAAGGAGGAGTAGCGTTTTGAAAGAAAAAGTTTACGGACGGCGCACGGCGCACGGCGGACGGCGGACGACGACGGACGAAGCACGATGACTATAGGTCATCCTGACCCTTTGGGTCAGATGACCTAAAAATATGACCACCCTCCCCCAATGATGTTTCACACCAAATTTAGTTGTAATCCACCAAAGGGTAAAGGAGGAGTAGGATTTTATAGCAAATATCCACCAAAGTTCCCTATTTAGGGCCTGCGCGGCCCCTCTGGCCCTAGGGGTCAGACCAGCCTCGTTTATTTAAAATATGATTGTCCTCCTCCAACGATGTTCCACACCAAATTTTGTAATAATCTACTTTTGGGTTTTGGAGGAGTAGTATTTTAAAGCAAAATTTCATCAAAGTTGCCCTTTTGGGGCCCCGCATCTCTGGCCCCAGGGGTCACACTAGCCTCATTTATATAAAATATGACCACCCTCCCCAAATGATTTTTCACAACATATCTGGTTGAAATCTACTAAAGGGTTAAGGAGGAGTAGGATTTTATAGCAAAATTTCATAAAAGTTCCCCTTTTGGGGCCCCGCCCCTCAGGCCCCAGGGGTCACACTAGCCTCATTTATATAAAATATGACCGCCCTCCCCAAATGATGTTTCACAACATATCTGGTTGAAATCCACTAAAGGGTTAAGGAGGAGTAGGATTTTATAGCAAAATTTCATCAAAGTTCCCCATTTGGGGCCCCGCCCCTCAGGCCCCAGGGGTCACACTAGCCTCATTTATATAAAATATGATCACCCTCCCCAAATGATGTTTCACACAATATCTGGTTGAAATCCACCAAAGGGTTAAGGAGGAGTAGGATTTTATAGCAAAATTTCATCAAAGTTCCCCTTTTGGGGCCCCGCCCCTCAGGCCCCAGGGGTCACACCAACTTCATTTATATAAAATATGACCGCCCTCCCCCAATGATGTTTCCAACCAAATTTAGTTGTAATCCACCCAAGGGTAAAGGAGGAGTAGGATTTTATAGCAATATTCACCTAAGTTCCCTTTTTGGGGCCCCGCCCTTCTGGCCCCAGGGGTCAGACCAGCCTCATTTATATAAAATATGATTGCCCTCCCCCAATGATGCTTCAAACCAAATTTGGAAGTAATCCACCCAAGCGTTAAGGAGGAGTAGCGTTTTGAAAGAAAAAGTTTACGGACGGCGCACGGCGCACGGCGGACGGCGGACGACGACGGACGAAGCACGATGACTATAGGTCATCCTGACCCTTTGGGTCAGATGACCTAAAAAGGTGAACTTGTGGGGTCAGACCCACCATTTGTACAATTTTGAATACCCATCCAATAGGGGTACTACTAGTCAAATATGAGTGATATCCATTACTTATAGTTTCAGAGAAGAAGTCGTTTTTGTCAATATAGTTAAATTGACCCCTTTTGGCCCCGTCCAATAAGCCCCCAGGGGTCAGCCCACCAATTATACAATTTTGAATTTCAACTACCTAGAGAAGCTTCCAGGCAAACTTTGTTTAATTCCAATCAGCGATAATGAAAAGTCAATTGTTGACGGGCGGACGCCTGACACCTGACGCCACAGTATGGCATAAGCTCACCTTGATCCTTCGAAATGATTATGTGTAAAGAAGACAGATTTCTACTATGATCTCCAAAGTGACTGGGATAACAAGTACCCAAGAACCCTCTAACTTTAACGTACCATTCATCCCACAGTATACACTCAAGTCCACAAAGTTCGGTCTTGGAGATGGTTTTACATGTTGTCACAACATCAATATCAATCTTCTGTCTGCCATAATGAAGACTGCAGATGATCTTATATTCATCATATCTAGGAGAAAACAGATTGAGCATGAGTAATTTATACAGTATTAAGTATGAGTAATATGTACAGTAATCAATATGAGTATAGTATGTACAGTATTCAATATGAGTATAGTATGTACAGTATTCAATATGAGTGGTATGTACAGTATTCAATATGAGTGGTATGTACAGTATTCAGTATGAGTGGTATGTACAGTATTCAATATGAGTGGTATGTACAGTATTCAGTATGAGTGGTATGTACAGTATTCAATATGAGTATAGTATGTACAGTATTCAATATGAGTATAGTATGTACAGTATTCAATATGAGTGGTATGTACAGTATTCAATATGACTATAGTATGGACAGTATTCAGTATGAGTGGTATGTACAGTATTCAATATGAGTTTAGTATGTACAGTATTCAATATGAGTAGTATGTACAGTATTCAGTATGAGTGGTATGTACAGTATTCAATATGAGTATAGTATGTACAGTATTCAATATGAGTATAGTATGTACAGTATTCAATATGAGTGGTATGTACAGTATTCAGTATGAGTAGTATGTACAGTATTCAATATGAGTGGTATGTACAGTAATCAATATGAGTAGTATGTACAGTATTCAATATGAGTATAGTATGTACAGTATTCAATATGAGTGATATATACAGTATTCAATATGAGTATAGAATGTACAGTATTCAATATGAGTAGTCTGTACAGTATTCAATATGAGTGGTATGTACAGTATTCAATATGAGTGGTATGTACAGTATTCAATATGAGTGGTATGTACAGTATTCAATATGAGTGGTATGTACAGTATTCAATATGAGTATAGTATGTACAGTATTCAATATGAGTGGTATGTACAGTATTCAATATGAGTATAGTATGTACAGTATTCAATATGAGTGATATGTACAGTATTCAATATGAGTGGTATGTACAGTATTCAATATGAGTGGTATGTACAGTATTCAATATGAGTATAGTATGTACAGTATTCAATATGAGTGGTATGTACAGTATTCAATATGAGTATAGTATGTACAGTATTCAATATGAGTATAGTATGTACAGTATTCAATATGAGTATAGTATGTACAGTATTCAATATGAGTGGTATGTACAGTATTCAATATGAGTAGTATGTACAGTATTCAGTATGAGTGGTATGTACAGTATTCAGTATGAGTGGTATGTACAGTATTCAGTATGAGTATAGTATGTACAGTATTCAATATGAGTAGTATGTACAGTATTCAATATGAGTATAGTATGTACAGTATTCAATATGAGTAGTATGTACAGTATTCAATATGAGTAGTATGTACAGTATTCAGTATGAGTGGTATGTACAGTATTCAGTATGAGTATAGTATGTACAGTATTCAGTATGAGTAGTCTGTAGAGTATTCAATATGAGTATAGTATGTACAGTATTCAGTATGAGTAGTCTGTACAGTATTCAATATGAGTATAGTATGTACAGTATTCAGTATGAGTATAGTATGTACAGTATTCAATATGAGTAGTATGTACAGTATTCAATATGAGTATAGTATGTACAGTATTCAGTATGAGTGGTATGTACAGTATTCAATATGAGTATAGTATGTACAGTATTCAGTATGAGTGGTATGTACAGTATTCAATATGAGTATAGTATGTACTGTATTCAATATGAGTATAGTATGTACAGTATTCAATATGAGTGGTATGTACAGTATTCAATATGAGTGGTATATACAGTATTCAATATGAGTAGAATGTACAGTATTCAATATGAGTGGTATGTACAGTATTCAATATGAGTATAGTATGTACAGTATTCAATATGAGTGGTATGTACAGTAATCAATATGAGTAGTATGTACAGTATTCAATATGAGTATAGTATGTACAGTATTCAATATGAGTGATATATACAGTATTCAATATGAGTATAGAATGTACAGTATTCAATATGAGTAGTCTGTACAGTATTCAATATGAGTGGTATGTACAGTATTCAATATGAGTGGTATGTACAGTATTCAATATGAGTGGTATGTACAGTATTCAATATGAGTGGTATGTACAGTATTCAATATGAGTATAGTATGTACAGTATTCAATATGAGTGGTATGTACAGTATTCAATATGAGTATAGTATGTACAGTATTCAATATGAGTGGTATGTACAGTATTCAATATGAGTATAGTATGTACAGTATTCAGTATGAGTGGTATGTACAGTATTCAATATGAGTATAGTATGTACAGTATTCAATATGAGTGATATGTACAGTATTCAATATGAGTGGTATGTACAGTATTCAATATGAGTGGTATGTACAGTATTCAATATGAGTATAGTATGTACAGTATTCAATATGAGTGGTATGTACAGTATTCAATATGAGTATAGTATGTACAGTATTCAATATGAGTATAGTATGTACAGTATTCAATATGAGTGGTATATACAGTATTCTCCAGAAATCTTCAAGGATGAGTCAGGCAGTTAACATATTGACATTAGATTTCATATCAGTCTAGATTTCATATCAGTCTAATTTAATTTTCTGAACCTGCATAACTAACCTCTAATTCACTGATTCAAGGATTTGAGACCTTCATTCCAGGAATCAGTTAAACATAATGATTCAAGGACTTAAGATAAACAAAAGGAATGAAAATTGATCATATAATTAAGTTTGCATAGATGTCACATTTGTACATTCAGCTGCAACTTACTTCTGAGCCCAGGTGACAGGGATGCGGTGGACTGTGGCAATATGAAGAATGAAGTTGTCCTCCAATGCCACAACAGGTTTGGTCTCTGAAACACCAAAATCATACGGAACTTCACAAATGGGTGACAAACATAAGATTTTGCTCAGTTACATGGCAAACCAAGTTTAGTCCATATAACTAGCATGACCAGGTTCAGATTTTGATGGCTGTATGTTATAGATAAATGAAACAGATAGCCTACCATGATTTTTAATGATTAAAATTTATGGTTAAAATATTGAGACTAAAATTTGTCCAGCATCAACAAAAATATTTCATGTTTGTATATGTGTCCCATTTTATGACTCAAACCTGTACAGTACCTCATCTAATCAAAGGAGGATGTCCTAAAGGTTGATTCAGCTTTATAATACAAACTCCATAAAGCGCACACTATACTCACCTACATTTACGATTATAAACGTGAGATAACATACCCCTGACTGGCTGTACAGCCGTACCCAGTAGGTAGTCAGTACGACACTCTAATCACCTACGATTATAAACGTGAGATAACATACCCCTGACTGGCTGTACAGCCGTACCCAGTAGGTAGTCAGTACAACACTCTAATCACCTACGATTATAAACGTGAGATAACATACCTCTGACTGGCTGTACAGCGGTACCCAGTAGGTAGTCAGTACGACACTCTAATCACCTACGATTATAAACGTGAGATAACATACCCCTGACTGACTGTACAGCGGTAACCAGTAGGTAGTCAGTACGACACTCTAATCACCTATAATTATAAACGTGAGATAACATACCCCTGACTGGCTGTACAGCGGTAGCCAGTAGGTAGTCAGTACGACACTCTAATCACCTATCATTATAAATGTGAGATAACATACCTCTGACTGGCTGTACAGCGGTACCCAGTAGGTAGTCAGTACGACACTCTAATCACCTATCATTATAAACGTGAGATAACATACCTCTGACTGGCTGTACAGCGGTACCCAGTAGGTAGTCAGTACGACACTCTAATCACCTATAATTATAAACGTGAGATAACATACCCCTGACTGGCTGTACAGCGGTACCCAGTAGGTAGTCTGTATGGAATGTGTGACAGTACATCTTGACTAGCTGTTTAACAGTCACCAGCAGTTGGTCGAGAACCTCCTCCAGTTCTTCTATCAAAGAGCATCGCACAGCCATACTGAAAAACACCAAGCATTCAGCTTTAAAATCAATCTCCAATAATACAAATCTTGATGATGTACTCCTCTGAAAAAAACACCTTTCTTTTCCGCACAAGTCTGTATGATCTAAAACTCGATGATTTACATCCCTGAAACAAAATGCTTTCTCTTCGGCACAAGTCTGAAGGATCTAAAACTCTTAAAGATCTAGTCTTCATGATTGATAGAACTTCTCATTTTTCAATAGAAAATGTTTAGTAAATATGATTGATCTAAGCTGGTCAGGTCGACTTAAGGAGGTATGATACACTTGTTGCCTTGAGAAAGTTAGAAGTTTTGTTTTCTGTAGTGATTCATATTATTTCCTGATTTACCCAGTGGTACAAACTTTCCTATCTCACCACCATCAATGGGGCAATACACAATAATTCTACGATTATGTAATACTCTATGATAAACAAAATATCATTTGTCATAATTGCTGCTTATAATTTTCTGCTGAGACTAAAATGTGACATTTTTACAAGAGAAATGATCTTCGTCTGATGGGAAGTATAACTTACTTAATAGCCAATTGCGTATCTTGGTCCGGAGCCTTCATCTTTACCTCATTGTCATAGTTCTGTAAACTTTCCTGACTCTGTAAAAGTACGTGACAATGACACAGATGACAGAGGTGACACAGATAAATCATACGACAGAAAACAATAGTGTCTACTGAACAGTATGACAAATATCACCGCTTTGTTCAGGCGTGTCTGAAAGAATTCTTCATGGATAGCAAATACTCAATTTTGTGGTCATCGTCACAAAGTAGATATTCATCAGAAAATTCTGTACAGTTAGGTGTGTCTGAAAGAATTCTTCATGGATAGCAAATACTCAACTGTACAGTCATTGTCACAAAGTAGATATTCAACTGTACAGTCATTGTCACAAAGTAGATATTCAACTGTACGGTCATTGTCACATTCAATTGTACGGTCATTGTCACAAAGTAGATATTCAACTGTACAGTCATTGTCACAAAGTAGATATTCAACTGTATAGTCAATGTCACAAAGTAGATATTCAACTGTATAGTCAATGTCACAAAGTAGATATTCAACTGTACGGTCAATGTCACAAAGTAGATATTCAACTGTACGGTCAATGTCACAAAGTAGATATTCAACTGTATAGTCAATGTCACAAAGTAGATATTCAACTGTATAGTCAATGTCACAAAGTAGATATTCAACTGTATAGTCAATGTCACAAAGTAGATATTCAACTGTACGGTCATTGTCACATTCAATTGTACGGTCATTGTCACAAAGTAGATATTCAACTGTATAGTCAATGTCACAAAGTAGATATTCAACTGTATGGTCAATGTCACAAAGTAGATATTCAACTGTATGGTCAATGTCACAAAGTAGATATTCAACTGTATGGTCAATGTCACAAAGTAGATATTCAACTGTATGGTCAATGTCACAAAGTAGATATTCAACTGTACAGTCATTGTCACAAAGTAGATATTCAACTGTGCGGTCAATGTCACATTCAATTGTACGGTCATTGTCACAAAGTAGATATTCAACAGTATAGTCAATGTCACAAAGTAGATATTCAAATGTATAGTCAATGTCACAAAGTAGATATTCAACTGTATGGTCAATGTCACAAAGTAGATATTCAACTGTACAGTCATTGTCACAAAGTAGATATTCAACTGTACGGTCATTGTCACATTCAATTGTACGGTCATTGTCACAAAGTAGATATTCAACTGTACAGTCAATGTCACAAAGTAGATATTCAACTGTACGGTCATTGTCACAAAGTAGATATTCAACTGTATGGTCAATGTCACAAAGTAGATATTCAACTGTATGGTCAATGTCACAAAGTAGATATTCAACTGTATGGTCAATGTCACAAAGTAGATATTCAACTGTATAGTCAATGTCACAAAGTAGATATTCAACTGTATGGTCAATGTCACAAAGTAGATATTCAACTGTATAGTCAATGTCACAAAGTAGATATTCAACTGTATGGTCAATGTCACAAAGTAGATATTCAACTGTACGGTCAACATACATAGTAAATAAATAACTGGATGATCATAGTCACAAAGTATATGTAGATGGCCTATCTTGAGATATCTCCGTAAAAAACCAGTGTAATTTATTTGATGTTCCTACGAGAGGATACACACCTCTTCTGTCTCAACTGTACAAACATCATTGTATTCTATAGGCTGAATACTTCACTTAATGACTGATTTGTAAACATCTTAATTCAGCATTTATATATACAATGTTTAGAGATAAAGAGATCCTCCTCCTGACTATAAAGTGATAATAAACAAGGATTATCTATCAGTAACGTTAACAGTGGATGACGGGTTCTGACTCTGGTCCCTTAGTCTAGGAATACATACCACAAACTGTTGTACAATACCCTCGGCCCGATGTAGAGTTTTTGTGATGTCAATGGTCTCTATTTTAGCTAGTGTCATACATATGGCCTTAACGGACTGTTGTAGGCTGCGGAAGCGTATTGCATTGGTCTCATTCTGAAGAAAAAAAGTTTAACTTTAACCAAGAAAATTTGTACAGTCAAAATACAGCTCAACAATTATTACATACTGATAATTATATAACAATGTAAGCAATATACATTTAAAAGTGTATGGGGCTGCATTCCCCTATAATATAACAATGTATATACACGTACATGTGTACGGGGCAGCACTCACCTGTAATATAACAATGTATACACGTACATGTGTACGGGGCAGCACTCACCTGTAATATAACAATGTATATACACGTACATGTGTACGGGGCAGCACTCACCTGTAATATAACAATGTATATACACGTACATGTGTACGGGGCAGCACTCACCTGTAATATAACAATGTATATACACGTACATGTGTACGGGGCAGCACTCACCTGTAATATAACAATGTATATACACGTACATGTGTACTGGGCAGCACTCACCTGTAATATAACAATGTATATACTATATACATTTACATGTGTACGGGGCAGCACTCACCTGTAATATAACAATGTATATACACGTACATGTGTACGGGGCAGCACTCACCTGTAATATAACAATGTATATACACGTACATGTGTACGGGGCAGCACTCACCTGTAATATAACAATGTATATACACGTACATGTGTACGGGGCAGCACTCACCTTCAGTATGTGGTCCCTCAATTTTTCCACTTGTGTGTAGAAAATGTTTATCAGAATTTCTAACTGGTTCCTGAATAAAACAAAGCATTTTTATTTTAAGAAACAACAATAATCTTTGACACAATTTATATTAATCATTGATTTGTGGGTAAATATAAATCTAGTTTACCTAACAACATACAATAATTCACACCCATCACAACTTTGATAATATTTCATAAATAATTGCAAATATATAGTCAACAGGCCAGGATTACTGTAACATGTTTATTTTGGCACATTCAAATTTTCACACCTTTCCAAATAATAGGATTAGCGCAATGAAGAAATAGCACATATTTTCTACAGAAATATCACACAGAAAGTGTCATCACGATTTACAGCAATGATTCCAGTATGAAATACAGTGTTAAAATAAGATTACTACTACAACATGTATGTTTACAGCTGCATATTATTAATATCAGGATCTCACACGAGAAACAAATGAGTGTTGATCTCACACGAGAAACAAATGAGTGTTGATCTGACACGAGTAATGGATGAGTGTTGATCTGACACGAGTAATGGATGAGTGTTGATCTCACACGAGTAATGGACGAGTGTCGATCTCACACGAGTAATGGACGAGTGTCGATCTCACACCAGTAATGGACGAGTGTCGATCTCACACGAGTAATGGACGAGTGTCGATCTCACACGAGTAATGGACGAGTGTCGATCTCACACGAGTAATGGACGACTGTCGATCTCACACGAGTAATGGACGGGTGTCGATCTCACACGAGTAATGGACGAGTGTCGATCTCACACGAGTAATGGACGAGTGTTGATCTCACACGAGTAATGGACGAGTGTTGATCTCACACCAGTAATGGACGAGTGTTGATCTCACACCAGTAATGGAGGAGTGTTGATCTCACACGAGTAATGGACGAGTGTTGATCTCACACCAGTAATGGAGGAGTGTCGATCTCACACGAGTAATGGACGAGTGTCGATCTCACACGAGTAATGGTCGAGTGTCGATCTCACACGAGTAATGGACGAGTGTCGATCTCACACGAGTAATGGACGAGTGTCGATCTCACACGAGTAATGGACGACTGTCGATCTCACACGAGTAATGGACGAGTGTCGATCTCACACGAGTAATGGACGAGTGTCGATCTCACACGAGTAATGGACGAGTGTCGATCTCACACGAGTAATGGACGAGTGTCGATCTCACACGAGTAATGGACGAGTGTCGATCTCACACGAGTAATGGACGAGTGTCGATCTCACACGAGTAATGGACGAGTGTTGATCTCACACGAGTAATGGACGAGTGTCGATCTCACACGATTAATGGATGAGTGTTGATCTCACACGAGTAATGGACGAGTGTTGATCTCACACGAGTAATGGACGAGTGTTGATCTCACACGAGTAATGGACGAGTGTTGATCTCACACGAGTAATGGACGAGTGTTGATCTCACACGAGAAACAAATGAGTGTTGATCTCACACGAGTAATGGACGAGTGTTGATCTCACACGAGTAATGGACGAGTGTTGATCTCACACGAGTAATGGATGCATACCTTGTGATGACAGCCTTGTCTGTTAGGACATACCTTGTGACGACAGCCTTGTCTGTTAGGACATACCTTGTGATGACAGCCTCATCTGTTATGACAGCCTCGTCTGTTAGGACATACCTTGTGAGGACAGCCTCGTCTGTTAGGACATACCTTGTGAGGACAGCCTTGTCTGTTAGGACATACCTTGTGAGGACAGCCTCGTCTGTTAGGACATACCTTGTTACGACGGCCTCGTCTGTTAGGACATACCTTGTGACGACAGCCTCATCTGTTAGGACATACCTTGTGAGGACAGCCTCGTCTGTTAGGACATACCTTGTGAGGAGAGCCTCGTCTGTTAGGACATACCTTGTGATGACAGCCTCGTCTGTTAGGACATACCTTGTGACGACAGCCTCGTCTGTTAGGACATACCTTGTGACGACAGCCTCATCTATTAGGACATACCTTGTGATGACAGCCTCGTCTGTTACGACAGCCTCGTCTGTTAGGACATACCTTGTAAGGACATCCTTGTCTGTTAGGACATACCTTGTGAGGACAGCCTCGTCTGTTAGGACTTACCTTGTGACCACAGCTTCGTCTGTTAGGACATACCTTGTTGCGACAGCCTCGTCTGTTAGGACATACCTTGTTGCGACAGCCTCGTCTGTTAGGACATACCTTGTGGCGACAGCCTCGTCTGTTACGACATACCTTGTTACGACGGCCTCATCTGTTACGACATACCTTGTGTGACTACAGCTTCGTCTGTTAGAACATACCTTGTGACGACAGCCTCGTCTGTTATGACATACCTTGTGTGACGACAGCCTCGTCTGTTATGACTTACCTTGTGACGACAGCCTCGTCTGTTATGACTTACCTTGTGACGACAGCCTCGTCTGTTATGACTTACCTTGTGACGACAGCCTCGTCTGTTAGGACATACCTTGTGACGACAGCCTCGTCTGTTTTGATGTAATCCTTAGGAAAGACAAGGTTCTGGGAATCATCATCCACCTAAACATAAAGTTCAAATTAAAAATAAAACACATTTAACATCAATGAAATAATCTTTACACCAAGTTTACTTTACATCTTTACATCTTTACATTACACCATACTTTATAAATCAGCACTAATTATCCTGATGTACTAGGAATATGTTTATATGGATCTGGGCATGATAAAGGCCTGGACTTTTGGTCAGTCAATCAACATGGTTCAGGGGCTACACCATAACACCACATCATACATGTATATCTGACAAGTATACTGACCGTCCTGACTGACAATATTTAGTATACTGACAGTCCTGACTGACAATATTTAGTATACTGACCGTCCTGACTGACAATATTTAGTATACTGACAGTCCTGACTGACAATATTTAGTATACTGACAGTCCTGACTGACAATATTTAGTATACTGACCGTCCTGACTGACAATATTTAGTATACTGACAGTCCTGACTGACAATAGTCCTGACTGACAATATTTAGTATACTGAGCGTCCTGACTGACAATATTTAGTATACTGAGCGTCCTGACTGACAATATTTAGTATACTGACCGTCCTGACTGACAATATTTAGTATACTGACCGTCCTGACTGACAATATTTAGTATACTGACAGTCCTGACTGACAATATTTAGTATACTGACAGTCCTGACTGACAATATTTAGTATACTGACCGTCCTGACTGACAATATTTAGTATACTGAACGTCCTGACTGACAATATTTAGTATACTGACCGTCCTGACTGACAATATTTAGTATACTGAACGTCCTGACTGACAATATGTAGTATTATAATACTGACCGTCCTGACTGACAATATTTAGTATACGGACAGCCCTGACTGACAATATTCAGTATACTGACTGTCCTGACTGACAATATTTAGTATACTGAACGTCCTGACTGACAATATTCAGTATACTGACCGTCCTGACTGACAATATCTAGTATACTGAACGTCCTGACTGACAATATTTAGTATACTGACATCCTGACCGACAATATTTAGTATACTGACCGTCCTGACTGACAATATTCAGTATACTGACCGTCCTGACTGACAATATTTAGTATACTGACAGTCCTGACTGACAATATTTAGTATACTGAACGTCCTGACTGACAATATTCAGTATACTGACTGTCCTGACTGACAATATTTAGTATACTGAACGTCCTGACTGACAATATTAGTATACTGACCGTCCTGAGGAAAGGCAGGAGAACGTCTTGTCGTCGCATCAGTGTAAATCGTATATCCTGGTCAAGCTTCAAACACTCGTGGACATACTCATACTTGGACAACGCTTGGTCACTGTAAAAACAAAACGTAATTGATATATAGAGCATTGTCAAATGTTATGTAGTTTATATCAATCTGTACAGAATATAAAGAGGTACTCGGATGTAATTATACTTACTTGAGGAGGTACTCGGATGTAATTATACTTACTTGAGGAGGTACTCGGATGTAATTATACTTACTTGAGGAGGTACTCGGATGTAATTATACTTACTTGAGGGGGTACTCGGATGTAATTATACTTACTTGAGGAGGCACTCGGATGTAATTATACTTACTTGAGGAGGCACTCGGATGTAATTATACTTACTTGAGGAGGTACTCGGATGTGAGGAGGTACTCGGATGTGATTATACTTACTTGAGGAGGTACTCAGATGTAATTATACTTGAGTAGGTACTCGGATGTAATTATACTTACTTGAGGAGGTACTCGGATGTAATTATACTTACTTGAGGAGGTACTCAGATGTAATTATACTTACTTGAGGAGGTACTCAGATGTAATTATACTTACTTGAGGAGGTACTCGGATGTAATTATACTTACTTGAGGAGGTACTCAGATGTAATTATACTTACTTGAGGAGGTACTCAGATGTAATTATACTTGAGGAGGTACTCAGATGTAATTATACTTACTTGAGGAGGTACTCGGATGTAGTTATACTTACTTGAGGAGGTACTCGGATGTAATTATACTTACTTGAGGAGGTACTCGGATGTGATTTACTTACTTGAGGAGGCACTCGGATGTAATTATACTTACTTGAGGAGGCACTCGGATGTAATTATACTTACTTGAGGAGGCACTCGGATGTAATTATACTTACTTGAGGAGGTACTCGGATGTGAGGAGGTACTCGGATGTGATTATACTTACTTGAGGAGGTACTCGGATGTAATTATACTTACTTGAGGAGGTACTCAGATGTAATTATACTTACTTGAGGAGGTACTCAGATGTAATTATACTTGAGGAGGTACTCAGATGTAATTATACTTACTTGAGGAGGTACTCGGATGTAATTATACTTACTTGAGGAGGTACTCGGATGTAATTATACTTACTTGAGGAGGTACTAGGATGTGATTTACTTACTTGAGGAGGTACTCGGATGTAATTATACTTACTTGAGGAGGTACTCGGATGTGATTTACTTACTTGAGGAGGTACTCGGATGTAATTATACTTACTTGTGGAGGTACTCGGATGTGATTATACTTACTTGAGGAGGTACTCGGATGTAATTATACTTACTTGAGGAGGTACTCGGATGTAATTATACATACTTGAGGAGGTACTCGGACGTAATTATACATACTTGAGGAGGTACTCAGATGTAATTATACTTACTTGAGGAGGTACTCAGATGTAATTATACTTGAGTAGGTACTCGGATGTAATTATACTTACTTGAGGAGGTACTCGGATGTAATTATACTTACTTGAGGAGGTACTCAGATGTAATTATACATACTTGTGGAGGTACTCGGATGTAATTATACTTACTTGAGGAGGTACTCGGATGTAATTATACTTACTTGAGGAGGTACTCGGATGTAATTATACTTACTTGAGAAGGTACTCGGATGTAATTATACTTACTTGAGGAGGTACTCGGATGTGATTTACTTACTTGAGGGGGTACTCAGATGTAATTATACTTACTTGTGGAGGTACTCGGATGTAATTATACTTACTTGAGGGGGTACTCGGATGTAATTATACTTACTTGAGGAGGTACTCGGATGTAATTATACATACTTGAGGAGGTACTCGGATGTAATTATACATACTTGAGGAGGTACTCGGATGTAATTATACTTACTTGAGGAGGTACTCGGATCTTTCTGTAACTTTGAGGATAAAATCTTTGGATGAGAAACTCTGGGATATGTCTGTGAGATGGTTGTACAGCACATTACACACTACGTGTTCCACCTGGGTATGGACTGTATAAAACAATAGGAACACCTGTATGTTCTAGGTAACAATGAGCACAAAGGGCCTATATCGCTCAAATCAACATATATTTCAGCAATCATCATGAGAGTAATAACATGTTCAAAGTATTAATAAAATCTTAGGAAGATAGAATTACCTCTATTTTCCTTATTGAGGTTTGCTCACCAATCGCATCAGGCAGCAAGACTCTCCATTTAATACAACAATCAATCCTCTGAATTCAAGGAGGCTTCCGACCAAATTTGGTAAAAATCTGGTCACGGGTTATGCAAAGGTAACATTTTAAATAAAAATTATTGATGGATGTAAACATTATCAAAGACAGATCCTTGACGATAAGTTCTAAAACTACTGTGTACTGATGGAAGTTATTTATAGATTGGTCTAGAAAGTATCTCAAGGTCATGCAATTAAACAAACTTGATAGCACTTCATCCAAGCTACCACTAAAACAAGAGGCCCAGAGGGCCATTTGTACAATTTTGAATGCCCACCCAATAGTGATGCTACCAGGCAAATAAGAGCAATATTCATTGCTTGGTTTCAGAGAAGAAGTCGCTAATACCAATATAGCCCAATTGACCACATTTGGCCCCGCCCCTCAGGCCCCTGGGGGGTCAGCCCCATCTTTTGTACAATTTTGAATCCCCAACCCATAGTGATGCTACCAGGCAAATATGAGCGATATCCATCGCTTTGTTTCAGAGAAGAAGTCGTTTATATTAAGAGAGGCAAATTGACCCCTTTTGGCCCCGCACCTCAGACCCCTTGGGGGGTCAGCCCCACCATTTGTACAATTTTGAATCCCCACTCCATAGGGATGCTACCAGGTAAATATGAGTGATATCCATTGCTTAGTTTCAGAGCAGAAGTCGTTTATATCAATTCTGTAAAACTGACCCCTTTTGGCCCCGCCCCTCAGACCCCAGGGGGTCAGCCCCGTCATTTGTACAATTTCAAATTCCTACCCCAAGGTGATGCTACCAGTAAAATATGACAGATATCCATTGTTTGGTTCCAGAGAAGAAGTCAATTATATGAATATAGCCAGATTGACCACATTTGGCCCCGCCCCTCAGGCCCCTGGGGGGTCACTCCCATCATTTGTACAATTTTAAATCCCAACCCCATAGTGATGCTACCAGGCAAATATGAGTGACAGGCATTGCTCAGTTTCAGAGAAGAAGTTGTTTATATCAATAAAGCCAAATTGACCACATTCGGCCCCACCCCTCAGACCCCAGGGGGTCAGCCCCGTCATTTGTACAATTTCAAATTCCTACCCCAAGGTGATGCTACCAGTAAAATATGACAGATATCCATTGTTTGGTTCCAGAGAAGAAGTCAATTATATGAATATAGCCAGATTGACCACATTTGGCCCCGCCCCTCAGGCCCCTGGGGGGTCACTCCCATCATTTGTACAATTTTAAATCCCAACCCCATAGTGATGCTACCAGGCAAATATGAGAGACAGGCATTGCTCAGTTTCAGAAAAGAAGTTGTTTATATCAATAAAGCCAAATTGACCACATTCGGCCCCACCCCTCAGGCCCCTGGGGGGGTCAGCCCCATCATTTGTACAATTTTGAATCCCCACCCCATAGTGATGCTACCAGGCAAATATGAGTGATAGCCATTGCTTGGTTTCAGAGAAGAAGTCGTTTATATCAATAGCGCAAAAATGACCCCTTTTGGCCCCGCCCCAGAGGCCCCCAGGGGGTCAGCCCCATCATTTATACAATTCTGAGTCCCCTACCTATAGGGATGCTTCTGACCAAAGGTCAAATTCTGACGTGTGGTTATGAAGAAGAAGTCAATTGTTGACGGACGGACGGACGACGGACGGACGGACGAACGACGGACGCAACAGTATGGCATAAGCTCACCTTGGTCCTTCGTACCAGGTGAGCTAACAATACTATAATGATACTTGGCCTTTTTGTTTTGGGGAAAAATGTATTTAAGGATTCAAAAAGTCTACCCTAATGACTCTGAACGCGCCTCAAAGTCTTTCATTTGAACAAACCTGTTAACCTTCAACCCAAAACAACTTCATCTCTGAGTGATTTATTATGATCAATCAATTAGAAAGAAAAAGTGATATTATTACTATCATCAACATTAATAAATTATCATCAAAATATTACGATGAAACTTACCATCACATGTAAACAAAATTTGGTCTGTAGAAAAGTCCGAGTCGATGACAATTTTCACGGAGAGTGAGGGCTGCTGTTTATCACACAAAGGGCTAACAACAAACCCCAAGTTACAGTCCTCAGTTGTCGACTTGTATTGTGACTTCAAACTGAAAAATATCAAACAATTTATCAAGAGTAGAACTTTCAAAATACATATACATATATTAAACTGAAAAATATCAAACATTTTATCAACAGTAGAAAATACATATACATCTATGTGTATGTTAGACTATTAAGCACGATGGATGTATTGTGTCATACTATATAACATTGTATTGTTTTGTATTGTGTTATACTATATTACATTGTATTGTTTTGTATTGTGTTATACTATATTACATTGTATTGTGTATTGTGTTATACTATATTACATTGTATTGTGTATTGTGTCATACTATATTACATTGTATTGTTTTGTATTGTGTTATACTATATTACATTGTATTGTTTTGTATTGTGTTATACTATATTACATTGTATTGTGTATTGTGTTATACTATATTACATTGTATTGTGTCATACTATATTACATTGTATTGTTTTGTATTGTGTTATACTATATTACATTGTATTGTTTTGTATTGTGTTATACTATATTACATTGTATTGTTTTGTATTGTGTCCTACTATATTACATTGTATTGTTTTGTAATGTCTCTCTAATGTGTTGAAAAACACAAGGAAATAAATAATCTGAATCTGAACATCAAGATAATAGTACGTAGTTCACTCGGAGCCTGTAGTCCAAAATCAGTCTATACATGACAGTACATATCCAATAAACCTTATCTGGTAGTACGTAGTTCACTCGGAGCCTGTAGTCCAAAATCAGTCTATACATGACAGTACATATCCAATAAACCTTATCTGGTAGTACGTAGTTCACTCGGAGCCTGTAGTCCAAAATCAGTCTATACATGACAGTACATATCCAATAAACCTTATCTGGTAGTACTGACAACTGTGCCTGATAGATCTTATCTGATAGTACTGACAACTATGACTGACAACCTTATCTGGTAGTACTGACAACTGTGACTGATAGACCTTATCTGGTAGTACTGACAACTGTGCCTGACAGACCTTATCTGGTAGTACTGACAACTGTTACTGACAGACCTTATCTGGTAGTACTGACAACTCTGACTGACACACTTTATCTGGTAGTACTGACAACTGTGACTGATAGACCTTATCTGGTAGTACTGACAACTGTGCCTGACAGACCTTATCTGGTAGTACTGACAACAGTGACCGACAACCTTAGCTGGTAGTACTGACGACAGTGACTGACAGACAACCTTATCTGGTAGTACTGAAAACTGTGCCTGACAACTTTTTCTGGTAGTACTGACAACTGTGACAGACAACCTTATCTGGTAGTACTGACAATAGTGACTTACAGCCAAACTTATCTGGTAGTACTGACAACTGTGACTGACAAACCTTATCTGGTAGTACTGACAACAGTGACTGACAGACCTTATCTGGTAGTACTGACAACAGTGACTGACACACTTTATCTGGTATTAAGGATGTTGATACTTACTCTGCTACCATCTGACAAAATGCATGTGATTCATCATCAACAAAAAGTCGCTTACGTAGACTTTCATATGACTTTGTTGAAACCTGCAAAATAAAATATTAAGTGACTGATAGAGTTATATCCCAAGTAAAAGGAGAAAAACAAGTATAACCTGAAAACATGCTAAACTTCACTTCATGTTTTTAATTTAGCAGAAAGATTTCTTTAATGATCTTCATGTATTTGTTATTATAGCTGTAAATAGAAAGGAAGAAATAGGGGGTGATGCAAGACATACCTTAATAGGGGGTGGGCGATGGGGAGGTACAGCTATGGTAGGTGATAGGTGATAGGGGGTGGGTGAGGGGGGAGGGGGATACAACAGTGGTTGGTGATGTGGTGACGAGGTGATAGGGGGTGGGCGAAGGGGGAGGTACAACAGTGGTTGGTGATGAGGAGATTGGGGATAGGGGTGGGGCGAGGGTGGGGGGTACAACAGTGGTTGGTGATGTGGTGATAGGGGATAGGGGTGGGGGGATACAACAGTGGTTGGTGATGTGGTGATGAGGTGATAGGGAGTGGGCGAAGGGGGAGGTGCAAGTGTGGTTGGTGGTGAGGTGGAGCATACCTTGATAGGGGGTGGGCGAGGGGGAGGTACAATTTCAGTCATCTTTGCACTTTCAGCTGCTGTATACTGAAGGAATTTCTCCAGCTCCTCTTCAACCATATCTGATGAATCTCTGGCTGCCTGCAGTTCTTTAGTAGGATACAGAGATTCACCGCTTCCCCTCGGCTTTGTCTCTACCTGATCATTGGAGGGTTGTCTCACCTCAGGAGTCACTTCCTTTTCACTTAAATCACCGATCAAATAGGAAGGAACCCGATCTGGAGAGGTAAATGATTCCCTCCGTGTCCTTTCATATAATGGATCAAATAAATCAAGCGATAAATACTCCTTTTCCTCAGAAGGAGAGAATTCCATCAGGTCATTAGACTTTTCAGAATTGGATTTTTCTGCTGCAAGATCTCTCTCCCACTGTGAAATACTATCCAACTCAAAAATATTTTGCAAATCATTCGTGTTTGTAGATGTTTGACTCATATTAACAGAATTACCATCAGCACCAGATGAGGGAGGTAGTACAACACTGTTGAAATCTGTATTAGAAAATGTAGAGAGGGACCGCTGTACAGGTTGTTTGGCTGGCACATTAGGGAATTGACTAGAACTTGGAGCAAATGGTCCAGTTTGTGTACCAGGTGTCACAAAGTTATTTTGGCTAAATGCTTGATGGGGAAATGGGCCTGTGGGCCATACAGAAGCTGACTGTGCACTAGGGGCATATCCTTGTCCTGAAACTTCCATGGTTGTAGTGCCAAAAGGCTTCCAAGGATCATTGTTAAACAAATTGCTATTCCATCCGTATTGCAGTCCCTGCACCCCCAACAACAGGTGGATAACTTTCTGATTTTGGTAGATTGGATTTCTCTATTGTATCACAAAAAACATGTCTAAATTCCTGGTAATTTTTCTTAGGACTTTCTTTATCTGAAGAGTTCTGCTGACTTGTAGCTTCACTGGCTGTCCAACTATTACTTGCAGCAGAAAAGTCAATACCAGCCAAGTCAGAACTAAATACATTTGCTGGGATTTGGTTTTGTCTAAGTGTATTATCTGGTGACAGAGATATCAGGGAGTTCTGCCCTGTCCTAGCTTCAGACATGGCTATATTATTTGGTTTTCCTGAACACTTTTCAAAATTATTAGCCCCTGGTGCTTGAAAGTTTCTAAATGTAGGTGCTGAGGTAGATCTGGGGTCATTCATGGAATTTGATGTCATATTAGCACCAGCTGAATATCTTCCATGACTGTTAACTGCGGTAGCTGGGCCCCAGGCTTCAGGTGTGGTCCAACCAACAGAAGGGGGTTCGGATTTCCGTAGTGACCGCTGTCTGGGAGGGAGAGGAGGAGGTTTTTCCAAAATAGGAAAATCACTGGTATTCATTTTACTGCTGTCGTTCATGACTTCATCAGTAATGCTGTATGGTCTGAAAGAGATTAATGAAGTATGATTAAGGCAGAGAAATCATACATGTTTACAGAACAAGACAGAAGCCCTCACCAATGGAATTCACAAAAACATAAGCCACGATAGGATAACTCGACTTTTGTCATTTATCAGACTTGACTTACGATGTAAAGTTTAATATCCTACCTTGACTTCGTGATGTAAAGTTTAATATCCTACCTTAACTTTATGATGTAAAGTTTCATATCCTACCTTGACTTTATGATGTCAAGTTTCATATCCTACATTGACTTTATGATGTCAAGTTTCATATCCTACCTTCACTTCATCATGTCAAGTTTCATATCCTACAATGACTTTATGATGTCAAGTTTCATATCCTACCTTGACTTCATAATGTACAGTTTCGTATCCTTCCATAACTTTGTGATGTAAAATTTCATATCCTACTGTGACTTCTGACAACATATTCAAAATATTCTAAGATAAGTAGCTAAGGTCTATACATTCATTTAAACTGTTAATTAGTTAATAATATACATGTAGAGCCTATATAGTATTAAGATTAATCAACAACAGCAAATGAAATTATTATCATTGAAAATGATTGATTGACATTTATCGGTCATAACCAATCATGACTGATAACCATTGTTAAATAACTGCCGATATTCTCAATTTCTCAATACTAACTCATACTGGTTTAGGATGTTATATAGGGCCTAGATATACACTATATCTACTGTACCTAGTACACGATAACAGTTGTCAACATCGCTAACATAATAATCACAAATAAAGGCATTTGAAAACTGGTTCGTGTCTTTCTTACCAAAACGTTTTAAAGACTTGAAAACATCAAGTTGGTGGGAGTGCCACAAACAACGTGCTGTCGCGAACTGTCAACAAGTCATAGTGGTGTATAAGTTACAGCCCACTTCCGCTATCCTGCCACCATTGTTATTAAGGTATATGTCGTCGATAGTAAGATATTTGCAATAAATATTACATTTGATCAGGCACCTGAAACTGGTAAAAACAACAGAATATAGGTGATATAGCTTAAATTAATATTGTTGATGCAGTTCTAATAAGTCACTGAGAAACATACACATTTATTTCTTGCAACATATTTATCGACTATTTTTTATAAGGGAAACAACTGTTGCTTCTCCAAGCCCGACGGAAAATTCCAAAAATTCTACTTATGTAAAAAGGAAGAGAAAAAGTTCGTGGTTTTGTGGATCATAACTGAAACATTCTAATCGGCTTTATGTTACAACGATTACAAATAATTCAGCACAAAATATAGTAATTAGTTACAACAGAGAACTAATTAAGCTAAACTCTACTAGAGCAGAGAATTAATTTAAAATAGAAATAGGGATTACTGACAAGTGTACTGAAGACGGTCTGATGGCCATGATCAGATGATGATAACGTTATTCTTTTTATCAACAAAGATGTTTCTTTGAAATAAATATATGTATCAACGGCCATATCAATACTATATGTATCCGGCTGAAAACACCTGTTTATTCTTTCTACTCCTCGCCCTCCCCAACAGCTGGACCAATTAACTAGTAATATACATACAGATGTATATACATAACATTTTTACCTATTTCTAGAAAGACATGGACTTTTACTTCAATAATTATATTAAGTTTTTGTTAGTTTAGATATGGTTTTCTCCATTCATAGCTTGACAAGATAAATTGGATACATACAATATTAACAAATCAAAAATCTTTTAACATAATTGATAAAATAAAAATTTATTTTCTCATGTTAAGAAAGTGAAATTTGGAATATTTTTTATGTCAGTTCTATAGATGGTTTGATGGTACAGTATGCACATGTCGGCCCTGACTGACCCCCAGGGGCTGATGGACAGGGCTAAACGGTGATGGAAGGGTCTTAAGTTGCTTTACCAAAATTGTGAATTTCATGACCCTGGGGTCTCACTTTTTCCCCTAGGGAGGTGGTATACTTTAATTACTATAGTTTATTTATAAGGAAATCACAATTTTGACTTTCATTTGATTGATTTCTATTGGAATTCATTCTAACTTTGTTAAAATTTTCAGCATGGGATGACAGCTCGATAGTATGCACATGTTGGCCCTAACTGACCCCCTGCCCCCTGGCCTGATGGGCGGGGCCAAAAAGGGTAAATTACATCAACTTGAATACATGTACTTCAAAACTCAGGTGACCGTTTAGGCCCATTGGGCCTCTTGTCTAACATAAAGTAGGGGAATGAAACAAATCAGCTTAAGTGACATAAAGTACAAATCCTATGGCTATAGAAATCAGCTTAAATGACATGAAGTAGGGGGGATACAATTCCTATGGATATAGAAACCAGATTAAATGACATAAAGTAGGTTGGATACAAATCCTATGGCTATAGAAACCAGATTAAATGACATAAAGTAGGGGATACAAATCCTATGGCTATAGAAATAAGCTTAACTGACATAATGTAGGAGGATACAATTCCTATGGATATAGAAATCAGCTCAACTGATGGCTATAGAAATCTGTTTAACTGACATAAAGTAGGGGGGATACAAATCCTATGGCTATAAAAATCAGCTTAAATGACAAAGTAGGGGGGGGGGGGGGGATACAAATCCTACGGCTATAGAAATCATATTAAATGACATGAAGTAGGGGGGATAGAAATCCTACGGCTATAGAAATCTGTTTAACTGACATAAAGTAGGGGGGATACAAATCCTATGGCTATAGAAATAAGCTTAACTGACATAATGTAGGGGGGATACAAATCCTACAGCTATAGAAATAAGCTTAAATGACATAAAGTAGGGGGGATACAATTCCTATGGCTATAGAAATCAGATTAAATGACAAAGTAGGGGGGATACAAATCCTATGGCTATAGAAATCAGATTAAATGACATAAAGTAGGGGGGGATACAAATCCTATGGCTATAGAAATCAACTTAAATGACAAAGTAGGGGGGGTACAAATCCTATGGCTATAGAAATCAGCTTATATGACATAAAGTAGGGGATACAAATCTTATGGCTATAGAAATCTGCTTATATGACATAAAATAGGGGGATACAATTCCTACAGCTATAGAAATCAGCTTAAATGACAAAGTAGGGGGGATACAATTCCTATGGCTATAGAAATACGCTTAACTGACATAATGTAGGGGGATACAATTCCTACGGCTATAGAAATCAGCTCAACTGACATAAAGTGGGGGGGGGATACAAATCCTATGGCTATAGAAATCAGATTAAATGACATAAAGTAGGGGGGATACAAATAATCCTACGGCTATAGAAATCAGCTTAACTGACATAAAGTAGTGGTGATACAAATCCTATGTATTCAGACACACTTATTCATTTAAATACATGTATATAAAATCTTTGATGTAGCTGATGATTGTCTGATTGAAAACAAACTATTCCAGTTGAAGAAGACAGAAATCTATTAATGCAGTTTTTGATGATTTCTGTTCCTATCACCTAATTTTTCAAGTATTAATTTTTTTTCTAGATAAATTCAACAGTCAGCACAATTTAACAAATAAAGTGTGCAATGTATGTTTAACTTTGATACATTATTACATATAATGAAATTGTTGAGTATGATCTTAACGAACGAAGTAATACTAAGTGAAAAACTTGATAACACGTCTTTATCACTTTTTCATTGCATCTATAGGCAATTCTTCAGACCATGAACATTTTTAACAGTTTTGGAGAGAACATATATTTTATGTCATTTGAAAATGTCCTAAATACATAATAACAAGTCAATTCTTTAATTCACTGGAAATGAAACTCAAAATTTAAAATAATGGTCACTTTAGTGATTTAAAATCACAAATCTTTAAACAGCACATAGATCATGATTCGTTTCCTCTTCTCAGTGGGACGGCCTGAAGAAAATCTGTGATTTGGTTTATGAATTCTAAGTTCATGCTAGTTGTTTCAGGTTCTTTCTAAGAATGGCTTAATGATATATTCTTTTACCCCACTCCAACATCTACATAGGTGAACAGGTGACAGGTAATAATGATTAAAACAACACTCTGTCAACTATGACAGATATTCCCTGGGGGCATCTAACAGGTTTACCTTTCCCCAGGCGACACAGGGCAGACTTTATATTCAGTAAGTTTCAATTATTACTGCTTCAGTGACTATATCAGGGTTGATCAACTATTCAAATGATTTTTAACAGTTTTGAAATAATTCATCAATTTTATTGAATATACATGTAGTTAAAGAGAAAAAGAATTATGAAATTACATGATAATACTTTATTTTCCAACCTTTTAAGGCAGTTAAACATTACAAAAAATCTTTTCAAAATTCTTACATTGTTACCTTAAATTTTAAGGGGGGGGGGGGGGGGGGGTACAATTCCTATGGCGGGATACTTATCCTATGGCCATTTATTGTATCCTATGGCCTGTTTTAGTATCCGGGTACTTATCCTATGGGGGATACAAATCCCACATGACACCGGGTTTTGCCATATTACAATGTTTAGTAAATTTCGTTTTAATCAAGTAGAGATATGTTTGTGCTGATTAGGCTTTGTATAGCATGTAGCGTATGACGATAGATACATAACAACTAAAACACAGTTTTTTGCGTAAATTCGAGATTCATGGACACTTTTCGAGAAAAGTGTTTGGCTCTGAAAAGAGCCGTTGTTAGGATTCAAGACTGCGTCTCAGATACTCTCCATCTTCGTCTTCTGATCCAGAAACAACATCCACGATTTCGCCATACAGATCCTTCCGTAGTCCGGATATGTCTTCAGCTTTTTGGTGGGCATAGTCGTAGTACATGTTCCGTAGGCCTTCGACAACCGACATTCGGAGTCTGTAGCTGTAGCGGAAGGTTCGTAGTCCGTCTCGCTTCGCTCCGAGGTAACGGGACTGCAAATCGTCTAGCTTGTAATTCAGTTGTACGATCTGTTCACAGGCTGTGCGAAGTCTACGCTCACTGTCCAGCAGGGTGAAGCGTTGGTCGAGTCGGGAGTTCCGTGATATGGTCTTCATTATTTTCTCAAGTGAAATGTTGGTAGCAGAATGTCCATCGGTCATATATACCTGCAGTCGAGTGTCATAGCACAAGGAGAAACTCGTGTACACCTGTATATGCATTCTGACGCGTGTCAGCGCATTTTGTTTATTGAGTGAAAGGCGACCTACGCGGTCCTTGTATAAACAGCCGATTACCGTTACGTGGACACGGTCCGTGCATCTCACACTGTGTTGACTACTTCTGTGATCAGAATGCGTGGACAATTGAAAGTTGCTGTTGTTGACGAAGTTATGGTAACGTAACTATGACGTCATAGAACAATAAGACACTCTAGATTGTCGTAATATAGTAAAGTTGCCGGCCTGGCTGGAGCTGTACGGATCGGGCGTTTGAAATACGTATCAAATCAATATCATATCAATTAAATGAATGGTGCTGCTTTTATTGGACTATACACTTTACATACATGTATCGTTAACACTTGTAAGTTATCCGTTTTCAATACACGGCATTATTGTCGAGCCACATTAATCGATCACATTGTATGGTCTATGCTACTGTTCGTACAATCAAAGGGACGTACCACTTGTTCTCTAAACTGGTGAACAGCGGACTTATATTAACATGCAAATTTTGTGTCCGGCCCCTGTGCAATCGGAATCTATGGTATCCAACTCCATTAGATTACCGACACACATTACTAGTAATTAAAAGTTAGTAATTAACCTAGGAATATTGTGTTCGGCCCCTGTGTAGTCGGAATCTATCGTATGAAACTTCATTAGATTACCTACATATGTAGCGAGACTGGACTGATTTGATCATCGTTGACCAGGTAGCTCAATTGGTAGAGCATACGGCTAGTGTTCGGAGGTTCCCCGGTTCGAACCCCAGTCTTGCCAATACATTTTCTCCTCTCCTGTTACACATACATTTTGTTAAAAATAGTAAATTACTAATCTAGTGACAGTTTATTTTCAAATGTCCAACCGTCACGTTCTGTTTTAATTATAAGTAATACCGGGTTTTGAAATGTATTTCAATTACAATGTATTAGTAAATTTCGTTTTAATCAAATAGAGATATGTTTGTGCTGATTAGGCTTTGTATAGCATGTAGCGTATGACGATAGATAAATAACAACTAAAACACAGTTTTTTGCGTAAATTCGAGATTCATGGACACTTTTCGAGAAAAGTGTTTGGCTCTGAAAAGAGCCGTTGTTAGGATTCAAGACTGCGTCTCAGTTACTCTCCATCTTCGTCTTCTGATCCAGAAACAACATCCACGATTTCGCCATACAGATCCTTCCGTAGTCCGGATATGTCTTCAGCTTTTTGGTGGGCATAGTCGTAGTACATGTTCCGTAGGCCTTCGACAACCGACATTCGGAGTCTGTAGCTGTAGCGGAAGGTTCGTAGTCCGTCTCGCTTCGCTCCGAGGTAACGGGACTGCAAATCGTCTAGCTTGTAATTCAGTTGTACGATCTGTTCACAGGCTGTGCGAAGTCTACGCTCACTGTCCAGCAGGGTGAAGCGTTGGTCGAGTCGGGAGTTCCGTGATATGGTCTTCATTATTTTCTCAAGTGAAATGTTGGTAGCAGAATGTCCATCGGTCATATATACCTGCAGTCGAGTGTCATAGCACAAGGAGAAACTCGTGTACACCTGTATATGCATTCTGACGCGTGTCAGCGCATTTTGTTTATTGAGTGAAAGGCGACCTACGCGGTCCTTGTATAAACAGCCGATTACCGTTACGTGGACACGGTCCGTGCATCTCACACTGTGTTGACTACTTCTGTGATCAGAATGCGTGGACAATTGAAAGTTGCTGTTGTTGACGAAGTTATGGTAACGTAACTATGACGTCATAGAACAATAAGACACTCTAGATTGTCGTAATATAGTAAAGTTGGCGGCCTGGCTGGAGCTGTACGGATCGGGCGTTTGAAATACGTATCAAATCAATATCATATCAATTAAATGAATGGTGCTGCTTTTATTGGACATACACTTTACATACATGTATCGTTAAACACTTGTAAGTTATCCGTTTTCAATACACGGCATTATTGTCGAGCCACATTAATCGATCACATTGTATGGTCTATGCTACTGTTCGTACAATCAAAGGGACGTACCACTTGTTCTCTAAACTGGTGAACAGCGGACTTATATTAACATGCAAATTTTGTGTCCGGCCCCTGTGCAATCGGAATCTATGGTATCCAACTCCATTAGATTACCGACACACATTACTAGTAATTAAAAGTTAGTAATTAACCTAGGAATATTGTGTTCGGCCCCTGTGTAGTCGGAATCTATCGTATGAAACTTCATTAGATTACCTACATATGTAGCGAGACTGGACTGGTTTGATCATCGGTGACCAGGTAGCTCAATTGGTAGAGCATACGGCTAGTGTTCGGAGGTTCCCCGGTTCGAACCCCAGTCTTGCCAATACATTTTCTCCTCTCCTGTTACACATACATTTTGTTAAAAATAGTAAATTACTAATCTAGTGACAGTTTATTTTCAAATGTCCAACCGTCACGTTCTGTTTTAATTATAAGTAATACCGGGTTTTGAAATGTATTTCAATTACAATGTATTAGTAAATTTCGTTTTAATCAAATAGAGATATGTTTGTGCTGATTAGGCTTTGTATAGCATGTAGCGTATGACGATAGATAAATAACAACTAAAACACAGTTTTTTGCGTAAATTCGAGATTCATGGACACTTTTCGAGAAAAGTGTTTGGCTCTGAAAAGAGCCGTTGTTAGGATTCAAGACTGCGTCTCAGTTACTCTCCATCTTCGTCTTCTGATCCAGAAACAACATCCACGATTTCGCCATACAGATCCTTCCGTAGTCCGGATATGTCTTCAGCTTTTTGGTGGGCATAGTCGTAGTACATGTTCCGTAGGCCTTCGACAACCGACATTCGGAGTCTGTAGCTGTAGCGGAAGGTTCGTAGTCCGTCTCGCTTCGCTCCGAGGTAACGGGACTGCAAATCGTCTAGCTTGTAATTCAGTTGTACGATCTGTTCACAGGCTGTGCGAAGTCTACGCTCACTGTCCAGCAGGGTGAAGCGTTGGTCGAGTCGGGAGTTCCGTGATATGGTCTTCATTATTTTCTCAAGTGAAATGTTGGTAGCAGAATGTCCATCGGTCATATATACCTGCAGTCGAGTGTCATAGCACAAGGAGAAACTCGTGTACACCTGTATATGCATTCTGACGCGTGTCAGCGCATTTTGTTTATTGAGTGAAAGGCGACCTACGCGGTCCTTGTATAAACAGCCGATTACCGTTACGTGGACACGGTCCGTGCATCTCACACTGTGTTGACTACTTCTGTGATCAGAATGCGTGGACAATTGAAAGTTGCTGTTGTTGACGAAGTTATGGTAACGTAACTATGACGTCATAGAACAATAAGATACTCTAGATTGTCGTAATATAGTAAAGTTGCCGGCCTGGCTGGAGCTGTACGGATCGGGCGTTTGAAATACGTATCAAATCAATATCATATCAATTAAATGAATGGTGCTGCTTTTATTGGATATACACTTTACATACATGTATCGTTAAACACTTGTAAGTTATCCGTTTTCAATACACGGCATTATTGTCGAGCCACATTAATCGATCACATTGTATGGTCTATGCTACTGTTCGTACAATGAAAGGGACGTACCACTTGTTCTCTAAACTGGTGAACAGCGGACTTATATTAACATGCAAATTTTGTGTCCGGCCCCTGTGCAATCGGAATCTATGGTATCCAACTCCATTAGATTACCGACACACATTAATTAAAAGTTAGTAATTAACCTAGGAATATTGTGTTCGGCCCCTGTGTAGTCGGAATCTATCGTATGAAACTTCATTAGATTACCTACATATGTAGCGAGACTGGACTGGTTTGATCATCGGTGACCAGGTAGCTCAATTGGTAGAGCATACGGCTAGTGTTCGGAGGTTCCCCGGTTCGAACCCCAGTCTTGCCAATACATTTTCTCCTCTCCTGTTACACATACATTTTGTTAAAAATAGTAAATTACTAATCTAGTGACAGTTTATTTTCAAATGTCCAACCGTCACGTTCTGTTTTAATTATAAGTAATACCGGGTTTTGAAATGTATTTCAATTACAATGTATTAGTAAATTTCGTTTTAATCAAATAGAGATATGTTTGTGCTGATTAGGCTTTGTATAGCATGTAGCGTATGACGATAGATAAATAACAACAAAAACACAGTTTTTTGCGTAAATTCGAGATTCATAAAATGTCGCGCGCAAGTTATTATTTTAATCAGAGACTTGTATATACGTCTCTGTTTGAATGCATGATATTACTATAGAGACACCATCCGCCAATCGCTGATTTGAAGTCTAATGATGTGAAATTGATATTTACTTGATCTGCGCCCCGTTCGTAAAATACAGTCAGATTGAATTGATATCAAAAGTTGAAAGTTTTGTTACCTGATAAATTATGGCATCGGGTGGATTTAGTGGCATATAGTACTGCTGGCGGTATATCTAGAAAGATTCATGTTGTGACATTTAATTTACTTTATTTGTGAATAGACTGTGACCAGTTTTATTGCAACACATTTTATTTATCTATTTACCGGGTTTATGCTCGTATTACGGCTTTTCGTCTGACGAGCAAACAAGTTCTCGAGGCCCTCAGCTAATTATGAGTGGTGATCGTATCCCTGAAAAACGACCTGGAGACACCCCCATCTATAATCTCTATCTACGGAACTAAATAACAAGACACCTCCATCTATAATCTCTATCTACGGAACTAAATAACAAGACACCTCCATCTATAATCTCTAACTACGGAACTAAATAACAAGACACCTCCATCTATAATCTCTAACTACGGAACTAAATAACAAGACACCCCCATCTATAATCTCTAACTACGGAACTAAATAACAAGACACCTCCATCTATAATCTCTAACTACGGAACTAAATAACAAGACACCTCCATCTATAATCTCTAACTACGGAACTAAATAACAAGACACCTCCATCTATAATCTCTAACTACGGAACTAAATAACAAGACACCTCCATCTATAATCTCTAACTACGGAACTAAATAACAATCTTATACAATACAATTTTTGATCTAACGTTAGTTGTAATAGCTAGGATTTTCACACCTTCATGGTTCAGAACACACACAGGTGGGTAGGGGGTATCGAGGTGGATTTCCTCTGACGTCATCATGTCATGTGATTTCCACACCTTCATATGCATGGTTTATAGGAGAGAGGGGTCACTGTAATTGGCGTACGTATAATTCAGTGCATGTGAGATATGTGTATGTGAGGCCTGTGTGTATTTATAAGCTAGTATAGCAACCCATTTCTATATTGCATGTAAGTATCTCTCATGTACAACCGTAAGGTTTAAGGTAATAAATGAATTGAATTGAACTAACTGTACGTCCTTGTATGACCATCCGGATCTAACGATCTGAGGGTCGTTGTTAGGTAACTATTCTCACACCTTTCCCAGGTTGTTCGTGATATGGGGTGGGGGGAATTCTTTACATAATATAATCAATCCACCAGAAGTGTTTTACATGTAACCGTATATGGGGATAAATCCGTAAATGTACCAAGAGAACTATATAACTAATTATAGCTCGCTAATGGAGATCTGTAATGTATGTGTAATGATCAATGTTTATGAATACGTATCAAACTGAAATTCAGAAAAAATAACAATATTGATTATCAGTATAAACTAGATTTATCAAGATACACAAACAAGGGACTTCCATCCAGGATCTGATAGTAGACATGTTATCGTTCAATCTAATTAAAATTAGACTTGTAATTTCCGTTCCTCTACGATACACTGCAATACAAATGTATTGTAGTGTATCGTTGAGAAGCGGAAATCACAAGTCTAATTTTAATTAGATTGGTTATCGTTCTGACGGCCGCTTTGATATGTTTTACCTTCGTTTCCTCTTCGCTTCCCTTCTCTAACTGGTCATTTGATTACTATGACGTCGAACTTTGAAGGTCAAGGTCAACGGTTTCTATACCTTTTGTAGCCAGCCATTCATGTTATGGATATGCTAGTCATGAAGTCAGTATGTGTCAGGGTATTGGAAGAAAAACAGTCAAAGTTCAATTTTAGGTTTTGGCGGGAAAACGTTTTTAAAAGTGCTGTTCCTTCGTTATTTTTGGTGATTTGACCTTGAAACGTTGCCCACATCTTTATAAAAGTTTTTTTCTATTAAGTATGATCAAAATAAACCGTTTTAAAAAGAATTGGAAATTTTCGATTTTTGATCATTGGACCTCTGACTTTGAACAAATGCCAAGGTCAATGACAAGCAACAACGTTTGTAGGCAAACATATACAGTATGCTAACGATGTGCCAATTATATAGGAGTAGAAGGAAATTAAATGCATTTCTGGGGGGAAATGAACATTTTTCATCAAAGTACAAAAAATTGATACTTTTTATAAGTTTATTTTGGCCCCCATAGCGAGGGCGTGACCTTGACACATTTTCTGATAACATTGCACGGAGAAAAGTTACTCCCGACCAAGAAGTACATGACAAACTGAACGAGAAGAAGAAGAAGAAGAAGAAGAAGAAGAAGAAGAAGAAGAAGAAGAAGAAGGATTACAATAGAGATTTCCATCCGAACTGGGAATCCCTTATTACCATTAAGGCACAGTGACAATTAAAGCTATGTATCCGGATACATTATTTATAATGGAGAGCTATAAGAACGTATAACTATAGTTCTTGGTTATAATCAACCATCGTTTTGTTATCTATAAATAACGCAATTCTTAATTACTTCTTAAGATGCTGAAATCCTATTATACAAATATGTAACACAGAGGTATTTGAAGAAAATGCTCGCATGCATAGTGAATTCAGCATAGGTTTTGACACTGTCCACGAGTGTTTGAACATTCAACAGGGAATTTCACTGAATATTTTAGACAGTTAAGTCACCGAAACATTCCCTTAATCCATTCACACAATTTTAAGTAAAATAGATACGTTAAGAAAATGATATAAGTAAGTAATTTTGCTTGTCCTGTCGGTCACCCTGCCGCTGCGGTGCCGACTTCTCTGAGGCTACACACGGTGTCATTGGTTATTTAGCGTTAATTGACTCTCATAAGTTATTAAGTATATTTTATCAGCTACTGCAATTTAATGTTTCGATTAATCCATAGACCTATATATCATTGGTATCTGTTGTTATCAATACATGAAAACTAAATACGTCCCTGTGTATTACCTCTCTCGGATTGGAAAACTGGAGTTACATATTGTAGCAGGCTCGTACATTGTATACGTAGCCAGTAGATGTCCCTGGTCATAAGTGCATGTACGCACTAGAGAACAGTTGAGCCATTAATGACGCAAAATAAATCAATATTCCGTCCACATTTTCCCGTGGACAATCAATGTGACTTTCACTTTACTTTCACTTCACTAATCTGTGAAACACGAATGGAAGCTATTCAGTTTTCGTCGGACACTGTCGATTTTGACGGGGCGATTTATAATTCTCGCTGAAGAAACTTTGGAATTTCGTTTTAGCCATTTTAACTAACCTAAAGTCATATTCGTTGTAACATCCCAGACATGAATTCTGACGGGCCAACAAATGTTGATACAGCTCAAACAAAGTAGACTTTTGGAATGCGCTGAACGAAAGCAACCCTATATCTGATGTTACGTTTTTTGTTGTTGTTGTTTGTTTGTTTGTTTGGTTTTTTTTTTTGTAATTTTGGGTATCAGCAAGCTTCGCGGGATCATACACTGGAGTTTGTAATGGTGTCACATTATTGTCCTGTTACACACTTATTTACACCACAGAGTATACACGTACACGTACATATACGGTATCGGAAACCTGTTACAGTGTCAAAGGAACTATCATATAGCAAAAAATCCAAAGTCGGTCCACATAGGATTTTAAAAAGTCCGATAAAAAATCCGAAACCTTCGTATTAATAGACATTTTACCATTTTCAGGTATACCCAGTACAGAACACGGAGACAGAGTCCTATAACGTCCAATACATGGAGTCCTCTCTCGAACTACAGGTGTGCATCACAGATACCATACTATCGAGAGTCATATCATCTTTGCTAGCCAAGGCTTCTTGTTCGTGGTCAGAAACCTTGGCTAGCGAAGATGGCGTTCTATCGGCACACGACATTTAGATCAGAGACTAGTAAGGAGATGGAGACCTATCAACACACGACATTTAGATCAGAGACTAGTAAGGAGATGGAGACCTATCGGCACACGACATTTAGATCAGAGACTAGTAAGGAGATGGAGACCTATCGGCACACGACATTTAGATCAGAGACTAGTAAGGTGATGGAGACCTATCAACACACGACATTTAGATCAGAGACTAGTAAGGAGACGGAGACCTATCGGCACACGACATTTAGATCAGAGACTAGTAAGGAGATGGAGACCTATCGGCACACGACATTTAGATCAGAGACTAGTAAGGAGATGGAGTCCTATCACCACACGACATTTAGATCAGAGACTAGTAAGGAGATGGAGACCTATCGGCACACATTTAGATCAGAGACTAGTAAGGAGATGGAGTCAGCACACGACATTTAGATCAGAGACTAGTAAGGAGATGGAGACCTATCACCACACGACATTTAGATCAGAGACTAGTAAGGAGATGGAGACCTATCACCACACGACGTTTAGATCAGAGACTAGTAAGGAGATGGAGTCAGCACACGACATTTAGATCAGAGACTAGTAAGGAGATGGAGACCTATCAACACACGACATTTAGATCAGAGACTAGTAAGGAGATGGAGACCTATCGGCACACGACATTTAGATCAGAGACTAGTAAGGAGATGGAGTCCTATCGGCACACGACATTTAGATCAGAGACTAGTAAGGAGATGGAGACCTATCGGCACACGACATTTAGATCAGAGACTAGTAAGGAGATGGAGACCTATCAACACACGACATTTAGATCAGAGACTAGTAAGGAGATGGAGACCTATCGGCACACATTTAGATCAGAGACTAGTAAGGAGATGGAGACCTATCAACACACGACATTTAGATCAGAGACTAGTAAGGAGATGGAGACCTATCAACACACGACATTTAGATCAGAGACTAGTAAGGAGATGGAGACCTATCACCACACGACATTTAGATCAGAGACTAGTAAGGAGATGGAGACCTATCGGCACACGACATTTAGATCAGAGACTAGTAAGGAGCAATACACTTTCATTTTACGGAATACGATATGCATTAGCATTTTTCAACTTTTTGAATTCAAACAGGTTTTATTGAATATTTGAATTTGTTTTTTTCTGTCAACATAGTGATTTGTGTATGTAAAAAAAAAAAAAATCAAAACTCGTTCATACAACCCACAGACTGGACATAACGTTATCTCAGTATTTACGGGCACCACAAGCATCGACAATGTGTATGTTCCTTGGATGATTTAGCTACTGATTAGTGACATAGCTAGACTACCTAGCTTTTGAATTCGTTAAATTTTGTCATAACTAGACCAACACTTGTTGGAAAGATGAAATAATTTACGTTGATATTGATAAAGTGGGATTATTGACTCTAACATATAAATCTTAAAAGTGTTTGTTCGTCTGTCTCTTGTTGGGAGTTAAAAAGTGTGTATACTGCCCTTGATATATATACATGTATTTTAAGGACTATGACTTAGGAATTTGAAGGAGCCGCGATGGCCAGGTGGTTAAGGTGTCCGGACACTTTATCACTAGCCCTCCACCTCTGGGTTGCGAGTTCGAAACCCACGTGGGGCAGTTGCCAGGTACTGACTCTAGGTCGGTGGTTTTTCTCAAGGTACTCTGGCTACCTCCAAAACCAGGCACGTTCTTAAATGACCCTGGCTGTTAATAGGACGTTAAACAATCAACTTTACCGGTTACCAGTTTCAAGATATTTCTCGTTTATACATAACAGAGTTGATTAAAGGTTCTTGTTGTTATGTGTTAGCCACAGGGACTTGGTACAAATTTCTAACCCACATTCCATACACATCCTATGATATACATGTGTACTTGGACTGTTGGTTGGGAAATCGTTCGAAGTCCCTGTGTTTGTAGCACGTACACTGTAGAACGAAAAGTGGCTTTTGAGATAACCCCTTGTTTTACTGGTATCGGTGTCCGTCTCCACGCCTCCTTGCTAGGTCTACCTCAAAATCAGAAATATCTATTAATAGCAGAGACCTATATACTATATATAGGTCTCTGTTAATAGCAAACTACAGAGTAATGTATAGGTTCAACAATTTTACATTGTGTTGATCTGTTAAAATTTGATGATGCACTAAAACTTAAGTAGGCTTAAATATGTATACAATCTCCTCCCCATCTCTGGGCAGTTATTTACAAACTTAACAAAAACAGATATTTCAAGTAATAATTTATTACATGTTCGAATTAAATACATTTAATAAAATCCTCAAAAGAATGATAAAATTTGGTAAAAAATCATAATGTTTAAACATTTAAAGACATGGGTTCCATTTGATTATGCATTGTATAAAAGTAATATGCAATTGATTGAAACAAATGAAATTGCATGGTATTTGTCTAAAAGAAACCAGTACTGCGTGGCAGAACAGTGTTATAGATATATGCATTGTACATGTGTTTTATTATGTTATAGATGGCTACTGTAGCATCCAAATTGAATTTCGGACTGACCCAAAATATAGCAACACTTGGTCAGGACCATCCCAAGATAATTTCTGGCAAGTTTGGGCTGAATCCCACAGGTTGAATTTTAGAAGTTTGAAAAGTTAAAAAAAATTACGACAGGCAGTACACAACCACAAACGAAACACAATGGCTACAGGTTATTCTGACTCTTCAGGTCAGATAACCTAAAACATTCGATTTCTGTATATAGATATTGAAATGTTTAAATCTAAAAATGGTAAAATGAATAATTTCATGCTGTCCCTGGGTAATAGGATGGAGTATAACATATAACCATACTTAAAACAAGAGGACAATCATTGAAACACCAACACACAGCCTTCAGTGAACAGTAACCTAAACAGGAACACATAGGGGAGAACAGCTCATCAATAAATACTGTAATCTAAAATCTGACAATAAGCCAACTCATGTCTATTTCTGTTTAAAATCTGACAATAAGCCAACTCATGTCTATTTCTTTTTAAAATCTGGCAATAAGCCCACTCATGTATGTTTCTGTTTAAAATCTGACAATAAGCCCACTCATTTCTAGAACAGTTCTGTTTAAAATCTGACAATAAGCCCACTAATATCTATTACAGTTCTGTTTAAAATCTGACAATAAGCCAACTCATGTCTGTTTCTTTTTAAAATCTGACAATAAGCCCCTCATGCCTGTAACAGTTCTGTTTAAAATCTGACAATAAGCCCCTCATGTCTGTAAAAGTTCTTTTTAAAATCTGACAATAAGCCCACTCACGTCTGTTTCTTTTTAAAATCTGACAATAAGCCCCTCATGTCTGTTTCTGTTTAAAATCTGACAATAAGCCCACTCACGTCTGTAAAAGTTCTTTTTAAAATCTGACAATAAGCCCACTCACGTCTGTAAAAGTTCTTTTTAAAATCTGACAATATGCCCCTCATGTCTGTTTCTGTTTAAAATCTGACAATAAGCCCACTCATGTCTGTTTCTGTTTAAAATCTGGCAATAAGCCCACTCATGTCTGTTTCTGTTTAAAATCTGACAATAAGCCCACTCATGCCTGTAACAGTTCTGTTTAAAATCTGACAATAAGCCCACTCATGTCTGTTTCTGTTTAAAATCTGACAATAAGCCCACTCATGTCTGTTTCTGTTTAAAATCTGGCAATAAGCCCACTCATGTCTATAACAGTTCTGTTTAAAATACTAACAAATATCAATTCATTGTCTTGAATAAGTCCAGTTCCCTAGAAAATAGTTTTAATATATTTGACCCCTGTGACCCTGAAGGATGAGGAAGCATTTTAGCACCTGATCCATCCTTGGTACCTATTGGCTAAATATACCACGACCTTGAGTATTTCAGAACATGAGGATTCTTAAAAAACTTTTAAACAAATTCGACCCCTATGACCTTAGAAGTAGATCAAGGTTATTTACACAAGGAAACTTTATGGTCTTTACATTCCAGGTGATACAATGTCACTATGGATTTTTATGGTTCTTTACAAGTACTGTTGCTGTTCAAAAGAACATGTCGACAGATGGACGGACGGACGGATGATGGAACACTCATTATACCACAACCTCATTTGCACTTGACAGACATGTATACCACAGTAATGACGTCTACCACATATGGACATACATAGATCTGGCTTCAGTTTCCAAAACATTCCTTATAATTCAGGACATTCTTTGATTTAAAATTTACTACACAAACCCAATTCATAACAAAACTTCTAAATACTTTTATAGTGCAATATTTTTGTCAAAGAATTCCCTCAATTTAAGAATTGTTTGTGAAAATAAGGCCAGTCAGCTAGAAAAGGACATATTATGCTGATATAGATAAATCTAGATAATCATAAAATACCGACTGACGAAGCACCATCAGTACTTCTATCTCATTCATTAGAGTAGAAAAAAAACAACTGATTGCAATCATAATAAGCTCCAAAAATATATCATTGTAGAGAATCAATAATATAAATTTACCATTTAGTACAAAAATATTTCCATTCAAGCAATCTCAGTTAAGTAGTGTTTGACTGTACAAAATTAAACCTGGAAGTAGACTTGGTTATATATATATAATGGCTACGACTTCTTGATGGTGATTTGATAATCAAACTTACATATGTTAGCATCACAAATGAGTCTGATAATCACATTTCTACAATAATGCCTCCATACAATTTCCTATGTAGAGTGGAATGTATACAAGTTCTTCAACTTGAAGGCTTCTCACCTTCAATTTGAATATTAATCATCAGAAAGGCTACATTTCCACTAGGACCCAATTTTGATTTTTTTTTTTTTTGTGGAAAAATTGTGCCTTTTCCTCATTTTCCCTATCGACTAACATCTAGCATAGAATTTGAACCTTCAATCTCCCTCACATTCTGATGTCTGTTATAACTACATAATCTGGTTACATTGATAAATATAAATATAATAGGAAGGGAGACAACTCTGCCACTGTACAGTATATAAATATAAAATATAATACAAATGTAGCCATTCGACCAGATTTAGTTATAATTCCATTTTTATGAACACAAACATGTGACACAACACTTGAAACACAACAAATTCCCAGTATTAGTAAACTAATCTGGTTTGTTTACAAATCGTAAAATGATGTAACCTAGGATACGAAAAAACACAATAAATACAAACAGGAAGAGAAAATACTGCCAGAAATCCCACGTAACATCAAAATATTCCAAGGCAAGGTGTGAAGGCACGGACGTGGTATTGGGGTTCCGACATCCAACAAAGACTGACGCGTTACGATTTTCAGAACACCTGAAGGGATATAAATAGAATCTTCTGTTACAGACACGTACAGTAGAAGGTACAGGTGTTCAAAACAGGTCGTTAACGGGTACCAAAATGTCTAAAAGTTGATAATGCAAATTGAACTAGATGTAATTCTGAGCAGACCTGAAAAGGTATCCCCCTTTTTTAATGTTACATTACATAATACATTACAGTATCTTATGAAAGAACTTGCCATAAAAACACTGACATGGTCTTGAAAGGATTTTTGCCTTATGGAGGTCAAAGGTCAAAATATGTTGTAGTGACCTTCCCGGACACAACAAATCAACTTCACAAAATGTACCACATACATTCTCAAGTCCAACATTAATGAGTCATTTTTAGATATATCATGAATGGATTTTTCTCACAGAGGTCAAAGGTTACAATATAAGTCAATATGACCTGACTGATACACAGCATGTTGTCTTCGAAGATAGACCCACACACAAATCTTGTGAAATAGCTACAACAGATATACTCGTGAAACAATTATCATAGATGTTTTGCCTCATCAAGTTTAATGGTAAAAATTTCGGTAACCTTGACCTTCATTTCTGGTCCTTCAGACAATACTTACATGATAGGAGGTCCATCCTGGAACTCAATAATCATGAGACAGTGGAATGAGTAGTGAAGGAAAGACAAGTATTTCAGCCAATCTAGCCAGAAAGGAAGGTTTCTGGTAAAAAGTCCACCTGGAAAGTACATGGATGTTATATTGCATTTATGTGGCCGTAATTAAATTAATGACTGACTCTGTTGTATATGCTAACTACATGTTTATTGCTACATATGGCTATGGTGCCTTCTGATACAGATACAGAATACAGTGTCGGTATACACCTGTGTAATATACATGATCGGGGCCTGGGCTGATAAGCCTTGACAGGAGTAAAGTTATTTAAAATACAGGCCTGTCTCACTCGGATCTTATTACAGGTCGTAATAGATAGTTGAATGGACATGACAATGGATAGCATGGATTAAAGAGGCAATGGCTGCATTTTTGACCACTACACTGTACCCTCTGTTGTGGACATTTAAAATTTAATACAATTTGTCTGTATGGCCATTGTGTTTCCATAGTAACATTGTATCGACAAAATATGTCTATTATAAATGTGTGCCTCTGATCTGTCCAAAATCTGAACCTATCCAGCTATAGTAACAAAGGAGCCATCAATATAACCTAAGAAATATCCATGATTCTCAAGAAATAGTGAAATCAAATCTCAACTGTTTTGAGTGGATACCTGTCGGCCATATTGTTTTTTCTACTCAAGCCTCAAAATTGAACATCAATATACATTGTAACTTGGGATCAATGTTTATGAAATTTGATAAAGATCTGGAAAATTATTCCAAAGAAATATTGATAATTAACTTCAAATGTAAAAATACAAGATCGCTGTCTATCGACCAATTAGTTTTTCATCAGCTTCAAAATTGAACGAAAACAACTAAGGTGAGCCTATATGAATCTCCCGTTTTAGGACTGTTACTCTTTAAAGTAAGGCCAAAAGACTAAAACAAAGATGTCATACAGGTAAACAACCTATGTAGGAAGCTTGAAGAAAATTGACATCTCATCGTCATGGTTACAGGTCAATAACTCGCCGAGTAACGTGATTGACATCTCATTGTCATGGTTACAGGTCAATAACTGGCCGAGTAACATCATTGACATCTCATCGTCATGGTTACAGGTCAATAACTCGCCGAGTAACATGATTGACATCTCATCGTCATGGTAACAGGTCAATAACTCGCCGAGTAACATGATTGACATCTCATCGTCATGGTTACAGGTCAATAACTCACCGAGTAACATGATTGACATCTGGATCAGAATGGCTACAGTGATGGCCTGGTGCATCTCTTTATTTATAATTCCCAGGAACAAACCGATGCTCTGTCAACACAAAAACATCGTAACGTCACCACATTTATAATCCCCAGGAACAAACCGATGCTCTGACAACACAAAAACATTGTAATGTCACCACATTTATAATTCCCAGGAACAAACCGATGCTCTGTCAACACAAAAACATTGTAATGTCACCACATTTATAATTCCCAGGAACAAACCGATGCTCTGTCAACACAAAAACATCGTAATGTCACCGCATTTATAATCCCCACGAACAAACCGATGCTCTGTCAACACAAAAACATTGTAATGTCACCACATTTATAATCCCCACGAACAAACCGATGCTCTGTCAACACAAAAACATTGTAATGTCACCACATTTATAATCCCCACGAACAAACCGATGCTCTGTCAACACAAAACATTGTAATGTCACCACATTTATAATCCCCACGAACAAACCGATGCTCTGACAACACAAAAACATCGTAATGTCACCACATTTATAATTCCCAGGAACAAACCAATACTGTCAACACAAAAACATTGTAATGTCACCACATTTATAATCCCCAGTAACAAACCAATACTCTGTCAACACAAAAACATTATAATGTCACCATACCAAAGTAGGTGTTCTTTGTGATGGTTATATATAGATACAAGTATATTCTAGGTGCCATTATGATAGCTTATGTATTTATATAGAGAAATTTAACAGAAATGTTGAACCCCTGCCACCATCGCACAGAAAAATAAAAACAATGAGTTACTTTTGACCCCATAGCAAATCCTTGACCTTGACATATTTTCTGAAAACATATTATTGAGAAAATTATTATTAGCCCTGACCAAATTCTAACCAATTTCCGATGAAAGTGAAATAAATCATGCTAAAATATGTGAGTTTAATATTATATAAACTTTAATACTATTAATTAGCCCTTCTCAGGAAGGAATTTGAAAACCAGCAGCTGTGAAATTTACAATTTTAATAAAACACATTTAGAACCTTCCATCCATGAAAAGTTGTTCATTCTAGCTGCCTCAATATCTGGTTCTTGAGTAAGAGATTTTTAAAATATCAGTCAATTTGACACTTTTTGGCCCTGCCAAATGGTGACCTTATAAAACGTGACTTAACAATGAACCAAAAAATAAATGGTAGGATGCTGGTCATCAAAGTCATATCCCTATTTTCCTAAAAGAAAACTTTCTGTACATGAACTTAAATTAATATATACCATCTATCTCACCTGTCCAGCTAACGAGTCTATAAACACGGTTCCTTAATTTTACCATCTATCTCACCTGTCCAGCTAACGAATTTATAAACACGTTTCCTTTATTTTACCATCTATCTCACCTGTCCAGCTAACGAGTCTATAAACACGGTCCCTTTATTTTACCATCTATCTCACCTGTCCAGCTAACGAGTCTATAAACACGGTTCCTTCATTTCACCATCTATCTCACCTGTCCAGCTAACGAGTCTATAAACACGGTTCCTTTATTTTACCATCTATCTCACCTGTCCAGCTAACGAGTCTATAAACACGGTCCCTTTATTTTACCATCTATCTCACCTGTCCAGCTAACGAGTCTATAAACACGGTTCCTTTATTTTACCATCTATCTCACCTGTCCAGCTAACGAGTCTATAAACACGTTTCCTTTATTTTACCATCTATCTCACCTGTCCAGCTAACGAGTCTATAAACACGGTCCCTTTATTTTACCATCTATCTCACCTGTCCAGCTAACGAGTCTATAAACACGGTTCCAATGGTAGCGAAGAAAGCCACAGCACCATTGAGGCCGATCGTCCAGTAGGCCACCACCAGGAATAACAAGGGCTGGACAAATATCAGGGGGAGTTCACTGGTCATCTTGGCTAGGTAGTAGGCGGACAGGCGGTACCATCCACTGGCCCTCTCCTTGTAGATCACAGCCTGCTCCATAGGGACTGGGTAAACAGAATACTCAGGAGTCAAATTAGACAGGATGTCAGAATACTCAGGAGTCAAATTAGACAGGATGTCAGAATACTCAGGGGTCCGATTAGACAGGATGTCAGAATACTCAGGAGTCCAATTAGACAGGAAGTCAGAATACTCAGGGGTCCGATTAGACAGGATGTCAGAATACTCAGGAGTCCAATTAGACAGGATGTCAGAATACTCAGGAGTCAGATAAGACAGGATGTCAGAATGCTCAGGGATCAGATAAGACAGGTTGTCTGAATACTTGGTTCAGATATGACAGGTTGTCTGAATACTTTGGTCAGATATGACAGGTTGTCTGAATACTTTGGTCAGATATGACAGGTTGTCTGAATACTTGGGATGTTCAGTTTATCTATAAGATCTTCATTAAACAATAAAATATAAAAAAAAAAAAACCCAAAATATAACGTTTATCAGGACAAACTTACAGGAACTTGTGGCATCAAACAATGGCATGAAACCCCAATGGATGGCAATGAAGAAAATCTGAAATAAAAATGACAGAATTTGAGAAATGACCAAGTGAACTTTATGAGTGTATCGGGTAAATGTTTGATGTACTTATACTTTGTTGTAGTCGTCAACCCGTTCATATCTTTGCTTGGTCTCCATAACTTTAAATTTTCTTGACCTTTTGACCTTGAAATATTAAGTACTTGTAGTTAACTATTATACAAAAGTTGAAACTTAACAAGCCCTAACTTTAAATTTGCTTGACCTTTTGACCTTGAAATATTAAGTTGTAAAAGAGATGAAATATTTATTTTCAAAACAGCTTTCATGTATTCGACAAACACATGGGTCACAATCCTAAACATTATACAGATAGAATACAACATTAAAAGCTGCCCACAATGATACAGGGTATTTACCGCTCCCATTCGGTCACGAAGTGTGTCCTCAGTTCGGGGAAGTTGAAACCAAATGAGACTGAAAATGGCTAAGATAAGAATATTTTCCAGGAGCTTGAGTCTGTCAAGGATGCGGGGCCGTGACTGTTTGAAGGTCCTGATAGCAAGGTGCTTGTACTGGGTAGAAAAAGAGGTAAGGAACTTGGGTGTGTCACTAAATGTAACATTCTCCTCCATCAAATGGGCTCCTACATCACACTCTGTAAATAAAACCGGGTCATATTTTAATTCATGTCTAAAAAGAGGTAGATTTAAAATTTAAAATTAATTCATACATTTCTGATAATCAGAAACACAAGTAAGAAAGCAATTCACAACCTTTCACAAATATCACCAACAAGAAGTGAAACAATGACTCAAATGGTTATAAATGATGAAGACTGTGTGTTAAATATCAGAAGTAAAGTTACTGTTTCTGTGTCATTGGACTGATCATAAGCTATATATAATGTTTTTTACAATATTATGATATTTTGCTTTGATTTTAGGGGTTTAACATCCAGTCAGGGTCATATGAGGACAGGTGTCAAGGAGACACCAACAGCCAGGGTCATATGTGGACAGGTGTCAAGGAGACACCAACAGCCAGGGTCATATGTGGACAGGTGTCAAGGAGACACCAACAGCCAGGGTCATATGAGGAGGAGTGTCAAGGTGACACCAACAACCAGGGTCATATGTAGACAGGTGTCAAGGAGACACCAACAATCAGAGTCATATGTGGACAGGTGTCAAGGAGACACCAACAGCCAGGGTCATATGTATACAGGTGTCAAGGAGACACCAACAGCCAGGGTCATATGAGGACAGGTGTCAAGGAGACACCAACAATCAGAGTCATATGTGGACAGGTGTCAAGGAGACACCAACAGCCAGGGTCATATGTATACAGGTGTCAAGGAGACACCAACAGCCAGGGTCATATGAGGACAGGTGTCAAGGAGACACCAACAGCCAGGGTCATATGAGGACAGGTGTAATGGAGACACCAACAGCCAGGGTCATATGAGGACAGGTGTCAAGGAGACACCAACAGCCAGGGTCATATGAGGATATGTGTCAAGGAGACACCAACAGCCAGGGTCATATGTGGACAGGTGTCAAGGAGACACTAACAGCCAGGGTCATATGTGGACAGGTATCAAGGAGACACTAACTGCCAGGGTCATATGTGGGCAGGTGTCAAGGAGACACCAACAGCCAGGGTCATATGAGGACATGTGTAAAGGAGACACCAACACCCAGGGTCATATGTGGACAGGTGTCAAGGAGACACCAACAGCCAGGGTCATATGAGGACAGGTGTCAAAAAGACACTTACAGCCAGGGTCATATGAGGACATGTGTCAAGGATACACCAACAGCCAGGGTCACATGTGGACAGGTGTCAAGGAGACACCAACAGCCAGGGTCATATGAGGACTGGTGTCAAAGAGACACCAACAGCCAGGGTCATATGAGGACAGGTGTCATGGAGACACCAACAGCCAGGGTCATATGAGTACTGGAGTCTAGGAGAAACCAACAGCGAGGGTCATATCAGGACAGGTGTCAAGGAGACACCAACAGCCAGGGTCATATGAGGACATGTGTCAAGGAGACACCAACAGCCAGGGTCATATGAAGACAGGTGTCAAGGAGACACCAACAGCCAGGGTCATATGTGGACAGGTGTCAAGGAGACACCAACAGCCAGGGTCATATGTATACAGGTGTCAAGGAGACACCAACAGCCAGGGTCATATGAGGACAGGTGTCAAGGAGACACCAACAGCCAGGGTCATATGTATACAGGTGTCAAGGAGACACCAACAGCCAGGGTCATATGAGGAGGAGTGTCAAGGTGACACCAACAACCAGGGTCATATGTAGACAGGTGTCAAGGAGACACCAACAACCAGGGTCATATGTGGACAGGTGTCAAGGAGACACCAACAGCCAGGGTCATATGTATACAGGTGTCAAGGAGACACCAACAGCCAGGGTCATATGAGGACAGGTGTCAAGGAGACACCAACAGCCAGGGTCATATGAGGACATGTGTCAAGGAGACACCAACAGCCAGGGTCATATGTGGACAGGTGTCAAGGAGACATCAACAGCCAGGGTCATATGGGGACAGGTGTCAAGGAGACACTAAGTGCCAGGGTCATATGTGGGCAGGTGTCAAGGAGACACCAACAGCCAGGGTCATATGAGGACATGTGTCAAAGGAGACACCAACAGCAAGGGTCATATGAGTACTGGAGTCTAGGAGAAACCAACAGTCAGGGTCATATGAGAACAGGTGTCATGGAGACACCAAAAGTCAGGGTCATATGAGTACTGGAGTCTAGGAGAAACCAACAGCGAGGGTCATATCAGGACAGGTGTCAAAAAGACACCAACAGCCAGGGTCATATAAGTACTGGTGTCTAGGAGACACCAACAGCGAGGGTCATATGAGGACATCTGTCAAGGAGACACCAACAGCCAGGGTCATATGAGGACAGGTGTCAAGGAGACACCAACAGCCAGGGTCATATGTGGACGGGTGTCAAGGAGACACCAACAACAAAGGTCATATGAGGACAGGTGTCAAAGAGACACCAACAGCCAGGGTCATATGAGGACAGGTGTCAAGGAGACACCAACAGCCAAGGTCATATGAGGACAGGTGTCAAGGAGACAACAGCCAGGCAATACCTGACAATAGCTACCTATGATTTCTACTTCCTGTGAGGCTTCCTAACAATAGTTACCTGTGAAATCCACTTCCTGTGAGCACCACCTGACAATAGTTACCTGTGATTTCCACTTCCTGTGAGGCTACCTAACAATAGTTACCTGTGAAATCCACTTCCTATGAGCACCACCTGACAATAGTTACCTGTGATTTCCACTTCCTGTGAGGCTACCTAACAATAGTTACCTGTGAAATCCACTTCCTGTGAGCACCACCTGACAATAGTTACCTGTGATTTCCACTTCCTGTGAGGCTACCTAACAATAGTTACCTGTGAAATCCACTTCCTGTGAGCACCACCTGACAATAGTTACCTGTGATTTCCACTTCCTGTGAGCACCACCTGCTCCACAGTGTTCTGTGCCTCTTTATAACAGGGAACTTCTGCAACATGCTCGGTGACTCTGGGTCATCAAGATACTCCAGTCCTTTCCCTTTTAATATTTGTGGCCATTTATCTGACCGGCTGAAACGTTCAAGGACAAAGATAAAAAAAAAACAAGAGGCCCAGAGGGCCTGTATCGCTCACCTAATTTCATGAGATATGAAACAAGAATAATGATTAAGTATATTTGTCACTGGTATTGCTATGTCAATATATCATAGGCATTTTCATATAGGTACGTGAGGTTTTTATGCCAAAAATGCATTAATCCATGAAATGAAATTGACTTTTGGCGCAACCCCAGATGCTACCACACAAATGTGAGCGATATCCATTGCTTAGTTTCAGAAAAGAAGTAGTTTAAACCAATTGACCCCTTTTGACCCCGCCCTCTGCAATCCGGGGTCAGTTCCTTCCGTTATAAAATTTTGAATCCCTAACCAAAAGGATGCTACCAGTCAAATATGAGCTGTTTCATAGAAGAAGTTGTTCATATCAATTTAGCCAAATTGACCATTTTTGGCCCCACCCCTTAGTCCCCTGGGGGGGGGTCAACCCCAAAATTTGTATAATTTTGAATCCCCACCCCATGACCATGCTACCATACAAATGTGAGTGATATCCATTGCTTAGTTTCAGAGAAGAAGTTGTTTATATCAATTCTGCGAAAATGACCCCTTTTGGCCCCGCCTCTTAGCTCCCCAGGGGTCAGCTCTGTCATTTATACAGTTTTGAATCCCTACCCCGGGGGTTGTACCAGGCAAATATGAGCGATATCCATAGCTTAGTTTCAGAGAAGAAGTTGTTTATATCAATTTAGCCAAATTGACCCCTTTTGGCCCCACCCCTCAGGCCCCAGGTAGGTCGGCCCCACCATTTGTACAAGTTTGAATCCTGGCCCCAAAGGGATGCTCACAGTCAAATATGAGCAATATCTATTGCTTGGTTTCAGAGGAGAAGTTGTTCATATCAATTTAGCCAAATTAACCCCTCTTGGCCCCGCCCCTCAGGCCCCCGTGGGGTCAGCCTCACCATTTGTACAATTATGAATCCCCACACCATAGTGATGCTACCAGGCAAATATGAGTGATATCCTTTGCTTGGTTTCAGAGAAGAAGTGTTGATATAAATATAGGTATATTGACCCATTTTGGCCCCGCCCTCAGGCCCCCAGGGGGTCAGCCCCACCATTTGTACAATTTTGAATCCTCACCCCATAGTGATGCTACCAGGCAAATAGGAGTGATATCCTTTGCTTGGTTTCAGAGAAGAAGTCGTTTATATTAATATAGCCCAATTTACCCCTTTTGGCCCCGCCCCTCAGACCCCTGGGGGGGTCAGCCCCACAATTTGAACAATTTTGAGTCTACATCCCATAGGGATGCTTCTGACAAAATTTCGTCAAATTCTGACGTGTGGTTATAAAGAAGAAGTCAATTGTTGACGGACGGACGGACGGACGGACGGACAAGGTGAGCTAAAAAGCAATTACAAGATCATTTTATCACTGTCTATTGATATCATCTTATATTCATAAAAAAGTGTCTAAAAAAACACAGGATATATGCTCATTTTCACAAGATCCAATTTTAATTTTTTTTCTCAAAGTAAACCAAAAATTAGTGTAGATTAAAGGATACTTAAATGTACCCATAGTAAAAATCACTGATATTCATAGCCCTAATTGGCTAATCACTCTGCAGTGGTAGCAACTCTGGTAGATCTGAATGGGAAACTGTATCATCTGATTTAGTGGCATGCTACATATTTCAGTCCTGAATCAAAAACAAGGGGCCCAGAGGACCTGTATTGCCCACTGACAACACATTCTTTATGATTCTTTAGATAATGGAAATTAAAGTTTGAACAACGTACCCTTATAACATTTAAAGTAGCCAAGATCATTTCCCTGTCAGCAAAGTACCATGAACCTCAGTCTTCATTAACGAGAGAAGAAAATTTTAACAAGAGGCCCATGGGCCTTAATGGTCACCTGATTTTATTGAAATATTTCAGTAAATTTGATTGACACTTTTTGGCCTGACCCATCAGTCTAAGGGATCAGTCAGGGCCAACATGTGCATGCCATTAAGCAGTCATCCCATGCTGATAATGTTAGCATATTTAGAATGAATTTCAAAACAAATAAAACAAATGATAGTCAAAAATGTGATTTCCCTATAACTATAGTAAAGTTTATCCCCTCCCCATGGGGCAAACGTGAGATGCCAGGGCTAGGAAATTCACAATTATGGTAAGGCACCTTAAGATCCTTCCATCTATGAAGAGTATTTAATTCTACCTTATTTAGGTTATAAGAAGAAGATTTTTTTTAAATTTCAGTTAATTTGACCCTTTTTGGCCCAGCCCATCAGCCTCTGGGGGTCAGTCAGGGCCAACATCAACATACCATCAAACTTTCATCCCAAGCTGATAATGTTAACCAAGTTAGAATGAATTCCAATAAAAATTCAACAAATAATAGTTAAAAATGTGATTTCCCTATATAAACTATAGTAAAGTTTACCCCCTCCCCAGGGGCAAACGTGAGACCCCAGGGTCATGAAATTCACAATTTTGGTAAAGCACCTTAAGACCCTTACATCTATGAAGAGTGTTTGATTTCACCTTATCTGAGAGAAGAGAAGAAGATTTTTGAAGTTTTAGTCAATTTGACCTTTTTTGGCCCTGCTCCTTAGGCCCCTGGGGGATGGGGACCATATAATTCACAATTTTAGTTGACCTTTAGCCATAGAAGCTCCCTGCCAAATTTCATTGAATTTGGTTCAGTGGTTTTGGAGAAGAAGTTGAAAATGTAAATTGTTTACGGACGGACGACGATGGACAAAAGGCGATTGGAATAGGTCACTTGAGACTTTGTCTCAGGTGACCTAAAAACACCAATCAATGATATTGTTATAAACATGAATAAACATTAAACTATGGCTAAAGCTCAATATCATAAAGACAAAATACTTAAACAGAAAATACCCATCAAATTATTATTGATATGCAATTAAACTATGCCAAAGTTTTCTCTAAAGCTCAATATTATAACGATTTATCAGGAAACATTCATCAAATGATATTGTTTATAAAGCTGAATACACATCAGACTATACCAAAGTATTCTCTAAAGCTATTTTTTGTTTTTGTCTTACTTACATATAACACCTGTTTTTGTTTTTTGTCTTACTTACATATAACACCTGTTTTTGTTTTTTGTCTTACTTACATATAACACCTGTTTTTGTTTTTTGTCTTACTTACATATAACACCTGTTTTTGTTTTTTGTCTTACTTACATATAACACCTGTTTTTGTTTTTTTGTCTTACTTACATATAACACCTGTTTTTGTTTTTTGTCTTACTTACATATAACACCTGTTTTTGTTTTTTTGTCTTACTTACATATAACACCTGTTTTTGTTTTTTGTCTTACTTACATATAACACCTGTTTTTGTTTTTTGTCTTACTTACATATAACACCTGTTTTTGTTTTTTGTCTTACTTACATATAACACCTGTTTTTGTTTTTTGTCTTACTTACATTAACACCTGTTTTTAGTCTTACATACATTAACATCTGTTTTTGTCTTACTTCCATTAACACCTGTTTTTTGTCTTACTTACATATAACACCTGTTTTTGTCTTACTTCCATTAACACCTGTTTTGTCTTACTTTCATATAACACCTGCTTTTGTCTTACTTACATATAACACCTGTTTTTTGTCTTACATATAACACCTGTTTTTTGTCTTACATACATATAACACCTGTTTTTTGTCTTACATACATATAACACTTGTTTTACTCCATAAACCACATGTTTACATACATTTAACATAAAAATGTGAGTGTAGAGGAATAAGTTTATTTAATAATATATTCAGTAAGTATATAATTAAAGTGGGATTATCTATCCTTAAAATAAAGTGAAATACAAATGTACATTAATTGTACTAGTATTTCTTTTTCTTTAAACCAAAGATTAAGAGCAATACAAGCTTACTATTGGAGACAAATATTGGATGGTTATATATTCAGAATGACTTAATCTGTATTAACACGAAATTAGGAACGTATTGCAAATAAATATCCGTAACGCATTCAGCATAATATTTCCTTTATATTATAGTGGATTACTAGTGTTACACTTGATGTCTCGGTCTGACCTTCCCTGGTAAGTGTGACACTTGAATTCCAGGTCAGTGTGATAAGGTGAACATATGTATAATCATACTTTTACAGTTGTGTTATTTGATTACCATTACATGGCATGCCTCAGAAACTAGAGTATTTATCATTTCAAAATATACTGGTAAAAGTATATACAAGTATATTATAGTTTATAGTAGTTATAGTAGCATATATTGTATGTGATTATATAAAGTACCTGGTATATTGGCAATATATTAATACAAGAGGCCCATGGGCCTTAACGGTCACCTGAGATTTGAAATATTTCAGTTAATTTAATTGACCCTTTTTGAACCCACCTATCAGCCCCTAGGGGTCAGTCAGGGCCAACAGGTGTATACCATTAAGCTGTCATCCAATGCTGATAATGTTAACAAAGTTAGAATGAATTCCGATAGAAACAAAACAAATAATAGTCAAAAATGTGATTTCCCTATATAAACTATAGTAAAATCTACACCCTCCCCAGGGGCAAACTTGTGACTCCTGGGTCATGAAGTTCATTACACTAGTAAATCACTATAAGACACCTATGAAGAGTATTTGATTCTGTTTTAATTAGGTCTTGAGTAGAAGATCTTTGAAATTTTTGTCAATTTGACCTTTTTTTTGCCCCGCCCATCAGCCCCTGGGGGTCAGTCAGGGCCAACATGTGCATACCATCAAACTGCCATCCAAAGCTGATAATGTTAACCAAATAAGAATGAATTCCAAAACAAATCAAACAAATAAAAGTCAAAAATATGATTTCCCTATATAAACTATAGTAAAGTTTACCCCCTCCCCAGGGGCAAACCTGAGACCCCAGGGTCAGGAAATTCACAATTTTGGAAAAGCACCTTAAGACCCTTACATCTATGAAGAGTGTTTGATTCCATCATATCTGAGAGTAGAGAAGAAGATTTTTGAAGTTTTTATTAATTTGACCCATTTTAGCCCCACCCATTAGCCCCTGGGGGTCAGTCAAGGCCAAAATGTGCATACCATCAATCTGTTATCCCATACTGATAATGTCAACCAAGTTAGAATGAATTCCAATAGAACTCCAACAAATTATAATCAAAAATATGATTTCCCTATATAAACTATAGTAAAATTTACCCCCTCCCCAGGGGAAAACCTGAGACCCCTGGGTCAAGAAATTCACAATTTTGGTAAAGCACCTTAAGACCCTTACATCTATGAAGAGTATTTGATTCCATCATATCTGAGAGTAGAGAAGAAGATCTTTGAAATCAGTCAATTTGACCCTTTTTAGCCCCACCCATCTGCCCCTTGGGGTCAGTCAGTGCCAACATGTGTATACCATCAATCTGTTATCCCATACTGACACTGTCAACCAAGTTAGAATGAGTTCCAATAGAAATCCAACAAATAATAGTAAAAAATATGATTTCCCTATATAAACTATAGTAAAGTTTACCCCCTCCCCAGGGGCAAACCTGAGACCCCAGGGTCAGGAAATTCACAATTTTGGAAAAGCACCTTAAGACCCTTACATCTATGAAGAGTGTTTGATTCCATCATATCTGAGAGTAGAGAAGAAGATTTTTGAAGTTTTTATTAATTTGACCCATTTTAGCCCCACCCATTAGCCCCTGGGGGTCAGTCAAGGCCAAAATGTGCATACCATCAATCTGTTATCCCATACTGATAATGTCAACCAAGTTAGAATGAATTCCAATAGAACTCCAACAAATTATAATCAAAAATATGATTTCCCTATATAAACTATAGTAAAATTTACCCCCTCCCCAGGGGAAAACCTGAGACCCCTGGGTCAAGAAATTCACAATTTTGGTAAAGCACATTAAGACCTTTCCATCTATGAAGAGTGTTTGATTCCACTATATCTGAGAGTAGAGAAGAAGTTTTTTGAAGTTTTAGTCAATTTGAACCTTTTTAGCCCCGCCCCTCAGGCCTCTTGGGGGTGGGGACCATATAATTCACAATTTTGGTTGACCTTTAGCCATAGAAGCTTCCTGCTAAATTTCATTGAATTTGGTGTAGGGGTTTTGGAGAAGAAGTCGAAAATGTAAATTGTTTACGGACGCACGCCGCACGACGGACGACGCACGACGACGGACAAAAGGGGATTAGAATAGGTCACTTGAGACTTTGTCTCAGGTGACCTAAAAAGTTTATGTGCTTGACACATGACCTTAGAAGGTAAAATTAATTTCATTGAGGAAAATACATATCACTCCATCCCAGAGTCCTGTTGACAAAATTCAATTATCCTAAATTACTAAGTATCCGAAATTTTAGGACACTTAAAATATTGGCTTCTGTTCCTTAATACCCCCCGATTTCCAGCTTGATGGCACCGGTGGAACTGGAGAAGTTTAAAATGTATTTTTCAAGATGGCAGCCATCTTGGATTTTGAGTGATGCAAAAAATAAGAAACTTGGTAAAGACCATCTCAAGATTATTTCAGCCAAGTTTCAGCTGAATCTCACGGGTGTAACTTAAGAAGTTTAAAATGTGAACAAGTTTATGGATGGTGCACGATGGCCTATATAGGTCATCCTGACCTTATAAAAGACTGTACCGTAAATCCTTGCATGATTCAATTATTTGTTGTTGGACTATCTCACTGTTCTTCATTTTATCCACTGAAATGAAGAAAAAAATCAGCTTCAACTAAAAATTGCAGTAAAAACATTTTTTAACTATTTCTAATAAAGTTTAAGCATTCAAAATTATGAATAAATGAAACTTTTAAAATTTAAGTTCAAAATCTGTGACATTAAGATCATCTGCACACTTACAGATAAAGTCTGCTGGATTAAACCCGGGCTGTACTGGGAAGTGGATGCTGCGGAAATACTGGACAACTTCAGCTGTCAGTCCATAGTAGGCCGTCTGGAGGAACACAGGGATGGGGAGTTAGATTGTTATCAAGACAAATGGTATATCATGGTCAATATTGAATACATGAATTCAACCTCACAGCAGTAGAGTCCAATACATATAACATTAAACAGCAGTAGAGTCAGCCATGTCACAGCTGATTTACATAATTAAATCAGATTACATCACCCAGAGGGACAGAGACATCACCCAACAGACATTCTGAGGGGGACAGACACATCACACAACAGACATTCTGAGGGAGACATAGAGACATCACCCAACAGACATTCTGAGGGGGACAGAGACATCACACAACAGACATTCTGAGGGGGACAGAGACATCACACAACAGACATTCTGAGGGGGACAGAGACATCACCCAACAGACATTCTGAGGGGGACAGAGACATCACACAACAGACAGTCTGAGAGAGACAGAGACATCACACAACAGACATTCTGAGGGGGACAGAGACATCACCCAACAGACATTCTGAGGGAGACATAGAGACATCACCCAACAGACATTCTGAGGGAGACATAGAGCCATCACCAAACAGACATTCTGAGGGGGACAGAGACATCACACAACAGACATTCTGAGGGGGACAGAGACATCACACAACAGACATTCTGAGGGGGACAGAGACATCACCCAACAGACATTCTGAGGGGGACAGAGACATCACACAACAGACATTCTGTGGGGGACAGAGACATCACACAACAGACATTCTGAGGGGGACAGAGACATCACCCAACAGACATTCTGAGGGGGACAGAGACATCACACAACAGACATTCTGTGGGGGACAGAGACATCACCCAACAGACATTCTGAGGGGGACAGAGACATCACCCAACAGACATTCTGAGGGAGACATAGAGACATCACCCAACAGACATTCTGAGGGAGACATAGAGCCATCACCAAACAGACATTCTGAGGGGGACAGAGACATCACACAACAGACATTCTGAGGGGGACAGAGACATCACACAACAGACATTCTGAGGGGGACAGAGACATCACCCAACAGACATTCTGAGGGGGACAGAGACATCACCCAACAGACATTCTGTGGGGGACAGAGACATCACCCAACAGACATTCTGTGGGGGACAGAGACATCACACAACAGACATTCTGAGGGAGACATAGAGACATCACCCAACAGACATTTTGAGGGGGACAGAGACATCACCCAACAGACATTCTGAGGGAGACATATAGACATCACCCAACAGACATTCTGAGGGGGACAGAGACATCACCCAACAGACATTCTGAGGGGGACAGAGACATCACACAACAGACATTCTGTGGGGGACAGAGACATCACCCAACAGACATTCTGAGGGGGACAGAGACATCACCCAACAGACATTCTGAGGGACACAGAGACATCACCCAACAGACATTCTGTGGGGGACAGAGACATCACACAACAGACATTCTGAGGTAAACAGAGACATCACCCAACAGACATTCTAAGGGGGACAGAGACATCACCCAACAGACATTCTGTGGGGGACAGAGACATCACCCAACAGACATTCTGAGGGGGACACAGACATCACCCAACAGACATTCTGAGGGGGACAGAGACATCACACAACAGACATTCTGAGGGGACAGAGACATCACACAACAGACATTCTGAGGGGGACAGAGACATCACCCAACAGACATTCTGTGGGGGACAGAGACATCACCCAACAGACATTCTGAGGGGGACACAGACATCACACAACAGACATTCTGAGGAACACAGAGACATCACCCAACAGACATTCTGAGGGACACAGAGACATCACACAACAGACATTCTGAGGGACACAGAGACATCACCCAACAGACATTCTGAGGGGGACAGAGACATCACCCAACAGACATTCTGTGGGGGACAGAGACATCACACAACATACATTCTGAGGGGGACAGAGACATCACCCAACAGACATTCTGAGGGGGACAGAGACATCACCCAACAGACATTCTGAGGGACACAGAGACATCACCCAACAGACATTCTGAGGGGGACAGAGACATCACCCAACAGACATTCTGAGGGGGGACAGAGACATCACCCAACAGACATTCTGAGGGGGACAGAGACATCACACAACAGACATTCTGAGGGACACAGAGACATCACCCAACAAACATTCTGTGGGGGACAGAGACATCACACAACAGACATTCTGAGGTAAACAGAGACATCACCCAACAGACATTCTAAGGGGGACAGAGACATCACCCAACAGACATTCTGTGGGGGACAGAGACATCACCCAACAGACATTCTGAGGGGGACACAGACATCACCCAACAGACATTCTGAGGGGGACAGAGACATCACACAACAGACATTCTGAGGGGACAGAGACATCACACAACAGACATTCTGAGGGGGACAGAGACATCACCCAACAGACATTCTGTGGGGGACAGAGACATCACCCAACAGACATTCTGAGGGGGACACAGACATCACACAACAGACATTCTGAGGAACACAGAGACATCACCCAACAGACATTCTGAGGGACACAGAGACATCACCCAACAGACATTCTGAGGGACACAGAGACATCACCCAACAGACATTCTGAGGGGGACAGAGACATCACACAACAGACATTCTGAGGTAAACAGAGACATCACCCAACAGACATTCTAAGGGGGACAGAGACATCACCCAACAGACATTGTGTGGGGGACAGAGACATCACACAACAGACATTCTGAGGGGGACAGAGACATCACCCAACAGACAGTCTGAGGGGACAGAGACATCACCCAACAGACATTGTGAGGGGGTCAGAGACATCACCCAACAGACATTCTGAGGGGGACAGAGACATCACACAACAGACATTCTGAGGTGGACAGAGACATCACCCAACAGACATTCTGAGGGGACAGAGACATCACCCAACAGACATTGTGTGGGGGACAGAGACATCACACAACAGACATTCTGAGGGGGACAGAGACATCACCCAACAGACAGTCTGAGGGGACAGAGACATCACCCAACAGACATTGTGAGGGGGACAGAGACATCACCCAACAGACATTCTGAGGGGGACAGAGACATCACACAACAGACATTCTGAGGGGGACAGAGACATCACACAACAGACATTCTGAAGGAGACATCACCCAACAGACATTCTGAGGGGGACAGAGACATCACCCAACAGACATTCTGAGGGGGACAGAGACATCACACAACAGACATTCTGAGGGGGACAGAGACATCACCCAACAGACATTCTGAGGGGGACAGAGACATCAAACAACAGACATTCTGATGGACATAGAGACATCACCCAACAGACATTCTGAGGGACACAGAGACATCACCCAACATACATTTTGAGGGGGACAGAGACATCACACAACAGACATTCTGAGGGGGACAGAGACATCACCCAACAGACATTCTGAGGGGGACAGAGACATCACCCAACAGACATTCTGTGGGGGACAGAGACATCACCCAACAGACATTCTGTGGGGGACAGAGACATCACACAACAGACATTCTGAGGGACACAGAGACATCACACAACAGACATTCTGAGGGGGACAGAGACATCACCCAACAGACATTCTGAGGGACAGAGACATCACACAACAGACATTCTGAGGGACAGAGACATCACACAACAGACATTCTGAGGGGACAGAGACATCACCCAACAGCCATTCTGAGGGGGACAGAGACATCACACAACAGACATTCTGATGGACATAGAGACATCACCCAACAGACATTCTGAGGGACACAGAGACATCACCCAACATACATTTTGAGGGGGACAGAGACATCACACAACAGACATTCTGAGGGGGACAGAGACATCACCCAACAGACATTCTGAGGGGGACAGAGACATCACACAACAGACATTCTGAGGGGGACAGAGACATCACGCAACAGACATTTTAAGGGGGACAGATACATCACACAACAGACATTCTGAGGGAGACATAGAGACATCACCCAACAGACATTCTGAGGGGGACAGAGACATCACCCAACAGACATTCTGAGGGACAGAGACATCACACAACAGACATTCTGAGGGACAGAGACATCACACAACAGACATTCTGAGGGGACAGAGACATCACCCAACAGCCATTCTGAGGGGGACAGAGACATCACACAACAGACATTCTGAGGGGACAGAGACATCACCCAACAGACATTCTGAGGGAGACAGAGACATCACCCAACAGACATTCTGAGGGGGACAGAGACATCACACAACAGACATTCTGAGGGGGACAGAGACATCACACAACAGACATTCTGAGGGAGACATAGAGACATCACCCAACAGACATTTTGAGGGGGACAGAGACATCACACAACAGACATTCTGAGGGGGACAGAGACATCACACAACAGACATTCTGAGGGGGACAGAGACATCACCCAACAGACATTCTGAGGGACACATAGACATCACCCAACAGACATTCTGTGGGGGACAGAGACATCACCCAACAGACATTCTGTGGGGGACAGAGACATCACAAAACAGACATTCTGAGGGGGACAGAGACATCACCCAACAGACATTCTGAGGGAGACAGACACATCACACAACAGACATTCTGAGGGGGACAGAGACATCACCCAACAGACATTCTGAGGGGGACAGAGACATCACACAACAGACATTCTGAGGGGACAGAGACATCACCCAACAGACATTCTGAGGGGGACAGAGACATCACCCAACAGACATTCTGAGGGGGACAGAGACATCACACAACAGACATTCTGAGGGAGGGACAGAGACATCACACAACAGACATTCTGTGGGGGACAGAGACATCACCAAACAGACATTCTGAGGGGGACAGAGACATCACACAACAGACATTCTGAGGGGGACAGAGACATCACCCAACAGACATTCTGGGGGACACAGAGACATCACCCAACAGACATTCTGAGGGGACAGAGACATCACCCAACAGACATTTTGAGGGGGACAGAGACATCACACAACAGACATTCTGAGGGAGGGACATAGACATCACACAACAGACATTCTGAGGGGGACAGAGACACCACACAACAGACATTCTGAGGGGGACAGAGACATCACCCAACAGACATTCTGAGGGGGACAGAGACATCACACAACAGACATTCTGAGGGGGACAGAGACATCACACAACAGACCTTCTGAGGGGGACAGAGACATCACACAACAGACATTTTGAGGGGGACAGAGACATCACACAACAGACATTCTAATAATGATTCTGACATTACCATACGTACCTGTCCTCCACACAGAAGGAGGAGGTTATCAAACGAGTAGAACAGTGCTGTAGAGGGCTGGTGTATTGTGGCCACCACCATTTTGTTGTGAGTGACGACATAATCCTTCATCGTCCTCATCAGGCTGGCTGCACTACTGGAATCAAGGCCGGTCGTTGGTTCCTGACAAACGCAATTAGTCTAACTTAACTTAAATTTTAATTTAAATCACTTGCCTCTGCTAGGGATCGAACCAGGGACCTCTGGCTTACTAGTCTATCGCTCAACTGATCGAGCTAAAGAGAAGATCTCTCTAGCCGAACGGTATATTGCGGCTAGTATTTACCAGTGTTACAAGAATACTGACAGGTCAGCCAGGGTTCTGTCGCATGGCTATATATTTTTTTTATCATCAAAAGGCCAGCTACCCATATCACTGAGATAGATGCTTGATATTTTTATAATAAAACAATCGCAAGAAAGCAAAATATACACAGTATATGTACACGTACCGTGATTTGACTCTTTTCCCTCCACCTCTGTAGTTGGTGGGCTGACAAAAATGTTAATATTGTTATGATACCCATTGTAAGTTTAGAACAAACTTGGTAGCCCTTCACCCAAGCATGCTACAGGCCTAATATCAGGTCTTTAGCCCTCTTGGTTACTGAGAATAAGTTGTTTAAAGATTTAAGCATATTTGACCCCTGTGACCTAGAATGTAGGTCAAGGTCATTAATCTGAATAAACTTGGTAGCTCTTCGCCCCATCATGTTCTTTGTGCAGGGGAATATTTCTGTAAAATTAGTCTGTATGAAATAAATATTCAGTCATGTACATGTGATTAAGAGCTGAAAGAAAACACTACTCAGCCCTGAGATAGATTTATGTACAGATGGACATACTATTATATAGTTTATATACAAATATTATACAGCAGAAATCTAGTTTATATCTGCAGTGTTTAGCCTACAACATATCTGTCTACAACTATAGATGGTTCGTCAATAAAACATACACCTGTTTATTTCACTTTTGAGTAGTATATGGGGTTACATAAAATGTACTTTGAATTAATGCACACATTACCAAAACATATAATATCTTAATGTCAGTCTCGGAATTATTTGTACAAGAATTAATGTGTATTCATTAAACATGGAATACATTCAAAAAGAAATCAAACCTTGAAACCGTATATTTGACCTGTTATCATGTGACATATGGTTCACCATTAAAGTAAAACTCACACCAGCTGATCACCACCAGATAACTTACGTCCAGTAGTATAAGCCAGGGATCCATCAGAAGATCACAAGCAATGCTGGCCCGTTTTCTCTCGCCTCCAGACAGACCCGGCATCATGGGACCACCCATCGCTGTCAAAGAACACATCAACATTAAGGATTCAGTCAGAACATGGCTGACAAAGAACAACCATCAACATACAGGATTCAGTCAAAACATGGCTGACAAAGAACAACCATTAACATATAGGATTCAGTCAAAACATGGCTGACAAAGAACAACCATTAACATATAGGATTCAGTCAAAACATGGCTGACAAAGAACAACCATCAACATATAGGATTCAGTCAAAACATGGCTGACAAAGAACAACCATCAACATATAGGATTCAGTCAAAACATGGCTGACAAAGAACAACCATCAACATATAGGATTCAGTCAAAACATGGCTGACAAAGAACAACCATCAACATACAGGATTCAGTCAAAACATGGCTGACAAAGAACAACCATCAACATACAGGATTCAGTCAAAATATGGCTGACAAAGAACAGCCATCAACATCTAGGATTCAGTCAAAACATGGCTGACAAAGAACAACCATCAACATATAGGATTCAGTCAAAACATGGCTGACAAAGAACAGCCATCAACATCTAGGATTCAGTCAAAATATGTCTGACAAAGAACAACCATCAACATACAGGATTCAGTCAAAACATGGCTGACAAAGAACAGCCATCAACATACAGGATTCAGTCAAAATATGGCTGACAAAGAACAACCATCAACATATAGGTTTCAGTCAAAACATGGCTGACAAAGAACAACCATCAACATAAGGATTCAGTCAAAACATGGCTGACAAAGAACAGCCATCAACATCTAGGATTCAGTCAAAATATGGCTGACAAAGAACAACCATCAACATACAGGATTCAGTCAAAATATGGCTGACAAAGAACAACCATCAACATATAGGATTCAGTCAAAATATGGCTGACAAAGAACAACCATCAACATTAAGGATTCAGTCAAAACATGGCTGACAAAGAACAACCATCAACATATAGGATTCAGTCAAAACATGGCTGACAAAGAACAACCATCAACATATAGGATTCAGTCAAAGCATGGCTGACAAAGAACAACCATCAACATATAGGATTCAGTCAAACCATGGCTGACAAAGAACAACCATCAACATATAGGATTCAGTCAAAACATGGCTGACAAAGAACAACCATCAACATATAGGATTCAGTCAAACATGGCTGACAAAGAACAACCATCAACATATAGGATTCAGTCAAAATATGGCTGACAAAGAACAACCATCAACATACAGGATTCAGTCAAACATGGCTGACAAAGAACAACCATCAACATATAGGATTCAGTCAAAACATGGCTGACAAAGAACAACCATCAACATTAAGGATTCAGTCAGAACATGGCTGACAAAGAACAACCATCAACATCTAGGATTCAGTCAAACCATGGCTGACAAAGAACAACCATCAACATACAGGATTCAGTAAAAAAATGGCTGACAAAGAACAGCCATCAACATACAGGATTCAGTCAGAATATGGCTTACAAAAACAACCATCAACATTTAGGATTCAGTCAGAATATGGCTGACAAAGAACAGCCATCAACATATAGGATTCAGTCAGAATTACATGGCTGTGGTGAACTTAACTTTACCAAGTTTTGCATTTTACAGAAACTTTTGGTCATGCAGATACCTGAGTGTGACATTAAAATGAGGCTGAAAGACGTTGAGCCAGATACTTTGGTCTTTATATAGCGAATCAAACATGATAACAATTGAGTCATGTAGATGTAAGAACGGGTTCAACTCTACCAAACACAGAAAACAATTCTGTCTACACATCACCAATCTATTAATATGTTATGATAAATCTGTATCATTTAAATTGTCTGGTAAGTTTTCATCTGCAATAAACCCTGCCCACAAATAAGCCCTCTTCTTCCATTTTGGTGAAATCATCAATTTTAAGATAGTAAGCTAATTAAGTGGTTCACAAATATGCCCTCCCCAAACATTAATACTAAACTTTTACACTAGAGGAAGGGATTTTTGTGGATAAATACATTATGTAACTTTTACACAAGGTGCTTATTTGAGGATAAATATAGTACTTACCTTTAACACTGGGGGATGGGGCATATTTGAGGATAATATGGTATGTAAATTTTACACAAACTTTTCCACCAGTGGAGAGAGCTTATTTGAGAATGAATTTGGTAATCAAATTTTACGGTAGGGGAGGGGGCTTATTTGAGGATGAATATGGTACGTAACTGTCACACTTGGGGAGGGGGCTTATTTGAGGATGAATATGGTACGTAACTGTCACACTTGGGGAGGGGGCTTATTAAATAAGGAAGTGGAAACTGTATTGACATTTTTATGTGTTTTCCTCTCACCAAATATTGATTGACAATATCATAAAAGTGAGGGCTGTATATGTATAGTAAATACCCACGTGTGTCCAGGCATTTGCCGAGTTCCAGCGAGTTAATAATCTCGTCCAGACGGGACATCTTCTGGTCATGTGACAGAGTATCAGGAAGGCGGATGCAGGCTACAAACTTAAAGATGTCAAACATATGCTATTTATAGACATAAATCAAATGTAGTGGTATACCTTGATAATTAATATCAATCAAACATAACCAGTGTATACCATAAAATGTATATACATATATACATATATACATAGAATAAAACTTGTAGATACTTTGTGTATCGATTAAATAGTTTAAAAATATAAATTCAACACGACAACTGTTGTGTTTCGCTAACGTTTTCAGGCCTAACGGCCATCTTCAGGCGATTCATTTATTAACGTCTTGGTTACCACATTATGACGTCACATACAATATAATAACACCAGGGGAGATAACGTTACTAATTAAGGTGTTATTACATTAATTTGGTGAATGTTAAGTGTCCGTTGAGAAAGTAAACATTTAAAAAAATATCAATTTGCATTCAATTTCGGTTTAAATATTTTCACAAACATTTCTTCCTTGCAAAGTCTTTTAGTGATGCAAGTATCCACCATTTTGTAAAAGGGATATATACAAAATGTCCCTTTACCACAATTGTCTAGGTGTTCACTAAGTGGGATTTTGCGTGTTTCCGGGGTACGTATCTGTTGTTTGTGTACCCGAACTCTCTCACTTAGTGCGTTCCCCGTTTGGCCGATATAATGTTCTTTACATGTTGGGCAAACTATAACGTAAATTAGATTCTTGCTTTTACAATTCAAGTCACTATTGGGTTTCACCGTTTTCCCATTTTTCAAAATGAGATATTTCCCTATATGTATATAATTGCAGGTCCCACATCTCGTGTCTTCGCACTTGGATACAGAAAAACTTTGTTTACCAGATTCATTAAATTTAGCTTTTGTCAGAATCCTTTTAAGATTGGCTGGCTGTCGTTTACTCTGTAAAATTTCCGATGTCTGAACCAAATTCCGCATCTTTTCACTTTTATGTAGCAGTGGAATAGAGTCTTTCGCTGCCTTGGTAATGTTTTTGTGACATGGGTTGTGTGTAACGACGAATGGTATGTTGTTACTGTTTTCGGATGTGGCTTTTGTTTTTCTTAATTCTGTTATTGGAATGGCTTTAGCCCGCTCGATACTTCTTGTTATCAATTCTGCAGGGTAATGCTGTTTAACTAAGAAATATCTTAGCTCATCAAGTCTTTGTATGTGTTTTTCACTGTCAATCACAATTGCACATATACGTCTTGCAAGGCAGAATGGTATATTTCTTTTGATGTGCGTTGGATGGCATGAATGAAAGTCCAGATACTGGTGTGTGTGTCGGTGGACTTGTAGAATATATCAGTTATGATATATTTTCCCGATTTTTTAACAAGTACATCAAGGAATGCAAGTTCTGTTTCGCTACATTCCATTGTGAATTGAATGGACATATTCAGGTTGTTTAGAGTGTCCTGGAATATTGTTAACTCATCTCTAGACTTTGTCCATATGATAAAACAGTCATCGAGATATCTCTTCCAACATTTTCGTACGTGGTTGACAAATGATTCACAGTAAGTTAAACTGAGTTGGTCGTAAAGTTGTTGGTCCAGGTATCCCATTACAAGGTTTGCATACGTTGGGGCAACTTTCGTTCCCATTGCTGTACCTAGGGTCTGTAAAAAGTTTTTTCCATCAAAGTAAAATGAATTGTTTTGAAGGATAATTTTTAGTGATTCAATAAGAAATTCTGTGTTGAATCTGGGATGTACTGCATCGGGGTGTTTGTTTGTCCAGAAACGTATGGCTTCAATACCAAGATCATGAGGTATATTCGTATATATATATATAGGCTCGTAACATCAAAGCTAATACGAGTAATGAATCCTCATCAACCTCTGTGGGAAGTTGTGCGATGAAGTCCATATATATATCATCCCTCAAGTAGCTCGGTATGAATTGGCAAAGAGGTTTCAGTATAATATCCAGAAGGTTGCTAAGGCGATGTGTGGGGCATGCTGGTCCCGCTACTATAGGTCTTAGTTTTAAATCTGCAGGTCTAAGGATTTTCGTACATTCTGAATTTTGTTTGTTGATAGCCTCTTGGATCAATGTGCTTTTGTGGATTTTTGGCAAGCCATAAAAGTTGCTGCATTTGAAATCAAATGATGTGAGGTAATTCTTTTCCTTGTCCGTTAGTTTCGTGTATAGGGACGTTAGTTTACCAACTTTCCTCATAGTGATTTTGTCAATATTTTCGGTAATTTCTGAATAATAGTTCAGGTTATTTAATTGTTCCAGAACTTTTTGCTTGTAATATTCAGAATCCATAATAACTATATATATGGCTCCACCTTTATCGGCTTGTTTAATCACTAAAGAGTTGTCATTTTTTAGATTGTTCATTGCATTCTTTTCTGCACGCGTAATATTTTGTCGGTGGTTATCGGTAGTTTGTATCAAATCCGAAAATGTATCAATATATTTATCCAGATGAGAGTCCCTACCCTTTGAGGGCGTAAAGGTAGATTTATTCCGTACCAGTGATCATGAGTCATCCTGAGTAAAATCCTTATCAGCAAAAAATTCCTTAAGACGTAGTTTTCTTCCAAACTCCTTGATATCTACCTGTAGTTCTGGTATATTTTTTCTTGGGGTTGGAGTAAATTTTAATTAATGTATTTAATATACACATACATACATACATGACTGAAGGAGGGAGGAGTTGACGTAAAACTGTCCGGACAAGTCGACTGCAGTTTTAAAACTACGGTGAACTCCACATTTCACAAAGTCAGATTTAACGATATACTGTATTTCACAAAGTCGAATTTAACGATATACTGTATTTCACAAAGTCGAATTTAACGATATACTGTATTTCACAAAGTCGAATTTAACGATATACTGTTTTTCACAAAGTCGAATTTAACGATATACTGTATTTCACAAAGTCGAATTTAACGATATACTGTATTTCACAAAGTCGAATTTAACGATATACTGTATTTCACAAAGTCGAATTTAACGATATACTGTATTTCACAAAGTCGAATTTAACGATATACTGTTTTTCACAAAGTCGAATTTAACGATATACTGTATTTCACAAAGTCGAATTTAACGATATACTGTATTTCACAAAGTCGAATTTAACGATATACTGTATTTCACAAAGTCGAATTTAACGATATACTGTATTTCACAAAGTCGAATTTAACGATATACTGTATTTCACAAAGTCGAATTTAACGATATACTGTATTTCACAAAGTCGAATTTAACGATATACTGTTTTTCACAAAGTCGAATTTAACGATATACTGTTTTTCACAAAGTCGAATTTAACGATATACTGTATTTCACAAAGTTGAATTTAACGATATACTGTTTTTCACAAAGTCGAATTTAACGATATACTGTATTTCACAAAGTCGAATTTAACGATATACTGTATTTCACAAAGTCGAATTTAACGATATACTGTATTTCACAAAGTCGAATTTAACGATATACTGTATTTCACAAAGTCGAATTTAACGATATACTGTATTTCACAAAGTCGAATTTAACGATATACTGTTTTTCACAAAGTCGAATTTAACGATATACTGTATTTCACAAAGTCGAATTTAACGATATACTGCATTTCACGAAGCAGGATTTAACGATATACTGCATTTCACGAAGCAGGATTTAAGGATATACATTATGTACAGCATTTCACAAAGCCTTGAAAAATCCCCTACCGAGCCTCTATATAACTTTGTGTAATTTATTCCTGTATTTATGAATTCGCAATGTACAAACTATCACTTTGTAAGATATAGTCTGGGGGTGTCCGCAGGGTTTTGTTCTCAACACAAAGTTAAATTCTGTATTTTTAGACTGAAATCAGTGTTATAGACTTGGCTCAGCCAGACTACAAAACAGCTGACGGAGGTAAAGAGAATCCATATCAGTTCAAGATTAATTACTGGTAGCAGTGAGCCAATTCACAATCAGAAGGGAAGTAAAGCCTTATAACACAGGACAAATGAAAATGATTTACTCAACTTTGAAAACCTGATATCTACACATATATACTCACATGAAGGGTCTCCCTGAGTGTCAGGCTTGGGAAGAAGATGTCTTCCTGTAATACGTAGCCTATTTTCCGTTTGGTTTTCATTGAGATATGCACTCCGTTCAAGGAGATCTCACCTGTTGTCAAGGGTAACCGACCAGACAAGGCATTCAGGAGGGTAGTTTTTCCAGCTCCTATCAAATAATACATAGCTGTTAATATAGTACAGACAGTCTCGTTTTGCTTTTTTAACCTATTTTTCTAATTCGTCCTGATAATAAAACACATGTGATATAATATAATCAAGAATTCCTTGAATTATCTGCAGAATTTATAAACGATTTCACTCACCGCTCGGTCCCATGATGGCAAGGAGTTTACCCTCCTCTGACATCCCACAGACATTCTGTAGAATGGAAGTGTTGCCAATGGAAACGGACACACCCTTAAATATTAGCCCCCGATGTGAGGGGTCAGGGGTCGTGACCTCTATGCTCAACTCCTTTAATCCTTTATCTATAAGTTCAGGGTCCATAGTCTCTTCTGACCCCACATCAGAAGACTTTGTTGAAGTCACTTCTCCATCTGACGGTTCTTGGTTCGATAGTTCCACCTGCCCTTTTGGTTCATGCTCCATAAGATCACCACCGACCTCTATATTACCTTCGGAGTCACTGACCTGTTCAACTGGAACAAGGCTTGGATCTTTGATATCACAAATGACCTCTATATGACCTTCAACAGTTTGTTGAGAAGGGTCAGAAGTGGTAACTTTACTCCTTTCCCTATTCTCCACACAAGGGTCAAGGTTACCAGTATTGACCTCTGTTTGACCTTCCATGCCTGTTAGAGGTCAACACTCCTCCGTGTCCACCACTGTACCCTTTGATGACCGTTACATTGTGTCAGTATGTCACGTCCACTATTGACCTATGACCTCTGATGATCGAGCCACCTGAAAGTGATAACAGTAAATTTACATACACATACCCTACAATGCTAATTACACAATTAATGAGCAGTATATATGAACTGGTGAACTGAATTAGGCTAACAAGGAGTTACCTGGTCCCAAATATTCTCCGACATATCTCCGACATCGACCTGGATTTAAATACACATAACAAATTCATGACATACAGGCAAATTAACATTAAATTATGCTGGTTATACTAACTTGTAAGATTATTACCAGGGATTAATCTGGAATTTAGGGGAAACTACCCTTTTTGGACAATAGGGGAAAATCAGTTCTGAAAAGGGGATCAAATTTAACAATCTCAAAGTTTCAGTTTTTTGCTTTAAAAACACATTTTCCAAGTAAAAACAGCAAATGTTTAATTAGGAAAGCAAATCTAGTGTATTTGGGAATATTCTTCCCATAAAGATGAGAGAAAATACAATATTTTGAATTTAACAGAAGTCTGAGGGGAAAAATGGAACAAAATCCTGAGGGGAAACTACCCATAAACGGTAGTAAAAAATCCCTAGATTAATCCATGATTACTGACCCTAATGATTAACTTCTGTGTCTACACACCTGTTCTGATTCTGGGAACGACGCCATTGTTATATCTGATACAACAGACCTTAATGAGTTATGAAAGCACCTCAAGGATTGGAGGATTTCTTCTGAGGTATTTAAGTTGAGAAATACTTAAAAATCTCCTCCTTCTGTCTTATTTCTTTCCGCTGGCCTTTGATTTGATATTTGACAATAAACAGTGACATTAAACTATCTGCCTGTACCTTTGGTAATCTTAACAATCTAGTAATATGTGATAATATATCATTAAGCCCTGAAATATCTCCAATTTATACAGACAACATAATATCATATGAGACAGCCCGACAAAAGTGATTCATTGAGAATATTTGAAACACATGGTTTATATTGAGCCATTTTTTAAAAGTTCACTTCCAATGATATCAGGCTATCTATGTTGTAAGTTGGTAATAATGACTTGATGAGTTTATCGCTGAAATTGTCGTTTGTCAACTTTTACTAATTAGGAAGATAATTTGTACTTAATTAATAAACAATTATTAGTTAAATGTAACTAATCATAAAAATCTGATTAGTTCACTAAAACAGCTGCATTGTTCTCATGATCAGGTATTGTCAAATAGAGATATACAAATAAACAGATTTTCTGAGGCTATCTTTAAACATTTAGAATCAGACTCATGGAAATAAAAAAATTTGTAGAAGAAGTTTGTCTTATGTCTGAAAGCTGAAATACCTGGTGTGATGAGACAAAATCTGGTAAAAGCTGACAATGATGTAAGTATATCAATGCTGTTAAAATTCAAACTAAAACATTAAAATACTGCTACATCATGTACATACCGCTAAATTGCCTGCCACAGCCATATAAAATATACACTGTCAGACAATGGAGCTGAAATCCTGTTTGCTTAAACTGTGAATATTAAACTACCAATGCCTTGAGGGTAGGTATACTGACGAACAGTGGTCAAATATTTGTAGGGTTTGTTTGTCCCTTGTCCACGGTACATTAATCCTGGACTGACTCGCAAGTCAAGTCCTCATTCGTTCAGGGAGCGATGTTGATCAAGTATAAAATAAAATTATATATCTCAATTGTCAGTGATTTTTTAACTCTGATTTTTACTGCTGACTATGGGTATTTTTCCCTAGTGAAGTTTTCACAGTCTTCCCCAAATGTTTGGCAATAGAAGACTATCATGAATGCCAAGTCTTCATCAAGCCAATTTCTTCAATCATATATATCCCAAGCCCTCCACCGCTGGGTTCAAGTTCGAAACCTATGTGAGGCAGTTGCCAGGTACTGACTGTAGGTCGGTGGTTTTTCTCTGGGTACCCCGGCTTTCCTCCACCTCAAAAACCTGGCACGTCCTTAACTGACCCTGACTGTTAATAGGACGTTAAACAAAAACAAACCAAACCAAATCAACTATATAATAATTATACATAATTAATAATCTGGAGTTTTATTTACCACTCTATCACAGCAACATAGTCGTCTCAAAGAGGTTCACAAATTAATATCTTTGGTAATTCAGCCTTTAACAAACAGCTGATGTCTTGCTCAATTCCCCGGGGAACATACAGTCGGAGCTGCCATTTTTCAAAGCTGCCATTTTTCAAAGCTAACAGCTTACACACGACATTTCTAGCACCGTCCAGCCACATACTCATTTACAGCTGAGTCAACAAGAACAGAAGTCCTTCAGTCACATAGCTCTGCATCCTACCACTGAACCACCGTGCCACTTATACATCACACTGGTGAAAGTAGGTCAAGGTCATTCATTTGAATAAACTTTGTAGTCATGATATCATCACCAAAACATACTACCTACTGGCCCAATATCAAGAGCTTGGTAATCTTAGTTATTGACAAGGAGCAATTTAAAGTTGTTGTTTTTGTTTTTTTTTAACATTTGACTCCTGTAAGCCTGCAGAAAGGGTCACAGTCATTCATTTAACAAATTTGATAGCCCTTCATCCCAGCATGCTACTGGCTCAAGATTACATGTATATGATTCTACTGGCCTCTTATATAGTTACCATAAGAAGTTGTTTAAAGTTTTAATGCCTTTGACCCCTGTGACCCTGTAAGTAGGTCATGGTCATTCATTTAATTAAACTGGTTTCATCCTATCATCAATGGTGATACCCAGGACCCCTCATCAGTTATTGATAGGTCATTTAAAAGGAAAGCCCATAAGTTGTTTACATTGATTATAGTAAACAAAAGTCTTCTGCAAATCAACATTGATATCTAATTCCCAAATTTTGATATTGTACATATACATGACACTCAATCGCACAATACAAAGTTGTCTCCCAAAACCAAGTCTGTTTCAAGTTCCCGAGGCTATGGAGAATGTACGATGCAGTCTGTTCGATGGGATCGAACTCCCAACACATCCTCTCAATATTATTTATAACAAATAGGCCTTATATATATATATATATATTAGTGTTGGAATCATTATAAATTTCATGATCGATCCTTTCGATTGATTCATTAAATGATCGATGATCAATTATTGATCGATCATGAACAGAAAGGGAAATATCTAAAAAAAAACATAAACCAAAATAGGGGAAAATGTTGTGGATATATTTTAGATATCTAGCTATGTTTTAAATTGTTGTTTTAATGCATATTTATTTCAATTTACCAGTGATATTGTTCATTTATTAATTGTTTAAGTCAGCTGTAAATCATGAAAATTTCCACGTTATAGTCAAATCATGATGGATCATAAAAATCATGATTGATCATAAAAATCATGATCGATTAGTCTAGTCAGAGGTAAACCGATTAATCTTCAATTAAATGATTAATTGGAGCAACACTATTATATATTAATATTTTCTGGTTCTCAATGTAAGGTAAGTATATATAAAAAAATTGAACTTCAGAAATACTCGTTAGTAAAACATAAACTGCAGCTTTTATCTTAAAATCTTCAGATGCTTTAGAAGTTAGTACACATCTCTGCAACCATATGTGGCCGCCTACACACTAAACGAGTATGACATCATCAATAATTACTCGATTGTCTACTAAGATGTAAAGCATCTGAAAATTTGAAGATGAAAGCGCATATATATATATAAATGCTTTACCTGTGACGTACAGTGTATATATGTGACTAAATATATATGTCTCTGGCTTTTCTAACAAGTGTTTCTTAAGACTTAGATTATACTTTTATATAAATATATATTTATATGATACTGAGATCTAGTAAGATATTTTCCTTAATTCTTTAGAACTGAACTGAATATATATATAAAATTAAATATATTAAATAGTATTACCATCATCACGACTTATTGTATCAGAGACATATATATAGACTCTCTGATTGTATCCTCACCTCTCGTTTTATACACACACAATCTAACCTTTGACTTCGTATACATTCACGCCTTTTCTAAAATGTGTTCATGGATGTATTAACACATTAATCCAACCGGACACTGGGATATATATACCGTAAATAGTCAGACACAACTCTCATGCTACCGCGTGTTAAGAGTTTGTTTTGCCTCGACTATAGGTCACTCTGACATAAACTGACCGACATATTATTGTACACCTAGGCCAAAGTGGACAGTTAATTATATAACATTCTCCAACGACGCGTTTGATGTCATTGAACTGCCTAGCATACCACTTCTGTAAATATGATATATTTGATACAATCGGGATATCTTCATTCATATTAATAGATATTTACAGATAGATGCATTGTTTACATACCTGGAAAATATTAGCGGTCTACCTGCAGACAGTGTACACTTCCGCTTTCTGGTGACAATGTACGAGTTGCCTCCCTTCGACCACTTTTCCAATGTTAAGGCTTAGTTTTCTAATGATTAATTTTGTCTTCTTTCAAAGTTGTGGGTTATATCATGTAACAAACTATCGAAAACTCCTGTTACAAGAAAATGTCGAGTTAATAAATACTTCTAAATACTCCAGATGCGAACCAAAGAATTAAAGACGAGACACAATGGGCCTGTATTGCTCACATGTTCTGTATGAATTGAAGATTGGAAAATTTTATTCATTTTGAATTCAAAACTGATTTGTGATATGGATGTGAGACTCAAATGTATACACTCTCTTTTCGGTACGTGACCAATAAACAACCTGGAAATGTTGGCATTCCTGAACAAATCATTAGAAAATTTGTTTGATTGGTTTGATTTGTTTGTATGTTTGTTTGTTTGTTTGCGTTTTACATAATTAGCTTATTTGTCACCTGTTACATCATAAGTATACCAAGGAAATTAATTTTAAGATGTTTAATAGGCCTTCATCTTAGCGTTTAAGCCTCGTGCTTGTCAATCTAAGACACACCTCCTTCAAGTAATCCCATACCGGTAAAAGTGGAAACAAATGTCCATGAAAAGAGAAAATGCTTCGTCCACTGAGCATATACATGTAATATATGGTGATTTATGTAATGTTTCTTCACACAAGGCGGCTATCATAACTTTGGAAAATACCGCAGAACACAGTTCATTTATGATACCGTTGAAATAACTGATAAGCTAGAAACAAAATATTTCTTTGAACTTGGAAATACAAAATTTATGTTATCATTCAAGCTTTTATTTCAAGTATTGCCTTTCGACTTCAAACATCCAGGAAATATACATGTCTAACGGGTACGTTTTTTTCATGCGAAATTCTGTTTAGACGAGTTTTCTTCATGAAATCGGTGTTGGAGGATAAATTAAAGATAACTTTGAATGACGAACTATAGACAAGGGAATTCACTTTTTTCAACAATTTTGTTTTATTTTGATTATAAATGTTTATATACATTACAAAATGGCGTTTTATAATACATTCATGTGTCAAAAATATGTCAACATTTTTTTTTTTATTTTCCTGGTTTTGTTTGTCAGCAGATTTTTACAATATTGCTCACACTTGTAGAAACTGTTTCCTCTTTCAGATCATAATAATGGCATTATATTTCGTTTTCTGTTTCGCAGAAATCAATCTTTTATTGACGAGCAAAAATATTGGTGACGTCATTATGGGAGGGACAAAGAAGGAAATGACATGTACAAATATTTACAGTGCAGGAAAATAATCCATTTTAATATATATTTATACATTAATTATTATATTATTTATATATATCTATTATATTTTTATAGTGCATATCAAACTATGCCAGTACATGTATTTATGATATCGCCCTATCAGAGAAAGAGGTTTTTAGTTACGCCTATATTATATATAAATAGTATACATATGCCGGGATGACTGATTTCCTCTGACACAAAAATACTCATCACTGAATTTGAACACATTAGGTAGAAATGGCCATGTCTTTTTTTAATTGATTCGAATGCGTGTCTTCAAAACAAAACACATAGAAATGCAGTATTGTCTAAACCTTAATAGTGAGTGAGCTATGTTTGTTCTTAAAATATCTTAAAATCTTTTCAGTTTAATTTACACGGTCTACCCAGAACAACGAGAGTTTCCTCCCTTACATCATTAAGCGTCTATGCACTTGTAAAAACTAGTTATTTTATCAGGGCGCCGAGACTGTCTTTATGTTTTACAAAAAGTGTTATTAGACGATGCGAATAACGATACCCATTTAAGTATGAAGTCGGTTATATCCACCATATTCAATACGAGTGGGATTTAAACCTTGTTTCTCGAGCGACACCGCGAGTCACAACACGGTGACATCATAACCACTGACCGAGTCTGATGTCAAAAATGATTAGACTGAAATATTTGCTCTCTAGGAATGTCTATAAAACATATGCAACTAATTTACAGATACTACTTTATTTATTCATTTATCTCATAATTCAAGTATTTATTCCATTATTGATAAAAGACATGTAAATGAATGAGTAAATTAATAAAATGAGATGATAACGTAAGATACAAAAACCAAGTTGTTTAAAAAAAACTTGTATAATTCCACCAACACTACTTACATTCATCGGACTCTGAGCGCTATGCTAGACCCGTTTCATTTCGACAATTGTCCTACATACGACCTGTTGTGATATGCTATCATAATAAAAAGTAAACCATTCAGAAAGTGCTGGACTGTTCCAGGAATAGTGTTTTCACTGACGACACAGAAACATAAAAACTGTAATTACCGATAAAGAACATGGCGTTCATGATGTTATGAACAAACGTAACGGACATTAAAATCCATGAACGGCGAGAGAGTACAAGTAACTCGTGCTATCCTCAAGTTATATAGAGTTATGGTACTTTGTTTCGACCTATGATGGTTTATAGGGGGTTGGTATTGGTCATCTTCGCTCCATAAATCATCATATCGATAGAAACAAAGTGTAATAACTCTTTTATTACATCTTGGTATCAAAGCCAAAGCACAGAATGCTAAAGACAGGATCTATTCCATTTAAACTACCTCTCATTCCATAATATTCACCACAACATCACAAATACGGCATCTTTAAAAAAAAAAAAGCAAAAACAAAAAAACAAAAAAAAAAACACTAGCGTGCAACTTGACGGAACGTGTCTAACTGATTGGCTGAAATTATACGTAATATGATGTGTTATCGATATCGAGGAGTGGAATTCGATGTTGCACGGAATAGCACGTGATCGCATGTAGATCAATCGGCATCTGAAAATGTAGTAACATCCAACGGCTCGGGCAGTTACGATTTATACGTTACTACTGACACCATTTCAAAACGTGATCACTGCATGATGTATGTTTAACATTCAACAATTGACATCTCCTTATGGATACACAACCTCTCCGTACATACCTGCCCACGTGATCTGTACATACTTACCACGTGATATGTACATACCTACAACGTGATGTCTACGTACAAAGATGTGGTGTGTACGTACAGAGATGTGGTGTGTACGAACAGAGATGTGGTGTATACGTACAGAGATGTGGTGTATACGTACAGAGATGTGGTGTATACGTACAGAGATGTGGTGTATACGTACAGAGATGTGGTGTATACGTACAGAGATGTGGTGTATACATACAGAGATGTGGTGTATACGTACAGAGATGTGGTATATACGTACAGCGATGTGGTGTATACGTACAGAGATGTGGTGTATACATACAGAGATGTGGTGTATACGTACAGAGATGTGGTGTATACGTACAGAGATGTGGTGTATACGTACAGAGATGTGGTGTATACGTACAGAGATGTGGTGTATACGTACAGAGATGTGGTGTATACGTACAGAGACGTGGTGTATACGTACTGAGATGTGATGTGTACATACAGAGATGTGATGTATATGTACAGAGATGTGGTGTATACGTATAGAGATGTGGTGTATACGTACAGAGATGTGGTTTATACATACAGAGATGTGTGTACATACAGAGATGTGGTGTATACATACAGAGATGTGGTGTGTACGTACAGAGATGTGGTGTGTACGTACAGAGATGTGGTGTGTACGTACAGAGATGTGGTGTGTACGTACAGAGATGTGGTGAGTACGTACAGAGATGTGATGTGTACATACAGAGATGTGGTATATACGTACAGAGATGTTGTGTATACGTACAGAGATATTATATATACGTACGTACAGAGATGTGGTGTATACATACAGAGATGTGGTGTATACATACAGAGATGTGGTGTGTACGTACAGAGATGTGGTGCGTACAGAGATGTTGTGTATACGTACAGAGATGCGATGCGTACAGAGATGTTGTGTATACGTACAGAGATATGATGTATACGTACGTACAGAGATGTGGTGTATACGTACAGAGATGTGGTGTATACATACATAGATGTGGTGTATATACGTACAGAGATGTGGTGTATATACGTACAGAGATGTGGTGTGTACGTACAGAGATGTGGTGTATACATACAGAGATGTGGTGTGTACATACAGAGATGTGGTGTATACATACAGAGATGTGTTATGTACGTACAGAGATGTGGTGTGTACATACAGAGATGTGGTGTATACGTACAGAGATGTGGTGTGTACGTACAGAGATGTGGTGTGTACATACAGAGATGTGGTGTATACGTACAGAGATGTTGTGTATACGTACAGAGATGTGATGGTATACGTACAGAGATGTGGTGTATACGTACAGAGATGTGGTGTATACGTACAGAGATGTGGTGTATACGTACAGAGATGTGGTGTATACGTACAGAGATGTGGTGTATACGTACAGAGATGTGGTGTATATACGTACAGAGATGTGGTGTATACGTACGGAGTTGTGGCGTATACGTACAGAGATGTGGTGTATACGTACAGAGATGTGGTGTATACGTACAGAGATGTGGTGTATACGTATACAGAGATGCAGTGCGTACAGAGATGTTGTGTATACATACAGAGATATGGTGTATACGTACAGAGATGTGGTGTATACGTACAGAGATGTTGTGTATACGTACAGAGATATGATGTATACGTACGTACAGAGATGTGGTGTATACGTACAGAGATGTGGTGTATACGTACAGAGATGTGGTATATACATACAGAGATGTGGTGTATACGTACAGAGATGTAGTGTATACGTACAGAGATGTGGTATATACGTACAGAGATGTGGTGTATACGTACAGAGATGTGGTATATACGTACAGAGATGTGGTGTATACGTACAGAGATGTGGTGTGTACGTACAAAGATGTGATGTGTACATACAGAGATGTGGTGTATATGTACAGAGATGTGGTGTATACGTACAGAGATGTAGTGTATACGTACAGGGATGTGGTATATACGTACAGAGATGTGGTGTATACGTACAGAGATGTGGTATATACGTACAGAGATGTGGTATATACATACAGAGATGTGGTGTATACGTACAGAGATGTGGTGTATACGTACAGAGATGTGGTGTATACGTACAGAGATGTGGTGTATACATACAGAGATATGGTGTGTACGTACAGAGATGTGGTGTATACGTACAGAGATGTGGTGTGTACATACAGAGATGTGGTGTATACGTACAGAGATGTGGTGTATATATACAGAGATGTGGTGTTTACGTACAGAGATGTGGTGTGTACATACAGAGATGTGGTGTGTACGTACAGAGATGTGGTGTATACGTACAGAGATGCGGTGCGTACAGAGATGTTGTGTATACGTACAGACATATGATGTATACGTACGTACAGAGATGTGGTGTATACGTACAGAGATGTGGTGTATACATACAGAGATGTGATGTGTACGTACAGAGATTTGGTGTATACGTACAGAGATGTTGTGTATACGTACAGAGATGTGGTGTATATGTAGAGATGTGGTATATACATACAGAGATGTGGTGTATACGTACAGAGATGTGGTGTATATGTAGAGATGTGGTATATACATACAGAGATGTGGTGTATACGTACAGATATGTGGTGTATACGTACAGAGATGTGGTGTATACGTACAGGGATGTGGTATATACATACAGAGATATGGTGTATACGTACAAAGATGTGGTGTATACGTACAGAGATGTGGTGTATACGTACAGAGATGTGGTGTACACGTACAGAGATGTGGTTTATACGTACAAAGATGTGGTGTATACGTACAGAGATGTGGTGTGTACGTACAGAGATGTGGTGTATACGTACATAGATGTGGTGTATACGTACAGGGATGTGGTATATACATACAGAGATATGGTGTATACGTACAAAGATGTGGTGTATACGTACAGAGATGTGGTGTATACGTACAGAGATGTGGTGTATACGTACAGAGATGTGGTTTATACGTACAAAGATGTGGTGTATACGTACAGAGATGTGGTTTATACATACAGAGATGTGGTGTGTACGTACAGAGATGTGGTTTGTACGTACAGAGATGCATTGCGTACAGATATGTGGTGTATACGTACAGAGATGTGGTCTGTACGTACAGAGATTATATAAATCATGAAACTGGAAATGTAAGCATGATTTTATAAAGTAGGTTTGTTCGGCTATGTCGCGTTTCACGTGGTTGTTTGGGTGCCTTCGCGACAACGCACCAAAACAAACGCAACAAAATTCCGCGATCACGCAACATACTTTTTGTCTCGCGTTGACGCGTTTCGCGGTGTACACTTTCCACGCATCGCCTGGTTGCGCTCAGGACATAACCATAAATGACGAACAATTTGGTACGTATTTCATAGTTTTTCATGGACTACATAGGCCTACTGGTATAAAAATGTTCCTGTAAAAACGAGGTAATCATATCTTACCAATCAACTTTTATAAATACAATGTATTGTAGTTTCAACTGGATCGCAAACAAATCGATTTCTAAAGCAAGCCACAAATTAAGAAACCCATATTTCTTGTCTTTATTCCCAGTTTTACCCGAGGCAGGGTTTGTAGTATACGTGGATATGCCGTTCCGAAAGGAGACATAACGTTCCGAAGGGAGACATAACGTTTCGAAGGGATAACGTTCCGAATAGACTGGATTACCTGCCTTAGTACCATTTCTCTCCGCTACGCTGCGCTCATGACTACTAAGTCGTTGTATTTTCGAAGCGAAGCCTAGCGGAGAGTAGAAAAACTACGGCAGGTAATCCAGTCTACGTTCCGAAGGGAGACATAACGTTCCGAAGGGATAACGTTCCGAAGGGAGATATAAGGTTCCGAAGGGAGACATAACGTTCCGAAGGGAGATATAATTCATGCTATTTTACTTGTCGCTCACGTGTGACTTTATTATTTTTTTTATATTATGAGATATAATATTATAAAGAAATATTCTATGTATTGATATATATGCAATAGGCACCGCCGAATCGCAAGTACGGTTAGTAATGAGTTGCTATGGGAACATGAACCAAATTGTGAACTGTGCCTAAACATGGTAGCTCCGTTTATCGCAGCTATCAAAGAATGGTCAGAGAATTTTATAGATTTGTTGTTTGTTTTCTCTTTGGCGGGTTCATTTTTTTACCACTTTGAACAGTGTAGATCTTACATATTAAATTTTGGATTGATATTGTTTCGTTAAAAAAACACATTAACCTTTCATATACAGTGTACACGTCAATGCCCAATGTTAAGCCCGCCAGTCTCGACGCCCCTGGGTTCTGATGATAACCCACCAATCCCGACACCCCTGGGTTCTGATGATACCCGGTAACCCACCAATCTCGACACCCCTGGGTTCTGATGATACCCGGTAACCCACCAATCGCGACACCCCTGGGTTCTGATGATAACCTCCCAATCCCGCCACCCCTGGGTTCTGATGATAACCCACCAATCCCGCCACCCCTGGGTTCTGATGATAACCCACCAATCCCGCCACCCCTGGGTTCTGATGATAACCTACCAATCCCGTCACCCCTGAGATCTGATGATAACCTACCAATCCCGCCACCCCTGGGTTCTGATGATAACCCACCAATCCCGTCACCCCTGGGATCTGATGATAACCTACCATACTTAAAGCGACCTCTGAGACCCTGGTTCCCCTGATATTTATATGATCTGACCCGATACTGTTATGTCTAACCAAACATTTCCCTGGAGCACACAACTTCAACAAAGTTTCGCCAATCAGGTGGAAGCCGATTTTATCTGTGTAAATTGAAAGTATATCCAAGTAGAAACTATCACCTTCAAATGACGTGGAAAGAAGAATGAGAACTCTTTTGTAGAGAAGATATGATTATGCCGCTCAAGGGAAAACTTAATTGAAAATACTTCTATAGGAAAATTCCTATTATCTTAGAAACCATGATCACTATTTTAAATACACACCGAAGGGGAATATATTTTGCTTTTAAGCCTTATAAAACGAAAAGAGAAAAAAAAGTTTTGGAAATGTACTTTACTATTCTGGGTGCATAACTTTACATGTGAAATTGGCGGTCAACAAAGGGAGGTAAGAATTGTATACCGCCTAATCCTATCTTTTGTACTGATCGTCCCGACTCGACCTTTTGATCTACTTATTGACGAATCTGCCCTAATATAATATGCACATCCGTCCGTGATATGGCTTTAAACAGAACAGTCTCATCAATATTAATTTGTAAAGATAGGGAAAAGCTATAGATATATACCACTACCTGTAGCATATTCGGATTTACCTGGAATGTTTTACACCTGGGCACGCCCTGTGTCTTCTTCCGCTTTATTACCTATCTATAAGACTTTTCGTTGATTTTGTCCCCCTCATCGTTGTATTAAGTCCTCACATTTGTGAAAACATCTTAAGTATATTATCATACGAGCGTGGGAATTCTCGCATATTTACCTTCATACACAACTCCTTGTTTCCAACAGTTTTTGTAGTCATTCTTAGCAGTATGATTCTCATAAATCCTGATTACAGATTAAAGGGGCATTCCTTCGTTCGGATATCAGAAACATGCAGAATTTCTATTGATGAAATCTATGTCAGAACGATGATAATATGAGTGTCTGTGCCTACATATAATGAGATTAACGCCGAAATGTACAAGAAAAAAGCGTATCGTATACAAATACCGTATGTCTTTGCGGTAATTAGTGATACTTCGGGTCGAATTAAGAATTTTCGGGACTAAATGCTCGAAGGACTTTGGTTTATCTTGAGAGAAAATTTGCCTTATTAATGTAAAGATTATAACATTAACTACTTTGAAAAAAAAATCATATTTTCAAAGTAAGTTTAATTTTGACGACCTAAACTTTATTCAAACGAAGGAATGCTCCCTCTAAGTACATAGGTACCGAGTTATTTATAGGTACAGGTGTACCTCGTTCATCCTTAGATGGTTAATATGACACAACAATTGAACATGATATACACGTGCGCCGGTAAACAGGGTACAAGTTTAAACATATGTGCACTAATTAATATTCAGAGAGATTCGGGCAGTAAATACACTCACACAGGTACAGGTAGTATTCAGGCATTGTGCATATTCTTTTATATAAATCTCGACCACCGTATTCTAAATTCAATCCATCGAAGTGTAAGCTAAGTTTTCTTGTATTGACATGAAATAATGGACCCCATTTCTGAAAACACAAATCACATGACACGCAATATCATGGGCACTTTTGAATGTCCTTTTTGAACAATGTCTTTTCGCGTACAATACCATTCTAACGATTCAACAAACTATTTTTCATTTAGACATTGTAAAATCGTTAAATACTTTATTTTTGTTGATCCTGTGTACACAAAAATCCATTTCTGGTTCGCACTCCGCTATTTATTGATTAAAAGACAAACGGAATATCACTAATTCATTGTAATATGATTATAAGACATCTTTCCTCAGAAGTAGCCATTTCTCGTGGTTAATCACATTTACTGAGAGCGATGTACTTAGCACACCAGAGTTTCGTCCGCAGGGACACTGTCTGTGGGCAGGTACGTCGGTACGCGAGCACAGACATGCGGATGTCGCGAAATATATACTAAAATAAGAAGGAACACCCGGTCCGGAATCGGTGTGTGTTTTTATTGATTAATTCGTAAATTTACAAACACGAGAATATAAACTTAATCGGTGCATTGAATTAAATGATTCAGGCCTCCATGGTACCTATACAGGAATTTGGAAGTTGTGTTTTCGCTCAAGAGGAAGGTATTGAAGCGGAAATGCTTCCTGTCGGAGTATGTTTTCTGTTGCTCGCCGGTGTTCCGTTCTGAGATTGAAATTTCCGCTAGAAAAGGTCCGGGAGTTGACAGGTCTAGATTGGGTGGGATAGAATCATGGGCGACCCTTTCCTATTATCTTTATACTTGAATACACAAGAATATAGCGATTCCGGAGCTCGTGTTTACAAGTCTCGAGTCGGACTAGATCTCCCTACCCTAAGCCTCAGATGCAATTGCACAAATTTTCACGGAGTAGTGCCTCATGTTCATACCAATCAGTCCGAGTGTAGAGATTGAGCGGATTTTTCATTTCCAACCATCTTCGTTTGGCTGTTCTTATACAATTGGATCAGAGCCTCCAAATTACGGTACGGAGATTTGAGCATGCGTATTGACTGATCTGTGCGTCCGTCCATTTAATTACCACTCATGAAATATGATCAAGGAAAGTGTGAGGAGAGAACTTTTAATCTTGAAAATTGATAAAAAATTTCATTTTATGACAAGTTTAGAACAGCGGAGTGACACCAGGAGAAATAGAAGTATACGTTGGTGTCAATCTTTTGGACCGGAGTCGGCCGGGTCGACAGACCCTGGACACCTCAGCATTCAGAAGCGGACGTTCGAGTGTCCCGAAATGTAAACAGACAACTGTAAAACCTGATTGTCTCTTACGAGTCGATGTACTCGAACGCACCCACAAACATATTGTCTATTACCACCGCCAAATCAAGCATCCAACAAGCGAGGGGTGTGTTTAACGGGCCAAGGTAATGAATTAACTCAATCGGGATGAGGTTATATGTTCGATTTAATTTGATTAAGCAATGAACATCGATGTTTCTAGTTGACTTGGGTGTCCCATAGCTTGTAACAATATAATAAACATACCAATTGAAGGATTACTACCGTTTCCGTCCGCCATTTTGCCCTTCCGCCATGTTGATTCTAAATGTCCCTGTCGACACATTGTATCTCAAATCAAACCCGTTCTACCATACGTATTCTATATTACACCGTACATGTATACTTACGCTTCGGAAGCAATACAAAGAAAACAGAAAGTAGCCAATTGGCGAAATGCAAGATTGTGTTTAAAGTGGACAAGGGGAAATAATTCGACATGACCTTTCCCACGTGTATCTATTGTTACTATTTCCATATCGTCTGAATCTCACGCGCATGTTAAACTTACATATGTATGTCACGGAGCAGACGTAGAATACAGATACAGCACGTGCTCGTAATGTTAGGTTTCCTATTGTGAAATATACATCATTATTGACGGTCACGATATGGACATGCGCTGGCCATTACCCTAGACTGACCAGGAATAAAGCCTCTCTAACCAATACCCGGCAGACATGTTCTCTGTATAGGCTTTAATTAAATCTCATCTCTTCTCGATCTTATTAAATAAAAAAAACTCGCCTGAGATGGTATTTGGTTATTTTATTTCGTTAACAGTGGAATACAGCTATGGCGTATACTCTTTGTTGAACACTTTTACAGACCGGCTTTTCACACTAATTATATTATTTCGCGAGTATCTCTTTTATTTGAGATGTTTTGATACGTTTTCCCACAAATATATAATTAAGTTATTTCAAACAATATTTTATTTTCGAAATCAGGAGATGTGTTACGGGTGTTTAAGAGGACTGAGCAATAGACAAGTCGAAGTGTTACGGCCGCTGACCGCGACTAACTATAATTTCCGTCAGTTGTTATACAGCACGTGCCAGTACTTTGTAATTACTACGTGGACATGATTTAGTTAGAAAACAAACATTTGATAATTTAGTCTGATTTGTCAAAAAATTGTCAATTCCGAGAATAAAAATTAAATAGAATCAGTAAAGGGACACAACTCTCACACAGACAAGTCCTCGCATTGACGCACCCTGGCCAGCTCCTGTAGTATTGGTTTGGTTTGGTTTGTTTTTGCTTAACGTCCTGTTAACAGCCAGGGTCATTTAAGGACGTGTCAGGTTTTGGAGGTGGAGGAAAGCCAGAGTACCCGGAGAAAACCACCGGCCTACGGTCAGTACCTGGCAACCCAGAGATGGAGGGCTAGTGATAAAATGTCGGGACACCTTAACCACTCGGCCACCGCGGCCCCTAGCTCCTGTAGTATGACGTTTGTGATAATGTATTGGTAATAAGTGAGATTTCTGTCAGAGTATAATTATGTAGGTTTAAACCTCAGATAATGCTTACAAATATCCAACAACCGTAAGATACATACATTGCGGCCGTTATCTGGGGGTTAAGTCACATGATATGACTGTTATCTGGGGGTTAAGTCACATGATATGACAGTTACCTGTTGGATTAAGTCACATGATATGACTTACCTGTGGGTTAAGTCACGTGATGTGACTGTTACCTGTGTGTTAAGTCACATGATATGACTTACCTGTGGGTTAAGTCACATGCTATGACAGTTACCTGTTGGATTAAGTCACATGATATGACTTACCTGTGGGTTAAGTCACGTGATGTGACTGTTACCTGTGGGTTAAGTCACATGATATGACTTACCTGTGGGTTAAGTCACATGATATGACTGTTACCTGTGGGTTAAGTCACATGATATGACCGTTACCTGTGGGTTAAGTCACGTGATGTGACTGTTACCTGGGGGTTAAGTCACATGATATGACCGTTACCTGGGGGTTAAGTCACATGATATGACTTACCTGTGGATTAAGTCACATGATATGACTTACCTGTGGGTTAAGTCACATGATATGACCGTTACCTGGGGGTAAAGTCACGTGATATGACTGTTACCTGTGGGTTAAGTCACATGATATGACCGTTATCTGTGGGTTAAGTCACATGATATGACTTACCTGTGGGTTAAGTCACATGACATGACTGTTACCTGTGGGTTAAGTCACGTGATGTGACTGTTACCTGTGGGTTAAGTCACATGATATGACTTACCTGGGGGTTGACTCACGTGATATGACAGTTACCTGTGGGTTAAGTCACATGATATGACTTACCTGGGGGTTGAGTCACGTGATATGACAGTTATCTGTGGGTTAATTCACTTGATATGACTATTACCTGTGGATTAAATCACATGATATGACCGTTATCTGTGGATTAAGTCACGTGATATGACCGTTATCTGTGGGTTAAGTTACATGACATGACCGTTACCTGTGAATTAAGTCACATGATATGCGTGGATAATTAGGGATGCATTCTCGGCTTGTTCGAAGCAAAACTTGATTATTAAAGCATTCATTTCTTTATTCATTAATAATGAAACGCATATTCCTAATTAGGATGACAGTAAAGCCAACTGTTGTATAAGTGTCTATCAAGGAATATGCATACACAGCATATACTTAATATGGCGAGGTTGTTGTAAGGCCAGACTTTTTTTATCACGGTGAAATAAGAAATATTGTACGAATCATATACCCCGAGCGGACACGTGACAGACACGTGACAACTGTTGGGGAGGTGAGAGTTATTTTGATGTTTATTTCAAAAATCTGAAATGACGTACCGTCTGGATTCGGCATCTGGTGAAATGAACCAGTTTTATTTTTATAAATTTTAAAAACAGTAATATTCCGGGCTATCCATATCTGACAGGAATATTTGATAGAACTAATAACTTAGTCATTGGACCGGAAACATTTCATTACGTATTTGACTCTATATGTATTGAATACTATGACAAGGCTTGGTAAACCCATGTCTCGGACAATCGACATTTTTGTTGTGTATCAGACATACAAATCGGTCGGATTAACAGATCATCCGGATAACGAGAGTGACTGACGGACAGACAGATGGACATCCGATATCGGAAGCGAATCATGACGGACAAACTTACATCAGACACGACATCTCAAACCTACACTGGTGCAGCCGAGGTCAGCCCACTCCGTCTGCCACAAATACTCGGACACTGCCGGACAACGGCCGCATTAATGCCAAATATACATTGATATGTAAACATGTTCTTACTTCTGACATGTTTATTAAGATAACGACTTCAGCGTATATTAAGTAATTACAAACGAGAATCCATAACAGAGGGCGCTGTGAGACGTCAAGACAAGGGAGATAATTTATATCGAACAACAGAATATCATGGATATTTATGAAGCTGTTTTTCCGTATGCAAACAAGTTGGATCTTCCGTCATTACCATCATATCGTGTATTTGATTTGGGCTGAACAGATCTAGAGATGGTTTAAACATTTGATTGATTCAGTTGGACAGGAACATAATTATAAATTCTGAAAAAAAACCCAACATAGTCTAGTCACCCTGCGATAAAACCTCAAATTAGAATTTATTTTAGAATTTTTATCTGTAACAGAAAAATGTTCCCAAAAGTCAACCTAAGGGATGATGTTTTTTGGCTCGAAATAGGATCAAGAAAATAAAAATAATTTAAGGACCGACTTCAAAGTGTAGTATCAACCTCTTGTGTAAAACCGAATATGAGATAATAACTGTATTGCAAGACAATTAAGGACGCACCATACAAATTTCAATAAATAAATAAATAAATAAATAAATAAATAAATAAAAAGGAAGCGTCAATTGGAGAACATATCATACCATAAATATTTCTTACGACATTCAGATATATATAAACGCCTTTTTGAATTTCTGTTAAATCTAACCTCAGAATGTCTCTTATTTTAGGGGCTTGTTCAACATACACAAAGCTAATTTTAGAGTGTTCTTTATTTTAGGGGCCCGTTTCACACACGCAAAGCTAATCTTTGAATGTCCTTTTATTTTAGGGGCTCGTTCCATACACATAAATCTAATCTTCAAATGTCCGTTATTTTAGGGGCTTGTTCCACACACACAAATCTAACCACATAATGTCCGTTATTTTAGGGGCCCGTTCCACACACAAATCTAACCTCATAATGTCCGTTATTTTAGGGGTCCGCTCTATACACACAAAGCATGTCAGCCTGCCTAACTGGGACAGATCCTTATGGACCTATCGGTCAGCAAATCTCGACAGGGCAAGATAGTCTCGTCACAATGACGAGCTTTGTGACACATATGTCGGGGATTAATTGTAGAGTTCGTCTTACACTAGATGGTTACAGCGATCACAAAGTCCCAGGGGTTTCCGAACGTCCCGAGTCTCCGCTTTCTGCCAATCGAATTTGACCTTGCTCTCAGCACTAACTGAAAGAGGCTGAGTCAATAGACTTTCCCGCCAAGACGATAAACATCTCCGGGTTCGTTTCGTCCATTGGCCCGGATTTCAGTTGTGTAATGACGATGGGGGGCGCTTATCGAGTCTCGTGATCTCGTGCTGGAGTAGTTAGTAATCACCCGTTAATTAAACATTATTAACCATATAGCCTCCTCGCGCGAGGGAGAAGGAGCTGAAACAACAGTCTATCACAAGACAAGCAGTATATGAACATCGCTGTTATTTTTTCTTGTCTTTCTCACAGCAGTAGCAGACGACACCGATAACCAGACAGATCTGTAATGAGGAGTCCCGCTGTGTGATGTGTATTAAACTGACTCAAATGAATAAAACATGGAGCATACACACCGCAGATAACAATCGAAGAAATGCCGTGACGATGGAGCAAAGATAATAGAAATTAAAATGGCCGCATTGTCCCATAGTTGTTTGACGTCTTATTATACCGGTTTAACTGGACGAATTATCGTCTCATTTCTTTCCAATCGGAGGTGAGTGCCTCCATCACTTCCAAAACAAGGGAAACTAAGGGTTTGCTTCAGAAATAATCCGCTTAGCTTCCGAGAACAAAGACAGCTTCCGGTACAGTTCCGCGCCCGCGTCAGTATTTGAGGTGCAATAACTAGTATGCTTTATTGCAATGGCGATGGTGCAATTGCAGATTCGAGAGTAAATTGAAAATGTTTTGTTCGCCGGGAGTAAAATCGACCGTTCCTCATGTTTTACTCTCCATTAAACCTCTAACTCGAAGAAATTATTAATTTGGATCTGACAAACCAAAGAGTAGTGATATTAAAAAGGGGGCGGATGCCCACCATTTAATAAATAGGATGTGGAGATCAATCTGTGATCCATGAATCGCTTAGTGTTATCAGGATTCTCAAGGAATGGGATTCAATTGTCTAACCTAGCATCAAAAGTTGATATTGTGCTCTGAATATTTTGTACCATTGATCTTAAGCAATGATATAATATTGAATTCAAAATCATTAGCACATAACTACAATAGCTATTACAGGCCTGAAACTTCAGTAAGATTTCATTAAACCATTGCATGTAGATATTCATATCGAATACATCCAAGGCTAAAAGTCTGAATCCTTTATATCCAATCACCCCGCGAACCTGTGTAAATTAGACGTTATCGTTAACAATAGAGGTCATATCTTATTCTATAGTCCTATATTGGAGTCTTTGACCTAAACAATCAACATATTTTATTGCAATATCACTTTGTTATACAATGTACCAGGTTTGTAATTGTATAATGTGCTACAATAGAGTTTATCAATATATTTCCGTAATCTACTTTTTAAGATAAATATTATGAGGACTGAATGAACTGAAAAATGCTTTGGTATGACCTATGTTTTGGTATGACCCATATTTTGGTATGACCCATGTTTTGGTATGACCCTATGTTTTGGTATGACCCATGTTTTGGTATGACCCATGTTTTGGTATGACCTATGTTTTGGTATGACCCATGTTTTGGTATGAACCATGTTTTGGTATGACCCATGTTTTGGTATGACCCATGTTTTGGTATGACCCATGTTTTGGTATGACCTATGTTTTGGTATGACCCATGTTTTGGTATGACCTATGTTTTGGTATGACCCATGTTTTGGTATGACCTATGTTTTGGTATGACCTTATGTTTTGGTATGACCTATGTTTGGTATGACCTGTGTTTTGGTATGACCTATGTTTTGGTATGACCTATGTTTTGGTATGACCTATGTTTTGGTATGACCCATGTTTTAGTATGACCATGTTTGGTATGACCCTATGTTTTGGTATGACCCATGTTTTGGTATGACCTATGTTTTAGTATGACCTATGTTTTGGTATGACCTGTGTTTTGGTATGACCCATGTTTTGGTATGACCTGTGTTTTGGTATGACCCATGTTTTGGTATGACCTATGTTTTGGTATGACCTATGTTTTGGTATGACCCATGTTTTGGTATGACCCATGTTTTGGTATGACCTATGTTTTGGTATGACCCATATTTTGGTATGACCTATGTTTTGGTATGACCTGTGTTTTGGTATGACCCATGTTTTGGTATGACCTATGTTTTGGTATGACCTATGTTTTGGTATGACCTATGTTTTGGTATGACTTATGTTTTGGTATGACCCATGTTTTGGTATGACCTATGTTTTGGTATGACCCATGTTTTGGTATGAACCATGTTTTGGTATGACCTATGTTTTGGTATGAACCATGGTTTGGTATGACCCATGTTTTGGTATGACCTATGTTTTGGTATGACCTATGTTTTGGTATGAACCATGTTTTCGTATGACCTGTGTCTTGGTATGACCTATGTTTTGGTATGACCTATGTTTTGGTATGACCCATATTTTGGTATTACCTATGTTTTGGTATGACCTATGTTTTGGTATGAACCATGTTTTGGTATGACCTATGTTTTGGTATGACCTATGTTTTGGTATGACCTATGTTTTGGTATGAACCATGTTTTCGTATGACCTGTGTCTTGGTATGACCTATGTTTTGGTATGACCTATGTTTTGGTATGACCCATGTTTTGGTATGACCCATGTTTTGGTATGACCCATATTTTGGTATGACCCATGTTTTGGTATGACTTATGTTTTGGTATGACCTATGTTTTGGTATGACCTATGTTTTGGTATGACCCATGTTTTGGTATGACCCATGTTTTGGTATGACCTATGTTTTGGTATGACCTATGTTTTGGTATGACCCATATTTTGGTATGACCCATATTTTGGTATGACCCATGTTTTGGTAGGACCTATGTTTTGGTATGACCTATGTTTTGGTATGACCTGTGTTTTGGTATGACCCATATTTTTGTATGACCTATGTTTTGGTATGACCCATTATTTGGCATGACCCATGTTTTGGTAGGATTTATGTTTTGGTATGACCCATGTTTTGGTATGACCCATATTTTTGTATGACCTGTGTTTTGGTATGACCCATGTTTTGGTAGGACCTATGTTTTGGTATGACCTGTGTTTTGGTATGAACCATGTTTTGGTATGACCTATGTTTTGGTATGACCCATGTTTTGGTATGACCTATGTTTTGGTATGACCATGTTTTGGTATGACCTATGTTTTGGTATGACCCATGTTTTGGTATGACCTATGTTTTGGTATGACGCATGTTTTGGTATGACCCATGGTTTGGTATGACGCATGTTTTGGTATGACCCATGGTTTGGTATGACCTATGTTCTGGTGACCCGTGTTTTGGTATGATCCATGTTTTGGTATGATCCATGTTTTGGTATGATCCATGTTTTGGTATGACCTATGTTTTGGTATGACCCATGTTTTGGTATGACCTGTGTTTTGGTATGACCCATGTTTTGGTATGACCTATGTTTTGGTATGACCCATGTTTTGGTATGACCTGTGTTTTGGTATGACCCATGTTTTGGTATGAACCATGTTTTGGTATGACCTATGCTTTGGTATGAACTATGTTTTGGTATGACCCATGTTTTGGTATGACCTGTGTTTTGGTATGATCTATGTTTTGGTATGACCCATATTTTGGTATGACCCATGTTTTGGTATGATCCATGTTTTGGTATGACTTATGTTTTGGTATGACCCATATTTTGGTATGACCTATGTTTTGGTATGACCCATGTTTTGGTATGACCTATGTTTTGGTATGACCCATGTTTTGGTATGACCCATGTTTTGGTATGACGCATGTTTTGGTATGACCCATGTTTTGGTATGACCTATGTTTTGGTATGACCCATGGTTTGGTATGATCCATGTTTTGGTATGACCTGTGTTTTGGTATGACCCATGTTTTGGTATGACCTATGTTTTGGTATGACCTATGTTTTGGTATGACCCATATTTTGGTATGACCTGTGTTTTGGTATGACCTATGTTTTGGTATGACCCATATTTTGGTATGACCCATGTTTTGGTATGACCTATGTTTTGGTATGACCTATGTTTTGGTATGACCTATGTTTTGGTATGACCCATGTTTTGGTATAACCCTATGTTCTGGTGACCTATGTTTTGGTATGATCCATGTTTTGGTATGACCCATGGTTTTGTATGATCCATGTTTTGGTATGACCTGTGTATTGTTATTACACATGTTCTGATCAGACCCTATTTGTCAAATTATTTATCAAAAGAAACGTGTTCTTATTTGAGAGTTGTTTAATAAATCCACATATCGACGGGTTTGTAAAAAGGGTATACATATGCATTGAGTGTTTGACGATCTGTTCAATTCAACACCTCAATAGAACAGCGGTATTTCGGTTTGAAGTTTGGAGTTATTGAATGCGACGATGTAATAAAAAGTCGTAAACCCGTCATCATGGTTAAAGATGATTGATGACAAAAGTGAAATGTTTTGAAATCTTTTTGACACTTTGTGGTTTGAAATAAGTACCTAATCTATGTGTATATTACCACATCTTCTCCTTAGACCTCTGTACCTCCCCAATGTACCATATCGTTTCCTCGTCACAATCAAAGCGCTCGGTCGTTATTGAGTAATATTCTGCATCATTTATCAACATTTATATAATCGCTTTCATTTCTTGACAATAGAGAACGGTATCATCACGTTGAAACACATTCCTGATGTTTTATGCGCTCTGCATACAAACAACCTAACCTTCCTGTGTGGTATCTTACAAGCGTTTAGAGAACCCCGAAGAAGAAGAAGAAGAAGAAGAAGAATAAGAAGAAGAAGACATTGAAACACAAAAGAAACACACTGTATGCAACAAACGCCACACGAATTAAAATCAATGAGAAATATATAATGTCCAATATTTCAAAATTCCAGTTCACATGGATGATTGCTTCAGGGGAGTGTGACCGCATCATTAAACAGCCCGTCACTATTGGTTACCCGCCTGAGTTATCTACGAGATATAATGGAGCACGGCGCACGTGAGCTTTGCCACCCTCCGCGTATGTCTTTACGAAACATTCAAGTGCTGTACCATATCAACAGACTAGCCTGCCATTTCCGAGTCTCAAAGGAGACGATCTGTTACTCTTTGATGTTTTGTTAGGGAATTGGATTAAACCACGAAATCAAATACATATGCCATTCTCAAGAAAATATGAAATGTTGACGTACATGGCTAAATCAGAATAACGTACGTAAGATATGTAAATGGATAACATAGTAAAGGTTTCAGTAAATTGTGATGATGATATGTCGGTACATTGTGATGATGATATGTCGGTACATTGTGGTGATATGTCGGTACATTGTGATGATGATATGTCGGTACATTGTGATGATGATATGTCGGTACATTGTGATGATGATATGTCGGTACATTATGATGGTGATATGTCGGTACATTATGATGGTGATATATCGGTACATTATGATGGTGATATGTCGGTACATTGTGATGATATGTCGGTACATTGTGATGATGATATGTCGGTACATTATGATGGTGATATGTCGGTACATTGTGATGATGATATGTCGGTACATTGTGATGATGATATGTCGGTACATTGTGATGATGATATGTCGGTACATTGTGATGATGATGTATCGGTACATTGTGATGATATGTCGGTACATTGTGATGATGATATGTCGGTACATTGTGATGATGATATGTCGGTACATTGTGATGATGATATGTCGGTACATTGTGATGATGATATGTCGGTACATTGTGATGATGATATATCGGTACATTGTGATGATGATATGTCGGTACATTGTGATGATGATATGTCGGTACATTGTGATGGTGATATGTCGGTACATTGTGATGATGATATGTCGGTACATTGTGATGGTGATATGTCGGTACATTGTGATGATATGTCGGTACATTGTGATGATATGTCGGTACATTGTGGTGATGATATGTCGGTACATTGTGATGATGATATGTCGGTACATTGTGATGGTGATATGTCGGTACATGGTGATGATATGTCGGTACATTGTGATGGTGATATGTCGGTACATTGTGATGATGATATGTCGGTACATTGTGATTATATTTGCCACGGTGGATTCCGAAATCTTACGAGAATTTAGAGGTCAAGCCACATCTGTCTGTCAATTTCTTGTATCAATGATTTAAATGTGCATTCCAATGTTTCTTTATGAAAACAGGCGTACAAAAGTATATTCAAAATTCTAATTCTGCCCCGCATTGCATATCAAACCGATGAATACCCCTAACGGAACAAGGTCTATAGCCCCTCTCAACTCGGCACTGCTGGGTTTCAAAATAAAATTAACTTCTGAAGTTGAAGATTTCTATATTGAAAAAGAAAAGATGAAAACGGTGTGTTAGTTATGATTTGATTTGATGAGGATTAGACTCGGTGTAATATGGGGTTTATACACCAGCTTTAAATATAGCACGGATGAAAGATCAAAGATGCAGGACAAGGATCGCATTTCATACTTCATTGAATTCGATTTTGATAATCTTAAGAAAATATTTCCAGTACTTTGAATCTTTATTGATGAAAGGTTCTGTCAATTTTATCTAAAGTTAAACTTCAGTAGGTATATGTATTGGATATTCCGAGTCGGAGAGATTCCCTCGACGCTTTTGTTGGTATGGGGAACTAAGCCTCGTTCTCGGTGGGATATACCCTTCGGAACTCTAATTATTAGGTAAGTTACGAAATGTATTTTTATTACCTCTTCCCCCGCATAGAAAGGATGTCCGGTACTTATTTTACGAGAGAGATCATCGGACTGTGACGTCATTTTCCCCGGAACGACGGTCTTGCTTTTGTCCATGGAGACTGGCGTAAACTGCTGCCGATAATGTACTCAATACCTTCTAGTTTGCACCAAATTTAACCCAGCACACCCGCTATATATCATATCTTTTTCAAACATTTTTCTTTAAAAAGAAAGATAACAGTTTTAGTTCGTCAACGCTTTCACTGAGCTCGGTTGACGTTGAGGCCTCCCCGCCATTATGAAAGCCGTCTACATCATTACAGATAAACCCGGTACGTAATATTCCCTTCTCTTAACGGCCGTTACCAATCTATATCTATATTTATATATATACCAAATGTAGGTAAATTTCATACAATCATAATTACGCGTTCGTCTCTCCTCAGAATAGGTATAGAAAATCCGGACACGATATACAAAATGTGTGATCAGTAAAATGCTCAGGACAACAAAGGCATTATCATTCAAATGGACATATGTAACAACTGGTGGTTTTATTTTATTTTATTATTTTTTTTTTTTTTCATTTTTCCAAAGTTTTAACATTACATAAAGATTTTTTTTATGATAAATCTTTATAGTTTGTTTCTATTGAGAATATCGGGGGACGCCTTAATACATTTGTTTATAATTCTTATATTTCATTCAAACAATGGTCCATTGTTGTTATCTATTTATACAATGGTCCATTGTTGTTATCTATGTGTTTCCTTTTCATTTATTTCATTAAAATGTTCCCCTTAATCCCACCCACACAAGAAAATGGGACTTTGAGATAATATAATAAATTAATGTTTAACCAATAAAATGACAATAGTCCAGTCGGTTATATTACGATGGTCTGGGACCTTTTGAGAAACGACATAGTTCCAAACTATGACCTACGTCCTTTTGAGTAATGACATATAATTCCAGAGATATTAATAGATTTATTGGTTCTGTTAATGTCACACTTCTCTCTTTCTACTCTTCAAACATTCTTTCTCCTCGTATACGTTCGTTCCTTTATTTTTTCCGTTTCTCACGTCGTCCAGTTTTCTTTACCTTTCCTTGTTTGGTCTGTCTGTCTGTCCATTTCAGTTGTATTTGTTCGTCTTATTGGGGGTATTTTAAAGTTTTGAAATTAATGATCATTTTATACCATTATAAACATACGACAATCTATTTGAACATGTACTTTGATTTTAAAAAAAATGACTCTGTTGGTAGTCGGTCGGTATGTCAGTCTAACGGTCAAAGGTTCGGATTCCGCAGATGGCAGTCTCGGAATGGACTAACGCGAACTGTGTAATACTCCTGGGTTAAAATAACTGCTTCCGTGCCATATTGTAAAAACGGTAGGACGCTTATAAAAGATGGAGGCTATAGAAATACATACTCATAAAAAACAGACAAACTTAAATAAATACCTGATCAACATTACTCTCTGAAAAAAATGACAAGTTAAAAAAAAGGAAAAAAGGAAAAAAAGAAAAAAGAGGGGGAAAAGTTCTTTACGTAAAGCGAACTAAAATGAAATGTACTGTAAATATGATAGGAAATAGGACTGAAGTTAGGTCCTATTTTTAAGCAGTCGACTATATCTATTTGATAACCATTTACAACACGAAAGTCAACTGAATATACGAAGTTAATGTTAACATCGCCATTGGGGAACTGTTGGCATTCATACTGGCTATAAATGTCATTTGAATACAGATTGGTATTTTTTTAAATAAAAATGGTATGGAACAGACATCTCCCGGAACGGCAAAAATTATTCAAAGTTACAATTATTACGTCAGCCATTGGGACATGGCATTCATGTTTATATAAATACCATCTAAATGTGTCTGATATATAGAGGCATTGTATAACGATGGTGAATATAACACAATGTTTGCAATGACCTCAGACAATGTCGACAGTGTCTTTATATGATTACTTTACTCACCATCTCGCAGATACTCGAGTCTTAGGACGGTGCTACAAAGTTTATAACGAATTAATTAATTACGAGGCGAATATTATCAGTATGTTAAGGCGATGACTATAGCAATGTCCGGATTATAGATTCCTTTGATGTTAATTGTACTGAATATTAATCTGTATTGGTAATGTTAAACATTGTAGTTAAACCCGATTGTTTTACGGGTATGTACGTTTTAATGAGTTTTCTTATATATTCTTGAATTTTAAAATATTAAGAAATGATCTCTTAGGGAATAAGTTGATTAAACAAATTTAGGTCAACTTACTTTATTTGTTTATAATTTTATGATATTAAAACCAGTCCCAGTTGTAAAACTTCAAACATTTTATATTTCTATAATTATCAAGAGTGCGATCGAAACAGGATTTCATACTCAGGGGCTCGCTGTGAGATTTTCAAAACTGCAATGTACCAATTTTTAACTATTGTTTTTACATTCTAATTAAAAATATAAAAAACTTGTATAATTCATGTTCTTTTTTAGCTGAATCATGTATTTAGAAAACAAAATGAGCTGGGAACGTTAGAAAATTCTGAATCCTGAAGTTTATTTTACTCAAAATGTAAACAATATCTAATAACATTAATAGAAATATAAGCATATACAATTGATTTAACTCCCTAAACGGAAAAATTCCTATTCAATCTGTATTTTGGACGTCAAACTCACTCTTGTTTATTAAGTCACTAAAAATCTTTTGAGTTTTAACTTTGTAAACATTTGAATTTAAACTGTAAGATATAATGAGTTTGTCTGACGGCCATGGTGTCGAGCGTAAGAAAAAGTGGATTTTGTATTTTATGTCTGCACAGAAAATAACGATGGCGATTTATTGTATATTGATAATCTATTTGGATTGTTACATCAGATAGCAAACATTGGATTAAATTAAACCTTCATCATTTCTATATCGATTTTTTTCTTCTCACGATAGATTTTTTTACAGTTTATTTTTTACCGAATATGAGTTTGGCCGATTTAACATTCTCTGCGTTAAACAAGCTTCACGGACGATATCAAATACATGTTTACGTCGGGGTAGAAGTTTTTTCTCCAATTCATAGAGTGCAGAACTGTACAAAAACATTCGTTTCATTAAATTGTCACAATAATTCCAATTCTGCGATGACAGACTGACATATTGGCTGTCCTCGAACCGTCTGTACGCTAGCCGCGGTAACAGTGCTAATGTGTCCGTAACAACTACGAGTGGAATTAAGGAATCATTTCGTTTATAATACGGTATGAATACTGAGTAGAAGAAACGAAATGAACTTCCAATTGGATCCAAAAATTTGACGTTCACAGATGAAATCGAACTGGAAATAGATGCATTGCATTATAAGCATAAAATGTTTAAAATATTTCAAGCCTTAAAAACAACAATAGTGAAAAATTAACTGAACAGTATAATTATAATAATAATAAAAGCGAAACAAATCTGAATTTACATGTTTCACGTCAATACAGATATGTGTCAGTCATAGACCGAAACATCTTTTTTTCTGATATCCGATGTATTACTGACACTTTCATATGTCAATCAACCCTACCAGGTATATGTTACCTCACCGATACCGTCGTGAAAGAAACGAAGCGAAGCTGAAAATCGAAATTAGCATCATGAGAATTGATAGTGTGTTGTTTATTTTTGTACCTGAACACATGTTGTATGGTTTTATGATGTATTGTTATTGGTCAATTGTTTCTACGAGTGATTTATTGGTGCCAAACTTGTGTAAAAAAGCCTTTATATTAATATTTGATATGATAACGGTATTAATCAATAGAGTGCTATAAGGGAGTGGAGTTCGGACCATTTACATGTTCCATTACAGATATAATGAGAGCTAGTTTATGGCAGATTTACTCAATAATGCAGCCATGTTTATTATTTAAACAGGTAGATACATGTAATATTGAGATATAGTGAGACACGGTTCTGTGCGAGTTACTTCCCTTGATGTTTAATTAGTTAACTTATTGCTGTGATCTATATCTGATATGGGAACATTATTGAGCGATTACTATCAATGTCATAATAAAATTACATAAGTTACGTTAGGTTGAATATGGCTACAACCACAAATGATTACTACAGTTATGTAAGGTCGAATGTGGCTACAACCACAAATGGCAACTCGAGTTATGTACAGCCGAATGTGGCTACAACCTCAAATATTAACTTAAGTTATGTCGGGACAAATGTGGCTACAACCTTAAATATTAACTTAAGCTATGTCAGGACAAATGTGGCTACAACCTCAAATATTAACTTAAGTTATGTCGGAACAAATGTGGCTACAACTCAAAGGTTAACTTAAGCTACAACTGTATGTCATGACAAATGTGGCTACAACCTCAAATATTAACTTATGTCGGGACAAATGTGGCTACAACCTCAAATATTAACTTAAGTTATGTCAGGACAAATGTGGCTACAACCTCAAATATTAACTTAAGTTATGTCAGGACAAATGTGGCTACAACCTCAAATATTAACTTAAGTTATGTCGGGACAAATGTGGCTACAACCTCAAATATTAACCTAAGTTATGTCAGGACAAATGTGGCTACAACCTCAAATATTAACTTATGTCGGGACAAATGTGGCTACAACCTCAAATATTAACTTATGTCGGGACAAATGTGGCTTCAACCTCAAATATTAACTTAAGTTATGTCAGGAACAAATGTGGCTACAACCTCAAATATTAACTTATGTCGGGACAAATGTGGCTACAACCTCAAATATTAACTTAAGTTATGTCAGGACAAATGTGGCTACAACCTCAAATATTAACTTATGTCGGGACGAATGTGGCTACAACCTCAAATATTAACTTAAGTTATGTCAGGACAAATGTGGCTACAACCTCAAATATTAACTTTTGTCGGGACAAATGTGGCTACAACCTCAAACATTAACTTATGTCGGGACGAATGTGGCTACAACCTCAAATATTAACTTAAATTATGTCGGGACAAATGTGGCTACAACCTCAAATATTAACTTTAGTTATGTACAGCCGAATGTGGCTACAACCTCAAATATTAACTTTAGTTATGTACAGCCGAATGTGGCGATAATGGTTTAGGTTAGTCTGGGTTTTGTATTCTTTTAAAGCATCAGCAGGTTTATTGCATACATTTCTTTTCCACATCGAGGTTATTGAGCTCAGGTCACTGAACCCGTTTCCCCATTCAAATATTTATCTACCCTAAAACCACATCGAACTTTATTAATTCATTATATCGCGAAATAAAAATCAACTTTAATGCCTCTTTTCACTTTGTGTACATAACCTACTTTTTATGAACTTATATATATATACATTGTGACATTGTATATTATTTATTTTATAACATAATAGTCATAAAAAGCAGCTATCTAAATGTCATTCCTACCCATTTGAGCGTCCTTTGATGATTGAATTTTGAATCTAAAGTTAAGTTTGAACAGTATAAATGGCATTTTCCACAAATTCACTTGAGTGTTAATTCACTAGCCAGCGGGATATATAAACATTCTAAATACCAGTATCACCCATTGATGGTGGTGTGATTGACCCAGACTTGTATGTTACTATGACTTGTCATCCCGACATGGTTTTAAATGGTATATTCAGGCTTGCTTTTATTAATAAAAAATATCATATTCAAGTAATGGTTTTACTCAATTTATTTTTCGAAGAAATCAAACCGATAACTGTTTCATCTAATTTATACTTTAATGACATACTGCTTTAATAGATAACTGTTTCATCTTATTTATATTTTAATGACATACTGCTATAATAGATACCTGTTACATCTAATTAATATCTTAATGACATACTGCTATAATAGATAACTGATACATCTTATCAATATTTTGATAAGATACTTTTATATTCTAACATATTATTTTCAGTTCATAAATATTTCAATGGAACACTGTTACAAATTTCATGCTCACTCTTGACTGTTTTAATTACTATTCAATGTTTGAATTGCATTGTCGATTTAAAAGATATATTTGTTTAATCAAACTGATAACTGTTTTAGTCTTAAATTCCAACAGATATTTCTAAATTAACGGAGGTTTCAACGAAGTGTAGTTTCGAATATGCATGGCGTCACAAAACATTTTTTATAAATAAGAAATCTTCTCAATGCCAATGTCATCATTTCTGTCTAATCTGGAGTATTTGCGAATGCGTACGTCCAAAAGGCCCTTTTTTCAGTATTTCAGTACCTGGAAAAACAGTAATCATATGCCGAATATTGAGTTAAAATTCTACCATACAGCTGTTTAGTCCTTCAAGGCTCGTCAGTGATGTTAGAGACATAATACAGCTGTTTCGACCTTTTAGGACTCGTCAGTAATGCTATGGACATCATACAGCTGTTTAGTCTTTCTAGGACTCGTCAGTGATGTTAGAGACATCATACAGCTGTTTCGTCTTTCTAGGACTCGTCAGTGATGTTAGGGACATCATACAGCTGCTTCGACCTTTTAGGACGCGTCTGTGATGTTAGGGACATCATACAGCTGCTTCGACCTTTTAGGACTCGTCAGTAATGCTATGGACATCATACAGCTGTTTCGTCTTTCTAGGACTCGTCAGTGATGTTAGGGACATCAAACAGCTGCTTCAACCTTTTAGGACGCGTCAGTGATGTTAGGCACCATACAGCTATTTCGTCCTACTAGAACTCGTTCCTGACCATGTTAGCAACATTAACACCATACAGCTGTTCGTCCTTTTAGGACTCAACAGTTTTGATAGGGACATCATACAGCTGTTTCGTCCCTTTAGGACTCGTCAGTATTGTTAGGGACATTATACATCTGTTTCGTCTTTCTAGGACTCGTCAGTGATTGCATCTTAATGCAAGATCATTTTTTATTAAATCGATAAGTATTATATATATTTTTGACATATTTAAAAAAAAATATTCATTTAAATATAGGTTAGTTAACAATCGAAGGTTTTAGGTCCGCATTTATGATATTCAAATAATGATATTGTCATTAAATTCGGAACGCATCTAATCCTCCCGGACGGTTGCAGGTCGGCGTTCTGTTTGATACATTGACCGGACATTTAACACCAGCCAGTTATGTATATCACACTTACATATGTTGAAAATGAGCTTTAAAAGTCACGTAATTCATACCATGCCAACTGTAACGCGATAATCCTCTTACTACTACCGATCGACTTCACCGTGCAAAAACAAACTAAGGGCCGCTAATCTTGTTTTCTGCCAAAGTGTCTGGGGAAAGAATTAAAAGAAGCTTATCCGTTCCTTGACCGGTGGTCAGTCATAATAGAACCACAAAGGCAGTCATTGGCCAGTAAGACTATAGGAGACAGTGTGACTGGCTGCCGTGCGAATTTTGCCGGGTTCTACAAGTAACGAATGTTGAATTTTTACACTTGTCATTTATAAAAATTTGATCATTTCGCCACGCTTTGGGGCCAAGATTAGGCTTCATTTCAATCCTGTCGCGAGCCCACATAACTGGGAGATTTTGACGCCTATTGGGTATTACAACTGACCACCGTGCCTGGTACATGTAGACTACGTACGTATATAATTGAAACCTGACTTATCTCGCCCCGGAGGTGTCCAAATCTTTCCCCCTTGTCCTAATAAAACACTAAAGCTTATTACAAGATCTTGCGTATTCCGTTCGCTGTAAAGAACAATATCGGAATTACAACAAAACATGTCTTCATGTACGGCATGGAACCCATTCTTAAGGGAGAGCAGTCCAAAATCTCCGATGTACAACTTCGACAGCAAATAACACATTCAAATACAAAGCTTTTAATCGTGAAATCGAGATAAAACAACCATGTGATCAGCACTCATTATACCAATACGATGCTATTAAGCATCGGAAGATTTTTTCTTTCTATTACCATTTTTATGAAACAGTAGGAAATACTTTTATGTTTTTAAGTATGTTTTAATGTAGAATGTTCGAGTAAATTCATTCTCTCCTTTGAAGGAAATGAAGGAAATGGTGTTTTTTTTTTGTGTGTTTGTTTGGATTTATTATTTTCAAAGCTGAATTTGTTTTTTCTCTGAAATGATCAGATGTCGTTTCAATTTGCAAACGGACAGAAAGGTACTACTACATGTATTTACATTTTTTTCTACATTACTACATACATTGTTATATACATTTGTACATTGCTACCTACATTACTACTTTCATTTCTACATACAGGTCTACATTCATAACTACATACATTTCTATATACATTTCTACATACAGGTCTACATTCATAACTACATACATTTCTATATACATTTCTACATACAGGTCTACATTCATAACTACATACATTTCTATATACATTTCTACATACAGGTCTACATTCATAACTACATACATTTCTATATACATTTCTACATACAGGTCTACATTCATAACTACATACATTTCTATATACATTTCTACATTGCGATACCTACATTTCTACATATATTTCTAAATATATTTCTACATACATTTCGCCTTTTTTAGTACATGACGCTATTTACTTTAAACAGGAGTTTGTATACAATCAGTTTGATTTGTTTTAATGTCTCATCAACATTTATGATAATCTATAAGTACGGTCTACCCTGAATGCGACATTCATTATTAGACTGTGTATGTTCGTGTTTGTCTCCTTGTGATTCTGCGGAACTAATATCAATCAGAAATCTTTTCTTCTTTACAACAATTGAAAATAACGTTATATATCAATTTATAATAATCACTCATATTGGCCCGGATTGACGATCGCGAGGGGTCTTACTGTGGAACCGGAGTATCCGGAGAAAACCCTTGTGGTCGGGTAGGAGACCCCATACTTTTTTATGTTCGATGGGGGAATCGAACCCCGGCCGCCTAGGTGAACGATAAGTGGCCGGGTGGCACAGCTGTAGCACACTTGCCTTTCACCTATAGGTTGTCGGGGGTTGAATCGACAGTAAAATCACTCCCCAGTCACAAATATAGCCACATGGTCGTTCACGCCAACATGGAACGACATTTTGGTACTTCTCAATAAAATGATAATTATCATAAAACAACTCAAACACTTAACACTGTATGGTTGATAACCAATACTGAACATTTCCTTTAGTTTGTGGGGATGTTGTAGTTTACCTGATGTGATATTAAAACACGACAATTTGTATTAGATGTTTAGGTGTAACTCCTGTTTAATAAAAAAGTACTTTTAGGACCAACATCTGGTACGTGTGATGAGGATTTAATCGTTTTCCCAGTTTTATTCAGTAAAAGACATGTCGGCTACACGCCGTCCGATATAAATAGCTTACAATTTTATTGATTTCCAGAGAACCAAATACGTACTGATTTTTTTATATACATATGTGTATATATCACCATCAGTGTCACGTTCTTACTCAATTATCATTACCAACGGTATATTTATCAAACATTTTGTGTCTAAATTGAAAGAAAATTAAGAAAATATCAAAAATAGATTTTCAGAATTACGATTTTATACAGAATAGAGAAATAAAGCGCGTCTTGACGTAATGAAAATTATAGTGATTGGCCGATTTCATTTCTCATGACATTTACGCATACCTGAACAAATTAGTGATGAGTTGAAAATTAGAAATGGGTCTTCGTTTAATATCGCGTTCTTAGTAATCTATTTTGTCATTTACCTTTGATTTTTGTATTCACTCATTTTATAAATGACAAATTCTAACCGGACGCTCCAGAGAAACGGATAATTACGTCCAAATGAGGACGAGGACTCCCTCTCGTAGACCTCAGGTGATCGGTAGTCTATGATTTATCTCAAGTCACCTCCCACTGATCACGGCTTCAATAATAGGGTGACGGAAGGCTACAAATCAACGTCCATTAGAGTCAGACTCTCAACATGGACGTATAAATCCTTCAGTGTCTACCAGTGATCACGTGATTGACATTCTCTGACTTAAACAGGAGAGATGTTAAGGCCATGAATTTTTATCTTACCCACATTGATCACACCTATTTTTATCTTCCATCCTTTCTCCAACGTTTGGCATCTTTTACTTTGCATATCACAGTTGACTGAATTGGTTACTCTAGGTTTTACAAATTGTTAATGTTCCTTTCCTCAATAGCTACATACCAGCCTCCCGAATCTACTCTAGGCGCTGACTGTTAGGGGGTGTAAGGGTCACATACCGTGCACGCGTGTTTAAGAAGTAGATTCAGATTCAAATTCTTTTATTTCTTTGTGTCTTTCACGACATAAGAGAAAAAACAATACAAAACAATACAATGTAATATAGTATGACACAATACACAATTATAAAAGTACGTGTAAAAATGCGCCGCCTCAAAAACAATTATTGTGACAAATAAAGCATTGTTTTTTAACGATTTGACCGGATATTTATGTCCGGAAGTTGCTGTGTTGAAACTACGTCTCCAAAACACAATAATGTTGGTGTGTGCGTCTTTTGTTTAAGAACACAAAATACTGATTTCTATATTCTGATTTGTTTTCCTATGAAAGGTTGAAAATATGTTTTCAGAACTGAATAATCAAAAAAATAATTCAGCCCTACCTACATAGCCATATGTAAGACCCCTGGTCGGGTTACAGCCCTACCTACATAGCCATATGTAAGACCCCTGGTCGGGTTACAGCCCTACCTACATAGCCATATGTAAGACCCCTGGTCGGGTTACAACAAACCAAGCTATTTTTAAAGGTGGCCTAATAGTCCAACATACACATATATGTATACGTACACTTTAATATTACTATATATTATAAAAATGAACATAACGTCACTATGACAGTACACAATAGTTCATGTACTATATGTAACCAGTCTAAAATATATACGATCGACTCTATTTTGATGGTGCTTGTTTACTATTTTCTTAAGGAACCACAGGGATTATTTGTTTTGCGTTTTTATATGGGTTTCCTAGATCCCAACCTCTCCACCTAATAATAAACCCCTAAGGGTTTCCTGGATCCCAACCTCTCTACCTAATAATAAACCCCTAAGGGTTTTCTAGATCCCAACCTCTCTACCTAATAATAAACCCCTAAGGGTTTCCTAGACCCCAACCTCTCTACCTAATAATAAACCCCTAAGGGTTTCCTAGACCCCAACCTCTCTACCTAATAATAAACCCCTAAGGGTTTCCTCGATCCCAACCTCTCTACCTAATAATAAACCTCTAAGGGTTTCCTAGATCCCAACCTCTCTACCTAATAATAAACCCCTAAGGGTTTCCTAGATCCCAACCTCTCCACCTTATAATAAACCTCTAAGGGTTTCCTAGATCCCAACCTCTCCACCTTATAATAAACCCCTAAGGGTTTCCTAGACCCCAACCTCTCCACCTTATAATAAACCTCTAAGGGTTTCCTAGATCCCAACCTCTCCACCTTATAATAAACCCCTAAGGGTTTCCTAGACCCCAACCTCTCCACCTTATAATAAACCTCTAAGGGTTTCCTAGATCCCAACCTCTCCACCTTATAATAAACCCCTAAGGGTTTCCTAGACCCCAACCTCTCTACCTAATAATAAACCCCTAAGGGTTTCCTAGATCCCAACCTCTCCACCTTATAATAAACCTCTAAGGGTTTCCTAGATCCCAACCTCTCCACCTTATAATAAACCTCTAAGGGTTTCCTAGATCCCAACCTCTCCACCTTATAATAAACCCCTAAGGGTTTCCTAGACCCCAACCTCTCCACCTTATAATAAACCTCTAAGGGTTTCCTAGATCCCAACCTCTCCACCTTATAATAAACCCCTAAGGGTTTCCTAGACCCCAACCTCTCCACCTTATAATAAACCTCTAAGGGTTTCCTAGATCCCAACCTCTCCACCTTATAATAAACCCCTAAGGGTTTCCTAGACCCCAACCTCTCTACCTAATAATAAACCCCTAAGGTTTTCCTGAGTCAAACCCTCTATCACTCTATTTCCTAGGTCACAACCTGTATGACTCTATGCGGACTCCCAAGGGTTTTCTAGGTCCCAACCTCTATGACTCTATGCGGACTCCCAAGGGTTTCCTAGGTCCTTTTCTCTATGACTCTATGCGGACTCCCAAGGGTTTCCTAGGTCACAATCTCTATAACCCTACATGGACTCCCAAGGGTTTCCTAGGTCCTTCCCTCTATGACCCTATATGGACTCCCAAGGGTTTCCTAGGTCACAACCTCTATGACTCTATGCGGACTCCCAAGGGTTTCCTAGGTCCTTCCATCTATGACCCTATATGGACTCCCAAGGGTTTCCTAGGTCACAACCTCTATGACCCTACATGGACTCCCAAGGGTTTCCTAGGTCACAACCTCTATGACTCTATGTGGACTCCCAAGGGTTTCCTAGGTCACAACCTCTATGACACTATGCAGACTCCCAAGGGTTTCCTAGGTCACAACTTCTATGGCTCTATGTGGACTCCCAAGGGTTTCCTAGGTCACAACCTCTATGACTCTATGCGGACCCCCAGGGGTTTCCTAGGTCACAACCTCTATGGCTCTATGCGGACCCCCAAGGGTTTCCTAGGTCACAACCTCTATGACCTCCTACGTGGACTCCCAAGGGTTTCCTAGGTCACAACCTCTATGACTCTATGTGGACTCCCAAGGGTTGCCTAGGTCCAAACCTCTCGTATGACCTCTATGTGGACTCCCAAGGGTTTCCTAGGTCACAACCTCTATGGCTCTATGTGGACTCCCAAGGGTTTCCTAGGTCACAACCTCTATGACCCTACATGGACTCCCAAGGGTTTCCTAGGTCACAACCTCTATGACCCTATGCGGACTCCCAAGGGTTTCCTAGGTCACAACCTCTATGACACTATGCGGACTCCCAAGGGTTCCCTAGGTCCTTTCCTCTATCATTATATGCGGACTCCCAAGGGTTTCCCAGTCCTAACTCTATTTGGAGTGTGTTTCATGTCCTTACTTGGTGATTTACAGCCTTTCATAAATATTGTAAATATCTAATTAATACGTCATATTATATGAACTGGTTTTCTTGAAGAGTCCTTAAATGTATGGCCAATTGATGTTAACATTGCGGTGGAATTAATTGTAATCCTTGTTTATAGTGGCCTGTTACTCTCGCCTCATTATGACAATTGTAATGGATGAATTCTGTATGATAATGATACATCGTAAAGTCAGCACGTTTAAATTCTGTATATCATCGATTTGTATGATTCCTGTAAACCGTCCTGTGGAACTCTTTGATTTCCTACCATTAACATACGCTAATGTTTAAAATTTAAATTAAATATGTTTTAGATAGTGAATGGTTGAATTATGCAATAGGATTGTCGTAATTTTGTGATTTATAGTTGTTCTTTAAACTCGAGTCCAAATATCAGATGTTTGTAACATGTTTTGTATTGTCCAATAATGGCTTTTCTCGAGTTGCGGCTTCATTCGTACATGTACATGTACACATCTGTGAGTCAGGTGTTTTTCTTCTCTGTTACATCTATCTTCATACTAAACAGTCGAGAAGAATGACATCTTTGAGTTAGATAAAACTGTTTGATCCATTCATATGTTAAAGAAGCCATGATTTATATCTAATAAAGAAATACCATGACTTGTAAAACGAATTATTAATTTCTAATGATGGAAGAGAGTTATTCCAATACTTAGGCTAGAAATATACATCACAACATTCGCAGGTGAGAGAGTTAAGAACAGGTGTGTTTTAAGACTATTTCAAGACCATGTTGTTAAAGTGTTGTCGACTTCAGGAGTTGTAAACATTTTTGTTCGCGCTAATGTTTTCTGAACATATGGACTTATAACGAAATGGTCATGCGCGGGAATTTTAAATGAGTACGAAAAAAAAAAGGAAGACAAAAATAATTGTAGTTTTCAGATAATTGGAAATTTCAATAGTTTTTGCATGTTAATAAATTGATTCTAAGCTGACTGTGCTTTTTGAAACTTTGGCCTGGACGACCAGCCTATAGCGGGGACGGTAAGCTAATTGAGGAAGGAAGTTCTCCTAGGTTCAGTATGAAAACTATAACGTGTTTACGACCGTAATCCCGGGGAGCTTTTGATATGTCACCATACCTGTCCTTTTGACATCCCTTTCTTACCTGTGTTTCGCTACTACAAACATTCGCCCGGCTTACGTACCGCTCATATCACTCCAAAATAAACACATCGTAAATTCAATCAAATGAAATAATTCAATGTTTAACTGTTGACTGTCGGATTCATGGTTAAAATTTGATAGCCCTTTCTAATAATTTCGCGGTAAAGTAGCTTCTAAGTCGGTTGATATTGAACCGAACAAAATAACGAGGTTTAAAATACTGACGATATCCACAGCAATATACCTACTGTCACTGGTACAGAAAATTGTCCATATGTCCGATTTCACAATTCTCGCTCTTCATTAGTTTTATTTCCAGTTTCATTATTATAGTACGATAGTGTCTTACGGATATTTACAGAGAGCTTGTTAAGAAGATTGTAGATTTTAGACTCGACAAGCCGGGTACAGTGGTGACAGCCGATTACGGTGTGTTCAGTAGCTACGATAACAGTCCTAAGGCCTCCGTAGTGCTACCGGAACACTCTCCGTCAGTTAAATTTACTACTGTCTATTTCAGTGAAATTGACATGATAATGAAGTGTTAGTGTGAACACAGAATAAAGGATATAAGTATGTATATATATGGTCATAACAAATAATACTTCAGAATCATATTACAGGAATAACACCTTATTTATTATGAACTAGACTGTATTTTTACAGGAAACGGACGATATTTTTCACAGATTAAATTACTTGTATTTTACAGATAGTACACCGTATTTATCATAAAAATAGCCAAAATTAATATCTGTAATAAGGAAATACACTTTAGTTTTCACAGAAAAGACTCCACTTTTTACAGGATACGCACGATATTTATAATAAAATAATCTCATCTACTATAATTATGTTTTTTTCAGGAAATATTCAATAATTATCGTAAAATACTATATTTTACAAGAATTATACTTTGCTTATCAAAGAATACACGATATTTAACAAAAACTACACTGTATGTTAGCAGAAAATATTCTTTATTTATCAAATAATGCACTATATTTATGACAAAACAGACAAACTTCTAACAAAATACACTATATTCATGTCAGAACAGACAATATTTCTGACAAAATACACTATATTTATGACAGAACAGACAATATTTCTGACAAAATACACTATATTTATGATAGAATAAATAATAAAACAATACGAACTTCAATCCCGCAAGTGTTTAAGATGATACCGAAACAAATATCAACTGGATTTTCTTAAAACCTTAACCATGAACTTTTTCCAAAAATAAATCCCTTCTTTACGTTTCTTGGAATTACGAAATGGCAACAGGATGATAACATAGAACGACTGATATACGACAGATATCTAGCAATATGTATATTATAAAACTAATCAGTTTATCTTTAAAATTGATATGAGTAATTAAGTACAACGTAAGAGTTAAAGACACCAGAACATCAGATTTGTACTAAGAATTGGTGATACAACACGACACCAAAACAAAACGTAATGCTTCATCAACTCCGGGGAATCAACGTAAACCGCCGAGGAAGAAGATAACTGATTCCGTCACTTCATATAGTGACGTCACGTTCAGTATAAATTATGTAATCTGTTATAGTCTTGGAAATTTCAAACTAAGACGTCGTTGAATGACTTCTAAACACAAATTAAGGAAACAACAGAAATAATAACTGTCGAAACAAACAATAGATGGGTCATATCTGTTATGATAAAGGTCTAAATAAACAATAGATTTGACATATCTGTTATGATAAAGGTCGAAATAAACAATAGATTTTAGTAGAAAGAAGTATTATTTTAAGTAGTAAGAAATATCGTCTTTGATATTAAGATATTATCTATGATAGTAAGATATATTAAGCTTGGAAGTAAGAGATATTAACTTTTGCAGTAAGAAATATGAATTTTGGAAGTAAGCTATATTTACTTTGTAGTAATAGATATGAACTTTTGTAGTAATAGATATTAACTTTTGTAGTAAGAGATATTAAGCTTGGTAGTAAGATATATTAACTTTGGTAATAAGAAATATTAATTTTAGTATTTAGTGATATTAACCTTGGAAGTAAGAGATATTAATGGTAAAGATCCATTAGACTTTAATAAGAATTAAAAGTTAATAAAAAAGCAAGATGCTCTTGTCGCTGTAATATAATGTATCAAATACCTGATTTCGTCATTGCTTTCTGTTACTTCTCGTATGAAATACAAAAATAATGTATTTTACCTACAGATTTTCTATTTTCCATAATGATCATAGAAAGCTATCTACACGAAAACTTACCTCTCTTAATTAAAATGAAACACATTATTATTATTATTTACTCTCCCAACAATGGAGTAAGAGTTCGGATGTACCCTGTGTTTTGAGTTTTTGGCGCGTTTCTCACAAGAATTCGTTGATATACATTTTTATGACTGCAGCTTAAATCAAAGCATTTCATGATCTTGTACATTTTTCAGATGACTAGACATGTGGAAATATGTTTTTGTGAAATATATTTAGATGAGAATAAATGCAGATCGCCTACTTGACGAAATTTACAATTTTTTCCTCTCTGGCGCCACCGAGACTGAGAAACAGATTTAACTCTCTCACCGCGCTACAGCTCATCATAAAGCGACCGTTCTCATTCGATTTGAAATACAAAACAAGCTATGTTAATCTCCTAAGGGTACAAACACATTGCTGACTTTGATCGTGACACGCGCAGTAAGAGCAAAGTAAAGTGTTTTATTCCACTCTTCCGCCTTCTTACTAGACTACATATAGAAGTGTACACCCGTTAATAGGATTGGTAACTTATATTATACTATATTGAAAAATACTTGCCATTTGAGAGCTTAAACTCGTAATATGTGAAATCAGCCATACTCGATAGAAATAATAAACGATCATATGTTTTTCTAACGTTTTAGATATTGAAACTGCCTGTGTGTACTACTAAGTAGTAATGGGTAACACAAATTCTGATAAAATACAGATGCGCATATATAATACTAGCATGAGGCCATACAATATCAACACTCACATATTGTATTTAATACAAAAAATATCAGCTAATTTTTAAATAAACCCATTATTCAAAACTCTTCATCAATGTTAAAGTCGAAAGTTGTTTTTTTTATCAAAATCTCAGACGGCGCAATTACCAATGAAAATTAAAGAAATATACAGACACTAACACACGTGAAAGAATTTAAAAAAAAAAACAAAAAAAAAACACAAGAAACAAACAAAGAAAGAACAAACAAACTAACGCCTAAAAATGAATAAGTTAACAAAAAAAAATATAATAATAATGATAATCACAAAATAAAAGAATACAACAAACAACAGAACTGCCACAAGAATGATCTATATAATTCGTAATACTATTCATTAGAAAATAGTAGAAACTATGATTTATATACAGTGTAATGGAACCAAACACTCTTACAGAAGTAATCTCACAGTCGGGGTAAAACAAAGAACTGTAATTAGTTTAAAGAAATGTAATTAGTTTAAAGAACTGTAATTAGTTTAAAGAAATGTAATTAGTTTAAAGAAATGTAATTAGTTTAAAGAACTGTAATTAGTTTAAAGAAATGTAATTAGTTTAAAGAAATGTAATTAGTTTAAAGAACTGTAATTAGTTTAAAGAAATGTAATTCGTGCAATCAGTTTCAAACAAGAAAATTGTTAACCAGAATTAAACAAGTAAAACAGAATTAAATACATCGCCATGAAAATTTTCAATTCTGAAACAAAACATAATATGCTAGTTATTTTATCATGTTAATATCTACTTAAATGTGAATTCAGTTCATGCTGAGAAATGTATGTAAAAATGATAACTGATTGCTTTGTCACCGTGTCACCTGGAAGTGTTTCATGTGCGATAACAGACCCGCCATGTTGCTGATGCCTTGTGGTTCCGTTGGCACCACCACAGTTTTCAATCTGAGAATGGACTAGAATGTCGACGATGGACCAGAATGTCGACGATGGACCAGAATGTCGACGATGGACCAGGATGTCGACGATGGACCAGAATGTCGACGATGGACCAGGATGTCGACGATGGACCAGGATGTCGACGATGGACCAGAATGTCGACGATGAAGTAGAAGACGCTTACCTTCTCGGAACATCTGGTCTTATTCTCATTGTACTTTTTCAATGGTCTCAATGTAAACCTTTACTTTTTGTTCGTATTTGCCATTGTTTTGTCAATTTTGAGTCAGAATTATGGTTCAGTTTGTCCGTATTCTCTATTGTATTCGTGGATTACATGTTCACGGTAAACAAAAAATTATTTCTAAATATAAGTAAATTAAACTTGAATTGATGATACTTTTGTAAATATACCACTAGGTTAACTGGCAAAGATGAATCATGGGAAAAGGTGTGAATAAAGAGTAAAATGCAAAACAATTAATTACAGTAGAAAGTTAATATGTAGACAAGGGAACATCACTGGTAACGTTTGGAAATAATTAATACGGAACGATGCTGTAAACTATAGCAAAATAAAACATACATGCTGGCAATGGTGTCCAAAAAACCGAGACGAAAAAAGGAGAAGTAGGCGAAATTCACTTGCATTGGTATCTTTACTGTTCATCCATGTTACGAGAAATTAATATGATGCTTTATTTACGTTTCAATTTCACAACAGCAATGATATTTATGGCATGCGATACTTTAAAAATTTACATAAGGTAGATTGATGAAAAATAAGCTCTTTTGTTTCAGCTATTGTTTAAGAAAATATATTTTGTACTCTTGTCAACGATGGGATTGAAACATGATCTATATTAGTGCAGAAAGTTGATTTAATACATAATGTTTCATTGACAATAAGGTTGTTTTGTTCCTTCATTAATCAGTTATTGTTCTGTTTAGAATCCTATCACAACTTAAAATGTTCTTATGTATTCATACGATTTTGTCAAGGGTCACCGATTGTTTCTGTATGTGTATTTTAGCACTCACTGAAACATGAGTTCCTTTATTCTTTTTAAAAGCCACGTTGTTGATATCACTAGACCAGAATGCCAATTTTGACCTCTGTGAAAACAAACCGCTCATACAATTGTAAAGTAGTTCCGAACCATTGAGGGCGATGTTACGTTGTTTAGCTAGTTGTCTTGGTTGGCAGAGATTGCTGTACATGTGTTAGCATGTCTGTGGCAGTAGGGGGCACACTCGTTCAGAGGTGTGGCATTATGACGTCGATTCTGTATAATTAATGTCAAAACAAGCTCGCCGACAACCAATATTTCATGTAAGAGCTGAGCTCATTCATTTTTTTTTTACTGATTCTTATTTTTAAACGTTGCTTGATAGTGTTTCTAACTATTTTAAAAAGATTTTAAAATTAATCTTTGTGATCTGATCGACACGCATCGGGTTTCTATCACTTATTTTGAAATGTTACATATCTTGATTCGATCAACGTATGCTTCATTTTGAATCCACCCTCTTTATGAAAAATATCGCTTTCTTTAGAAATATATGTTGGGTATGGTTATTACACTATGGACAAATATGGCGTCCAGACTAGCAGCAGTGAGAATCCTCCCTGCTTTGTCAGAGCAATTAACAGTATTGGGTAAGAAGGTAGGTCAAAGTTAACGACACGCGTCACTTCCGCCTTTGTGTCGACTTTATGACCGTCCCCTTCAAGCAGTCGAAGCGCAAAGATCAGAGTCGTAAACAACGACCTAGTTGAACTATGACCGAGAATTTCGGAACCGACAAATAACTTGGGCACAGTCGACAAGCAGGAAACTTATAGGGTTCCTTTGTATTACGTTGTTCTGGCTATGAATACTGTGTCACCGTGCTCCAAAAGTTGATATCACTAAATAGCTCTAACCACAGACAAGGTTAGCATTTTTTGTGTCAAAAGGGGTGACACATTCTGTGTGTTGTACACTCGGTTCAGGTAGTCCTGGGTTGTCCTTGATTCCATCGTTACCATGTTAGAATGCATTTCTAAAATAATTCACCCAAAACCACTGTGAGAAAAGCTGAATAGCACTCTCTAGTGAGATGTTTGATAATAACATATTTAACAATCTCTGGATCATCATGTCTGTACCGATCTCTCATTCATACAAATGCTTATGATTATGATTAGGCTGCATGAAGATTCATGTCAATTTTATTTTTGTGCGAAAAAATCATATATATATATATATGAGCCGACATCTTGCAAAATGGCCAAAATTTTCAGCAAGGTGTCTCAAAGGCTTTGATAAACTATGTGTTTTCCACCCTCTAGCAGTATTTCAGACCTTATATGAGTTGAGCAGTATAGCCCCTTGACTTATTTACCAGTAGTTGTACAGTATAGCCCCTTGACCTATTTACCAGTAGTTGTACATTTAAATCCCTTGACTTATTTACCAGTAGTTGTACAGTATAGCCCCTTGACTTATTTACCAGTAGTTGTACATTTAAATCCCTTGACTTATTTACCAGTAGTTGTACAGTATAGCCCCTTGACTTATTTACCAGTAGTTGTACAGTATAGCCCCTTGACTTATTTACCAGTAGTTGTACAGTATAGCCCCTTGACTTATTTACCAGTAGTTGTACAGTATAGTCCCCTTGACTTATTTACCAGTAGTTGTACAGTATAGCCCCTTGACTTATTTACCAGTAGTTGTACAGTATAGCCCCTTGACTTATTTACCAGTAGTTGTACAGTATAGCCCCTTGACTTATTTACCAGTAGTTGTACAGTATAGCCCCTTGACTTATTTACCAGTAGTTGTACAGTATAGCCCCTTGACTTATTTATCAGTAGTTGTGTAGCATAGCTCCCTTGACTTATTTACTAGTGGTTGTACAGTATAGCCCCTTGACTTATTTATCAGTAGTTGTGAAGTATAGCCCCTTGACTTATTTACCAGTAGTTGTACAGTATAGTCCCCTTGACTTATTTACCATTAGTTGTACAGTATAGCCCCATGACTTATTTACCAGTAGTTGTACAGTATAGCTCCCCTTGACTTATTTACCAGTAGTTGTACAGTATAGCCCCTTGACTTATTTACCAGTAGTTGTACAGTATAGCCCCTTGACTTATTTACCAGTAGTTGTACAGTATAGTCCCCTTGACTTATTTACCATTAGTTGTACAGTATAGCCCCATGACTTATTTACCAGTAGTTGTACAGTATAGCTCCCCTTGACTTATTTACCAGTAGTTGTACAGTATAGCCCCTTGACTTATTTACCAGTAGTTGTACAGTATAGCCCCTTGACTTATTTACCAGTAGTTGTACAGTATAGCCCCTTGACTTATTTACCAGTAGTTGTACAGTATAGCCCCTTGACTTATTTACCAGTAGTTGTACAGTATAGTCCCCTTGACTTATTTACCAGTAGTTGTACAGTATAGCCCCTTGACTTATTTACCAGTAGTTGTACAGTATAGCCCCTTGACTTATTTACCAGTAGTTGTACAGTATAGTCCCCTTGACTTATTTACCAGTAGTTGTACAGTATAGCCCCTTGACTTATTTACCAGTAGTTGTACAGTATAGCTCCTTGACTTATTTACCAGTAGTTGTGAAGTATAGCCCCTTGACTTATTTTCCAGTAGTTGTGTAGCATAGCTCCCTTGACTTATTTACCAGTGGTTATGCAGTATAGCCCCTTGACTTATTTACCAGTTGTTGTGAAGTATAGCCCCTTGACTTATTTACCAGTAGTCAGTATAGCCCCTTGACTTATTTACCAGTAGTTGTGAAGTATAGCCCTTTGATTTATTTATCATTAGTTATGCAGTATAGCCCCTTGACTTATTTACCAGTAGTCAGTATAGCCCCTTGACTTATTTACCAGTAGTTGTACAGTATAGTCCCTCGACTTATTTACCAGTAGTTGTACAGTATATCCCTTGACTTATTTACCAGTAGTTGTACAGTATATCCCTTGACTTATTTACCAGTGGTGGTGAAGTATAGACCCCTTGACTTATTTACCAGTAGTTGTACAGTATAGCCCCTTGACTTATTTACCAGTAGTTGTACAGTATAGTCCCCTTGACTTATTTACCAGTAGTTATGCAGTATAGCCCTTTGATTTATTTACCAGTAGTTGTACAGTATAGCCCCTTGACTTATTTACCAGTGGTTGTACAGTATAGCCCCTTGACTTATTTACCAGTAGTTGTACAGTATAGCCCCTTGACTTATTTACCAGTAGTTGTGCAGTATAGGTTATGCAGTATAGCCCCTTGACTTATTTACCAGTAGTTGTACAGTATAGTCCCTTGACTTATTTTCCAGTAGTTGTACAGTATAGCCCCTTGACTTATTTACCAGTAGTTGTACAGTATAGCCCCTTGACTTATTTACCAGTAGTTGTACAGTATAGCCCCTTGACTTATTTACCAGTAGTTGTACAGTATAGCCCCTTGACTTATTTACCAGTAGTTGTACAGTATAGCCCCTTGACTTATTTACCAGTAGTTGTGAAGTATAGCCCCTTGACTTATTTACCAGTGGTTGTACAGTATAGCCCCTTGACTTATTTACCAGTAGTTGTACAGTATATCCCCTTTGACTTATTTTCCAGTAGTTGTGTAGCATAGCTCCCTTGACTTATTTACCAGTAGTTGTACATTTAAATCCCTTGACTTATTAACCAGTAGTTGTACAGTATAGCTCCTTGACTTATTTACCAGTAGTCAGTATATATAGTCCCTCGACTTATTTACCAGTAGTTGTACAGTATAGCCCCTCGACTTATTTACCAGTAGTTGTACAGTATAGCTCCTTGACTTATTTACCAGTAGTTGTACAGTATAGCCCCTTGACTTATTTACCAGTAGTTGTACAGTATAGCCCCTTGACTTATTTACCAGTAGTTGTACAGTATAGCCCCTCGACTTATTTACCAGTAGTTGTACAGTATAGCCCCTTGACTTATTTACCAGTAGTTGTACAGTATAGCCCCTTGACTTATTTACCAGTAGTTGTACAGTATAGCCCCTTGACTTATTTACCAGTAGTTGTACAGTATAGCTCCTTGACTTATTTACCAGTAGTTGTACAGTATAGCCCCTTGACTTATTAACCAGTAGTTGTACAGTATAGCTCCTTGACTTATTTACCAGTAGTTGTACAGTATAGCCCCTTGACTTATTTACCAGTAGTTGTACAGTATAGCCCCTTGACTTATTTACCAGTAGTTGTACAGTATAGCTCCTTGACTTATTTACCAGTAGTTGTACAGTATAGCCCCTTGACTTATTTACCAGTAGTTGTACAGTATAGCCCCTCGACTTATTTACCAGTAGTTGTACAGTATAGCCACTTGACTTATTTACCAGTAGTTGTACAGTATAGCCACTTGACTTATTTACCAGTGGTAGGTAACCTTTGTGTACCTGCGGTCTCCCCTTTGACACGTACCTGTCAGACACACACGATGTATAGGCCTGTCATATTTTGTTTATGGATGTCAATGCTGATTAAATGCACTTTCTGCACGTTAAACTTGGGAAGGTCTATATCTTCTGCATGTCAACATTGCACTTTTCAATCTACCGCACTAACCTTTTTTTTAAATTCATTTTATTATTAGATGTGTTTTATGTAATACTTCTTTATATTTTCAAAATATGTGTTTTAAGTACTTACTTAAATATCTGTATATTTAAGAAAACTGTTTGATTAAGATTTTATAAAGAAGGATTTCGATGTTTGGTGTTATTTGAAAATATGTAACATCGACCTAATGCTCGAGAAAAGTAGTTGTTAGATGTTTAAATATGTAAAAAAAAAAAAAGTTTGCGATAGATTTTTGAACTTATTTTATTGCTCCATAATGAACAATATGTAGTATAAACATGTAAACTAGTTTTGGTTGGTTGAGATATTTCAATCCTGAGCAGAATTACTGTCTGTATGATGGTGGTGTATCCTATGGTAGTATTTACTGCTGACAAAGGGAGTGACCAGTGGGACCAATGGGCGTGTCTTAGTGGTCACTAATGACGGGACAGGTGGTGTTAGAGCAGTATTGTCCGGGTGTAACTGATACTTTATAGTGTTGGTCAGCTCGGACCGGTCATTATGTTCTTACAGGTCATTTGTTGGCCACTCGACCATGAAAACGTTTGAGATTCTCAAGCATTGCTCACCACTTGAACAATTCATGTTCTCTTCAAAGTGAGAGTGGACTTGTTTGATTACTTTCTGTTTTGCCGACACGAGAGCGACATACCAAGATAACAGTACGAGATCTTATACAATAGCTTAATGATATCAGTTAATGTAAAAGAATATAATGATCTTAATCTACTGGAATGAGGGGAGCGTCCCCTAAAACAGCATTAATTTGAAACGTGGTTTTCGATATAAATATTTGTTTTTCAATTAAAGATATACTTTTCTTAAAAAACAGCATCAATAGGGAGGGAGGAGTTTTTCTTCCAATAGTTTTTATATTATAATTTAAGTGTGTTTCATTACTTTTAATAAAGGCAGTACGAAAACTACCATAAACAATGATAATGTTGATAATAATCGGGAAGTGTTCACCTACATAAATAATTAAATCAATTATTTTAATTTATCAATTGAAAAAAACAAAAAACAAAAAACAAAACAAACTTTCAACATGTATACAAGTGTTAGCTAGCTCATTAACAAGATTCCAAATGTTGTATGTATATGACACTTATCAATAAATCTTTTGATTATCTTAGCCGCTTAATTTCCCTGAATAACTTATTTCATCATTAAACTGGTGATAGTTTATTCGGAGGCATCACAGAAATTGAACGATTGTAAGAAACCTTATTTTATCAAAACTTGATCAACTATCATCTTAACAATAAAAATATCATTCGTTTAATGGAAAAAGTCCCAAACACAGATACAGATATCTTCGTGTCAAAAGAAATGACACTTTATCAAAGTTATATTAAGTAACGTAAGTAAACAAAAGAGATTAAAACGTTCCATCGGTGATAGTGTCGTTTGATTAATTAATAAGTTGGTCCATGATTTTATCGAATTTGGTGGAAGAAAATTTTACAGACATGACGCTGTTCCATAATGGTCAGTAGATGCACGTGACAACGCCTTGGACGACTGACAGTTTTCCATAATATGTTTACAGAGGAGTACGCTTGTGGCCAATTCTCTCAGCTTGGTCATCTCTTGTTGGACCGAACTGACCCATCCTGGTCGAGAACAATTCTTTCGTCTGGCAGCAGCGCGTGTATGGATAATGAACTGGAACACTAAACCGTAGTGATATGTCTTAAGTAAATATTTTGAGAAAGCAATTGTGAAGTGATGTGCCAAAATATGGGGATTCATTATTCTCACAAAGGAACAAATAATTTTGGTATTAACTATTTGAAATAACCTCCACTTTATAGATATATTTGCGATCTTATGGTGTTATCGAAAAACCATTTCTTTGAAGTGTTCAACTAAATATAATATATATATATATTATTTCTTCGTATCAATTTTAGTTTGCTCATCAGCTTTAATCTCTTTAATTATTTTTTCTTAATAAACCGATATTCTCGTGGTGTTTTATATAAATATAATTATTTACCTGTGTTAATTATGTGTTTATGATCTATTCTCCCGGAAGTGACTTCGTAGTCACACATGTTATATATACATGGTATATATAAAACACACATTTGTTTTTTTATTCTGGAAATTTGTGAGGAAGGTTGTTTTCAAGTCCCCTAGTTTGCCGTTTTTGTTCTTGAGCGTAAATATTGTTTTTTTATTGTTATGTTCCTTTGAACAATTATGATATATTGCTTTTAATGGACTTAACTGATAAAAAAAACTCTATAACGTTTGGTAATACTTACCCGTTATTTTTTTTACGTAAAATAATATCTCAAAATATATAACAACTATTGTAAATGGTAAAATATGTTTAAACAGTATCACCTTTCAGATCTGTGCGAATTTTCTAGGAACACACTTTCCTATGCATTGACACAGAGCTATTTGTAGCCATGGTGCTTATATTTCTAGTATTCATTGTTTTTTACTTATAATTCATACTAAATATGAATGACGTCACGGTTGCCGTATAATGGTAGTAAGGTTATTTTATACGTGGCTCATGGTAAAACCGTTTTACCGTTTTTACTTTTAATACTCTACAAGGGGTTGGTTTGATAAAGTGTTAGAAATCCATGTCTTATTTATCGACATCGGATGAATGTTGACTTCATCAGGCCTGATTTTCGCATTACCTCGTCATGGAATTGATAGTCTTATTAGTATCAAATTAATCTAAATTAGCATTGTCATACTGTTGTAAACAACTAAATTAAAATGCATGATTGTGCATGTTATGGTCACGGAAGCGCGTGTAAGATGCAATGGTTTCTAATTGTCCTGATATTGAACGTATGGATATTAGACAATACAAGATTACAACAATACCCATTGTTCTTTTGTTCTAGATCGATTAGTCATTATTGTTTTGGATACTTTATTATTTTTAATTTAGCAAGTTAAATGCTTTTTATGAATGGGTTTAATATATGCTATATACTATAGAGGTTTTAACAGAATACACACATGTCCTTAGAGTAATGGAGAAGAGGCTCTACTTGGGGAAACTTTGACCGAATTCTTTGTTGGGTACGATATATGGCCATACACAGTCGACTAATTGGACTTATGTGCATCTAGTAAAAAGACTGATTTATTTTAATATTAGTGTTGAATCATGTTGATGTTAATCGTGAATTATATTTATAATAATGTTGAATTACTTTAATATTAGTGTTGAATCATGATGATGTTAATGTTGAATCATGTTTATAATAATGTTGAATTACTTTAATATTAGTGTTGAATCATGATGATGTTAATGTTGAATCATGTTTATAATAATGTCGAATTATTTTAATATTAGTGTTGAATCATGATGATGTTAATGTTGAACCATGTTTATAATAATGTTAGATCATATTGATGTAAGTGTTGAATCATGATGATGTTAATGTTGAATCATGTTTATAATAATGTTAAATCATATTGATGTAAGTGTTGAATCATGATGATGTACAATATTGAAAACTTCTGCAGCACAGAGCTGTTTATCCTTTTAGAACTCTTAAGGAACAACAATTTGTGGAAATGCAGATAGTACCGCTACTAAACAACAATCGATGTTAAAGAGGTGGGGCTTTGATCTACATTGTTTGCATTTTGGAAACGAAACAAATCAGTTTTCCTCTCTTTTTAAGTTATGGTTCATATTGCGCTAGTACTAATTGACTGTTACATCGCTGAGTCGCGGTGATTTTTGAATTTCATTCCGAAAGTTTTTTAAGGTATGCTAAATGTCTTAATATTTTCTAATCAAATTCCAAATCAAATTATTTTAAGGAATAAATATATTCAAAATTCACAACGCTATGAACAAACGTACCAGACTAATGCGATTCATGGAATTAGTGTGCTTGCTGCGTTTATTCATAGCATCATGTGTGGACGTCAAATTAAAATACATTGTATATACAATCAAAATACATTAGCTGTGTGTGTGTGTATTCTAAACTGAGATCTCTACTCATAATTTAAACGTGACATTCACTTAACGGTTAAAGTAGTACAAAACGATTACGAGAATAGTTTAAAGATATTAATTAAAAATAAAATCAGTGTGAGGTGCAAAGGCAGCTGCGACTTCTCTTAAAACAAGTGTTTTTAGCAGGTTTTGTAGAAACTACCATAAAATAATTATAAAAGTCTGAAATGGTTCTAGTTACATGAAGTTTCGTGCAAACAACTTTTTTCAATTTTACAAAACTGTTATTGTAATTTGCCAACAATGAGTATTGTCTACCTAAGTAGATATATCTGTTTGCTCCTGATGCTATAGACATGGTTTGTCAGTATTCCCTCTTTATTGTGATATATTTTCGGACAATATCCCCATCACCAGGAAACATGATTATGGCTGACTTGACAAGTTGATTTGAGGTAATGTTTTGATGTTAATGTACTTGCTGAGTCGCTCCCACACTTTCAAACGTGCCAAATTACAGGAGGGTGCACAGCTTCAAATCGCCCGATTTATTTCTTCTTTGTTGCCTAAATTGTCCACTCACTTCGCATTAGCTTTACCTTTTTATACATGACGCGTTCTTATTATTTCCATGGAAACTCCAACCGGAAGGGTCTGCTTTCTCATTAGTTTCTCAATTATATAAAATTTAGATTCAATAATAACAAGAAAAAATATGATGTGTGCGCCTCCCCTTGATCACATATCAGCAGCACGTTGCTACGGGGAAGGTAGAAGGGAATTGTGGGTTCATTCTTATTAACAAAAGAAGTGGTCAGGAGCCTAACCATGGGCTGTGTTCTAATTGATATCGGGGAGTGATGGTGGTAGCTAGAAGTGGTTAGGGTGTAAATCCTGATTTTTTCACTAAAGACCACCTACTGTTAAAATCTGTTCATTTATTGGGGACGTCGTTAAGGACGGTTTGTTAAGGAGAATATTATTTATGATGTTAATTCTAAAAGAAAATATAATTTCCCGATTTCGCATATGTTCTGTTTGGATATTGATATCTCATTTATTTCCTTTGTTAGATATGTGCAGCAGAATTATTAATATTGTAATGACTTAATATACCAAAAGTAGTAACGATTGGTTTGCTTCTGTTCATTTGAAGATTTTACATTAATTTTTAAAGTTAACAAATTTTTTCGAAATCAGTTTTGTTATGCTGTAAACTTTTGTTTCTCGAAAACCTTCGACGTAAATGTTTTGGTAGACTATAAGTATATGTAGATGGTTAGGTTATTGTTTATCTAAGGGTGAGGCCGTGTACTTATACGTCATAGCTTTAGGAAGTCAACTGCATTTTAGTATTTGAACTTTAGTATGAATGAAAATGTATGATACATGGGTGTTAATATCAGCCTCAATGCGACATATACTACATCAGTTAAAATCATTTGAAACAATGTAATCACAAGGTATAAAAACAAAATTTCAAACATATCATATACGGTTATACCAATTCCTACCGCATTACCTACCCTTATTTCTTAGGTAACCACACATGTATATCCCTACTATTATTTACCATATCTTAAAAACTTTTTATTTTCTCTTAATCCGCACCTGCTGAATTACGTCAGCAGAGCATATATTGTAAGAAATATCTAAAAATATAACTTGTTGACCTAAAAATAGCCCAATTTACCAGCGCGATATGCATCCTCTGATGATGTAAGACAACATAAGGTAGACATTTAGGTTTGAGTGAGCAGCGATGACTTATTAGATGTTACACAATGTTTTTAACTTCTAGTGTTAGTAAATAGAAAAATGTCGATTGGCCACAAACACGTATCCTTAAACGGTAGCGAAATGTATCGGAATGTTCGGGTCGGAATTGTAATATATTCATGATTCGTAGAACATTCGTGATACATACAACGCGATGCTAAGCTATACTTGTGTGTTTGAACATCTAAAACAACACTTATTATATATGAGTGAGGGAAGCAGATTGATAAAAAAATGGTGTGCAGAAAATCACAAAACTTCGAAATTGAACTAGGCATGTGCGATTCGTAAGCCCTGTAATTATACTTATGAAAACCTATTTATTGAAAGGATCGGTCTAAGGGCAAACAAGTGAACAGCACTTAAAATTGATAGATGATATATACAATATATATCGAATACAGACCCTACACCATATAGCTATTTCCTCCTTCTAGGATTTGTTAGTGATGTAAGGGACAAAAAATGTGGCTGTCCTAAATAAAAAGTTAAGAAATAAAAAAGCAACGTTATGTTATTTTTTATTACGTATAGGGGTCAGCCGTGGTCATCGGTGTTATTGAAAATCACCATTTGAGCTTTCATATACAAAATGAGAGATAATATTATATGTTGGCTGTAATGCCGCAAATTACGTTTATTGACCAATCACATACCGCGTTATATCTGAGATGACATGGATTTCATTGAATGAAATACGCAGTGTAGAGATGATTGAGACGATTATGTTGTTAAGTATAATTTAATTCGTTGCATATTCTATTAACATTTATGAGTGTATGAAACCATGTTGGTTACCATATTGTATGGCTTTTACTGTAAACGTTGAGGTCAAAGGGCATGGGAATGTCTTTTGCATGGTAACCCTTGTCGTATGAGCTCTCTCCCCAGGTACGGCTTAAAGGTTCTGGTCAAAATAATGACTATACATGCAAGAGTCAAAAATGGTATAACATCACATGTTTCTCTTTCAGAAAGTTTCACTTCATTTTCGTAGGAAATGCAAACAAAATCCACTGGAGTCCTCGGTCTTTCGGGTGGTATATAAAGTGCAGCCAGATGTCAATAAACTTTGTAGTGTAATCTTGGATATTCTTTTCCGGTGACGGAACTGTATGCACGGGAGATAGACGTTCTCTTCTTTCTCCGTCTCTCCGAAAGGGAATACAAAGGTTTTACGGATTAAAGATTAAAATTGGCGAGGCGTTTTTGGATGCATTTCTTATTCGTTATTTTGATAAACCGAGGTAACAATCAGGACAACTCTGGTTTAGGAAGGTTCTGTAGATATTTTCGAGTTGGAAATGGATCTAGAGTGTATATGATATTGGCATACGCGATTGGGTTTATCTGTAGACAGTATCCTGTCGGTCCGGTCATGACACTTCTCATATACCATTCCAGAAACTTACGTTTTGACATGATTTATTTTGGGAGTCGAAAAATCTTAATTTCAACAATATCGCTGTTTTTGTCACAAGTAAATGAGCACTGTCTCTTTCCGTGTGATTTGGGTATTAGATGATTGAGGTTCGGCCAGAGCAAGGTAATTATATAGGTAGCAGTAATTAATGCTAGCTCTTTTGATATTCCGACCATCACTTCATTGTGTTCAGGTCGGACACCTAGTGAATGGCATATCTTCTTTAGTCTTCATTCTATCTTTGGTTTCCAGGTCACAACTCTTCTGTGATCCAGTAGCAAATATTCTGCCTCTTTTCTCAGCCGATCAAGGTCCCATCTTTAATATCTGAACTCGCAGAGAAAGTTTATATGAAATGTTTGGGGTTCACTGAGCTAAAAGGGAGTATCGATACAGCACTCCCTTCTGTATTTCCAAAGAAAATGACCATACATAGTCTTCACAGGTATATACGTCATGTAGTTCAGTCTCCTGTTCATCGAATTTCTTTTCAGAAGGTGATGTCAGCTGCCTGCTGACCTGGGCAGATCATTTTGTTTGGTGTCAGTTCCTGACGGCTATGTTTTCACTCTGACATCTTATGATTGCATATTCAGGGTTTTTATTTTAATTATGTTATCTATTGACTGGTAATTCATTCACGTTTCATGTGGTTAAGGTATTTTGACGTCCTGTCCAATTAAACCATTTCAGATATCCCATGTCGAGCACAATTGACAATTTGCACTATCGAAAAGAAAACACTTTTCTCCCATTTTCTCTTCGTTTGTCCTTCATCTTATTGTCAGTAATAGTTATATTAAAACCGAGTTACATACGTTCAAAAGTTAGCGAAGATTTGTTGATATCAATTTTTTGTACATAATAGCAAACCGATGAGCGATTGTAGTATTACATGACAATTTAGGAAAATCTTTGTTCGTCAGTCAGTTTGATCATTGATATCAATATATATACGTATATGTATATTTTGTTTCTATTTTCATTTAATTAAAATAAAGATTGATATGAAATATTTATATGTTTCAAAATGTGATTCTACTTCGATCACAAAAAGCTGAGTTAACAAATTAGATGAGATATTGCTTAAATAAAAAAAAATCCTTTTATCTTGTTGAGTGATACATCAATTTTCGACTAATTATTTAATGTTTGATAACCTCAATTAGCATAATAACATTAAGAATTGTACGTTATATAAAAAAAACTTAATTTTTTGAAATGCCAACAGTATAATGTTCTCATTTCCAAATGAACATATGAGCCACATCTGTTGATGAATCATCTTAGATGACCATAACAAATAACTACCCGCTGTGTCAAGTGTTTATAAGTTTGGTGGAGTAAGCAGGAGAGAAAAAGACGCAGACATAAAGAGCATATTTTGATATGACTTGCTATATATGTTACATATGTTATATATGTGATATATGTTATATATGTGATATATGTTATGTGTGATATATCTTATATATGTGATATATGTTATATATGTTATCATTTTTTTATATGTTATATATGTTACATATGTGATATATATTCAATAATGAACATAAAAGGATTACAGTTTATTTCTCTGTCTAAGTCTCGGCTAGCTTGAGGCTAAAACGTATCGAAATCTACAAGATGATTTAAAAGTTTAGATAAAAAATGAATAAATAAATAAAAATGATTAAAAAATTAATAAATAAAATAATACTAATTAAGGAATAATGTAAAATAAGGAGAGCCTCACATTTATCGCCATAATTCAATCAATTAAGTACAGTTTGATATATTTACATACTTAAATGGACGTATATTATCCTCTTTGTGAGGAGTTTAACAGGTTGGATAAAATAACCAGGATATAGAAGATTGTCTTACATGACAAAGATACGGGTACGATATTTTAATGAGTTGAGTTTTATATGTAATATATATTCAAGAATGAATATAAAACGTCATTTACAGCCATTTCGTCCTTCAAAATCTCGGCTGTGATTACAGGGGGAAAGTGTGAAAATCCCGAAGAGAAGTTAGACAAACTAGAAAAGGGCCTAATGTAAAAAATGTATAAAATAATTCAATTCATGACGTAAAAATGATATCGTATATACATAAATCTGTCAGGTGAACTTTTTGTTAGGTATGTTTCGAAAATATATTAACTTACATTGTTTATATGTTAAAAATTGACTTCTGTTAGTTTTTTGAATAAAATTACCCTCATTCAAATTTAATTTTGGTTATAAAAAAGAAAGATTACGAAGGAACGGAATCATTATTCTATATAATACAATTCCTATAATACCTATATTGGATTATACCGTCGTTATTACTTGACCCTAGTATTCTATATAATATATATATATAACCAAACTGCTCCAGAAATAATCTTATATAATGAAAAATGATATATAGAAAAAGTTTTGACGATTATTAAATAGTGGCATACTATATTAATAATGATGTAACAATTGTATCGGTGTAGTTTACTGATATATCATTAACTATATAAGAATATGTTCATATTCAATTAATAGTTATTGCAATATTGGGAACAGACGTGTCATACCTATTTTGGAGTTTAATCGACATACAATAGAAAAGCTTTTCACATATTCTTATTCTGGTATTCATGTTAATGGCAAAGTAATTAAATCATGTACCTTTTCTCTGTAAAAGAAAATCAAACTCATATAATGAACAACAATAATGTGAAGATTTCTTATTGTATAATATAAAGATTTTTGTTCAAATTTACCGTATTTATAAGTATTAACGTGGTTCTGTTATTTTCCTTTGCGACAGTTTAACGGTAATATTTTCTATGGTATAATATTATATAAAGTATTCTGTATTTTGATGTTGAAACATAAATATCTATCAGATGTAAAGTCAATAAACCTGTCCATTATTTCATTTCAAAATATTGTAAAGACACATAAAGTATACGCTAGTTCTCAGATTTAAATTTGTTTCAAATAATACCAGTTTTTAAAATAGAATGAAATCATAATTTATATGGAATTTGTTTTACCCAATAGAATTTGGAGTGATGATATCCAAGGCCAAGAGAGGAGTTCCTGTACTCTCCAAAAGGAGGGATAGGAAAAGTGAGTGATGAAGATATGCAATGTAATATTAAAGAAAAACAAATCTTCTGATTTAAACTGAAATTGATTGTAAATAATGGCCAAATGTTACCGTTTTATTGTGAGACTTGCACAGCTTGCACTGTATGACTTTGCTTAGAGGATGGGTACAGCATGGCGAATACCTGGGCCGGCAAAGCACCTGCTGGGAACTATGTATACAGAATTTTTCTTTTTAAATGATGGGATTAGCCTTAATGTCTTCCGATTATTTCTATCATGGCTGTTTTTCTACTTTAATTTTACTTTTGAATGTAAAGCGTCACATTTAAAAGAACACCACGTGTTTCTGTCAGACTGTTTTATTGATAGTTTGATATTAACATAATAATTGGATTTTTTGCAATGAAGCCGTTAGATATATTCGAGCATATTCATTAAGTGTAACTACAGATTAATAAGCACATTCACCGAAAATCATTTCATATTTGCAAAAGATTGGATAGAACTTGATGGTTGAATGCAAATTGATATAAATACTTAATTTGTGTCTTTTTATCAATGTAATCCGGCTCCTCTTATAAAGGCGTAATTATTACGAGAATATTGCATATTAAAATATTGATATGAAATGAAAAGAGTTGTATTATGGATAGAAAATAGGCATAGAGTGTGACAGAAATTACTAATAAATCAACGCGATCACTACACTTTAATAAATAAAAAAAAAATTGCATTGCATTTTTTCTAGGATTTATGTTTGTCATTAGTGCGAGAATCCACAATTGGCAATGTGAAACATGATAGACAAATGATTAATTATTTCGGAATCATTCAGAAAATATCTACAAACGATATTGACTATAACATAACGAAACAGTAACTGGTGTATCCGAGTATATTAAGTTATATCTACATTATGGTGGAATATTAACCATGTAAAACGACATATTTCGAGTTTGTTAACTGATATCTTAAAATGATTTGAAAATGAAAAGGGTCATAATATAAAAATATATAAAAATAAGAAAATAATAATAATAATAAAAAACAAAAAAAACACCAGCATTGAAATATAAAATGCTTTTACTGCATGATAATATGGCAACAATACATTTATATGGTAATTTTAGACGATCAACAATATTGATTTATACTTAATCATTTGCCAACTCTCATGAATCGGAAAGTGGTAAAATGTTTTATTAGTTAAGATTACAATATTACGTAGCTGTATCATTTTTTTTTTAAATAGTAAGTTTGTTCATCTCTTGATTAATAATTCTGATAAACACATGAGCTTATTTATCAGTATAAATAATACTGAATTGTTTTAATATGCCAGAAGGTCTCCGCGAGTTCCAAATTATTTTAACGGCCTTGATGTAAAGTGTTAATACCTAAGAGACTAACAAACTCCGAGAAAACAAACAAATTTTGTGTGTTGCACGACATATTATCCCAGAGGACGAAGACTGCAGACCTAATGTCGAATTGTTCTAGCTCATTCATATCTAAAATGACATTTCTTAAGCGAGGTACACACGGCAATGACTGCAGTTACCACGCCTCTGGGAAACACGAGCGCTCCCTAGTTTTATAGCATGTTTATCTTATAGGGTAGCCATATATTTCTTGCATAAACCTGAAATTGAATACGTTTGTTTACATACTTCGGAGTTGTATGAAATAGCAAAAAGCCGAACCTCCCATGTTGAACCCCTCCCTTGTATTTTAAACCACCCCTTGTTGCATAAAGTGAACAAACCTCGTACAAATACATTACTCACATAAAAATGACAGGTGCGTAAAATATTCTATTGACTGTGAATTATAATAACAATACACCCGTACCTCCCACATTACAATAGACGTAATGCTATTTTAATGTTAGAACATTTCTATCGCTAAAAATCTAAATTAAACCGAGCACGGGTTTAGTTTAGTGCGCTTTGATACTTGATTACTCTTAGGAAGGTGATGTATTGATACTTGTTTTGCTAGCCCATGATGCTTAATGGATTGCTGTAAATGCTAATATGATTTATCCCATCATATGATAATACTTGAGTTTCTGAAGAAGGAGCGTATCCTATAGGGTAAGTTCAAACAGAATTTTCAATAGTGCCGTCTTCACAACAAGGTATCTACCTTATTATAAACGCGTATGTCCAACAAAACAACCTCGTGTGGGGTCAGCCTTAATGCGTAGTAATCTGACCGAAATTCTAATCCCTATAACACAAGCTCATATTAGATAAATTCATCACTACCTGGGAAATTCAATATTTTTGGATAAATTGTCTGATCTTTTTACATTGAATAACATCAATAACAAATTATTCGGCGCAGATATCGCTTAAGTATCTAATGAAAATCGGTTACATCCGGTGACATCACATGCTTCGAAATGAACTTTGAACTGGTAACAAGAATTCTACAAGGATTTTGCTCCTGAATAATGGGAGAGTAAAGAAGGTACCGTAAAATGAACATCATTGATTCAAACTTACTTTAAAATATATGTCATAACATGTAGCATAATATATTGCATATGCGAACTGGCGTTTGTTAAATATTATATACATATATATTGTAATATTTTTCGCGTAAACCTCCTCATTATTTATGGAAGTCTCCTGTTGATTTTAACATACTCATCACGGAAACAAACACAAGAACGTATTTTTAATAATAATATTTGCAATATATTTTTTATATATATAAAACATATATATTTCACATTCATCGAACACTGTGTTAATTAAAGCATAAAAGGCTTATATAGACAAAAATATCAAAACCTTGCTTTGTGATGAGAAATAAAGCTTGGGAGGAGTTTTCTGTAATATGTTTCTAAGTCTTCATCAAAACGAAATGATCAATACATTTTTTTCGAAATATATTGTATAGTTATTCCAGAATAAAAATGATTGTTCATTATGATTATAGAAACATACGATAGATGAAATTGACACTAACTAATTATTTTGTTTCATGTACAAGACAGACGTACATTACTAGCCAATATACATGTTGAGGCATCAATTAGATAATAAAATATAAATAATCGAATTTCCTTTAATTTTTAAACAGTTCTAACCTTGCTTATCAATTATTTATCACCGATTTGCTTTAATTTGACAATCAGTGTTATTGAATTGAATTCAAAACGGTCTGTCTTTTTATAGTCCATATCATAATATATAATTAAAAACAAAACTTCTTGTTTTGTATAGATCATGTGCTGTTGTTTTCTATTTACAGTAACCAAACAACATGAGAGAACAACACAATATTATAATTCCTTCTCTTAACATACTCTCCTACACTAAATACTTGTCTTATGTTTTGTGCCTTATCCCATTTGTAAGAAAAATATTACAAAAGAAATATATTACAATATATCAAAATATTTTCTAAATAAGTAGGTATAACCACGTTTTGTCAGATTAAAGGCAGTATTTGTATTTATCATATGTATCATCTTATTCGTCAATAAACATTATTTATTAATATATATTATTTATAAATGTAGAATTGTTTGTTTTTACTCTGATCATCAACTGAATGCAGTAAATACGTTTCAGTCTCTAGCTAGATATAAAACAGATATAAAGAGTTTTCCCTCGAATTATATTTAAGATATTGAGTTCAAGTATCAATCATTATTAGATACTGAACTTCCTGTTGACCATGCCGCTTTTTTAACAGCCATAAACATTATCATATTTTAAAAAACGATATCATTGTCGACGTTTATAATTATCGCCTATCCCCGATTTACTCACTGGTTAACTAGTAACTTCAGGGTGAACTTGGATGACTCGTGTTTTAATATTACGTGACCTATCCAGCCCTGCGTCTAAAACATGAATGAAATATCCTGTGTGACAGGAGAATCTAACTACTAACTATGACCATCGTCCCTGAATGACCCCAGTTTAAGTGATACTCTTCCATTTTCTCTGTAATTGACTCTCATTAGGCCTGCCACTCGATCCCTTTAACGAGCCTGTCCTATCTATTGTAGCCGTGGAGGACATCTTGTAGTTATCATCCCCCTCCTCAAGCAACCTTCATGATCTCTACTCCATAACTTCTCAAGGAAAATTCAATATCTCGCTCACAATTCTGATCAAAACTATCCATACATTATTTAAAATTGACTCAAATAAAATATAAGAAATATTGGATATTGAAATATGATAAACCTTCAACTGATGAAAATGGCGCTCGGTCATTTACACATACAAAGTCGTTTTCAAAACAGTGATTACCATTAATTTGACGAAACAAAAATGCAACAGAAATATGTATTTTGATCAATTTTGATGAAATGTGATGGAAATACATATTTAAGGAAAATACAATATAAACATAATCAAGGCAAGCACAATAATGCAACAGCTGTATAAGAAATAAACATGTAGTATAGGGCATTAATTAACATAACTTAAATAATTATGTATGTTATCATTTTTACGCAAATATAAGGTATAGTTTTACATAGTTAACTTAACTTAAAGTTTCCAATAGTGTATTTGAATTTATCCATGTTTAATTTTCTTTGGTTGGTGTCTAAAGATGCACAAGCTTTTATCTAAAAAGAATGTGCCGATTGCAGTCTGGTCACGCTGCTTAAAGATTCTTAGCAGATGAAGAAAATAATGCTCATAGTTCACGGCCGTGTGGTATACGGTGGTATGTTTGTGATGAACGTTGGTATGTTTGTGATGAACGGTGTTATGTTTGTGATGAACGTTGGTATGTTTGTGATGAACGTTGGTATGTTTTTGATGAACATTGGTATGTTTGTGATGAACGTTGGTATGTTTGTGATGAACGTTGGTATGTTTGTGATGAACGGTGGTATGTTTGTGATGAACGGTGGTATGTTTGTGATGAACGTTGGTATGTTTGTGATGAACGTTGGTATGTTTTTGATGAACGTTGGTATGTTTGTGATGAACGTTGGTATGTTTGTGATGAACGTTGGTATGTTTGTGATGAACGGTGGTATGTTTGTGATGAACGGTGGTATGTTTGTGATGAACGTTGGTATGTTTGTGATGAACGGTGTTATGTTTTTGATGAACGGTGGTATGTTTGTGATGAACGGTGTTATGTTTGTGATGAACGTTGGTATGTTTGTGATGAACGGTGGTATGTTTGTGATGAACGTTGGTATGTTTGTGATGAACGGTGGTATGTTTGTGATGAACGGTGGTATGTTTGTGATGAACGGTGGTATGTTTGTGATGAACGTTGGTATGTTTGTGATGAACGGTGTTATGTTTGTGATGAACGGTGGTATGTTTGTGATGAACGGTGGTATGTTTGTGATGAACGGTGGTATGTTTATGATGTTTTGTTTCCAGGAACTATACAATGCATTTCTATCCGCTTACAGTCCTAAGTAACGGATGTCACTAGCTTACCTCAGTTTAAAACCTAGCTATGTTGTCAAAACTGGAAATTCAAGCTTTTCGTAGAATTCTTTATTCATTTACTTTGGATAAAATGTCAATACTTATGTGTTCAAACTAGAATAAAATACGTGTTCGTTATAGCATTGAAGAGATAATTATAATTACCCTGCAATGGGTAGTCTTACCATAACAGACAAACAAAGACTATATACTTCATTGTTGTACACACGACAGAGGTTATTAATTATTGAATTAATATGTCAGTTAATCATTTACATTTGATCTACGTCACCTGAAATTAAAATACAATTCGGTCACAGAAGGTCATGCCATCTAAACAACAGGTAAACAGCCCTATAGCTTGGTAAGGGTACATATCTCTACTATCACAACACCATAACAGCTATATCAGTTTACCTGAGTATATTTATTGAATGACATCATTGAAGCATTAACGCTACCTGACAGCAGCTTGAGGTTTGATATCATATTTTCCTTCAATCACTCTGTCTCTGTGTCGAAGTATCTCCGTCTTTCTGCGGAGCTGTTTCTGTCTTTCTGTCTGTGTCTGTCTGTCTGTATACACACATATTACACGTTTGAAAAGGTCTATAAAATCCTTTCATATACCTCATCAACTTAGGAATCCGGATAAGCATACGTTGTTTGAACTTATTAAGTTTTATTTCCAACAATATACATAAAAAAACTATTAAGCAATAAATCCCAAGTCAAAGCTCACTACATTGTCGTAATTATTTAAATAGTATGGATAAAACCAGTGTCATGGATGTTCGCCTAGCTTGATCTACATACTAATTCACAGTTTGAATTAGGATACTACTTACGTCATATTTCAAGTGGTCCTTAAAAAACAACAAAGAAACAAGCAAATAAAACAAAAGAAGATAAATAAAACAATTAAGAAATGCAAAAAATACATCCGCGCCCAGTATAAACGCTTTCAAAAACGCTTTGGACAATCACTGGACAAAACAAGAAATATTCTATAACTATACAGGTGAAATAACCATATAAAATATAATGTGATGTACTGGACTGAAATTTAATCTTAATTTGTTTGTGTACATGTTTTTGATAGGTGTTATGTATATATAAATATCTGGTTGTATTTTTTGTTTGTTTTTTGCTTTAGTCTGGTATAGAGGACTATAAAATGTCCTGAACCAGAAATAAACTTATCTTAAACTTATCTTATACAAAACAGCAAATACCAACATACAAACGAAAAGTCTAAATCCAAATCATTATAACGAGGGTGACATATTAACACCATACAGACTGGTGACACACCATTACACAAAGTGATGTTTCTTGTTGTAATAAAACATTTAAATGTCGCTGTATATTAATCCATCCTTGCTAATCCAATCACTTTGGTTTTCGGAGTAAATCACGTTTCTAAAATGTCTTCTTCATATCGTCGCGCATGAAACATTGAGCTATTTATCTTACGATTGCGATTATATATAAATGTAAGAAGGCATTTTGATTCTAAATGAAATTTTCCAAAATTATCACAGCTTGAACGATTCCACCATAAAATCCGCGAGAGCGACTGCGTGCACAGCGGTTAATGAGGTGACATCATCACCAAATGTACCGTTAGTAATGTTGATTATTATTATCTATCGGGTAATGTCAGCTTCCAAGCAAACAGGGGCACGATCTTTTCCTGGAATGTACAAAGAACAATATTTCGATAGATTTAATTTTGAAAAGCATCGATAAAAATTTGGTTTGCTTTAAGAAACAGTCTACTGGTAAGTCTAAAAGGAAACTGTTTCATATGACGGTAATGTAATCTCACATGTATCTATATAGATAAGTAATTAACCATGAAATATACAATGAAATAAAACTGGTCATCTGTGAGACTCAGTAGACGATATATACCATGATAAGTAAATAAATATATGAAATTCAAGAAGTCCTATTACATTTCTTGTTTCTTTCACCAACCCCCGTTGTAGATTTGTGTCCATATGTGAAATATTATTGACCGTTTGATCATATTATTGATATTAAATATCAAAATGAATTAGATTTTTGCATTAACCATTTTTGTTTTTATTTTTTGTATGTATTTTTATATAGTTACGTCTGATCTGATTAACAATATGTATCATTGTACAGTCTAATCGCGGGAGGTCGACACACGTCGACGGGATGGTATAGTAAAACTCTCTCAGATCGATCTAACATGTTCACTTTATGCTCCAGCACGAAGCAGGAGTTTCAAGTTAAGCAAGCGTATATAGAGACATGCTGGTAGAAGGCGGTGTGATCAAAGGGATATATCTTTCGACTTTATTCCAATAATGCTTTAAACTAGATGTCGTGGTCAATGAGATATACAGAAACAGCACAACTTATGAGTTTCCTGCGAGTTTTAATAGAGATACGTTTGTATGAGTCGAAAGTGTTTTCATCTGTCGCAAACTGCGTTAGTAGGGTTACATCGAAAACCGTGCGAGGTCAATTATTAGCCAATGTTCCATAAAGGAACGGTTGGCCAGGGAGAATAAGAAAATTGGCGGCAAAGTCTTTGACTCATCTGAGTCGGCAGTCGACAACGAGGGACCAAATTTACCTTACGATCAGGCATGATTACCCTCACCAAATTCAATTGCGCGAGATTGTGAAAAATTGGCTTTCCTTCTCGCACTGGCCTGGCTAGGAATTTTCCGCCCAGTGAAGAACGATTTAATTTCAGCATCTTGCCCAATAAGACGTGAAATTTAGGATGTAATGAAAATCCATTGATATTGAGCGACATCCAAAATGCACGTTTTGTATCCGCTTCACTGCTCGCTTCATCTGAGGACGAGCACATATCTTCTCCTTCGGCAATTATTTCTTTCATTCTATAATTTTGGTTGCGTATCGAGGGAGACTGGCTCTCAAAATAGCCGTGATCATCCATCTTGTCTGAAACTTGTTTAACATGATTTTCAAGAGAGACAAGAACTCGTCTCTTCCGGCAATATTTTTCCTTTTGTTAAGAGAAATCGTGTTCTGTGACACTGAATCTATTCTCACTAGAAGATTAATTGATCTTCGTTTTAAGCAGCCCTGCATACTTTCAGATATCTTTTATTTAATTAAGAGTATGTCGATACTCAGATGTGTGTAAATCACATTGAACCCCCAATTTACAAGCAAATAAATTCTCTATTCCGTCAAAATTTACATCACTAATAGATATAGCGGCTATCGGGCTACGTCAATTTGTCGCCCGGCCTCAGCAGACAACTTCGTTTCCACCGCTTATAAAGTGCCTCTAAATTCTGCCTCCAATTGTGTGGAAATTTGTTTCCTTAAGCGAGCAACATTGCAGATCATAAAACATATAAATTACGCACCGGCCGTAGGAATATATTGGCGCGATGTTCAATCCTTGACCGGCAAATGAATATGTTAGAACTTGTGATGGCATTTCGTGCGATTTATTTCAATAATTAGCGAAAGTGATTGAAAAGATGCAATTTATTCGAGCATAGTCGGCTGCCTGGAATGTTCTTCATTAAACAATGTAATGTTGAACCAAACACCATTCCTCTTTCGGTATGCTAGTACTTTACCCACACAGCATACTGCAACATTGAATAAAGAAAACAAATAAAATTCTCATTTATTATTTGCTTGTCAGTGATAACGATATTCCAAACAGCATTGGAAACGATTATTTTCTCGTGTTAGATTTACATGTTTCCAAGGTTAGGATCCCTACTCTCTAAACGTTTATAAAGCTGCTTTCTTCTAGAGTCCCTTACTAAGCTCCGATAATTCAAATGAAAAGAACACTATTAGGTACATCAAAGTACGACTGGATACTAAAGAAGTGAATTTTAACTATTTATCCTATATAGTGTAATGTGTAAGGTACATCAAAGTATGTTACGACTTGATCCTAAAGAAGTGAATGTTAACTATTTATACTATATACATGTAGTGTAGTGTGACTGTAAAACTGTCATACAGCGAATTTTCCATCGGAGATGTTATAGAAATACTGCACGAGATTTTGTTTTATTGATACAAAATTATCTTATAATGCTTTGATTGCAATCGCATACTTCTTAACTAAAAAGGATCTGGAAAAAACGCTTTATCATCAAAATATAAAGTCAGCGTATATCATTATTTGAAAGCAATGTAAATCAATATTCATTATGTGAAAAGTAGATTTCTTCTTTTCTGTTAGAAATATTAATTCACCCCTTCGTAGCAAAACATAAAGATGTAGAGAAGGGTATAAAGAGTAGAACAATAGGAAAACAATAGTTACTTATTCAATGGAATTGTGATTATAATAAATAATACAATGATCAAAGACAAGATCCAATAAACAGTTAGCCCTGTCAGCCAGTAACTTGGGTGTCTGTACTATAATCTTCTAGCACTCGAATCAACACTAGATATAAAACGTTGCTTTCTTTGCTTTGATTAAAGGTTGATCTGGATTTTATGAAATTTATTCGTCACAAGGATCAGGCTACAGAGTAAAACAGTTTTTGAACATCCTGTTTCTCATTCCTATATTTTCATATATTCGATATTCATTTCATCCTTAATGATAATTAAGCAGGCTGTCTTCAAGTGTTTTATTCTTGGAAACTCTTAAGTTATTCCTTTCCGTTACTCATCTAGTTTATTCCTGGCTTAGGCTTGTTTAAATGAATAATGACATACTGTTATTTGACGGATGAAGCTATTGTGTACATATGTTTATCTATGTCACATATATCTTGACATTGAAGAGCTCCTCAGCTTTCCTTTCATTGTTAATAACATGCCTGACTTCATAACATATTCAAATGTATCACAGTTGATAAACTAGTTCATTACCCAAATAACTGTGAGTATACGTGCTCGACTGACCAATAGTATTACGGAGTTCCGCCAAGACTTTAACTTCTACTTGTGTGACTTATGATTTTGACAGCAAGCCTTCCATCAATATGGAATGACATTTTTTGCTTGATTTAAAATAAACCTCCTTTCGCAGAGATAGCACGTGCCGGGAATTTCACCTTTCTTGTTTTTATAGGATATAGAGCGTCTCAATGGCTATTTTACATGCCTTATTACTTTTCTTTCAATCGACTGGACACAGTGCTAAATATCGTCATCCATGGTAGAAATGTGACAATCTTAACTGTTGTAGAAGTGGACATTATTAGTTTATTCATTTTATTGGACAGTTTATATATTTCGGCAATAACTGAAGTGTACAAAATGGAAATACAAACCTTAAGCTTTACTAGGAATCGTCATTGGTTTCGCCAGTGAACGCACGTCTCATTTATTTGAAATAAATAACTTTCATGCCAGTCACTCAACCGTGAATATTTCTAGTAGCATGTGATAGTTATTTATTATATCAACTAAACTTATTTGTAGTTATTATAGTATATAATAGATAGTAACATAAAGTATATCATAGAAAGTATGTTATTGAGAGTATATTATAGATATAATATTATAGAGAGTATATTATAGAGAGTATGTTATAGATATAATATTATAGAGAGTATATTATAGAGAGTATATTATAGAGAGTATGTTATAGATATAATATTATAGAGAGTATATTATAGATATAATATTATAGAGAGTATATTAAAGAGAGTATATTATAGAGAGTATGTTATAAAAACACATTATATTACATTATACTTCATATACTGAAGTCAAATAACACAATTTCCAACAAAAACGTTTTGGTTTTTTTTTTTACCAATCTCTGAAAACTAGCTTCCGTCTTCCTGCAGTACTGGTTGGAACAATTTTATTATTGCTTGACTAATCGGCAGAGAGGTGATATTCAGTGGCCACAGCTTGGTACAGAAGCTGGAGTTAATCACTTGCACTCACATCCAGACCCGTATTTGCTTTGAGGCCCACATTACGATGGAAATACGAATTAAGTGTATTAATCGAGACTCCCTGCATCAATTGGATGCTGAACGGTTGTCAAAATTTACATAGTCGAAACAGACAAAGATGGAGAAGCACAGGTAATCTTTTACAACTGACCATCTGTAACCAAACCGACTCTGTCCGATTGTTAGGTTGTAATGTATTCCGGTGTCTGATCCTCCATAACAATGGACGACACACAATGCGGCTATTGGTCTGGAGAGGGGGCACACCCCTTCGTCGTTTGTCGTAAGTGGTTTGTTTGGTAGCTGCTCGGGCAATCGATAGACTCATCAACGACCAGGTTTGTCAATAATGGACAAACATTCACTTATTAAATTTACACTTCTTTTAAGTTGTTGTTCGTTTGATATTGTATTCATTGAGAGCCATCAAATTAGTGTTAAGTCGAGATCGGTGTGTACCTGGTGTGTTAGAAAGATACAATAGAAAGGTATTGATAATTATCATAGATAAATAGGTGATTTACATTATAGTAAATATGTTGTTTTTAGCTCTAGTGGCAATTAGAACGGAGTTATAATTTAGATATAGAAGAAGGTGTTTATGCGGATGCTTCTGCATAGTAGCAATATCAAGGTTTTGTAGGTTAGATAGGTATACATTCCAGGACACCGTGATTTTACAGCAATCGACACTAACGTAACTTTATCTAGTGATCTACTGTAATTTAATGAAAGTTCCGTACACTGAATGGGTGGGGTCGGGTTGGGGGGGGGGGGGGGGGGGGGGGGGGGGGGGTGCATGGTGGTTTACAATATAAGATTCATGAAAAATAACGCAGGAATGTTTATAAAATGGATCATTTTCATGGAAAACGAAAGTACAAGACGGAAATATATGGAAAGAGAGAAGAAATCTTGTCGTTCTCTGTAGATATCTGTTGGAACATGAACATTCGCTCCTTATAAATTATGTTATGGGAAACGGTTATTGAAAATAATCATATTAAGGTTTTTTTTTTTTCTTATTTACCCTGCCATAGGGTGATGGTAGCCCAGCTCCGGAGAAATGCTACATATCGACAATATATACATGCATAGATAATATATGTATTAAATACCTACATAAATATCAAACACACTACAATAGTGACAGGAAATTCAAATCTTCGGCTTTCAAATCAACAACAAATAATGCATATGATACATTGTGTTAATAATTATATTATAATATCACATAGTGACACAAATGACGAAGGAAGACACTTATATGACTGTTGTCTTGATTGGGTCTCGAACTCATACCTGCTATGTGTATACTACTGATAATTACTTCCTATCTAAATTTACATGACAACGCCGCTATAAATATAAACATACTACAGAGAAGTTACATTTAAAGTGTTGTATATGACCATTATGTCGTCAAAAATATGTTTAACCTCGGCAGGTCGAGAGAACACCATCAAAATATTCGTCAAAACAGAGTACGCTACGGAAAGCGTTGATTTATATTCTAAATCGAATGAAAAAAACAACAACGGCGAGCATGTAAAATCAGTTTATGTGGATATAAAGTACTGATTATATGGGTGAGCACAGACAATATATGCAAAATGTTGGTGGCCCTCTCCAACATTTCACAGTGTTGTAATAAAATTAAAAATTAATCAGTGCTGTGTCATCGTATAGTGAAGACGCACGGTTGGGTGCCCAACGTCAAAATATCTGCATTATCTCCCCCGCACAAGGTTACGTAATTACGCGGAATCTTATGACAAATCGTTATATAGATTTGGTTGGTTGATTACACGAGGACAAACTACAACGTAACACGTACATATTATACGCTGAGTACGGAACACCAGCCACGATACCCATACCACTACAGGAATACCAATGATCCTAATGAAGGAGAAAACATTGCCGTCAGTTTGGGCAACCATTTGAAATAAACATGGCGGCGGGGCTGGTTTCCCCTTATACTCGTGTAAGGCGACGAGCCATACTTTAACACGTGATTAAGAGTGTACAATGAAAAGGTCAATTTTCTTTCAGCTCGATGTGTCCTAAATCATATATTGGCAGCGACGGGACATAATACACGAAAAGGATATCTCAATAAAAGTCATTAATCACGTGTTTCCGGTCTGCGAGCGACAGATAATTGTACGTTGTTCGTACGAGATAATCTACCAATCAGAGATGATTAAATTAAATACTGTTACATAGTTTTGTTTAAGTATTGTTTTATTCGTAAAGTTTTAAGGTTCACATTACATTTTTTTTTTTTTTTGCATATTGTTCGGAAATCAGACGACCGATTTGAACAATCAAAAGGTTTTTAAAAGTATATTTATGTTTTATTTATAATTTCAGGTTTACAAACGAATTGGAAATCAACACAGAAAAGGGACTGGCCAAATTCGGTAAGATAAACTTAAAATTAATGACTTATTTTCCCGAAATATACCGATTTTACTTTCGTAGTCAGTATGTGTTGACCGCTTAATTAAGAAGATATGCTGACGACGAAAGTAGCATTTTCGCGGTCTTCAGGAAAACGTAAAGTTGACAAACCGTTATCACCTCAAATCATCCAGAAAAGGAGGCATACAAAACACAACAATTCAGTAAAAGGTCAGAATGTTTCTGTTTCATTTCCTCCACTGTATGTAAACGTTTGTGAAATAAAATGTGGTGATACCATATACATATATGAGGCGCCGTAGATTACACTTAGAGCGTTATAACTGTAGTAATATATTGTTAGTGGGATCATTTGACGGACTGGTCACTACGTATATCATTTGACGGACTGGTCACTATACGTATATCATTTGACGGACTGGTCACTATACGTATGTCATTGGACGGACTGGTCACTATACGTATATCATTTGACGGACTGGTCACTATACGTATATCATTGGACGGACTGGTCACTATACGTATATCATTTGACGGACTGGTCACTACGTAAATCATTGGACGGACTGGTCACTACGTATATCATTGGACGGACTGGTCACTACGTATATCACTGGACGGACTGGTCACTACGTAAACCATTGGTCGGACTGGTCACTACGTATATCATTTGACGGACTGGTCACTACGTATTTCATTGTACGGAATGGTCACTATACGTATATCATTGGACGGACTGGTCACTACGTATATCATTGGACGGACTGGCCACTACGTGTGTCATTGGACGGACTGGTCACTACGTATACCATTGGTCGAACCGGTCACTATACGTATATCATTAGACGGACTGATCACTACATATATCATTGGACGGACTGGTCACTACGTATGTCACTATACTGACTGGTCACTACGTATATCATTTGACGGACTGGTCACTACGTATGTCACTATACTGACTGGTCACTACGTATGTCACTATACTGACTGGTCACTACGTATATCATTGGATGGATTGATCACTACGTATATCATTTGACGGACTGGTCACTATACGTATATCATTTGACGGACTGGTCACTACGTATGTTACTATACTGACTGGTCACTATACGTATATGATTTGACGGACTGTTCACTATATGTATATCATACTGTCTACTAATAAAATGGTATGTAGCTTTAATAGCAGTGAATATATATCAAACAAAAACGAGTAAAAACGACAAAATCCCTAAGAATCCTTTAATACACACATGGGTTTATAATACACACATGGGTTTATAATACACACATGGGTTTATAATACACACACGGGTTTATAATACACACACGGGTTTATAATACACACATGGGTTTATAATACACACATGGGTTTATAATACACACAATGGTTTATTCTTCTTTTTCTAGGATCACCATACAAATCTACATTTTGCTAAGCCTTCGCCTCTTTTGGTGATTTTTAGGTTAGGGTGACCGTTTCCTTTGTAAGTCAGTATTCTCTGTTGTTTTACTGTAAGGAGAAGGAAGGAATTTGCCCCTAACACAGTTATTTTATGAAACTCCAAAAGTGACAGAGAAAGATGTGATTGGTATAGTTTTGATGTAGGGTATTTATGGTATCAGCCTCAGATGAATATTTGAATGACGTCAGTGTCGTTCAGACGTCATTGTTGTTATGACGTGATAATGCATCATGATATATACCGGAAGTAAAATACGTGATAGAGCAAATAGAATTAAGGTTTTACATGATAAAAAGCCAATTTCGTTTTTAACACAATCACTTTTATTTCTTTTTATTTCAAAATCTTCTTTGGTCTGATATATGACAAGTTGACCATTAATTCGTACAAGTTTACCATGAACTCATACAAGTTGACCATTAACTCATATAAGTCGACCATTAACTCATACAAGCTGACCACTAATTCATACAAGTCGACCATTAACTCATACAAGTTGACCACTAATTCATACAAGTTGACCATTAACTCATATATTTGTATTACAATTAATCTTTAAATTGACCATCAATCTCTTTTAATACATAAACTTTACAACCCATTTAATAATTTCACGCAATAAAATATGATCCAGAGACAAATTATCAAACTGCTATCATTCTGTTTCCTTAGTAGAACATATAATGGAAACAGAAATTGCTTTATCAAGGTTTTGTTCCCAGTAGTTTTGTAAATTCTTCTGTGTATTCTTCAGTTTAATACGTCAGCATTATTTATATATTTCTATCTCGGGGCCTTCGGATGGCACTCCTCACCATTCTCATTAAGTGTCCTTACACAAGTAAGACAATATTTTAAGCTAAAAAGTAAAACAATTCATTTTACAGAACATGATAAACCACTGTATAGTGTTTTAATATTTCTAAAGTATACATTGAATGTAAATCTATGGAATGATCAGTATTAACGGATTAATGAGGTTCAACGACTACAGTTTTAATCGACTAACATATTGTCCTTTTATACATTAACAAGACTAATTAACCTGATATAACTAAAAGGATTATAGTCTAATATATTTAGTAGTTTATAGTTAGATACTTAAATCGTTTATAGATATATAAATATTCTGAAGCAATGTTCATAGTGTATAGCTATATAACTAATTTAAAGCAATCTTCCTAGTTTATAGATATATAAATAATTTAAAGCATTGTTAATAGTTTATAGCAATATAAATAATTTATAGCTAATTACATAGTTTATAGCTATATACACAATTTATATGTTTTAATAGTTTATAATTATATTTATGTATATAGTTTTTATTATGTAAATAATTAGTTGCAATATAAATAATTTATACCTCTGTGAGTAGTTAATAGTTATTAAGATAGTTTCTAGCTAGGTAAGTAATCTGTAGCTATATAAATCGTTTGAAGCTGTGTTAATAAATGTATAGTTATATAAATAATGTATAGCTATGCGAACAATGTATATGTAAATAGTTTGTATCTATATATAAAAATAGTGTATGGCTTTACAAATAGTTCATAGTAGTTAGATAGTTTTTAGCCATTGTATAATCAATCGCTATATAAATAGTTTATAGCTATATACATACTTAATAGTTATATAGATAATTTAAAGTTATCTATATTTTTGAGTAATATCAATAGTTTATAGACATATCAATATTACTTTTGTTTTAAATATTGAAATACAACAACAATACCTATCCTAGGACTCCTTCGGAGATCAACACCGTGGCGTACTTGAATGCTTTCGTTTTTGCCCGCATAAGAACAGATCCATACCGTATTTAGTTCTACATTGAATATAGAAAGAAGTTCCAATTAAACTAGTATTTCTCAAATCAATAAAGTTTATTACTTTTTAAAAACAATTTTAAAAATCTTGTTTACTGCTAGCAATATAGTGACCCTTTAGAAAACTAATAAGACTTGTGAAATAGATGTAGAATATGTCCTTTTCAATGATTTTAATCATGATTAATAAATATTTAAAAAATACACATCACATGTCATTAGATTAGATCAATTTATTTGATAATATATCAAAAATTAAAATATTCGTTTGGTAGCTTAAAACAGCAGATAAATGGGGAGTAATATGTGAGGTAGTAAACGAAACTAACTAGATCCCGTTTTTCTTCGACGACGAGTTTGGGAATATTCTTTTTTTTTTTTTTTTTTTTTTTTTTACTAAAGTGTAAGATGTCACTCATTTCAATAACGTAATTGTGGTCAATGATTGTAAATATCAAGAAATAATCCACAATCGTGGTAAAATTATGACACTACTATTTGAATATCGTACTTCAACAATATACCTTATTCATTTAAGTAGTAACTTTATATTCACTAGAATAGCGACATAAGTCAGCACATACGTAACGTTCTATTTGAATTCAATGCTGAAAATTATGAAATTAAATTACAAGTCTTTTGCACCTCCTCGTCCCATCCAAAACGTGACGTTTCTTTTAACATATTTTTCGTCGCCCCTTCTGAGCATTATCATCACTGACTTATCCTAGAAGGACGAAACAGTTGTATTATACTGTTAAGTTTGACTCTGACTGTATCTAACTCTCAGTTGATATTCAAAAGTACTAATATCTTGTATATCTTTGGTTCAGTCTTGGTGTGTAGTTTTCTTTGTCATTCCATGAAGGTACCAGTAAAATTAATTCCTAGCAATTCTCCTCCGTTAAAATGTTTTCCTTTGCACAGTCAGTTTTAGTTTTAGATTAATATTTGAGGTGAGAGACAAAAAAGTGCAATTAAGTTATATATCTATGATAGATTTACCTGAATAATTAATTTTCTGAAAATATTTAAGAGATCAATACATCTTTTCCTCTGATAGAAATACAGCTGATTTGAGACATTATCATTATAACCATTACTTCATGTGCTTCACATATTTCTTTTGATCTTGATTTGTATATAGAATCTTATATTTCACAAAATGTTATGAATTGATACACAGATTGGTCTCACTAAGATATATCCTACGTTAAATGGTCTATGTTCTCTATTGTTCTGTCTCTATTGTCTCTATTGTCTCTATTGTCTTGTCTCTATTGTCTCTATGTCTCTATTGTCTCTATTGTCTTGTCTCTATTGTCTCTATTGTCTTTATTGTCTTGTCTCTATTGTCTTGTCTCTATTGTCTCTATTGTCTCTATGTCTCTATTGTCTCTATTGTCTTGTCTCTATTGTCTCTATTGTCTCTATTGTCGCTATTGTCTCTATTGTCTTGTCTCTATTGTCTCTATTGTCTCTATTGTCGCTATTGTCTTGTCTCTATTGTCTCTATGTCTATATTGTCTCTATTGTCTTACCATTGGACTTATCAGTCTCTTCATTTCCAAATAGGAATAATTATGTTACTTGGATTATATTCAATTAACCTGTATTGTCCTCTAAATTACTTATATTGTCTGTAATAAGGATTGTGTGACATTGTTACTGAAATACAATTAGTTACCATCTCCCCTTGTATAAATGGCTTTGTGGTTAACAACGTATCATTCTCTATTTCCCAGATGTCAATGTGTTCTATTACATATTTACAACGCCCGTCCACTCCCATCCCTAGCCTTCCCCCTAATCTTCCTCCTACAGCCCTCTGATCTCTAACCCTTTCATCCCTAAACTTTCTTTTCCTGGCGCACTCATCACTAACCTACATACCAATAACCTTTTCATCACTAACCCACTTACCCATAACCTTCTTCACCCATCCCAACCTCTCACCCTTGACCCTCTGTAGAAGTTAGTAAATAAATAAGCAAATAATAATGTTTTATTTATAACCAGATTTAAATAAAATATGGTTGAAATCTTGTTCGGTAACGGTTACTACATACTTCTTCTAATAAATCAGTTTAACAATTCATGATAAACAACTCAATGTTTATATAACGAAAGAAAACACAATTGAAAACAGCAGAAAAGCAAGCCAGAACTCATATTTCTGCTTCAATATTCCAGGAACTGGTGTCGTGACTTATTTAATTGAAGGTCAAAATCCGACTTCTAAAGCCGGGCTCTAAATCTAGCGGCCGAAAACTGCAATAAAATGTCTTGTTGTGTGCGGTGGTCTTTATTTCAAATTGTCTGTTTGCCGCACAGTAATCCAAAATGTTTCTTTATGGAGGGAAAGAATAGCATATGCCTCCCTGTGCACGTAAGACCTACTTGTTGTGTTATTATACGTTTGGAATGCACTCTGGGGCCTCTAATATACGGTCCAAATGGAAATCAGGATACACCATCTGGTTACTACTGCCTTTGAACTTCCAATTAAAGGGATAATGGATCAACCACTTCAAATAAAATACTATAGACTTTTCTAGGCTGTGATTACACCCATTTACATTAAATATAACTCACATATAAACGATTCCGAATCACGTGTCAATTAAACAAAAATAATCAATATTCTGTGTAAGTGTTTTTAAAGGAAAGTAGTTCTCTTGGTACGTGAAGCAGCCTGCGTTGGCTGATATCCAATACGCATAGTATCACCCAGCTGAATTCCTTGTCGGATCATAGACTCGCTTAATCAAATATCCGCGACTGTTGGAATGCCAGGGTTCTATTCTTGCTGAATAACGACAGTGAACGATGACAATAAATAAGAGAAAACAACGGAAAAGGCATGAGATATATTTTGTTTGTCCCGTTTGTTGTTTTTTGTTACCACGACGTTTTCGGTATTCCGTTGCATAGTGAGTGTTTTCTCTACCTCTTCCTTTACAAACATGATATATATTTTATAAAATCTTCCATAATGCTTTCCATTCCTACCATTTCAGTAAATGTCGATAGTATTTATAAAAAAATATCTTGAACGAAGAAAACAATTGGAATATATACATTTTAGCAGCTCTTTTTAGCTTTATGACATGTATCAATAGACCAAAGCGTTAACTTTGGTCTGTTCAAGTATTGCATTTCATTAAAATGGATGGATACAGACGATTTGTCGAGATTTATAATTCTAGTTACTATGTGCGGGACCTTGCTTTCGATTTTATTTTCTTAATGACATTTTCTAATTATTTTTTTCTTTCGTAAGACATTTTGCTGCATTTAACAGACATCCTTTCCTTTTCCTTAAGGAAACACCTGTATTAAGGAACGAACTGTCCTAAGAAGTCAACACGTAATGCCGAAGTTCAATATAGATTGTACATTTTATTCATAATTATTACGAGAAGTATATATTTTCTCTTGTAATATTGCCTTTTAAAATCAATGCGATAAATGTAAGATAGTATGCAGTTGAATTGGGAATAATAACTGGATGTTTTATTAGATCCGTAACAACTTTCTTGACGATGAATTTGTTTAGTGAGTACAGTTATTTTCCTGTGAGGGTGATGTAATCGTCTGATGTCACTTTTAATAGTTCATGCCGACGATGTGGTACCGTGATATCAATTCTATGGTTTCCTTTATCTTAGTAAGAACAGTTTTGTCAAAAAATGACTGGTGGCAATGGTATTGTACAATAATGTCTTCATACTAGTGACGATGGTTTTGTTCCACAATGTCTTAATACAGGTGGCAATGGTTTTGTACAAAAACGTCTTCATACAGGTGGCAATGGTTTTGTACAAAAACGTCTTCATACAGGTGGCGATGATTTTGTACGAAAACGTCTTAATACAGGTGGCGATGATTTTGTACAAAAACGTCTTCATACTGATGGCAATGGTTTTGTTCAACAATGTCTCCATACTTGTGACGATGGTTTTGTTCAATATTGTCTTCCTGCTTGTGGCGATGGTTTTGTTCAATATTGTCTTCCTGCTTGTGGCGATGGTTTTGTTCAATATTGTCTTCCTACTTGTGGCGATGGTTTTGTTCAATATTGTCTTCCTGCTTGTGGCGATGGTTTTGTTCAATATTGTCTTCCTACTTGTGGCGATGGTTCGTCAAGGACGTTTTGATTCTGGTGACGATCTCTGGCGATGATCATCTCGTCTTCCTCTGATAAGGACGATCGATCTAAGACAGTCATATATTGTCTTATGGCGATGATTCTCTCGTCGTTTTCTCTAAAGAGGACATGTCTTCTGACGATAAATTATTGTCGTGTCGCTATTTTGTCTGAGGAAAATTGTTTTTCTCTGGCAAATGTTAAGCTTGTTTGTTGACAACGTCTTATTTTCAATTCATTCCCGTTGATTCTTTTATCATTATCCGTATTGAATTTAAATGACTATTTTCAGAAATTCCCTGGTATGTTTATCATACCAGCACGCGTTTACACTTGATTAATTATGTATAAATGCAAACATATTTAATTAATGGGCGTACGATATTACGACCAGCTTTATCAATAGCTACACATGTATACATAAGTAAAAACACCTTCATGAAACATTGTACATGTGGTTTACATATCACGCTTACTACAATGTACACAGCATCACATCCATTCTTTATCCAATATCTTAGCATTGGTCAAACAGACGATTCCGGTCAGTTGCCAAATGAGCGATGGTTATTTCTTAGAACATTTCCAAGGTGGAGTACGTTTTTCTCTGTTATAGATATGAAAAGTACAATGTTTTAAAACTGCAGTTGATGTATCGAAAATTGTTTAGGTGATATATATTTCGCTTTGTGTTTAGGAAAGAAGTGATATGAATGTATGAGTTTGATGATTTACCTAATATTTCCTTCAATACTGGATTGAAACATTAGCACTAATTCATATAAGGGTATGTTTAAGATGGAGTTTGTTTATAATGAAAATGCAAAAATTAAAACAAGTATCATCAAAGTCTCCTAACACGGATCAAAACTAATATGATGACATTATCATGTTTATTTGTTATTTGTTTGATTTTGGTATATATGAAATGGATATACCTGAACACGTCAAGATTCTACAAGACCTCATATGCCCAAGGATCCCCATAAAAAAAAAGAGCACTTTCTCCATGGTATTCATAGTTCAATACTAAGTGGTTCATCACATATTATCAAAATTGTACATAACTGCTTATGGGACTATATCTGTAGGTTGTTATAGAACAATCCCGACCAAATTCCAATAATCCATCATGGAAAATGGTAACAATCTGCATGATAGTTTAAGATTCAATATCCACCAGAAATGATACTGCGTTTTGCATGCCATTCCATCTAATTGTTTTATTCTTAGTTTACAATTTCGTTCCCATATTGGAATTTTCTGTTTGATCTTGTGATGTTGATTTTTAATATTTTTACTTTTCCCGCAGTAAACACGTGTTTACTAAGTTTTTGGTATATATAATAACCACTGCCGCCAAACATCTTCTGAGCACAGATGATTGTTGTATATGTCTCAAAATGCATTACTTGTCTCGACACTTTGTTTTGAAACTTTGAGGAACGAAAAAAAAAGTGCACTGGTTTCTGTCAGAGCCCGTTAAATCATTTATTTTTTTTCAGTTATATAACATAGTACTAAAAGGAAGTGATACTTGGCAGCTGTGAATGATATATTGTAAAGATGATTTTATGTTGTCGATTGATTTCTAAACTGATGAATACATTTTTGCTTATTTTTCGGTCAAGGCGGATGCTTACACTTGCTTGTGTTGCATTTGTTACAATTAAAAATGTCATTGATATGTTGTCAAATTGTTAAGATTCTAATACCAGTGCTGAAGGATATGGTTTCTAGATAGAGCTAATAATACATTTTCAATTAAGTTTTAAAGTCATTTTTGTTTTGAAATGCATAGTGTAAGTCCGGTACGTGTTTTGATGAATTCTGGATTTTAGTTATTTAATTCTCACAGGTTTTGAATTTTTCAAAAATCATTTTATGTTTCTGAATTGAATGTTTCCCACTTTTAAATTTCTTATTGACTTTTAGTATATATTCGGATGTGTTGATGATATATTTCCTTACTTTGCACAGAATGGCCATATTGCAGTAAAAGTAATCATTTTGATGGGCGGTCAGAATTTGAAAATTTCTTAATTGTTATTTCTAATGAATATTTCACTTTTTATTTTGTCTGTATTGTGTGTCGTGTTGATGTTTCCTTTACTTGCGCTGTACGATGTAAAGAACATGTGAAAAAACTATATAAATAAAAATGAAAAATACGACTTATAACTTCGGCATCCAGAGTATGAAACTTAAGGTCAAAAGTGAAGAGTTTTCTGGACACCATTAAGATTCCTTTTATTCTCTTGTCTTTTAATTGACCATTTAGATGCTTCATTCTAAATTCTAGATTGCAATATGACTCTAATTCCACTACATGTGAGAAGATTAAAATTTGTCCGCTGTTCACACTGAAGAATGTTACAATGCAGACGTCGTGTCAGTGCCTTGTCACGTCTCGGACTTGACAACAATTTTGCCACTGTCCAGTATATTTATAATCGTTCAAACTTTATTAGTCCCCTGATCCTATTGTTGATGATATCTGCGTTGCAGACAGAGAGAAAAGTCAGATTTAGCATCAGAATACTCCACAAGCCAGTCCGTCTCCTTCCGCGAGATATTAGGCGTCCAACAAAATATTAACCTCTTGAAAACCAGACGAGGCAGAAAGCAACAATTTTGTTGTAATTTCAAATGTTTCGGAATGCAATAATGTCTCGTTTTTTCTTCAGTTAAAGTAAATGGTATAAAACATGGAATTTTATTTAAAGGTTTAAAATTCATGAACAGGAATTTTTCAAATAGAATCTCTATAAGATTTACCATTGATATTCAACAGCGAAATGTTACATTTTAGAATTTTAATAGATAATCATTCAAACAAATTATTTCAAGAATTATTTTTAAGAAATACAACAATATTATATTTTCCGTATCTTTGTCAGTATTATCATCGTGGAGCGAACCTTTTCCTATAAGTCATCTTGCAAAAACCATAATCTGATAGAAGTGACTACATTTTAAACAAAATCCACGTACGCCGCTGACGTTAGGGTATACCATTTTAACCAGCTTTGAGTCAACAACATGACGTTAATGTTTTAATATTTTACAAACTATTATACTCGCTGGCTGGACATAGAGGAGAGAATATTTGTGTCATGTTATAAGTATAAATTCATCGAATATAACCGATTGGTTAATTTATAAATGCTATTGCTATTGCTGTCAGAAAAATATAAATACTCTCATAGCATTGTTTTTTTACATGTTTCATTTTGGAAATTTAAGAAGGATAGAAAACAGTATTATAGAAAAATATGCAACTCATTTCAATGTTGTTTTATTTGTATTTCAAAACACATTATTTATGTAACAAGCATTCTGTTTGTGTTCTGCATGCTATCCATAACGTTACATTTTATTATTAATATGTCGTCTGTTTGGTGACAATATTTCATTATTTTTTCGCCGGAACCAGTAATACTTTTCGTATCAGTTTCCTTGAGTAACACTATTTTTGTGACTTAAATCTTACATACAATGTTAATGCTACAGCAACAATATGCTGAAATCGTATCATTTATTGGATGCATTTAGATGTGTTTTTAAAAAATCATTTTATGGACAAGAACGACTGTTTATATTTGTTAATGCGAATGAGTTCTTTATATATGAATTTGAAGACAATATGTACATTGGTTTAGTTTATATTGGTAGGTTGGTTAAGTTTGAATTGTCACAGGATCTTTGCTATAAAAGTAAATTCTTGATTACATTTCAGCTTAAATTATAACTAGGAAATTGTATAATCAAGCTATAAAGCTGGTCGATATTTTTTTAGAACATCAAGCTTCTTTAAAGGTTAATTGGGATATAAAAATCAATCCTAAGCTGGTATTTCATCAACGAATAGGTGCCAGTTATCTCCAACGTAGCAGATAGTTCGCTCTGCAGGCGGATTTGCACGGTTTCTCACTTTTAAGTCATGTTGTTTCTTAAGGTAACGCTAAATGTTTGATCAAAGAGGCAGCGAGTGCAATCGAATAGATGACGCGATTATTCTGGTTATTTCTGGTGCATACTGATTATCCATACTTAGATCTTCTACCCATCTATACACTCATGGTGAAGACAGATTCTTACAATATTGCATGATGAGGTGAGAAAATCGATATCCACGTAGCAGCTATTAATAACTTGTCAAAAATAGTATTAAGGAGAAAATTTAATAATATATTTTCTCCAAAACGTACAAACTTCAACCTTCCCATCGATAGCACAGCCCTGAGGGAGGAAGGTGGATATGAGAAATTTTCCACGTGAATAACTTCTGTATCTTCTGGTTTAAGCATATTTCCATAATGTGATAATTATATTAACTGTACCAAAGGTCACTAGAGGGTGGGGGATCAGTATCTTCTTGTCCTTTTGGTTAAGTTGTGATTCTATACATACAATCTTACGGTATATTTACACAACTTATCACACTGCATGCATTAACAATACATACAAATGTGGGAATATTTCTGGATTATCACAGGTTTGATATCTCGTTAAATAAAATGTCATAACGACATGGCGGGCTTTGACTATTTCTTTACTGCAAAAAAAATAGCATTTCTTTTAACGAGACTTAAATATTATTTGTTTTCATTTCTTTCTTTTTCTCTTTACTTGTGCATTGGCGTTGAGTGTAGATTTTATACTGAGACGCTCTGGGTGTTATTTTGTTTTTATAATATAATATTACTGAATTAGTCATTGGTACTGAGGGATTGGGGAAAGCACTTGAAGTTGGTTCACTTTCTCAAAGAGCAACATACTTTCTCCTTCAAAATTCAGATTTAAAAAAATCGACCGATTAGTGTCACGAGAATAGAGAGAAATATTTTAAATTCAATTTGATAAGGAATATGTTTTAAAAAAGTATTCTATGATGGTTTCATATGCTGTAGTTATTTTAAAATGCACAATTTAGTTTATTCATTTTTTGTACCAATTATAGGTACTATTTTTATTTGATTGATGCAGATGTACCTTTCTAGATAAATCAATTAACTAGTTAAAACTATGAATAAGTTTGAAACTATAAAAATCAAATATCATTGTAAATTTCTAATTACTCGTGAAACAGAAATATGTAAAAAAAATAATTGATGGCGATATATTTTAATTAGTTCATTGTGATTTAATTACTGAAATATGTAAAGGGAATTCGCTTCAGATTTATATACTTGAAATGTCAATGTCTAATGAAAATGACATTTTCATCGCTTTGACAGTATGCTTTCCACCGTCCTCAATAAATCAATCGGAAATGAAGTGTCTCTAAATAGTGGTTACAGTAGTTATAATATCGGATGTCCATTCGTAAGGTCAAATCAGTTATCGACAGTCATTGCCCTATAATCGTTGAATTCATCATCGTCATTTTTAAAGTTTTCGCCACAGAAAAAGACAGTGTTCGCCTGACTCGTGCTTGTTAGTGAAATTGCTACGTTGCTGAGAGGATACCTGTAAAGGGTTAAGAATGACATATTAATTCTGTTCATTATCTTCCAATTTAGGGAAATAATAGCAAGCTACTGGTTAAGTATCTGTTCTCAATAATTCGTTATTCCATTTTGTCACATACAACCAATAGGGAGTGGAAGTTGAATACTTACTGGGAGTGATGTTGCAAAGGTATAAATTATCACTCTAAAACACTTTAAACAAGTATCTTATCTGAATAAGGTTTTACCCAATATCAATATTTATATATTGTTTACTACATAAACACAAGAACAATACATATGTAAATCATATAGGATATTGACGATTTGTAAAACTTTCCTTAACTATTCTTTTTTATCTAGAGAAACATTCGAAATGTAAAGTTGGTGGTAAATAAGCTACTATCTAATTTATATGAAACAATGCATTGATGTCGTTATTTTACATGTAATTTGCGTTTATGATGAACTTAACATCGTGTTATTGGGTTCAAACATGCTTGATGTCGTCAAAAATTATAAAACACTCCATGTTTTATCCTCATAGAATATTAATAATATTTAGGCTCCTATTTCCTGGGCGTACGATTTCTAATCTAGTTAGTTTTTACATTTCTAGACATCATAATGTTGATTAATATGCATAATTTGTCTGTAAACATATACAAATATTCTAGGAATGTAAATAGTGCATTGGTCCACTAAATATCATATTCCTTGACATCAAATGCATCCATTGGTTGACATTTACCAGTATTCAGATGAGATCGCTAATGAGGGTTTTTTTTACATATAAATTTGCTTACCAGCTTTCCTCGTATGTAGTCGTATGAAACACTAGGAATACACAGTTATGTTATATAAGAATGTACAGCATTATTCAGAAATTAATAAATGACAAATATAATTAAGCAAAGATAATTTTTGAATATGTCATGTTCTCTTTGTATCCATTTTCATGTTTAGAAAATATATATAAATACATTATCTATTTTGTGTGCTTAAATAAAACGCATCTATAAGATATAGGTTTTCGAGTTATTTCACAAAAAGTTCGCTCAACGCGTACATGTTAGAATGTTTGAAATATACATTGTGGAAATTTGAATTGATATATTAAACATGGTATCTTATTAATGAATTGATGTTGACATTGAAGATTTCTCAGGCGGACATATAAAAATTGGTTTTAGCCTCTGTTTGATGCATGGTTATGATAAATGTCCTGATAAAAACAATCCGAATTTATAGTGTAAATAGAACATTAAAAAGCAACGAGATATGCCTCTTTTTACACGGATTTATTGATTATGAATTTTATATCTGTTTATTATACAAAACGATTTGTCTCCCTCGTAAAATGAAATATTGTATTGCAGATTATCAAATTTTGTCAAAGAAAATATTTCTATTTTATTTGTTGTCAATTTTTGACTGTTGATCGAGTTATTATTAATAATAGTTTTTAGTTTAAAGTGTAGTTGACATTTTAAATCCAGTGTAAAAACATAAACTTATCTTGATTTATGCCGACTCGATTTTGCATGTCTTTATTGTTAGCCAACTTGTTTTCAATATTTTAGCAGAGTATTCTTGCAATACAGTTATATATTTAGTAGAAAATATGATGCAGAAATATCAGTGGCATTTGTGATTTATTGGGCAACATAGAAACATGATACATATTACTTTCTTTTCCCTTACATACAACATAATGTCCCCTGTTTTCCTTTACATAATATAAATGTTACACAAAAAATCCTAATCAAACTGAGATATTGTAAGAATGACCCTGTCTCTCGTGTCTGATATATATCTAGCGTGACTAGTAACTATGTACAGAAATAAACAAACATATTTCGATATATAAAAAAAGATTGAGCAGCAAATGAAATGCATGTCGTAAATGAAGTTGTTATCTGGTGGGAACGTTTCTCAACATAATAGCGTACATGCTTTAAAAAAAAACACTTCCAGACGCGTGTTAGCGTCAGAAAATTTAGAAAATTAATTTTTGAATGGATATGAGAGAATTATAGAGATTATAACATCGTTGTAGTATTTTTCTATTCTTATTGAATATTACCAACATACATGTTAATTTTGGTGTTAGGAGTTTTAGATTTTAAAATTAATTACTAAATCTTTAAGGGAGGATTAACATGTTAAGAATACACGGGACACAGCGATGGGCCATGTTTTTGTGGTGTATCAGTGTTATTTCGGTTGTTGTAAACAGTTTAGATAAGGTTGTATCAATAATGCCAACAAAATGGATTTTATGGTATTTTTGTTGTGAAAATTGAAAAACAAAAACAAAAAAAACAAAAAACCAAGTCTTGTCTGGGTAGTAAAAGCTTATGCATTGCAGAATAAAACATTTTTATAAGGAAAGTCTTCAATCATGTTATATAATTTCCTAAAAATATATATTGGGTCCATTTTATTAGTCTTGTAGTTAATCATGATGCTTCATTAGGATGTATAAAAGTCTGTTTATTTTGAATGGTAAGTCGGTATTACAAGTACAAATCACCTGTCAATTTTATAGAATTATGCTGTATACATTTAGAGGTGTTAAGATGTGACTCCAGTCATCCTGATTTGTACTATTCACTAAATGAATCGTTATTTATTATTGTGTGTAATCAAATTTTTGAGGATGACATGAAGTGAGTCTGAAAATTGGGATTACTAGATTCATAATATTAAAACCTGTCAGACAAATTTGCGGAGATTTATGTCCAGGAAGGCTACAACAGTGAAGACAATGTTTGCACGGTTTGTAATCCAGCTTAGTAATGAATTAGGTACCGTGAGCAGAAACCGAGATAAATTCCTTCGGATAATTGTTTACACGGATAAATCCTAGATTCATCCGCTAGACGTCATACTCTCCTCCTCTGGCTTGAGTTTCTGGAGAAAATAAGATTATATTAGCCCCCCTCTATATTACTTTGAGAGCTGTTTGACTGTTTGAAAGAGAATATACAACGTTCAGATTGTGTCTCGCCACCAGGACACAGCAAGCTCGTTATTCCCTACTTAATCTCATTTACTGGTGATTTTTCCCAGAGCTCTAACGCCTTAGGCTAAAAAATCGCACATCCGGCGTATTCATAATCTGCATGTGGTTAGTAGCCCTCTCAGAACACACTCGTGTGGGGATGTTTTCTGCACATAATTTTACATGTTGAATTACAGCTTAACAATTTGTGCTTAAAAACTTTGAGAGGAAAATGAAAAATTTAAAATCATCAATATGATGTAATTTTGAAATGGCACGTATATGATATTTACATGTTGACGGTTTTGGTTTGCTAGAGACTTAAGTGGCGAGCCGTCTCGCTGTTGATGGTAACAACTCGACTGTTTGGACAGAATGGACAAATCAATAGCAGTGTCCAGACACTTGAGACACAGACATGACCGGAACTGACCACCAATTGATGGTCAATTTTGATAAATGGATACAACATTTTCATTACAAGTAATCAGTGTGAGAGCTAGAAAATGTAATTTATGAATTCATCATATGCTAATTTTGTGAAGACTCTTTCGAGTTTACTTTGATTATCCATTCTCATTATTCCAAGCGATTTTCCTCAAATTTATATAATTTGTTTTCTTTCCAAATCAGGATTCGCAAATCTTTTTATAACTATAAATGTTTCCAGGACGATAAAAAATAATAAGAATTATATTCAATGAATTGAAATTAATATCTATGGCAACATCAAACATGTCTACACGACAGAAAAGGCGACAGACGGTAGATAGATCAAAATGATACATTCCCTATATTTCAGATTGTTTTGATGCTCTCGTAGTTTAGCATGTATGCAATAAAATAAGTTGTTTAAAATTAAAATTTATTTGTTTTCCATACTTCAGATTTAAAATAAGGAAAGAAAAAATCCCAAATATTTACGTAACACCATATCTAGATAATTTACATAGAAATGTGTTTGAAATACATTTTATTTCATAAATGAAATTGTGATAGAATTGAAATATACAATAAGATTATTACTACGTTAATAACATTTTATTATTCTTTTATAACAATAGGTATCCGAAATAACTAATTCTAAAATATATTTCTTTATCAAGTAATACATGTTTACCTCACGTCTGTCATTTTCATGAATTAATTATAAAGATACAACCAACCTGTTAAATATTCAGTTAAATATAACAAAAAACATCCCGAAATTTACAATCCTCCCTCAACTCAAACAGGATCTAGTAACAAGACGCAACTTCTTATTTTCTTTGCTGGTTTTGATATTTCAATTTACGCAAACATGTTTTTCGGAGAACATGATAAAATTGTTAGACGATATATCTGTTAGAGTGATGTAAGGAAGAAATTTTATCTTATATGTGTCAACGTAAACAATGCCGTCTTACTCGGTTACACAAAAAATATTATAGGCACATGTCAAATTATATTTAGATAATTTAGAATGTCAATTTTTCCGGACATAGCGGCTCGGGTTCCATACTTTAATTTCGAAATCCAGAAGACACACGAAATTCGCCATCGGCTTGGCGTATGATCTCGTGGAACGTCTTTTCTTTTCAGATGTAAGATTTGTAATCGCAAGCTGTCCTAAAATTGACTTTTCCACTAAGATCAAGGCAGAGGTTGTGAGATTAAGATTGGGTCATACGAAGGGGTTTAAAGACGGGTTGCTCTCTCGCGCACGCGGGAAAGACGTGAACGAAGAAATAGGCATGCAGGCACGGTCTGTCGTCAAGAATGGAAAGTGAATTTATCTTTGAATGTCCCCGGGTTGACAAGGGGCCAGTGATGCAGGCACGAGTGTCTGATTTATGTGTTGGTTTAAATCTCATCTCGGCCTAATAGCAATTGTTAATCCGGTTTTATCAAGCTCTCGTTAGGGCTGCAGTCAATATCATTCTTTATCCAACTCTCTGTTTCTCATCTAATTTGAAATAAAATCGAAAATTTTTAATCGCATGATAAATAACACAAACGGCTTTCATTTACATCAGAAATTTATTGTAATGAACTATAATGTAAACGATCAATAAAATATATTATATTTTTCAAGGTAAAAATGATATTTCATCGATAACCTATTTTAGCAGTTAAATTTTAAAATGTATGGTGATATATAATCTAAAGTTGAGAGCATTTGTAATTTTCAACAAATCTACTATCATTATTTTCTACTTCCCCATGAAGAAACTGATTATCTATGGATAATTCGTTGTAACATTAGAATTTCAGCCAATAACAAAATATTACAACCAATATGGTATATTCATGAAGAATATTCTATATGGTTTCAGAAAATCCTAAACAATTCAATAAGAGATTTTTCAGATTTCAATTAACCGATAGTCATTATCCGAAAAACAAATATTTTCATGAAAAGCAAACCATACCATTACGTAAAGAAACTGCATCAACAGAATATGACGATTACCTTGATGACGTTCGTTATTTTACCTGTCGATATTGCAGGTTCCTTAAGCACGTGTTGAAGTCATGCACAACTTTGGTAGAACAATACAAGGAACGAGAGGTTAGGACGTAACACGGAGTTTAAAGATGTAGGTTTTCTTATCGTCGGCTGTGGCATGTTTTACTGTCAAAGTCCACACTATGACGGACAGCCGAGCTCAAACAAAACCACGACGCCGATTGGTCCCCGTGTATTTTTTTATCAATCTCTCATCCCTCGTCAGCTTACAATGTTTTAAAGGGTTTTCATGAGACCGCCCATATGTAAATAAAAGTATCATTAAAGCAATGGTTCGGTTACCATTTCTCGGGGCGAGCTTTGTGTATGGTTCAGAATCCAATAAAAAGTCAAGCGGGGTATTCGCAGGCGGTGAGGCGCATCAGAACATAGCGCAGGACCTGATTGGCTTACGTATGGCTGTAGCCACGCCTGTTAAGCTGATTTAATAAACATGTGCTCTTTCATGGTTAAAACGAAAATCGCAGACGAGGTGCAAGTTTTAAATGAAGCGTTATAATATAACAAACTAGTGGAAAACTCGATGGTCCTGGAAATCAGTGGCCGTCCACAGTCAGCCCGCATTTCGACGACGTTAATGGTCAGTGATTTTGGAATCTTCATGCGTATCTTGCAAGCCAAGCGAGTGAACTTAAGTGGCAAAAGTTGCACGAAAAATATATTTTAGGCTTGAGGAAACATATTTGCACTTTCCAGGTGGGAATTTGTGACAGTACAGGTTAAACTTGCATACGTCACAACAAATACACGTGTGAGTGAAAACTGCCAAGTGGAATCCATCATTTTCACTAGAGTCTACTCGTCTGAGAGTAACTCCCTTCCGCACCGCTAAAGGATTAATTTTTGACAATCTCCGTTCATGCAAGACATAAAAACTTCATTTCTTCATCAGAGAACCTGGGTTGTTATCAGCTTTGTCAAGGTGAGTCAGCTGGGTATTCCAACATCCACACATCGCTGTATAAACACGAGATTACATATGTCATTTACCTTTGTTTTACTACAAATATATAGTAGTTCAGTTATAAGATAAGTATGTCATTCCAAATATTTCCACACACAAAACATAGAATGTAGGTTGATAACTTGCAATTAGGGAGTTGTATTTAATATGACCTTGCAGTATACAGAATTGCCCCTTACAGAAATTACATACAAGGAGTTTCCATTTATTTTTTTAATATAACACAAGTGATATCAGGTTTCCAATAACACTGCAAACAACACACAATGCACTGGAGAAATGAAAGAAACAAAACTGCTCCACGGTCTGTTGTCAATGTTAGGTCAAACATCGTTATGGACGTAAAAATATAAACAATCTGGAAAAGATATCCCTGATCTCGTCCTACTGTCAAATCCTCTTACGGTCCAGCTCTCTGTGGAGATAATCTTTGTGTTCCATATGTGAGGGGAGTGTCGTGACAGATTCCTCCCCGGTCATCTTCCCCGGGGGAGGTGTGTATTTCGGCCTCCCTCGGTTGTAAAGCTCCGTAATAGTCCAACTGTCCGACTTATCAATTGACTGTACATAGCTATACGCCATAGCGGAAAACGACAACAAATGACAAGTCGTATTTTTCTGTCATGCTGTCTTATTTTCCTCCTTGCTTAAACATGTAGGAGATAATATATAGGCCTATTTTAAACCAGGTAAGTGTCAAAAATGTACGGAAACATGATTTATACTCCACAGTTTAAAACAAGAGCATAATTATGATACCGCGACTTATTTATAATATACAATTTATATACTTAGGTAAACATAAAAATGACTTGCACACATATAGAAAAAATAAATGTGTTAAATTTGGATGGCGATAGTGATATGCTAAGGAAAATAAAACAACTTTGTTTAAAGTAAACAAATATACCACACACACCTGTACATCGCATGTATATGATACCGTGCATATCGACATGTCGACCAGACTACCTGTACGTGTCAGCCTTAAGCTTCATAGCTTATCTACTGGTATTAGAGAAATCATGTTTATTGCCGATAGTGAATTATATACGTACCTGTACATATGAAATATATGCCTATCATCGCTTTCATCCAGAGATCATTACAAGATTACAATGAAATCATTACTGGCGGGTAGATATACGATTTTGTCTGGATACCAGAAGGCCCTAACAGTCGTTTATGATCCGTTATCAACGTTACCCCAGATCTCATAAAAACCAGAATCCCCACCCCGGGGGACGCCGCTGTAACGGTAAAGTCTATGTCAGTTTATAGAGTTTAAAACAAAACAGTCTATCTATCACTGAATTATTAAGTTAATTTTTGTCAATAAATTTATTTTACAATTTTAAATGATACAGAAACTATAGATATGTATTCTAAAACTAACTTAAATATTGTACATTAAAAAACCATCAAAATTATTGTAATTTCTTTGTGTGAACACTTTGGAAAATGAAAACATTTATATTTTTTTATGGAGAATAATTTATAAAACGACATTTTTTATGTTTTATTAAATAACAAAAACATATGAATATAAATAAATAACAATAAATATCGGTAAACACAGATATTATTTTCAAAGAAACAAAATTGATTATTTTACGAAATCAAAATTCCAAATAAGATTTGTACACATGTAGTATATATGTTGGGAGATACATGTGTTTGATGTCAACACAGAAATCTGCCTTGTTAATATTGATATAGGTATTTAGTTACGGCTCCCGGTGTGAGGCAGTTGTGAGAGATAATCCGCACTTAATCCCCTCGGTATTCGGTATTAATTGAGCTTAAAAGTCTCTTGTAAAAATGTTAAGTTATAATTTACTTTTCGCTAAGTACGGTCAAGAGCACTCGAGGTGTAGTAATCTTGGCTCTCGCTCGTTACTTTATTAGGAAATCAGTTTATTTTAGGATTTGATAAACACTTCTGAGCACAGAAATGAACATTCTGATACATTTTGTTCTGCAAGGCAACAATAGATAATTATTCCATGCCAAAACTTTTTTGTAAAATATAAATTTCATGCTGTACATTATTCGTGCCTACCATTTCAGGGATTTATAAATACATCAATACAATTTATTAATACCATTCTATAACCCAGTATCTGCTGTTTTTTATATATATAATTTATATATATGTGTAACTTTGCAAATGTCGCATTAACCTTGTCAGTTGAAATTCATATTTTTAAAAATCAAATTTGAATCCGGTCGATTGTAATCCATATTTTTGAATGATATATATTTTTTAAAGTCATAAACAAACGAACTGGATTTGTTTTTATTTTAATTTTCTATAATATTATTTTAAATAATTCTAATAGAATACTGTTTCAATATAAGTAGAAATTTCGAAATTATTTTCATAAATGAAATTTCAAACCGAAAAATTAGTATGGAATGACACATACTTATTAAGTGTCAAGCCGTCATATTATTCTATAGTTACAATATTGAGATATTAAAATCTTTATTAAGTGTCAAGCCGTCATATTATTCTATAATTACAATATTGAGATATCAAAATCTTTATTAAGTGTCAAGCCGTCATATTATTCTATAGTTACAATATTGAGATATTATTCTATAGTTACAATATTGAGATATTAAAATCTTTCACAATGTATCCTAAAACAGGGGTGTCATCGAACATGTTTAAAGATGTGTTTATTTAATCTAATGTAGCATCAAAAACTCTGTCTGACAACAGATGTACCTGGAATTTATCTTTATAACATGCCAGTATAAATAATCCAAACATTACGTGCCTTCTCCCCGTGACACGATAGTTGATAGAATGTTGAGGTGTTAGCCATGTAGCCTTGAGTAAAAATAAACATCTCTACAAAGACTGCTCCGGAACATCCTCACACCGTCCGGGGAAATAGCCACACCTGTAATTAAAATACACCTGCACAATGACACCTACGGTCATCAGTCTAATAGAAAACGATAGGTTTTCTGATCGCATCTCCTGATTGTGTGATGTCATAACAACTGACCGCAGGCGTGGTCAGTCCTATTTGTCCAGCTCGCGTCTTCCATTGTCCGAAGCCGCCTTGCCTAATAATTTAGTTGTTGTGTTCCAGCCGAGGTGTTCCGAGTACCTGTATCCCCTAGATTACATATAAAAAAACCTGTGTTCTCGGATTTTGTAAGATTACAACATTTAAACAAAACTCGTAAGAATAGAGAAATCTGCTCCTTTAGATTGAAAGCTATGTTTCATTAAAAAGTTAAAACGATCACGTTCTCCAATGTGTTGTAATGTTGTATAATGTATGGAGGTTGAAGTCAATCTATTCATCTACATGAAAAGCCTGCAACATAAGATAGCCGCCATCTTTGTCATTACAGCAAACACGGCCAAAAAAAAAAATCCGTCAAACCCAAGTTTTTCTTAAATTCAAAGTGGCTGTATTCGAGATACACCAATATGAAACGGGAACCCGTTTTAGTGGCTTATATTAGTTAACTTAGCTTGATGAAAATTTCTAACAAAGCACTTGATGATGTTTTAATGGTATTTACACAATACGTAAATAAACAACAAATGCTACAGCATTGCTTTTCATTATCAAAACACAGGGAACAAACATCTACAGCGCATTTTTTTTTTTTATACTTTTTATCATTTCTTTATATTTAAGTCGACAAAATTATAATTGTTGTTTAAGCCTCACGCTAATTACGCTAATGATTAAAATAAGCACGTGACACCAGGAATAGTTCCCGGGATATTTATGGAAATCTCTCAGTAGGCCACAATGATCAGGTGTAGCCGATTCCAACAGGAAATTAAGTACAGACCGTTTTATCCCTACTGGAGTTATGAACAGCTTCCGTTGAAGAAAGGCGAGTTAAAGTGATTTCTCTGTTCCATCAGCTCACAAACATGACTAGAAATTTCGCAATAAAATGTAATAAAGTTTTCGTAACAAAGGCGCGCGAGGTGTATTTTGATAGAAGAATGAGTTTCATCCTTTTCAGAAAGTTAATATCTTCTAGTTGAAGTTCAAAGTTCAAAGGGAAAGAGCTTAGTCTATTCGGCGCAATATTAGACTCGAGAGGATCCTCCGAAACGAAAAGCTACAATATAGCCTTTTCATACTTCAGCTGGATAGTTAAACTCGACAAGGAATTCGCAAATAAATTACTTTCTCTTAAAATACAAGTTTAACACTGCTGTCGGTAGTCTGTGACCCATCCAACACCATGGTTCACCTTCGTTTTGTTCCAGGTTCCGAGACTTTTTAGAACCACTATTTAGATATAGTGTCTGTCTTAATCGGGTTAAATATTGATACACATTGAGTTTATAAAAGTAAAATACTGATATTATTGCTGTCGTATCCATTAAACATTTTCGTAGTTGCGCTGTGTCCAGGGTGCCGTGGTGACAGGGCTCCATTGGACTAGTCCGGGGGATCTATACCCATAGTATCCCTCCTCCTGTACGTGTGTGAATGCATCATAGACATGCAAATCTCACTCGTTTCAGCCCTGTACGTTTAATGGGAGATAATTATGTTCAGAATTCGCGCTGTATTTCACTTGCGTCGGGTATTATTATCGCTTTACTTCACCGCCACCTGGCGGCAAACAACAAATTTGTCTATATATGTACTATAAATGTAGCCCAAGTATTGTTTATATTAAAAAAGAATAAGATAAACAGCAAGACTTTCAGTTATGATATTACATTATTGAAAATAACCTGAATTACCAACCCAGGTTACGTGCATTTTCTCTTGCCACTGACCACACAAATGCAAAGTTGGTTTTTCGCTTCTTTTCCTATGAGCTTATCATGATAAAATTATCAAGATAGCTATCGTATGAAACTGATGCCTGTTACCTGCTGTTAAAACAGCACGGAGTCACAGATAATAACAAGTGTCTGAGTATATTTGTTTCGCCTCATATTGTTCGTCCTATCTGTGTAAAAAATGTCCCCATGAACTTGGGCTGTCATGCGAGAGAGCAGTGTCGGTGAGGCGGACTCGGCCGGGGATTGCCGGGGTACTCACTACTGTGTTGATCGTGATTGACTGTTCCGGGCGAGTGCTCGGGCGAATTCCCAGCCAATAGTCGCTCTGTGCCTGACTTTGTCGTAACAGCAGTAAGCGTTCAGTACTTGAGGTGTATATGCCACCCATAGTGGAAATTCATACATGTCCAATATTATATGGCAGTTTATATATATATATATATATATATATACGTACGTAAAGTCGAGCGGTGGACCAATAAGATGATACAATTCACGGTTTTTGTAGGTAAAGTGTATATACACGCGTTATGTTTCAGCCGGGAGTTGGCCATGTGTCACTAAAGAAAATATACAAATTATTAGCATAAACCCTTGGAAATGTACACACGTGTGCTGTAATTCGTGGTGACTTCGCTGTAGAGGACCAGCTGATCTTTGTTTATGTCATCTCACAGACGATGATCCGTGCGAATTAAGTTTCAAACGAGTTTCGAAAGGATTTGGAATCTGTTTCTGTGATCATCCTATCATCTCTTTCATTGTGTTATATTTTTTTCGTGTGAAATTGTGTATGTGTGGGACTTTTCCAGTGCCGCCCTTTTTAGGGCCCAAAATCATGGCAAGTCACGCACACCTGGACATTTACAAGGATGAGTAAGGTAAACAATATCATATAAACCTCTGTTTTGTCCAACCAGATCGTATTTATGGTATTATTAAACATCTCTGGAAGTGTTTACTCTGCACTATAGTTGTCGGTCCCCAATGAGCTCTAACGAATCGCCGTAAGTACCTCGTAACACACTGCTAATTACACCCTTGATTCACTTGTCCCAAAAATGGTCCACGTCCCTGGGATTAAACGCTAATACACAACATACGAAAGTGCCATTTCGGATCCTCTAATGGTCAGATAGTATTATTGTGCTTTGAAAACAGCTTCTTTTGGACAATTAGGACAGCTGGGTCATCTCGATAACCATCGTTAATTCATAAAAAAAAAAAATTGATATTGACTGGGTGAGGTGTTCTAACGAGATAGCTACACGAAAAAAAAACATGTTTATTTGTTTACATGTAAAACGTGAGTTTGTGTTGTGATTTCAGGTTGTAAAGAAAAGACGGAAATCGGCATTGTTTGGATCTGAGGATATTTTGAGTGAAGTTTTTCCGTGATTAACTTTTTGTATGTGGAAGTTACAAGAAGAAGTGAACTTATGACAACAACACTGGAAGAGAAAGTGATGCCGTCCAAAGGTGGGTCTTTAAAGTATTAATTAGTACGCTCTTAAATACCTATCTAATCACCTTAATGGGGTCTTTTAGTCATCATTGTTTTTCCAATTTTTCAAGAAAGAAGTGTTTAACTTTAATAAAACTTTATTAATTCTGGGATTTAAAATCAAAGTTTTGCAACAACTGAGAACAAAATTGGTGATACCTTTGAGCAGAAAAAAATATAATAAGGTTCATTTAGGTAAATACTGGACATTTTTGTCATATTGTTAACATATCCAGATGGATTATTAATTTATTATACAAAAGTAAGTATATAATATTTTTAATGAATTAAGTAAAACATTTCGTGAATATATATTGCGTTCGATAATTCTGAAAACTAAATCGGTAAAAATAATAAAACGATAAAATATCACCCTTTTGATATCGTTTAACAAATATTGAAATATGAAAACAAATCGACGCGTTTGGTATGCCTGACACTTTTGGTACTAAATCCCTAGCTATTTTTCTTGTCGAGATTATTTGACAATTTTGGCTATTTGGTAAAATATAAATGAGAAAATGGAAGAAAATCCGTCGTTCTGAGCAATATGGTTGGATTTACTCGGGGATTTTTCGATGTAGAGTTTCGCGATCCGGCTGTCGAGTTGTGGTATTGATGTTTTGTTCGTTGATGAAAACGTCCCATTTACCGGCTTATCATGTCGTAGCGAGAAGTGACCAAGAGGGGACCCAGCACAGATGCTCCCTCGATATGCATCAGCTACGAACAAGCACAGAATTATTTCAAATTGCCTTAAGCCTCAACTGGTGTATGTGTCGAAAGTGTAATGAATATCAACTATTTGTCGATCGTTAAGTTTCATCCGTCTCATCTTGTACGGGTGATAAATCAGAGTGAGATACAATCTTCTAGGAGAGGGAGAAAATTGGACCACAAATACTGCTGCACATCTCCTCTTTAGGGCTCTAAACAGATTGCAGTGGAACAAATCTAGAAACAAGCAGACATGCCTGAATCCTTGGTCAAAAATCCCACATTGACACACTGGGTTTACCGCACACAGCATGCTTAGCTTAACCACTATACTACCGGAAATTTTAGTTAAAATGTCTTCTGCTGATCGTTTATTTGCACATTCGAATTGTTCAACAATAGAATACAACTAATTAGTGCAACTTAAGGCTTGTAAAAATATATGTATGTGTTCGAATGAAACTTTAAAACTATATTTTTGATATTTAGCTGACTTAGATGAAGCTGGTGTAGAATTTGGTGCCTTTATATTTCTGTATGCAGTCCGATTATCATCACCCCTAAGACCGGCATAATTATCACTAAATCTCCTAGTCTTAAAGCAAACGGTTCCAGTATCGAAATATCTCTGCGTCCTTGGCAGCAAACATAGCAGAGGTTTGCATTAGGATGGACTCGATGTATTGAGAGAAATACGTTTGTGGTTTTCATTTTCAATTCCATATTATCCAGTTGCAAATGATCTGGATTCATATATCATTTCAAAATTATGGCGTAAGTTTCTGCAATAAATAAATAAACATCTGAAAGGAAATTATAGCGGGTTTTTATTACAAATATAAAGTTTGAAATATATTTACAAAACAAAACATTTCTATACAAATCTTTCTTAACATCCAGAATCTGAATTTCAATACCGCGATTTCGAGAATATGAAAAGTGATTTTACGGTGACATATAACTGCACCTTTCGGAGTTTTAATTGCAGTCCTGTTTATACCTGTCCATATAAAGCTAATTAAAATTATATATGCATGTTTTATAAAAATGGACCGGCTTTCATCGCGTTCTGAAGCTTCCTTTAGTATTTAATGTCTATTGAGTGTGAAAATCTACTCAAATGACATTATAACACTTTGTCATAAACGGGGCACATCATGTTAAATGATTAAACGCATACTCTTAAAGTCGGAATTTTTACGACTTGAGAATTTATAAAAGTCAACTTAACACGAATCGTCAGGTAAGCAACACGGTTTAATGACCAATACGAAGTTTATTTAGAAGAATAAAACCCCTATCTGACCACTACAATTAATCTTACCAACTTCTAATGGATTAAAACATTGTAGTTATGACAAAAAGGAGAACTTGTCACAGGCAACCGTCGACAGAACATGCTAATGTTGAAAGCGTAGTTTCTATGTACGGCAAGCGGAAATACCGATGTTTACACCAACTTATCTGACAAGGTGTCTGTTATAATTTGCTTAAGGGTCAAAGGTCAAAGAAATTTCTCTTTCATGAAGCGAAATGAATAAAATGAATCTGTCAAAATATAACTTAACGGCTCTTCCTTAGTGTCTCACACAGTGCAACATGACATTTTAAAATTAAAAATGGATTTTATATATTGTTCAAGATAACATCATTCAAATATGAAATTATTTTTAAGAAGTAAAATATTTTTAAATTATTCAAATGATATCGGAATAATTAATTCATTCAGTCCCTTTAAAATGAAAGCGACTGTTTTCCCCTTCCTGGTATATTTGTTATAAATTAATCATTCAATGTTTTGATATCTACACATGACATCCGAGATATAGATGTTTTTATCAACAACAAACACTACATAACCGATATAACTGATGATTCCGGCGATATAACAGAGTTTGGTTTACGGTACCATATTCAGCATGTCCACGGACACTAAATGTCAGCTGTCGAAACGTCAATACTGATGTGGGTATAGGATGGGTAGAGCCATGACATCCATGGTGATTTCAATATGGTGAGGAAATAAAAGCCTCCTAAATGGTCTGAAATCCAATATATACCGCATGTTTTTTTAATTAATTGTAAGGAGTTCATCAACTGTACACAGCAGGTCCCTGACAAATGACTGTAATAAGTTAAGTACACTGTGCCAATCAGCTTTACTCAGAGTGGAACCTTTCTAATCCGACACAATGACGAGCAAACTGAAATGTTCATATTGTCAGGATATTACATCAATTATGTAAAAGAGTATATTGCTGGTAACTTTTATAATTGTCAGATAAGACAAGGTGTTCGACTATGCTGAGTTCATACTTCTAAGCGTTTAGAAAAGCCAAGCTTTACTAAGAGTGTGACCTAAAGCTCATATTTTTTTTTCATTTCAATTAAAAAATATAATTGATATCATTAAAGTTGATCTCCAAACGAACGATACTATCAGAAAATCACCTGGAGCCGGTAAAAATATGTAGTTTGAGATAAAGAGAGTAGTTAAAAGTTCTCGACTGACGTCATTTCCGTAATAGGTAAATATATACACAATATTTAATATTTAATGGATATTGAAACAATCAGTTATATTGTCGACGATAGCTGTAATTTAAAAATCTCAAGAATAGCATGTTGTTTATTCTCTAAGCCAAACCGGAAGTATCATTTGAAAAGAATTATTTTGTTTTGCTTTCCAGACGACGAATCAGTGGGCTCTGTTGGTAGTCCCGGAAGTGCAAGTAATGGCGCCACCAACGGGAGCAAGAAGCACCGGACGAAACGAGGTAAAGTTTCCTTTCACTTTCAAACACATCCCTATTGCTGCACACAATTAACATGGGGGATAATATCATATTTAAAGCGTAGAACACTGAGCTCCCCCACCATGTCCCACACCTTTACTACAATGGGGGACCGTATGAACATATGGCGGGCACAGATTGATAGTTTGTCTTGTTTGTGCAACTTTAATTGCTAATAATGATTCAAAATGATGACATTTTCTTCTTTTTCTATTCCATTATTATAAGCCATATTATCGTGAATAGCCACTCACAGAACGATTTAGTGTCGTTTTCTTTGTTTAGATATAATATCAGACCGACACAACATATAGAGTCTTAATTACGGTTACCGGGGATTAGGGCCTCCGAGTTATCGCCGATATCTACACGCGGGATGGATGTAACGTATTCAAATATCCTTGTCACGGGCCTCTTTAATGGTCCTCTGTGCTCTACTCCAATAAAATAAATCGCCGATGAGTTGTATCAGTGTATCGACCAGACTGAGTATTGTATGATAACCAGACCGTTCATTGATCCGAGATCTCCGGCAGTTCCTCGGAGTAGCGCCTCTCAAGCCAGAACAGAAATCAGAACTGTAATTGCTTGTTGGGAGCTTCTCTGACGAAGGAGCACGACGGCTAATTCGCATGTATGCCAATTTCTTCAACTATTTTATTAGGGTGTTGTCAGTCAATCATGGAAATCTACATTTTAAAACATGCAATCAAGAGTCTTAATAATGGTAGCAACACCTGAAATTCAACATTTAAGAAATTGATCGTTCTGGAATCCGTTATTATAAGAGAAATGTAATTTTATATCAAGGAGTCCGAGCTGCCAATTGTAGCGATATATTAAACCATTAGGATTTCAACGGGTATTGGTCTTTAAGGTGTCAACACCGTCAGCACGGATCACGGAATGACAGCGGAAGTGGGAACGAGACCGTCTGGGTCGCCAGTCGCGGAAAAAAACTAGATACAGACGCAAAAATTGCGTACATATGGTCCTATGACATAAATACTAAAGGGATTATATGGCGATCTGCCATCAGAATGGTACATACTATAACATGTATCAGTGTTATGTAACATGCCCGTTTGTACAATTTCATCTCTAAATGCGCTTGGTATTATATATCGGGTTAGAATGGTTTTTTAATTAATAATTAAAAAGGTAAAACATGCGTTTTCATAGATTGGTGTCAGAGAGATGAGGACATCGTCACTAAAAATGTGTTTACCAGAAACATCCGGCCTGAAAGTCGGGGATTAGTATCTAAACATGGATAACACACACAGACATTGATACGTCGAATTCAAAGCTCAGTGTTTAATGATTTATGTTACATTAACAAATGATCAACAAATCTTAAATTAACTCAAACCCGCTCACCGAAATTTATATAACATCCCGTTAGGACAAATATATCTAAACATTTAACCAAACGTCAGTAATGTACATATTTTTTTATTTATAGTGAAAGCTGGTTTAACACCGCTCGATAATAAACATAGTGAACCTCGTTATAACACCACTCGATAATATATATAGTAAACCTCGTTATAACACCACTCGATAATATATATAGGGAAAACCTCGTTATAACAACACTCGATAATATATATAGTGAACCTCGTTATAACACCACTCGATAATATATATAGTAAACCTCGTTATAACAACACTCGATAATATATATAGTGAACCTCGTTATAACACAACTCGATAATATATATAGGGGACCTCGTTATAACACCACTCGATAATATATATAGTGAACCTCGCTATAACACCATTCGATAATATATATAGTAAACCTCGTTATAACACCACTCGATAATATATATAGGGGACCTCGTTATAACACCACTCGATAATATATATAGTGAACCTCGTTATAACACAACTCGATAATATATATAGTGAACCTCGTTATAACACCACTCGATAATATATATAGGGGAAACCTCGTTATAACACCACTCGATAATATATATAGTGAACCTCGTTATAACAACACTCGATAATATATATAGTAAACCTCGTTATAACACAACTCGATATTATATATAGTAAACCTCGTTATAACACCACTCGATAATATATATAGGGGATCTCGTTATAACATCACTCGATAATATATATAGTGAACCTCGTTATAACAACACTCGATAATATATATAGTAAACCTCGTTATAACAACACTCGATAATATATATAGGAAACCTCGTTATAACAACACTCGATAATATATATAGGGGAAACCTCGTTATAACACCACTCGATAATATATATAGTGAACCTCGTTATAACACCACTCGATAATATATATAGGGGAAACCTCGTTATAACACCACTCGATAATATATATAGTGAACCTCGTTATAACACCACTCGATAATATATATAGTAAACCTCGTTATAACAACACTCGATAATATATATAGTGAACCTCGCTATAACACCACTCGATAATATATATAGGGGATCTCGTTATAACATCACTCGATAATATATATAGGGGACCTCGTTATAACAACACTCGATAATATATATAGTAAACCTCGTTATAACAACACTCGATAATATATATAGGAAACCTCGTTATAACACCACTCGATAATATATATAGTAAACCTCGTTATAACACCACTCGATAATATATATAGTGAACCTCGTTATAACACCACTCGATAATATATATAGGGGAAACCTCGTTATAACACCACTCGATAATATATATAGTGAACCTCGCTATAACACCACTCGATAATATATATAGGGGATCTCGTTATAACATCACTCGATAATATATATAGTGAACCTCGTTATAACACCACTCGATAATATATATAGTAAACCTCGTTATAACATCACTCGATAATATATATAGGGGATCTCGTTATAACACCACTCGATAATATATATAGTGAACCTCGTTATAACACCACTCGATAATATATATAGTAAACCTCGTTATAACAACACTCGATAATATATATAGTGAACCTCGTTATAATACCACTCGATAATATATATATAGTAAACCTCGTTATAACACCACTCGATAATATATAAAGGGGAAACCTCGTTATAACACCACTCGATAATATATAAAGGGGAAACCTCGTTATAACAACACTCGAGAATATATATAGTGAACCTCGTTATAACACCACTCGATATTATATATAGGGAAAACCTCGTTATAACACCACTCGATAATATATATAGTGAACCTCGTTATAACACCACTCGATATTATATAGAGGGGACCTCGTTATAACACCACTCGATAATATATATAGGGGAAACCTCGTTATAACACCACTCGATAATATATATAGGGGACCTCGTTATAACACCACTCGATATTATATATAGTAAACCTCGTTATAACAACACTCGATAATATATATAGGGGAAACCTCGTTATAACACCACTCGATAATATATATAGTGAACCTCGTTATAACACCACTCGATAATATATATAGGGGAAACCTCGTTATAACACCACTCGATAATATATATAGTGAACCTCGTTATAACACCACTCGATAATATATATAGTGAACCTCGTTATAACACCACTCGATATTATATATAGGGGAAACCTCGGTATAACACCACTCGATAATATATATAGTGAACCTCGCTATAACACCACTCGATAATATATATAGTGAACCTCGTTATAACACCACTCGATAATATATATAGTAAATCTCGTTATAACACCACTCGATAATATATATAGTAAACCTCGTTATAACACCACTCGATAATATATATAGTAAACCTCGCTATAACACCACTCGATAATATATATATGGGAAACCTCGCTATAACACCACTCGATAATATATATAGGCGCGGAGACGTTTTACATTAAAACCTCGTGTCACATCCCTGTCCTCCACTTCAATATTGATGTAAACCGTTTATAATATCATCATATTGTTACCTGTAATTGGTGGTATCTTATCGGGGTTAACTGTGAAAGTTGGATTTAACTGAAAAAGTGATAAATATTATTAATGACAGCATTGTTATAAATCTGTAGTTAAATATATAAAAATATGAGAAATGTTCGAGATTTTAGGTTATTTTATATCTCTCTTCTGTACTATATTCTCTTGTGTGACGTCATCCCTTTGTATTCCAACAGTGTTAAGATTAGAAGAGGAGGAAAACGGTAATTATGTTTTCGCTAAATTACTTCTTCATAATACTCCCAGGAATGCTGAGAATTAGACTTAAAGATAAAAACAAATGAAAAGGGAAACCATTCTAATATATATATGATATTTACCCTTCCTGGTAGAGGGCGGGTTATAAAGATCAACTTGAAATTTCAACTATGAGATATTTCTTAGTGAAAATTAGAGATAGTAGTTATCTAACTGCATGCAAATCACGTAAAGCCAATAGCAAAACGATCTTCTATAAACTTGGCAACACATAATTGTAGATATTGTATATCAAAACACTTGAACGATATCAAATTTACATTAATTAAGAAATCTTTCAGTTTTAATTTGAATTGGCATGGTATGAAGGTTGAATAATTGTACTGTTGGTAATGTTGGCAGGGATTTAATTTCGATATGTTCGCGGTTATTAAATTTAGCCGAAAACTATTGCACTGCATGTATAGATGTGTTTACTACAGAATGTCAACAAGGCGGTGTAGGGCAAAATTTAATATCTGAACTAATGTTAGCCTCGAGGTTAACAACTATACAATTGTTATCCATGTAGAAAATACATGCTCAGGCATTCAAGTAATCAACGAATTCATCATACAAATCACTAACTCACAATGTAATTTATCATACAAATTACTGACACACAATATAATTTATACAAATCACTTACACACAATGTAATATATCATACAAATCACGGACACACAATGTAATTTATCATACAAATCACTAACACACAATGTAATTTATCATACAAATCACTGACACACAATGTAGTTTATCATACAAATCTTTGACACAAAATGTAATTTATCATACAAATCACGGAAACACAATGTAATTTATCATACAAATCACTGACACACAATGTAATTTATCATACAAATCACAGACATACAATGTAATTTATCATACAAATCACGGACATACAATGTAATTTATCATACAAATCACGGACATACAATGTAATTTATCATACAAATCACGGACACACAATGTAATTTATCATACAAATCACGGACATACAATGTGATTTATACAAATCACTGACACACAATGTAATTTATCATACAAATCACTTACACACAATGTAATTTATCATACAAATCATTGACACACAATGTAATTTATCATACAAATCATTGACACACAATGTAATTTATCATACAAATCACTGACACACAATGTAATTTATCATACAAATCACGGACACACACTGTAATTTATACAAATCACGGACACACAATGTAATTTATCATACAAATCACGAACACACAATGTAATTTATACAAATCACTGACACACAATGTAATTTATCATACAAATCATTGACACACAATGTAATTTATCATACAAATCACGAACACACAATGTAATTTATACAAATCACTGACACACAATGTAATTTATCATACAAATCACGAACACACAATGTAATTTATACAAATCACTGACACACAATGTAATTTATCATACAAATCATTGACACACAATGCAATTTATCATACAAATTACTGACACACAATGTAATTTATCATGCAAATCACTGACGAACAATGTAATTTATCATACAAGTTACTGACACACAATGGTATTAATACAAATTACTGACACACAATGGTATTAATACAAATTACTGACACACAAGGGTATTAATACAAATCACTGACACACAATGTAAGTTGTCATAGAAGTATAAGCAGGTTGTATCACAAACACGACATAAAGCTACGTCTTATATCACATAGATATATATAGAGTTTTAATATTTAAAAACTGACGATGTTGTTTTTGTTATGTCGAATTATTTACTTCATTGGGAAAATATTTTAAACTGTCCAATCAAATCTATACTACTTACTTTTCGTTTTAAGCGTGGAATTAAGCAACCTGGAAGTATATCATTAAAAACGTTCAAGTGTCGGAAGTAATTTAGTAAAACATATTAGCCAAACGTAAACAAACTAAGTCTAAGTGAGACAGAGCTGAGGTTAGGGGGCAATAACTTGATATGTTGTTTTTACTTCGGCTTCAGAATCGCGTCTGTTTTCCTTGTCAAGTTAATACAGCGCCATCTGGCGGCAAGCGCCTTCAAAGGCAAACACGGATTAGTTACTAACTCGGGATTAAACCGCTTAAACAAAACCGTCCGGACCACTCAGTAAGTTTCAGTTCAGGGTGGGCTGCTGTCTTCTGAAACTAGAAACATCATTGATATTAGTTCATTACAAGCTTTGAGACGGTAAATTGTTACGGTTGCATTTTGGACGATGACGTTGCAATTTCTGTTCAATACGTCACTTCCTTTTCGATTGTCTTCACTAGTACTCATGTCTATAATGGTTTTGTTTCTTGGTTTCTGAAATCTGCTGTCGACAACAACCTCTTACTAGACTGATATCGACAACACCATCTGACTAGTTAGATAGGAACTTAATGTCTCGCTTCTACATTTATGTTTCGACGTTTTGGCTGAAATTCGAGATCGAGAAATTATCGTTTTTAATCCAAGATAAAACGATGTTTTTTTTTAGTTCAGGGTGGCCCATCCAAATCTCCTCTTCTCAAACCAGTGTTAGGAATCTGTCATGGTGACGAGTCGACTTACTCGCTCTAGACACATGGATAATGGCTTCTAATTTGACATCCTGGCTTCCTTAGGTTGTAGAGGACATCTCCATAATAGCAGCCTAATTTGACGTCCCGCCGGGAGGGACAGTTTTGTGATAGGCTGACATGATCTTACAACTTTTATAAGACTCACTTGCTAAACAGATAATTAGTGGTTTTACGTTTCAATCATCTACCCTGATATTTACACTGCCGCCCAGCCACTGTGTGGAGTTTTATCTGGCGAGCACACACTGTGACTTCACTATTCGTAAACCATGGGGAAACTTATGAGAAAACTTGAGTTATTGTAAGGAAGTGAAGATCAGATTGAGAGAAATTATGTTCTGTTTTGTGATTTACAAGGGTGAAATATGAGTGTTTCCGATGGTAACAAATTTCGGACAGTTTCCGCTACTCGGTGTCTTCTGCCGTAAACACATACCGTTGTCGTAAAATGATACACATATCTTAAGATCGGTCATCGTATTACGTGTTGTATCACATTGGAATCGTAAATGCCCGTAAATGAGGCAGGATATTCAGTGTACGACATAAAATGTCGTAAAATGCACTTTTGCATTAGCTACCGAACTTTCCATTAGCCACATGCTCTACCAATATGTAGACGTTTAGCAGACGTATCCGTGACATTGATTTACCAGGCATTACTAGCAACGCTTACGTGCGACCAGGATTCGTATGCATAATCATTACGTCTCCTCGTTTTGTAAGAAATAACCTCTCCTCACGAATTGCAATTACATATTCAACCTCGTATCGACCGCCACGTGTACGATGATGAAATCAAGTCGTAATAGAAAACGCTGTCAAGGTAGGATTCTTTTCACAAGGAGAAATCGTTACGCTGTAGAAATCGTCAGTGTTATAAAAGCTGGACTGAATGGCAATCTACGGTTGTATCTACTAACGTGAGAAAACAGATTTCCCGACACCATATTGGCATCAATCCGTGTATTTGTTGAACGACTATTTTATTACATACTGGCTTATAAAACGACAATAGTTATCGTTTACTCCCAGCTTACCATATAACAAAACATCTAATGACCTTGACCTTTTAAAACGGAAGTCGTATGGCCTCTACCTCGTGTTTTTTATTTGTTGTAAATTACTTCTACAAGTCACAATAGAAAATATGAGTTATGTGTATGATTCTCTACCATTCTTATGTAAAGTGTGCAGCTCGCTGTGTTTAAAAGCGCAGTTTTGTGTCATTGTGTTTGGTTGTGTAGTAATCAAATGGAAATTTTAAACCAATCTTAGTAATTCTAGACGACTAAGATATACTTTGAATATACATGTAAAGCTATGAGGACTTTGTAAACTTAAGTCATTTTATAAAAACAGTTACGAAACAAGTTATATCAACTTCTGTTAATCACGCTTGGTGGCTAAAATTTCACAGTTATTATTGATACCACTTTACATTTAAATGCTTTTAGTTTAGTCAAAGTCGCCTTACTATGACGAAAAAGCTTCTTTTTTCACTGGAGGGTCTGTTGAAGGATATTTTTGTAAGGTGATGTTGTTATAATGATAACGCAGTTTTTTTGTTTGTTTTTGTTTAACGTCCTATTAACAGCCAGGGTCATTTAAGGACGTGCCAGGTTTTGGAGGTGGAGTTAGGCACGTAGGTTTCGAACTTGTAACCTAGAGGTGAAGGACTAGTGATAAAGTGTCGGGACACCTTAACCACCCAGAGGTGAAGGACTAGTGATAAAGTGTCGGGACACCTTAACCACTCGGCCACCGCGGCCCCTGTTACACAGTCATAATGTGCTAATCTCTCGTATACAGTATACAGCCACGTAGTGTAAATGTTGTATTAAAAGTTTTTTCCGGAATCAATTTATAAGTCTTGGCACCAAATTTAGTTTCAACTACATCTGCACATCAATATCGCTGAAAACTAAACATTGTATGTTTATATATCTGGCAGTGTATGTAAGTCTATACCATGGAGAAGCAGTCACTCTTCCGCTGGTTAGGAATTATAGCGACCATAATCATACGCTACCTTCAATATTTTTCTTTCCTTTCATTTAAATTTCCATCGCTTCTAATTTCGTCTTTTTGCTTGCCCGTGTTTCCCTCCGTCCCTTTTTGTAGTGGACATATCTTTCTCCTAATCTTACACAAGCACTGCCTACGACAGTAGATCGGGTTAGATTCAGTAAGCGATACCCCCCAATTAGTCCTTTTTGACCTGACCGAGGACAAGGGACGGGCAGTCGAGCAGGCCGAAACAAAATCGTCCGAGTAGCCACAAGGCTGTGAGAACTCTATCGATCGGCGTTCATTCTAAATTTTATTTTTTCTCGTCAAAATTGCATTACTTACTGTTCATGTAAAACATATTTACCTCTATGGATACATATCTAATCTTAATTTGTTTGGCATAGCATTTTTTAAACAAAATCTTATCATTTATGGATGAATGATTTAAAAGAAACAAATAACGTATTCTCAACTATATTATTCTCAATTTCATTTTAGGTAAATTTTGTTTTGATTATTTTTTGTCATTTAAATAAATTCTCAAAAGTTTTAATATGACTTCAGAGTTTAAAAAAAAAATTGGTGTCAAATATACGGAATCATCAAGAGTTTTATCTATAGACCGGAAAGCTACTCGAGAAATGACTGAGAATAAGCTACGAGCTAATGATACCGCTGTACATGGTGAAATCTGCATGTCGTCCATTACCACACCAGTTCAGCAAAAATATCCTCGTCAGGAAACGGAAATGGGGATTCTAAAGGACAAACTTGATGTCGGTCCGTCAAATTCCGCCTCTACGCCTGCGGCTTTCATAATAAAGGAAGCGAGCTTTGTCAGAGCACAGAAAAGGCAGCTATTTGCCTAAACTCTCATAATACACTGCGATAACACTCAGGATCGGATGCAATCTATTCCTGGCGAACTTTCTTGTATGGTATGGCATATCCTCTGGATACCCGGGGCCTGGAACATCAGTTTTCACAGAGATGACAGCTCCCTCTACCAGGCAATGGCGGCTCATCAATTCCAATCCATTTACGCGCTGCGGTGGTCCACTGCCGAGACAGGTGACTCGTCATATGTGTCGACGTCACGACTCTTACAGTCTCGCTGTAACGTTGCGTCGAAAACGTTCCTGCAAACCCAGTTGACTTCCGTTATCATGTCACACATATGAAATTGGCTAATTATTATTCCAAAACTTGACCTATTTGTACCAAAGACATGAAATCAAACTTCTAAAGAAGCTAATAGGCTATGAAATACTTTAATGGAAAAATTCTATGGAACGTCAGACTTCCGTTTAATAACAGTCTATCAGGGTTATGCCCCCCCCCCTCCCCCCCCCCCCCCCCCCCAAAAAAAAACAACAAAAACAACAAAAAAACAAAAACAAAAAACAAAAACAAAACAAAAAAACAAAAAACAAAAACAAAAAAACAAAAACAAAAACAAAAAACAGAACATAAATTGAGAAAAAGAAATGGTAGTGCAAAGATTACCTTTGTCAATTTTCATGATAGTCAGTTCATTACTTCTTGACCGTGTCGTATTTCATTTAACAATTTACTCTGTGACGTGTTCAAAATGTGACGCAATGCTATATTAAGTCGCGTTCTGATATAAATCCACGACAGCCTTGGGTTTGTTTACGATGTATTTAAGAGTTAACATGCGTATCCATCTTGTTGAGACAAACCACATCCCGTTTGTTTGTAGGCTATAAATACTTCTCGCACAATTAAAGTCCCGCACACCTGGTGGTGGGAAGCTGATGTATCTCCCTGTTAATTACAGGTGTTTTGTATTTACCTGTAGGACATAACCTGTGATAGCTTGACCACCAGACACGGTTCAAAACCTCACTACGATACTTAGCCTACGAATTTATCTTAGCCCATGAATTGTTAGATGACCTCTAACCCCCACGAGCTACAACAACAAATAGTTGTAGACACGATACATACTGCCACTTTCTCGATTGTACGTCTACTTTAAGGAATCTTAAAACTAAATAAATGGTATTGAGATTATATCGATTCTGCACGTGCAAACTTTCTATTACAAACCATATTGTTTCCTGACAAATGGTGGCTCTACTCCCATATCCTTTGTATATGGCCTTGTCTGAAGGTGCATGCAATACTGAATTATTTACAGCGAAATATGAAGACAGAAAAAAAAATCTGACAGGGAATTTCTAAAATGTTTGAGTGTAGACTGACATCAACATTTGTGTTAGTCAGAAATCGTCCACTCACTGTTGGCTCATCACTCTTGTGGACTTTTCAACGTGGGGCATGTTATCGGAGAGTGCGTGTTGACCTCTGACCTCCGCGAGATTACGCAGCGTGACCAGCGGTCCTGACGAGACATTGGTCGTTAGTTATGTTGTCCTTATTTTAATGTGACAATTCGTTATTCTTCCTCATAAAAGCCAAATCCGGCCCCTAACTTACAATACCGACTGTCCCTACCAGTAAAACTAATACAGACATCTCTTAACAGCGAGGGTTCCAAATCTGTCGCGAGATTTCTTCGTACTAATGGCATAACGAGTGTTGATCAATGTCGGCGGCTGACAATTAACACTAAATGCATGCTAATAGAACGTGTATGATAAAGGGCATGTCTTCACTTTTATTTTCTCAGCGCAATTTTTGCTGTTTCCGACGAAATCTCCAAGTGTATCTTGATTACACACGTTGACAGGTATGATACTGCGGAAAGCTTAATTACTAATTTTAAGGTAAAAGCCATTGTCTTGACACTTGGCCTGTGAGTAGATATGTTAATTTCGTCGAAATAAACTAGAAACCCCCCACATATTACGCTTAAGAGTACACAGGAAGCACAAAAATTAGATATAAACATTGACATCAGTTATAAAAAAAAAAAAAAAATAAGAAAATGAATAAATGTACGATTCGTGTAATCTCTCGCTGAACCACTATGAAATGTCATAAATTCTAACATAATTGACGGGAGTATATGAAAGCAAGTATATGTGTCTGATTCAGTGTTGGTTGGATACAGACAACTTTAACGTGGTCAGCCCGTCATGCCTCATGGCATGATCATGTAAGGTGACCAATATGGTCTAGGTTTGTGGCAATGTGTTGTAAAAATCACAAACAAACGTAGTCAGAGACACAGAATGACTAAGATAGAAGTTGCGGTAATGTGAGAACTGTACTCCGCGAGACTCACAACATGGCCACCTGCTATAGGTATCTTGAGTATTACGCATGCGCAGTGTGAAATACGTCACACACAACAGTGTGAGTACGCGTTTACTGACGTGCGTCAGAGACGTATCTCAAACTCAGCGTGAGTCCCTGGGTGTGAATATATTAAGCTGTGTTAATGTGTCAGAAGGAACAATGTATCCGGTAAAAGGGGGTTTCTTATGTAAAATGACACAAAATCTCCCTTTAAGGATAAAATACACGAGGGACGTTTACCGTAAACATTGTAATAACTGGCGTAGTATGACTGATGCAGCTGATGTTGCTTGTCATCAGGATGACTTGTAAACTGATATGTTGGGTAACAGAACGGCCTGTCATGGCTAGGGACTGTCCAATGAGGAGATCGATTGTTATACGATATTTAAACATTTATAAACCGTGTCACGGCAGTTTTTGTGTGCCTAATCGGTATCGATATTAAAAAAAACAAAGTCATTATGTACTGTGTAGAGAGATAAAATCTAGGTTCTACCCGTGGTATATATTTATACAGGTTTAAACAGAGTAATAATGGAGGTCCGGAAATAACAACCAACCACATATCAATACACCAAAAGTAGTTCCGGGTATCCTTGATAGTTGTTTACTCATTTCAGTGGTGCATGTTTACGTCAGGTCTGCAGTTCACACGGAATACCGTGTAGGCATCGCCTGGTGCTTTGCATGAGAAATACTCATTAACCTTTTCATCGCTGCACTCATTTCAACCGACACATACCGTGTCCTCAAATGTTTGGTTTTTGTGGTTTCTTTGCCCCGTCTATGTTAACAAACAGACGACGTACCACGCAGTGTGCCTGATACTTTCTTATGTTGACCACATATAGAGAAGCGGTAGTGTGCACTGCTGTCATTTTTATTGATATTAATGTTTCAAGCATACATGCAATATTACAATATGTCAACCGCTCCAATTCAGATCCCGTCCCGATAAAACCGGCTTTATTGTGCCCTACGCAATAGTTATGAGTTTAGGAGATTAAACGGCATCTTTACAATATCAATTTAAAAGCGATATGTTAACTTATAAATTCTCTGTTCCACGGTCGTTTTAGAATAAATAAAACATTAACAGGTTCGACCGCACTCTCTATAAATAACGGGGGTAGTGTTATCAACAACCGGAAACGAGGAAGTATTAAACCGACATGTTCTGGTATACAAATTAATTCCGAAATAAATTCACTGTCACTGTTTAAGGGGTTTCCACACAAGTTCGTGTCTGTAAATCCCCCTGTATTAAGATCCTGTATAACTGTGACAGCCATTTTGCTTCCCGAAGTGTTGAAGTAAATATGGAAGTATCTAGTGCTGACGAGTAAATACGTGGGCCAATGTAACGTCGCTTGTCGTTAACAAAGATGCTATGCAAAGCAATTTTATCAAATATAATCTGAAATCCATACAGATAATTGCGTTTTATGGTATATTGCTAATCTCTTTATTTGTTTGTAATATACATAATTAGAGACTGTCTATATTCTTAGCTTAAACGTGACCAGCCATTTTATGAGGGGGTTTTATACCGAACGTCATCAATGTTATCTAGGAGGGGTGTTCAAACCTAATCCAAAGTAATAACGTCACCAATGCTATTTAATGAGGGTGTTTACACCCTAATCCAAACTAACAACGTTATCATTGTTACTAATGAATGGTGTTTACGCCCTTATCCAAAGTGACGTCATCAATGTTATTTAATGAGGGGGTTTACACCCTAATCCAAATTAATAGCGTCATCAATGTTATTTAATGAGGGTGTTTACACCCTTATCCAAAGTGACGTCATCAATGTTATTTAATGAGGGGGTTTACACCCTAATTCAAATTAATAGCGTCATCAATGTTATTTAACCAGGGATATTTACACCCTAATTCAAATAAACAACGTCATCAATGTTATTTAATGAATGGTGTTTACACCCAAATCCAAGTTAATAATATAATGTCATCAATGCTATATGGATATTATAATTTGGCTTTGGTCTTGCGTACATCCTTTCAACAGGTCACGTGATATACCTGGATTTAATAATTCCGAGTTCAGTTCTATAAACATGAAGATCTGGGATTCCAGTTGCTCCCCGAGGTTATCTGTTGTTTGTGTGAGGTAGCTATGTCCCCTACCTACTCAATGCTGGGATGGTTCCTACTCCATTATGTAGATGTTGTTTACTGGTTAGTTCCTCGTGTCGGACGACCTTGGCATCTGTTCTCATTTCTTTGGTATGTTTTGTAGTAGAGCTATAATATAGAGACGTAGTAGATTCTGTCTTACAATTACAACACCGGGTCAGAAGGAGTGGCGTTATTAAAAACATTCCTTCATCTAAAGTATTGTAATGACAAAGCATATTCCATATACAATTGAAATTTAGACTTTAATAATCGTTCTTGTCGGAGCTATTAACAAACGTCATTGTTCTCGTACGTAAAACAAACCTGTGGAGTACATTTAAACTGATTATCCTGACCGCTATCTATACATGTAGTCCTATTAGGTTTAAGTGCAGGAAACAAAACCGAATCTGAAATCCTTTCAGCTCGACTGGGGGAAATGACAGGGGAAATGCATTCGATTAAGATATTATCAATTTGGATTTAGATAAGTCAGCACATATGCAGCGGTTATCCATTTATAAATTCTGTCCAATACACTCACAACTCAACAACTCCTCACACGATCTGACAACATCATTAAAACACTGAAAATATCTTCATGATTACAAGTCAACATTCCAGGTCGACCAATCCGATTGGTTGAAAACCATGTTGTCAGTCATTCATTGACAGACATATTATCTCACTGACTTTTATTCTTGACTCCGGAAGTAAATGTGACTTGATGAAGCCATCAAATTTTACCTATTTTCTGAGCCACCCCAGCCGATACTCCCGACGTACAGCGTAATTGGTGGGTGGCTTTCCAAATACGTGCTATATGACGAACGCACTCACCCAAACGTTTTGAATGAATGAACACAACAACCCATGTTTGTTTTTTCCCAAGCCGCGACTTGCTTGCACCCTGTGGACCTCGCTATAGGGACTTGGATTGGACAGGCCTTCCTCCTTCTATAATCAGATAGGCTATCCTATTCCCTTACATCATAAAATACTATGAGTATCGCGTTTCGTTGCACAATCGAGAACAACAAAGGACCTGGTTCCAGCGTATAAGTAGTTGTACACTAGTCTTTGTGAGGCACCGACACATGAACTTGGAAAATGCTTAAACAATAGCTGGAACGTGGGTATGAATGAACAAGTATGGCACACACTACAGAAGTGAACACAGTCCCGAGTCTGTCTGTACACACCAATGTCAAACGCTTATTATATACTACTATCTTGACATAAAAATATTTATTTCCCATAGCAGTGAAAATTATAATAGGTTTTTGTAAAGAGTAACGTAACAGCCAATATGTCCGTGCCTCCTTTATTTCACACTGTCACGCGAGGTCTTTAGACTGATGGCATTATTCTGTCATATGCACGTGCTGATCAAATTCCTACGCCGATAAAAAGGGCATTTAAGTGGCAAACAAAGTAAACAGATCTTTGACGTTCTGGTAAACACCCATGGTAAACAACATGCAATTGGTCCACTTTCACGACACCTACGTACTGTACATGTTTACCATGGAAAAACTACGTACTGTTTACTATACGGAAACTAGATATGGATTTTAACTGGTCAATTCTTGCGATTGTATTTTCGATATGATTGCAAATTAGCTTAAGTTATTGTGAAAAAAGACTCATGGAAGACAAGTATGTAGAAACTGCCAATGGATGTTGACAATTTAATTGAAGTAACATTGAAGATCACATAGCTGTATAGATTATAACTTATGACTTAAATAACGTTGATTACAATACATATGTACCCGTGTATCAACAAGTTTGTAGATATTGCAGTATATATTAAACTATATACTTATAACAAATTAACCAAAATAATATATGATATAGATACAGATTTCCATGTAGAAAACAAATCATTTCTTTTCTTTCACAAACACCTTTACAGCATTATAAATATTGATAAGTTGCCTTATTTAAATCTTCATCCTTTAAAAAAAACTACTTTACAACTGCGACTCTGCTTGACAAATTGCATTTATATTGTCTGTGACACATATAATCTGCTAGAACCTAACTGACGTGATGGGGTAAATATATTGAGTTTTCGCTGGTTTTGACAATATATTCCCCGTACACCGGTAGCTAGAAAATCCAATCGATATATATAAATTCGGCTGTATATATATTGGAAAGTTCGCTAGTCGGAATTTCGAATTTGTGTTTTAGGTCCAGGATGGATACGAACACATCTAGTAAACAAATATTTCCGGAAATTGTATTAAGGTTTATATCAACATTGTTGCTTTAGGTAACATCGGGTTTATTCTGCCAGGAGGTAAACCACGATGCCCGCAGACATTGTACTGAATATGTATTATAATATTCTTATCTGTTTTGTTTTTTTCAGTCATGCACTCAAAAACCATGGACTATATCTAATAAATGTTTATTTTTATTTCAGGACACAGCGGTGTGAACCAGTTGGGAGGAGTGTTTGTGAACGGACGACCTCTACCGGACTCAACACGACAACGGATTGTGGAATTGGCCCATAGTGGTGCCCGGCCGTGTGATATCTCCAGAATTCTCCAGGTTTCCAATGGCTGTGTTAGCAAAATACTAGGTCGCTATTACGAAACTGGCTCGATACGACCTCGAGCAATAGGCGGTAGTAAGCCCAGAGTGGCTACCAATGACGTCGTAGGCAAAATAGCCCAATACAAGAGGGAGTGTCCGTCAATTTTCGCCTGGGAAATTAGGGACCGATTGCTTTCCGACGGATGCTGTAACCAGGACAACATCCCTAGCGTGAGTATCAAACATGGCGGAGAATGGGAGATAATTCTGTAAACCAATAAATCAATATCTTACATTCATAAAATAATGCATTTGCATATTATATATTATATATAAATTGATATATATATATTTCTACAGAAAAGCGAAAGAAAATTGAACAGCCTAAAATTATGATATCAGAATAACAAGAAATATGATTTATTTTATTTTGAGATGAAATGTCAAAACAATGTTAAGGAACCCCGCATTGAAAATGATAGTAAACAAATATTATATAACTTGAATTGAAAATGATTTTAAACAAATGTTATATAACTGGAACTGAAAATGATAGTAAACAAATGTTATTTAACTGGAACTAAAAACGATAATAAACAAAAATGATATATCTGGAACTGAAAATGATTGTAAACAAATATTATATAACTGGAACTGAAAATGATAGTAAACAAATATCATATAATAGGAATAAATAGGGCCATTGGCATCGCCGCTAAAAAAGGAATTACTTTTTAACTACAAAATATTTATTATTATAATAATTCTATTAAACAAATGAAATCCATTTAAAATAGAAATAGTCCTTTGGTAACCAGAGCGTAAGTTGTAACCTAATGTTTCATTTATATTTTAAGTTTAAAAAGAGTACACATCTCTTTGCTTTGCTTTCTTTGCTATTATCTATTTACCATGAACGGTTAAATAAGAAACATTTAGTCTTCAAAACTAACGGAGATAAATTAAATCGTTAACATATCACATTATTTAGAGTTGACTTGGACATTCCGGGCATGTTGTGAATAAAAATATTTATATCCACTTTATAAATGAAAACTTTTCACAGTTATTAGAGTATAACAAAATGAACGTTTTATATCTTTACATAATAGATATTTTATATGGTCTACCCAATATACACACAGTTATATTTTACACGACAGGCGGAATATCATTGAAAATGGCGATAGTATTAAACTGGCTATCGTATATACACCTTCATGTGTCACCAATTCAATGAAACAGCAATGAGAATCCAATTTCTTCCTTAAATTACTCCTTCGTGAAAGGTGCTCAGCGGGAAAGATGGAAACATTTTAAGAAGCCTGTTTTCCTCCCCGTCGTGCGATCAGTCAGCCTTTATCCTTTTGGGGGGAGAGTAAGAGCATCTGGTTCTGTTATAACATTTACAACTGGCATATCAAAAGATTGTTGACAATCGAGAACAAAGGCGTCTTGTACGCAGTGGAAAGAGATATTACATTTATCGAACTTAGGGAGAAATTTGTCACCATTTATGAAACCACCACCGTTTCACCTAAAATAAATTATATAAAACAGCTAACTGTAGTTATATATATGTATATAATATTTGTTAGCAGTTTTAATGTGTAATCCGTTATAACTAAACGAAATATTAATGGCAGTAATAGTCTAGATTTAATTAATATAATTATTTGTATTTTCTTTGAGATCTAAATTGATTTTGTAATCACGAATATAGTTCTAGCTTAAGCCCTGTTTGTTTTATTGGATCTTACTGTAAATATTTCCGATGTGTAAACATGTTCTCTATCTATACACTGCCAATTCATAGTGGTATATACATCAGAAGCAATGCATTAATACGTCTATTAAATGATATGTAGAATTTAAAAAGATACCTAAAGATGATAATATTACTTCAATTTTGAAATTAAAAATATATATAATTAATTACTGTTGGGTAACAAGAAAGCATTTTAATATTATGAACAATAAAATATTCATCTTTTTAATCTGAAGGCGATAAACATCATACTCAGAACAGTAACTTAACCTTTTATTTTATGAAAAAAAAATTAAATGAAATAAAGAAAATAAATACAAAAAGTAACAAAAATACTTATTGAATAGAAGCGATTCGTGACTACAAAGTTTACCTGTACAATATTTTACCTGTATCAAAATGGCTAATACCACCGCAGATTTCTCACACAAAATTATTCAACTATGTCAAAATCCTCAGCTTTCGTAGATTTTGAATTTAATATTCAAATCTGCGGTAATCCATATTTCAGAATGAAATCCACCATGAAATTTGTTCCCGTGTTCCTTTCAGAATCAGAAGAGGGCAATGATTCTAATGTAAATATACGATATCTGGTCAAAATAAACACAACTCTACTCATATCGCTCTGGCGGCATTTCGATGACTAATCAATTTATTAGCAATATCTGTTAAATCTTCCAGGACTAAATATCAAATGAAAAGTCCAAATTTCTTTCTTGCTATTATCTGGAGACTCTAGCATTTAGCTCGCCCGAGGCTTAACGGTATTGATCTCGGGTCAAAAAGTTGAAAATCTTGACTGCCCACTTGAACGTTTCAATACCTTCTTTTCCGTGTCAAATTAAAGCAGCCCCTGGATGACTTCTGAATTCAAGTGTCCAGTTTTCAAATGTTTCAACTGACCATATGCCCAAGTACTCTTCCGTATTTGCTTGCTTGTGCACAACAAGCAGGGAAATGGTGTCTTAAGAGAGAGGAAGAAAACAGTAAGCCCATATAATTAGTGTGCAAATATTTAGTGTAAATATCACACTCTGAGATGTAACAAAGACCTCTCGTGTGCTCCATGAAGACTTGGATGGAGTAGCGGCATATAAAAATGCAGTCTGAAGTTTACATTGGGTATCATTTGTGAAGGACTTCAAGAACTTGAGCAAACACGTTCAATGTGCTTACACGTGGGTTGTTGATACAAGCAAATAGACAGATCAGCGTCAGAGATAAAGGCATTTTGACGCAATAATAAATGATCAAAATCAGAATAGTTTTGGCATATCCTGTTAAACAGATGTTATCATTAATTACTATTATCTAAATAACAATAATCGAGTTTTCTATGTTCACAAACATTTTCTTAATATTTCGATATCCTGTAAGAATGTCATTCCATCCTCTTACTGAATATGCACAGAGGAGGCTTTTGCTGGTTTCCCAGGTCCAGGCTATCAAAGCCGGGTAAAACAGATTCGTGCGACATATTTCTTTGAGAGCAGAACATTTTTCACAAAATTAGAAGTAGCCACATGTTTTCTCAAACAATTTATGAAAGAACTGTGAAAGCTCTCGTCATCTTCACCAGTATTTAGGACATTAATTAATTTTGACACATCTGCGCCCAGGCTCAACAAAAATCTAATCGTTTTTGCATGGATGCACAAATTCAAGTTCTGATCATTCATATGAACGTATTTGCATTTTCTCGTCCATTGTAATAGGCTTGCCGTTCACGGGAACAGAAGCTCTTAGCTGGTCTGAAGTTGTACTGCTTTACTTTCATGAAAAACGTAATTTCCCACATCCGTGAAATCTGTCTATTTTGTTATTTGGCTTATGTTTAATTTGACATATATGTATATATATATATAATTCAGCATATACATGTATGTAGTTTGGGAGATCTTTAAAACGTTTGATATATAATTCGTATGATTATTAAATGCTGATAAACTTTGAACGCTGATACATGATATATATATATATATATATATATATTATCTTTTTTTTTCAAATGAATACACTTTGGTATAATTCTGTATATTACATTCAATTTTCCATGCCATCGAAGAATACTAACTGGAAAGTAAACAGCTATCTGGATTAAGATTTAACTTTTGGGTTAAAACATAACTCTGATTTGATTGTTTTTTAAGATGTTCATTAGTGTTAAACAATTATAATTCAATGCTTGTAATCTCAACTTTCACAAAACTATGCAAGATTTCTAAAAATATATAGTTTTTCGTCACTAACAGGAATATCCGTCAACTTATTTATCTTAAAATTTCTTCCATTACATATTATTTTAATATGGTCAGAATGTTGACGGGCATGATGTATACAAAAACGTATTTATTATTTCATCTGACCTTGTCTGTATTGAAGTCAATAACGAATGTCTAATTTGGATTCTTTCATATCTCCACTGTAACATCATTTGTATCGCTTTTGTATAATTGTTACAATTCTGTTATGTCGCTATGTTTGTCATCTTGTCTCAGAAATCAATCGCAGAGAATTGTAAGAAACCCATGCAAGTGAACCGAATCAAACGTGAAAACGACCTCTCACTTATGCCCGTCAGTGCCAATAATTCCTACATCCACTTAGTCACTAGCTTTTCTCCATCAATGCTATTTGTTCCCTAGATCTCGGCAAATCAAGCAAAAAGCAATCTCTCTCCGCCATCACTTTTGACAAACAGATATATCACCAGTTTGATACGTGATTAGATATATTGTACTATCCAATCGCGGAAATGGAGAACAAGGACTGGGCCTCTCTGGTCAACAATAGATCTGTTCTGAACAGGATCCAGAAGGATGCAGAAAAAAGTACCCTTCATTCCTGATGTCTCCTAGGATAGCGTGTCCAATAACAAATAAAAACTACTATTTTCATACCAAAGACGTCTGTCACTGAGCTGGTGGACAACTTGATAACTTTTTCTCTCTTCCGGACGCTGTAATAAATCCTAGATGTTAGGTATCAGACGAGGACAATTGTATGGTCATGATTCAGACTGCCATTATAAGAGGTATACCTGTAGTTCTTAGAATAGTTGTTGAATAAATAAAATTTTATGTCGAAGAGGCATTCGTGATAGAATCATCCACACTATTCCAGCAGCGGTTCCCCCCGTTTTGTATTGAACTTGTCCCAGATCAAGGCGATCTACTCTCGAGTTTGGAGATGCTTTAACGCAGATAATAGCTTTTGGATGTCGGGAATATCCTCACAGCAGATGTACATGACACTATCGAAGATGCGCTATAAATTTGTCCACCAATACGAGACACCTGCCTTACACAGAGGTTACAACAGAGAAGACAACCTTCTCCTATTAAACACAGAATCACAGTACCAGAGGAACTATGTTGCATAAACGCGCCAGCCTATTAACTCTCGCGGAAGACTAGATATGTAACGTAATAATGACAGGGGTAGGGGTTAGAGTATTGTCCGTGCTTTGTGACCACTGGGTTTGTACCCTACTCACCATACATTCCACGGGGTCAATGATAAGGGGAGGGCCCCAAACACCACGTGCCCCTCTCGTATATAGCATTTCCAAAAGACGTTTGCTGTAACCGATAGAGAAACACAGTAATGGCTCACAACAACACAAAGAGGCATTTACAACCAGGCACATATTTTTTTTACTATCTGAGAAAAATGAAAGAAACTGATGTGAAACTATCCTACGATCTTGCGTGTAGTTGAGTTTGTTACACAGTGTTGTATTTGTTTTAGGAAATTGATGTACGTAGTATGTATTGTAACATCAACGAGTAAGATTTCCGTTTTTTCTGGTATTTTATGAACTCGAATTGTGCTGAATAACACATTAAAAGCGTATCATATAGTATATGTATATATTTATTACTCTGATTATTTTGTTCTTAAAATATATGCCATCCCATTCTGACTGTAAAGAAGAAATATTTCCTTTTTCATATCAGTAATAATAATCTTCAAAGTTATGACATGGAATAATCCAAACTGATCTACCTCCTAAAATACCCCGCAAATCTATAATTATCTTTGTATCGATACAGAGGAACTAACGGAAGCTTATTTTTATGTCCTATTTATAGTAGGATTATAGGAGAGAAAGACAAATAAAATGGCCTTTCGAAGGACATGACGGATACACCATTTAGCTTGATGGGGAATAACAGATATGCTTGTCTGTTTCATTCTCAGCTAAAACAATGCATTAAAGGCTATTAGCCTATTATTATACGTAAACATGTCCATTAAATATATCTAAAAATAATATCTAAATAAACAATACTGGTGCTTTAATCCGATATAACACTAGAAATAATCTGTAAAATTAACAAACATCCGTTTCGGACTTCAAAGTAATGAAACGAACGGTAGGCATATCTCGTTCTCTCGCACCATATCAGCTATAGAAACATGCCTAATGCAATTTGAAAGTTCAAACGACATGCATATCTGTGATCGTCCTCGGACCTAAGCACCTTATTAGGGTGGTATAATATCGACCAATGGGGGTCAATACCAATAACAAAGCCATACTTCTCTTGTCTAGCGTCAGGAAAAATATGCTTTATAATGTGTCAGTTTAAAAAGTTGTAAAATGTCTCTAATCAATGACAATTGGAGGTTGTCTTAGCTGATAACGAGGTCCTACATTAATGTTCACATATTTCCACCATTGATGTCTACTTCCGAATTTGTCATGAATTCATTCACATCCCGATTTGCTGATAGTTATAAGAAATACGATACTTTTCTACTCAATCATTGCAGCTTTACCTTTAAATGCAATACATGTTTGTGTATAGTTGTAAGGTAGGCGCACGTGTTATCGATTAGATACAGCTCATGATCTGCATTAGCAGTCGACCTGCTGGAATCTTGGCCAGTGAATTACAATATATTTTGTATGTTTTCAAACTGTAAAACGATAAAGCCATTTTTTCTCGACACTTTTTTCTGTTGAAGAAAATAGATCTCATTAACCTTAATAAAATACCTAATTTTCTAATATTATCTTAATTAGATGTTTTAAGTCTTCAATTATGAACATTGAACTAGAGATTTATGTTTAAAACATATTGTTTTTAAAATATATATGATTGATAGCACGCTGACCGTGTTTGTTTTACCGACAAAGGTATATTTAGTTGATAGTGTTTAATTAATATCTAATATAATCATTGCCGCCCGTATATAGTAAAATAGGATTTATTTAACAAGCATGTTTTATAGCAGTGCAGAAATGCAATTTAATCGATAAATTCTACTGTGAGCAATATAAAAGCCCCTCGTCCTAAAACACCTGACCAATCCTCAAAGGAATGGTCATTCTAAAGAAATGGATTACTGCAATGGTCAGCGCCAGATTTAATCCCATGACATATTGTTTTGGACGGAAGAATTAATCAGCTGGCCCTGTCACAGTGGACAGGGACACTTGTAGACGTCGGAAATGAAGGAATATTAATTCATACCGAATGTTGAAATATGCAAACAATCAATGAAAACTTATACTCCAATCGTTTCTACACACGCCCGAGCTCAAGAAAATGATGCTGACATATATGTTATTATATATTTGTGTGTATATAAAAATGTCAGTTAAATTTCAAACAAAATACTACACATAATAATTAATTTATAAATCCACGCAATTTAAAATAATACTAATCAGGTTAACCGATGATTCCAGCGTGCATGATTAAATCATACAAAAGAATTTTCGTCTTCGATATTTAAATGATAGAAGGAGTGGTATATATATATTTAAATGATAGAAGGAGTGGTATATATATATTTAAATGTTACCTCAAATAATTCAATTTGAAAACAGTACATAGTATATACGTATATAATTCCAACCATAATGTGAGCTGTTACAGTATGTTTCAGATTATTTAACGTCTGAATGGAGGGTGATATTTAATGAAGTGATTTTCACATATTACAACATCTACCACATTATAAAGCGTATATATTGCTATTTAAAAGCTATTGGTAGCTCTTTCCGAGAATTGAGAACTTATATATAAATAACAATACTATATCAACAAATGTTCATGCATACTATTTATAGCAATTAACGAAAAACCAATATGTTCCTAATGTGAATGTCAGTATATTTCAATTGTTTAGACAAATATATATATAAATGCTATCAATTTTATAACTGTGGCAAATTATATATCATAAGTATAATAGGGTATACCTAGTAATATTTTTATATTCGTATTTTGATGACATTGTTCTAATCTTTGAATGTCCGTAATTTGCATACATGTATATCTGTGTAAAATGTTTATCTAATATGATATTTGATGTCTAATTTAACAGGTTTCATCTATCAACCGCGTTTTACGGAACTTGTGTAGTGACAATCAGAAGGTTATGGGACAAGGCGCAATGTATGACAAGTTGGGTCTACTAAACGGTCAGTCATGGCCACGCCCTAATCCATGGTATACATCCAACATGTCTATGGCTGGAATCGGAGCACCGGCGCCTTATCCAACCCATCAAAGCTCTACCCCGATCTGCATAGATAAGAAAAGTGAGTACAGCTAAATTCAAATTCCTAAATATTTACATTGTACAAAAATGTATTATGAGTTCATAACCGTTTCTTTAAATGGAAATGGTATTATTACCGTCAGAATCACGTTCGATAATCGTGATAGGTTTTTTGGTAAAGTATAGTCTAACTATACAACTATATTTAGAAAGTTCGATGGCGTAAAATATGGTAATTATTGAGAAAAAAACAAATGGATATGTTGCCCAATTTACTGTCGGAAACCTGTTTTAATGCAATTACCATTTTCATATTTGAAGCAAGTTAAAATTTTGATAAAGTGTCGCGTATTGATTTGAAACAATGGCGAACTATGTATTAGTGTTATTGTTACACAAAGTTAAAAGAGAATTGAGTGCCCATTTCAAAATAAACATGAAAATACAAGAACTGAATTAAATAAGTTTGCATTTCAAACTTGTTAAACAGATTGTGTATCGAATTTTTCCTACAAAAACCGTAAATATTTTACATGTTTGAATACATGTTTTATGTTTCAAGTTGATATTGAAAGTAGAGTAGACATGTTAGATAGGCGATATTTTATTTCTGTATGTCGTCCGACAAAGATCAGTCCCGGGGATAAATTACGTCAATGTGACAATCTAAATTTTGTTGTTGAAGTCCCTAAGGAATGCAATATAATCATATGCGCTGTGTTTGCTGTGGAAGGACTTACAAGTACGAGTATATGAATATTGATCCGTCTATATACGGATAGAAGTATGGCTTGATATGTGTGGATTGGACGTACACGTACAGTTATATAATACATACTCAGTTATATAAGCTGATCACAGATCTACAATAATCAAACAACATAATATATTAATTATAATCAGAAGAAAGTTAACTGCGATAAATAACTTCAAAAAAAGAAGCCAGAAAAAATACAAAAGCAGGAAAACTAGAAGTAAATATAGTTTTTGAACAGACAGTCTATGAATTCCAAAATGGACCCACTCTAACTTACGTCGGTATTGGCTGAACGTCCAGTTACCTTTGTCTATAATAAAACCTTAATTGTCGGACACTTCATCCGAACCAGGAAACTGTAAATGTCGGTGATGATAGACCGATATGGTCCTCCCTAGTTACACGTACTGGATACTTAAATAAGTTAGTGGTTAGCATTATCAGGAATACATGTTCCAAACTCGAAAGGTTCACTCTATATTGGCGTTCGACTTCCGGTAGAGGCAACATGCCCCAGCTACCGCTCCATTCGCTTCAAAATATTGTCATTATTTTTCTTCATGCATGTGAAATGGCGCGTGTTTTGCCTGGATGCAAAGAAGGGTAGCTAGCTCTGTCGAGTAGTTAACCCCACTACCTTTCTAGCTTGCTTTTAACACAAACCATGCAATTATGAAATCATATTCTAAGTGAATACACTTGGATAATTTAACCGTAAAGAATGCCCAAACAAGCTAATAATGGCAGATTATGTTTAACATAGAAATTTAACTTGTCTATTTTTTTCGAATTTTCTCTGCCTTATCTGTCGGTGACACTTTCCGGTAATGTCGGTTTTCTGGCATTCCTCTTATTCTATATCAGTTCTTATCGAAATTGTGAAACTTGTGTGAGGAATACCCATTGACAAACCCCCAACAACGCTCTTATCAAACATACGACTTTCCAATCTGGGAGTGTACAAAAAATACTACATCTAATTTGAAATAATTTGAAGATGATTTTCTGAATAAGAATTAATACAAAAGAAAACAGGAAAATAACATATATCTCTTCACAACTGATAATTACCTTTGTTATAGCTATGACAGATATATAATGAGACAAATTGCGACAACTCTGTTTAGAATTGACAACTCTATAGTAATATATTCAAACAGGACAAATTCATAATCTCTGGAATGCTAATTATAACATACAAATGAAAGCAATGATGAAAACAAGCATGATTATCTTACGCATGTTGCTTATTAAGTCGATTTATTGTTTCACTGTTTTGATCTGGAAACATTTTACTTGTATTACTAGCGTTTTTTTAGAGAATCATATAAAACTGCACCATATCGTTGCACACGGCAAACACTGCCCTACATCATATACAACCTTTCATTTATTGTAACAATAAAAAAGGATTTTTAGAAAATTGCTGCATTTCCAAACCATTAGAATGACGTGATTGTCCACTGAGGCGTTATGTCAAAGGGAGTTTTGTTTCGTGTTATGGCATTCTTGTCATACAACACCACACAAACACGTAATTGTCTTCATAAAGCGGTGTCTTCAATCCGAGAGCATATGGTAAATTATTAAACCCAAATATAGTCAATCGCATTTATATTTCATTGAATGCCATTAAAGCACGCGATGCGCTTTGCGCTACGGACCTGGTTCCGCGTCGATTTCGTGCTAAAGTTTACACAAACAAACGGGGTGAGTGCAAATGTTGGTTATGTAAAACTGACAGAATGCTATCCACATGGTTCATAATTCACTCAGGAAAGATGATGAAACGTCTTCTTTGATTTTTCATGTTCTTCGGTCCGCTCAGTTTTCATTTGTTAGAAATGATCGGCGAAGCGTATAGATTAATATAGTCGTCTTAAAAGTGCGTATAGCCAGCGTGTAGTAGAGAGAGTGTGATTATTAAGAGGTTATCCCTAGATGCTCAGCATCAGTGTACGGCTTCTGAGCCTGGCCCCAATCTAAATCGACTGAGGCAATCGCAACATAGTTCTGTCGTCCCACCTCTAACCAGTTAAAGGATGAATATTTCATAAATTTCCCTTTTAATAACCAAAGTTGGTAAAATAATTCGCAGCGGAGCGGTATCAGAGTGTCTCGGAGGCTTGGGAAAATTAAATTAGTGCTAAAGCATTCCCTTCTGTAACACACCAGATCATTAGGCGATTTTCCAATCGGATGCCGACAAAAGCAAAGAACCAGTCGTTCTGCTCCGTAAGCCGTTAAAATAGGGTTTCGGTGATACAATCGGATACAGCCTCCGGCTTCCTCCCTAATAGGGAACGCGCATAGCAGGTATTTTATTTCATAATTACAAATTTTCATCTCAAGCTCCGATTGAGTAAGACAGACATTCTCATAAACGCACGGTAAAAATTATAAGCCGACCTATAAGGAATTTTTCCTGTAGAGGAACACAAATAGATCAAAACTTCCGAGGAACAAGATGAGTTGCGCCAGACCGATCTCCAGTAGGGAGGGTGATTGTAGTGTTTAGTACGAAATACCGCTACATGTGGTTAGGACCCTTTACCCCTTTCTCCCATTACCTTTTCGTTTTCAAAATTAGCCTTACCATTTGCTACCCGTATGAATACTTGTCTGAATTAAGAAAGAGATCAAATGCATACCGAGAACTCCATCACAGCGGTCTACGTTGTATTCAATCTCGTTCTGCATATAGTGATTTTCCCAACATGATTTCAGATGAAAGTGATGTCTTGATAAATTGCCTTCTTTATGATATGGATAATAAATTGTCAATTATTGTATAAATATGTACAGCAGTTTACTCATTGTGTCAGTCTGTGCTTCTTCCTTATAAAAATATCAATTTATGTACAATATTTGAAAGTTCAATACATTATGATATATTAAGTATACTTCCCAAGTATATGGAAACGAATATTCGTTTCATCAGCTCTCATTACACAAGCTAAAGTATAGTCGAAAGGTACGATACTGATCATACATCCGCTAATACCTCCATATGTAACACGTCACAGTCGCCGGAAGCTCAGTTTCAATAAGGAAATAATAACAAAGTGTCGACTGATAGGAAGACTTGGACGACTCTAGTAAATAAGGTATTAAACTGAATAGCAATAGCCATTCAAGCCTTGGACAATCGGATATTTTCACAATGCTTAAGATGACTTTTGGACGAGAGTGAAACACTTGTGTGTATTGTCCATCGTCGTCGGACTGTCTGCAACACTATTGACAGCTCCAGACTAATCCCTTCTCATATAAATATGGATTCCGAACGAAAGATTTAAAACAGCGCTATTTAAAGAGCTCTCTGTACATTCTTAGGAGATCTTATTCTACTCTGGCGGAGTATCCTTTTTATTATTTCCCATAAATACATTTAGCGCCTTTGACTGAATAATCGGTTCACTGTAAATAACAAAAAGGTTACACATTAAGAATCCACTACAAGGTTGTGCAACGCATAGCTAGCAAGATTGTTTTATCAAAGGCAAATCCGTCTTAAGGGGTTTACGATGATCAATTCACAGAGAGTTTGTAAGAACAAAATTGTCCCGTGGAAATCTCAGAACACAATATTGACTTGACTGCTAAAATACTGTTTTCAACAATCAGAAGGTGGCGCCAGGCATTCTAATCTATCAAGAAATTATTATCCAATTTTAAATGCTTTAACACCTTTAGTTTTGAAAACTTGTACCGGAATAGAAGATACAGTTGTAGGGTCGGTAGGGCATTCCTTGTGATCGGATTAAACACCAAACCAAATCCCCCAACAATTAATTGCTACATTCATTACAGAAATCAGAGTTTTAATCTCCTATATCATATACATTGTCAATTACCCCATAGAGATTCTCAAACAACAAAAACGGCCATGATTATGCAAGTTCTGCCTGCCAGCTAACGTAAGTGTATTTCAATGTGCAAGAATGTTAATTACATGAGCGAGCGACCTTGGTGTATCTGTAATTGTTATTTATATACCTGTACCGGTGTATGTTCCTGGATCGTGGTGCTTATAACACGTTACCTGGCTGATCCAATTGAAGATGCGTAAAAATTTCATACTTGATTGCGCTGCCCATTCTAGCAGGTACCTATGTATGAATGAATCGATACACAATAGCAGCATATATATACATACATACACACACACATATCTAGGTCAGGTGGCTGCCATAGAGGACGTAATAGTTATATGATTTCTTAGCGTTTAGAGGTTTAACAAACCTAATATATTGTTATTTATATAGATATCACAATAAAAGTAGTCTTTAGATATGAAAAAAAGATCATCAATTTCAGTAACAAAATATTTATATCATTATCGATTTATTTCTAATTTTTCATTCATTTTCTTTCCTTATTCTTTTAGAGATAAATAGGTAAGTTCAAATTATTCTCTGATTAAAAAAATAATGCTCTAAATTTATGATTTTATCGATTTTTATCATTTTTATGTCGGCATTTCCAGAACAAAAAATAAATATCTACATTTACGTAGGATATAATACTTCCATGTCTTGCGATTGCTAGACCTGCATTCTGTGTCTATTAACTGAAAAATTGTTTTGATATAAAACCTTACTTCAAAACTGGGATTACTTCGTAAATAATGTATACGCTATTTTATTTACGAAAAATTGTACATTATGTGTGAACTTTATTCCACAAATCATTAGAACACCCCAGTTTAACAATTTGCATAACTAATAAGGTTATTGAATATTTATTTAATCTAAAGTATGTATAGAAAATGTTGATATGTTTAGTACATTAACCGAAAGCTTGATTTGGGTGTACAGAACACACACCAGATACCATCACCTTTCAAAACAATCTGAGAGTTAGATTCAGCAGAGTCAGAATGAATGAAACTGTATCATACAGTTATTCCGGGACATGTAAGTGATGCTAAGGGAGGCGACCAAACCATGAAAAGGTCAAAAGGTCAACAGACAAGCTAAAATCAGGATTGGGAGGTGCAAAATACCCATAACCAAATATTCATAATTTACAATGTTGAATTGGAATGATTTACAATGTTGAATTGGAATGATTTACAATGTTGAATTGGAATGATTTACAATGTTGAATTGGAATGATTTACAATGTTGAATTGGAATGATTTACAATGTTGAATTGGAAGGATTTACAATGTTGAATTGGAAGGATTTACAATATTGAATTAGAATGATTTACAATGTTGAATTGGAATGATTTACAATGTTGAATTGGAATGATTTACAATGTTGAATTACAAAAGAACGTCAAGTGCGTATGTTTATTCTGAACCGTGTCACTATTCAGGTGAATTTAAACGTGACAAACATGTGCATTCTCAAGGGATTGTACAAAAGATTGACACCTTGAATTTGAAAGTTAGATACATTAAAGACAAAACAGTCGTCCTTGTAGGCCTCGTCAGTAATGCTAATGGAGGCGACTAAAAACGCCAAACAGGCCGAAAGAAAACCCAAAAACTTGATCACCTGCTTTCAAAACGATCTTGTATTTGATAATTATGACCAACTTTAAATATTATATTGTATTTCACTGTGTAATATTTTTAATAGGGTTTTAATGACGACAACATTAAGGTATAGCCCAGTAATTTTATTATACGGATCAAGTGTTGATTTGTTATGGAGGATAGCTTCGAGGTGTCATATCATTCTCTTCTTGTATCCTACGGTCACGGATACGGATGTCTTCGATTTAATTCAAAATTGTATTGAGTGATTATTATCACGCGCTTGACCAGTGGTCATCCCCTCACGCCCTGTATCGGAGGCTCCATCGCGAGCGTCACATCCCCTCGTAGAGCTATCTAAACAAGTTGTATGACATATGTTTTGTCAGACAAATTTGTCCTCGGGAACCACCTAAATTTAAAGCCGGACAAAAGTCCGACTGAATCCTATCAGATATAAACATGATGACCACGATGTCTCGCTCTGTCGAGCCCTGACCGCTGATAACAGTTGATAATTTGTTTCAAACTTGCGCCTCGAGGCTCACACTGGACTTGGCTGACATTGATAGGATTCACATAGGCCATAACCCCTACCTGTTCGGCTAACACGACTGCCTTTACTATCTGATAGACATGTATTCGGAGACCTGAAACCACCATGATAAAAAGATAAATTACGATAATTAAAATTAGATACTGGTCAAGATCTAACCTTAGAAGGTTTAATTGATGCTCTGATAAACCAATGTAACCTTTGAAAATTTACAAATAAATGTATTTTATTAAATTTTTGTTAGAAAAAAAAAACAGACAAATGATGTGTATTCAGGTATTAAAATAGCCATTGTTGTATGATTGAAATCCGATAATATTTACAAACAACATTTCTAGGGAGCCTATTAAGTCATATTATCTTAGTACACTTTATTATCACCTTGCGGGTATACTGTTTAATAAGTTATTTTCGTGGTTGATAATATTGCGCTATTAAGCGGTCCTTGAAGATAGCACGAACAAAAAAAAACAAGTGAATATTTATATTAACAGACATAGGTATACAAGCTTTTACTGCATACTGATTGCGGTAAATTTAACTGCCGCGAAATATTAGCCCCTTGAAAATGAACAACTATATGGTTTGTTATTGTTGATAGTTACTGTTATAGAATGAAAAAGGGGGTTAGGTCAGCACGCCTGTAGTTAGATGTTATAGGCATGGCGTCTGGTACCAACATGTTGAAATCCAGAAGGATGGTCAGGGAATACAAATGTAAAAGAGGACGTTTAATCAGTTGATAATATTAGATAGTTGATCACAATTGAATAACTGAAGATAAGAATGTATTTGAAACCAATGGCATTCATAAGAATTAAGATATGAACACAGAAATATTCATCAACTGAATATACAATATACAACATTAAAAAAAAATACAAAAAAATAACAAAAAACAAAAAAACTACATGTATATATATATATATTTCCGTTAGGTATTTAAATGAACATTGCCAAGGATTACCTCATTCATGGTTGATTTTCCAATTATTCATCGTATCTAACGAATGTTGTCATATTTATCGGATTAATGTCATTTCGTTACGGAAAACTTTATTTATAGTTTAATTGTCATTTTGAATTAACTGCAATATATTTCAAATTTAAGTTTCAAGATACAGAATAAATACAATTGAAATGAAACAAAAAGTGATTTTGACCTTAGTGTCTATATTATATATAACATTTACTTTCTCATAATCCAATCATAACCCCAAAGTCAGCGGACCGCATTATTACCTTGTACCCAAGTGGACTTCTAGTCATAGTTACGGTTATTAACTTCGGGCTGGACACGCCCATCTACCCTTTCATTATGAGTATCGCCCCCGTAATTTGCCGTTGGGGTTTTCAGAGTGCGAATGAATTTTATTTTGTCTCTAAATTACTGTAAACTACATGGAGATGTGGTCAGCATTTATTTCTATAGTAATATTGCCGGTGTATTTGTTAAGGGTTTGTTTAGGTATTCAGGACAGATAGAAAACATGTATAGACAAATGTTGTTTAGAGCAAGAAAAACTAGGGATAATTTGACGTAAGTATTGTGACATTTTGACAGAGAAAATGTGTCCTATTTTAAAAACTGCGCTCTTTCCTGCCTAAACTTGAATAAAAATTGACAAATCCTATTTTCTAAGACAAATACTTGACATAAATACCTTCCTAATTACTGTTGGACTAACCATTGCTGGTTGGTGACATACATTCACCTTCCTAATTACTGTTGGACTAACCATTGCTGGTTGGTGACATACATTCACCTTCCTAATTACTGTTGGACTAACCATTGCTGGTTGGTGACATACATTCACCTTCCTAATTACTGTTGGACTAACCATTGCTGGTTGGTGACATATATTCACCTTCCAAATTACTGTTAGACTAACTAATGCCCGATGGTGACATGTGTACATCTTCCTAATTACTACTGAACTAACCATTGCTGGTTGTTGACTTCCGGTAAATGTGAATTGCCTTTTCTTATTATTTAGTCAAATAACTCATCTAGCGGTTTAAGTATCCAGTTAATGAGGACTAAGCATCTCCTCGTCATTAACATGGAACCAAATCTTGCTTTTCAATCGTCATTGTTTAAATACAGACACAACACTTGACTTTTCGACAGAACCCCTGGGCAAAAGACAGGATTGCAGAACTTTGGCAAATTGATCCAGTGCTACAAGGGTATAATTTTGAGTCAGAACAAAATAATGTCTTTATTGTATTTATGCCCTCGTTATGAGTGAGCTTGACAACACTATCCGGATTCCCTGAGTGATTTTCCCTATACAGTGTCATACATTAGAACGAAAGTTATCCCGACATCCCTGTACAGTGACTTCCGGTAAACCGCGGGCGACATAAAGTTTGTGGTGCCGCATACGCTTCTCCATTGTACAAACATGAAAGATCCAGAAATCTCCTGCACGCGCAAATAAATATGTATTCATCCGCTGACGACGACGCATAGTGTAACTATAAAAGTTCATTGCAGCAGTCGGCTTTGATGTTAAGTGAAAAGTACTGTCGTTCTATACACAATACGTGAAATGATCGCAAGGCTTAACTGTGAATGCGTCATTATTTACAAATTAAAACTAGATTAAATACTTTATACATAACGGTCTTAAATAGACATGTTTAAAAACAGATAGATAATTTCGCTTATAACGAATATCGACTTTCTAACCCATTAAACACGGTTCCGTGCACTTTAGGGTGTAGATAACTTCGATCCATTCGATTCCATTAAAGAGACAGGAATGTATATCTCTATAATTGATATATTTAAGACTTTAAAAAAATCGATTAATGAATCAATCAGAAAATAAGTCACATTCAATTAAAATATGGAGGAAGTGTATAGATTAAAACACAAAAGTAAGATAATTGGTTTCTTCAGCCTGATTTAAATTTCCTGAAAAATTGCACATCATTTAAATATGTACTTTGTGTTGCCAGGTAACGACAGTTCCGCGTCAGAGACCAACAGTGAAGGTCAAAATGGACACACGGACGAACAGGTCCGCTTACGTCTCAAACGAAAATTACAAAGGAACCGAACCTCGTTTACAGCTGCTCAGATTGAATCGTTAGAAAAAGGTGAGTGATTCAGGAGACTGCAGTCTAGTAATTAGACCGTAAACTGGTTTCTTGTAAAGATTATGAATTCATATCTCTTATCAAATGTTTGAGTAAAGTTTCTGTTAATAAATTACAAAATGAAAAATAGTAGAACAATGCTCAATATGTTTGCAAAAGCACTTTAAATCATTACTTATATGTAAGAAAATGTATCTTTGATCGATCAAAATTTCAGAAATGAGACACTGTAAAAACTTATAAAACTCTATGAATTAAAAAATGTTTACATTTTACTTCAACATTCCACATCAAATCTATTATAAAACACGCTCACAAATGATGGTTTTGATAAAGGTTGTTTGTTTTCTAGGCATGGTCAAATTCAATGAATAATTATTCAATTTGAAAACATACTGATTGAAATATTGAAAGACGATATTGTATTTGCATGAAAATATATTCTTCAACGTTATAAAGCGACGTTGGGTTATGGTAGAGATAAAACTGTGGAAAAAAAAACACCTCTTCGTTTTTCAATACTGGTATCATTAATACCAAGGGAATTGCTTTTAAGCTCGATCAATTTATCCTATTAATTTTACTGCTTAATAACAAGTATCATTTATTTTGTCAGGTGAAACTATTTCGCAATGAATTAATATAATGGGATTATTGAAGGTGATATTTTTTCAATTGGAATTATTTTTCATTTCATTAAAACCAATGAAACAGGAATCCCCTGGTAGATATTGTTTTTCCGAATACAAGCAATACATCATAGGCTGATAACAGAAGTCAGTCATCTCTAGTTCGTTATATACCGCATAGTGACAAATATATTGTTATTCAAGATAAAACTTCCACATTCAATGTCATTATCCGTTTTTGATATAGCTCAAATTAACCTGAAAATCCAATCCCACGTTCTATCGGGGAGAATGAATGATTGCAGATTACAAAATTGTATATTTTGTTGTATGAACACACATGTGCGCTAATTTATGTAATTAACATAATTATTATACCTGTCTTGGTTCCTAAAAATAATAGTAATAAGTCAACGTAATATGGCTTGTTAAACGGGTTGAATGCAAATTACCTTTTGTTGCAATAGTATCTGAAATCAATGGAAATAATGTTTGGCTATTTTGGTCATGGTTTCATATAATTGAAAATGAATAATATTTTGAATTCGTTATTGTTGACTTGTGATTATAGAGTTTGAACGGACGCATTATCCAGATGTATTTGCACGCGAACGGTTAGCTCAAAAAATTGATCTCCCTGAAGCCAGAATACAGGTAAGACCAGTTTTATATAAACTATCCTTGGTCCACTGATTTAAATCATTTATGCTTTTATTGTAAAATTATAGTGATACATTTCACGCATATTTTTTTTATTTTAAATTGTCATGTATAATTAAACTTATTTTGTAGCTTCGACATTTTCTAATGTTTATATATACTTTAACAAGCCTAGCCCAATCTCCAAACCTAATATACCGTCCACTGTAAAACGTTTCGTAGCGAAAGTCCAGAAAAATTCTTTTTGAAAAACAATTTTAATCGTTCGTTTTTCTCTATTTTGTAAATTTGATATATATCATTCATACATTTAATATATTCAGTTCGTTTTCTATATTACAATGCACGATTCGATTATGATTATTCTAGGTATGGTTTTCAAATAGAAGAGCAAAATGGCGGAGAGAAGAAAAACTACGTAATCAGAGAAGAGATGTTCCGAATGGATCTACGAGATTACCTATAAATAGCAGCTTTCCGAATGGAATGTATCCATCTATTCATCAACAGATAGGCACCATTGCTGAACCATACAGGTAACAGATCTATCAAGCACAAAATTGATTTCATATGTCATGAATTACGGATAATATGATGTAATATTTCAATTTTCAATCCACGGGATTTCAATTAACAGTTTACAGAGTAATACAAATCTAAGCATGCTAAGTTTTACATAAAGCAAACTAATTGGTAATGATTAAACTTCATGATTCATTATGCTTGATTTAGAGGGTACATTTGTTATCATTCATGTATTGAAAGATATCAAACAAACCACTGTCCCAAAAAGCATTAAACAATACGGTTTTTTATTTGTTTTGTAATTTGTAACGTTCCGCAAGGATCCTAATTTATAGTATTAAAGAATAAACATATTAATACAATAGTCTAGCATATTATAACAAATATCATAAAACTCATTAATTATTTAGTATGATTGATCCATGTTTATATCTATGATACTGAATTGTATAGCTCCGAGCCTATGTTGTACATTGTGTCTTTGCAGTACAATGCCCACCGTTCCGACCTACTCGCTGGCAAACAATCTCCCAACTAACCCTGCCTGTCTTCAATCCACAAACACCTCATCCTACTCCTGTATGTTACCAGGTGAGTCACTCATCATTACACCTCACTATGCCTGCTGGCATATATGACACATTTTGTGTACTCCATATCCGTATCACTGGCCAGGAATTGTACAGTAATGAAGTATTTGATTGTTCAGATTCTCGTTCTCAGGGAATTCCACATCATCTGTTTAAAAATCTAATTGAATTCTTATTTCAATCTGGCTTTTTATAGTTTCGATTCAGGGAATTTCGCTAATATAGCATTTAGCACTTACGTTGGAATTAGCAGAGCTCGTTACATGTACATCATTCACTACCAGAATATTCACTTTTTCTCTCGATCTTATGGATCGTGATTCAAATTTGTCACAAATCTCATCCACGATACCTCGGCTACGATTAAGTATTTTGGTTATCTGTCCTAATGTAGCCGCTGGTAAATCATCAGGGTATGTGATAGCTTATTGATTAAATATCAATGAAGCTGGTATATATTTGTATACAAGGGCTGCGATATTCTCTGATTCATATATATTTTACGACCAGCATCCTGTGTTACGAGCAATCACACTGCTCATACGCGTGTCGTGTGATTGGCCGTTATAACCAGGACTTGAGAAGATTGGGCAATATAAGCCGAGAATAGTGCTAGATGTTTATGTTGTGACGTGTATGGACATACAGACGCGTCATATGTACATTTAATCTATTAGTCATTCACAGACATATGCTAGCTACCATCGCCGAAGAATTGTCTGTATTTTATCATTAACCATCAATAGTGTGAACTCATGTTGTTTTGTTTTTGTTTTTATATATTTCATTCCTCGGAACTCAAAAAAGGTTTCCACAATTTCTCGTACTGATGTATCTGTAACATTCATGTGTGTTATGTTATTGTAACTTTTGCCAATCACCATACATGCAACAAAAAGTATTTGTTGTGATTTTTGTCTTTATTTTTGTTTTAAACTTTCATCCTCCTTTTTTATCGCTCTTTTTTATTTGTGATGATGATGCGCATTTCTTCTGCAGTGAACATGTTTCTAGCCACAATTTTATATATCTCATCACCAGATATTTCTGTGAAAAATGTTTTTTCAAACCATGCTTCCATATGTCTTCCACAGATTATTCTGGACGTGGGTATGATCCTTTGTCTCTAAGCAGCTATTCCCGTCCCCCCTGCAACCCCGCAGCAAGCATGCAGAGCCATATGGCGCACAACTCCCATAATGGATCATCTACGGGTAGGTTTCTAATGGCACTCCCCTCCAACGACAACGGATCAGGAATAACTGGCCTTATATGCAACAGGAAATTAATATGTTTTCAATGCCTTTCTGGTTTTCTGATCATCTCCATTTTCCCACTTAAGTATCTATGGCTCCTGTTGAAGTTTAGTTGTTTTCTGTTTCGGTTGTATACTTTGACATTATAACACATGCTTATTATGCAAATATTAATTTCTATTAACTCCACGGCGCTTTGAGGACGTAATATTTATAAATACCGATGTGTGCCGTACGTACATAATCCATTGAATCACTTGCAGCAAATTATTCATACTTTATCTCGTTAAGGCTGAAGTATCAAAATTGTTTCTTGAAGTATATATAGTGAATGAAACTATCAGTAGTAATGTGATTTAATTTTTACTAATTGTAGGTCTTATATCCCCGGGTGTGTCAGTTCCGATACAGGTGCCGGGGGGCGGGCCCCAGGACATGAGTGCTCATCATCATATGGGGTCAATGCCATCACAATATTGGCCGAGACTACAATGATAACCTCCTACATGTGATGACAATTTGTTCAAAACTTCGGAAGTAATCTTCCCCAGACTCAGTCTTGATCAAGTGTGATTGGTACAGATTATAGCCAAACTCGGAACCTGACCAATAGGAAGAGAACTGAAAAGCGCGGGATTATCATGCATGGAAAAAGAAGGATGCTTTACCGAATCTGGAATCGGTGTCATTGGAGGTCGACGATACCTCGACTACTACCTTACATAACAGGGTTATTGAAACCCCGTTCAAAAGTGAAAGCGAAATAAAGAAAACAAATCTCAGTCCGTTGTCTGATGATGGAAATCCATCCATCGTATGATGATAAAAAACATTCCACTGTCTGATGATGGTTCGTTGTCTGATGGAAACCAATTCGTTTCTGATGGAAAATTATTTTAAAGATGAAAAGTGACAGGAAGCAACAACAAGTATATTTTGGTTTCCAGACATTTGGTCTTGCAATACATTTTCGGTTTGTCAGAAATTGGGTATAAAGTGACAAGACAATGGAACTGCCTATAAATAAGGACCTGTTCGATATCTGTGATCAACCATAGTATCAAGTATTCTTTGCCAGTATTTAGTGCTCAGGAAATTACTCTATATCGCGGCGCACCCTACCGGTAGTGCTTCAAACGATTTTTCATTGGTAACCAATAGTTACTTATACAGTCAAGGGCCGCCATTGGTCCGCCATCTTTCTGATCATCATTGAAATCCGTGTTCACGAAGGCCGCTCAGAAGCGATTGACAAATGATGGGGACATTAAGGATTAGAGACCTAAAATATCAGTCGATCACAAACATCATGACGACATTCAAAATGAACAAATTTGTAAATGTAGCGTATAACGGTACAGTGGGCATGTTAATAGCAAGTGCTACAACTGGACCTGACGATTACCATTTTAGTCCAAAGTTGTATGTACAAATTGATATGTCTAGAAGGTTTCTGATGCTGATTAAACTAAAGGTTATTTGACTCCATATTCATCAGATGATGTTTGTAACATCTACTGGAAGCTCAAGGATGAGACTGATGTTGTAATTTTCTGTCATTACTATCGTCTTTAGCCTAATGTCATACTTATCTTTATTTAGTTCAAAGGATCTAAAGTATAGAGAGGTTTTTTGAAGGAAGGCGACATATTCATGTATTTTATTACAATTCTTGCCTTGGTTTTACGCTGCAGAAATTAAGCAACGTATAATTAATTGCACAATATATTGTAATTAGTATATATCACATGTTCTTTCACATTTTTGGCTGTTTATATTGAGACAAATCCGCTGTTATTTCAATTCAATTTTAGATAAAATAAAACCGACCTTTTGATAAAAATAGTGTAAATTATTATCATATACAACATGTGGATGGATAAACTGCGTGGCATCAATGTAAGATGGGATGTACGTTATGGTTGCTTGTATAAATATCCTGAAGTCGTTGTCATAATTAACGTAAAATGGTTCTCTTTTTTTTATAAATAATGCAAGGCGTAACTGAATCACGTCCTGAATTGTATTAGCTAGTAAGGATGGATGAATGTTTTCTATATAAATATATATACACATTGTCTTACGAGCTCAAGTTTGTTATTCTTATTTGTCATAGATATTGAAAATGTGATGAGAGTCAACATGTTATTATAGAAATATGATTGAGCGTGAGTTGAGCATATATAAAATTTGATTGGTTGAATGTTGTATGAGTTATGAAGACTGTGAATGTTTTATATATATATATGTAATGCATTTTAAATCTTTGTTGTGACATTTTACACCAAAATTACACGATGAATAACACACAATGTATCTGATCCTCACATGTTCACTTATTTATTACATGTATATAACATTTGTTATTTTTTATAGTATTTGTCAGATTTAGTTAGTTATGAAAAGTGAATACTTTTTTGTTGTATGGAGTCCATCTCTCCAGTGCTCCTTATAAAACAACCATTTTATGTTATACAATTGTACTAAAATTGAAAAGGAATACGCAATTTTTTGTTATGCTACATTTTTGTTTCTAAAATTGCTAACAATTTGCTAGGGTAATGTCTGCAAAGTTATTCCCCTTTGTGACCCCTCTCCCGTCTCTGGAGCTTTGCCACTATGATGTGAGTGATGTTCTTGGTAATTGTGATCTCAACCAGAGTCCATTAGCTCCAAATCTGGTGATATTTTACTATGCCATGTTCAATTGAAAAAAAAAGATAATGATATGCTTAATTTGTGAACAAATTAGATTCATGAATATTTTTTCCTTTTAATTTACCAATGAAATTTAACAAAAAGTTAAATCGTCGCTAAAATTAAGAATTGAATACCATGGCGTTGAAATTGCTGGTTTGGATTTATTGGGCTCTACAAAATTCACTCTAGATCCTACGTTGGTAAATTCTGGCCCCGAAACCGTAAAAAGTCAAGATTCGCATTCTGTCTTTTGTGATATATATATATATGGTATGTGGCATGGGAAATTGATATTAGTTTAGCTAAGAACAACCGACGATTTGTTTCATAATCTTTCATAAAATTTCATATTCTCGTAAATGCGAAATCCTTGATTTAAAAATGGATGTGAGACTAAGAACGTTTTACAATTTCGGGGCCATATTCTAATCATCCAAACAACATACCTCGCTTTTGCATATTAGTGTTCATTTAATGGCGATTCCATGTGAGAATTGTCGTACATCACGAAGCCAGCAAAATAATGATATGTTAAATAAATAGCAATAAAACTTTACATGGTTCATTTGTCTTTTTCTTTATCCTTTCCTACAAAAATGAATGTAACCTCCAATGTACATAAAAGTGTTTTCTTGATGATGTTAGACGACATTTGATTGGTCAGTAAAACATTCCACAACATTATAACTACGACATACTGCCAGCAAATTGTCACGAATGGAAATACAATATTGAAACAGGACATAACAAAAAAATGGCAACAAAACTATATTGGAACAGGATATAACAAAATGGAAACACTAAAAAAATTGGAGCAGGACGTAACAAAAATGTGAACACTACAATATTGAAACAGGACATAACAAAAAAGGCAACACTACAATATTGAAACAGGACATAACAAAATGGAAATACTACAATATTATAACACATAACAAAAAATGGAAACACCGCAATATAGGAAAGTGGTAACACTACAACATTGGAACGGGTTATAACAAAATGGAAACACTACAATATTGGAACGGGTTATAACAAAATGGAAACACTACAATATTGGAACGGGTTATAACAAAATGGAAACACTACAATATTGGAATATTAAAGAATAAAGAATGGTAACAATGGAATAGTATTGGAACGTGAGAGAACAAGAGCCATCTCTTCAAGAAGAACTAGAAAAGAAAGAAATTAGAAGGCAGCGGTAAAACAATTAATACATTCAAGCATAATGAATGGCTCGAGATATATTTCTACAACAAAAATAATTTGTATCTAGTATGGTTAGAAGTGTTGTCGGTTGTGTTTACATGAATACATCGCCCACCATATCCGAAATTATTGTGATTAAAAATTGGTGTAATTTTTATCACTGACCATTCTCTGAAGGATACGTGATGAATTGATTTTGGTACATATCGGCTATATGTCGGTTTCGTTTCATAGTCGCTTCTGTACGCTTCCTGGGGGTATGTGTCTGGTACATAATGCTTGATATTGTTCTTACTATTGGTTTATAAGTATGTCTCATAGGTTGACCAACCTCGTCTTTATTTGTTCCTTTTGAAGATGTGTAATCTAAATATACGAGTGATATTTCCAACATATTTTATTAGGCTTATGCATATTAACATTCCCTCCTTAATATAATGCAGGATTAATAAATTACATCCGGTACTAATAACGAGCGGAATATATGCATGTATTAAATCGTTAATGGACATACTCTCATGTATTTGGAAATTTACCACTTAAAAGGACATATATGTTGGGTGTCTGTGCAGATCAGGAGCAAGTGCATATCCAACGCCAGACTGTCTGTCTTCGAATAAAAGTATTGTAATGTAGCCATCAATTTAATTCCTTATCCTTATATGCCTGCAAACTACAACCAAGGATAACCCGACTGACAACTTAAGTTAACAACGCAATGATTAAAAGAAAACGAGTTTAGAAATTATATACGATGATCCCTCATCAAAAAATAATGACGGTATAGGAGAAAATATCATTAACGAAAGTCAAAAACAACGGGGACATCATAATCCTCCTTATACATAACATTAAATATATATTGTAAAAAAGGACAACGCAAAAACGAGTACGTTAAAATAGAACTAGAAAGACATGATACATTATCCATACTAATGAGGTTAGATCTCTGTCTATATGAGAAACGCCGGAAAACATATATTATTAAGATCATACGAATCAAATAATATCGATACGAGTTCGATAACATGAAATGATAAATATTAATAAATAATACAAATAAACTAAAGACAAAAACAAATTATTTCTTGAAAATTAGTTGAGAAAAGTCAGCGATTACACAAAAAAAAGGCTGCAAAAAGTGGTTAAAATAGATATTTAAAAGGATGGCTATGAATACACGAAACCCTGTCGTCTTTGGGCGATTTTTCTGTGCTAGATATTGAGCCTAACATGTATTCTCTTCAAGGAAAGGTACAGGTTTCATTCTGTCTCATAAAATTTATTAGAAAACAATTTACAATTTCACTCAGAAAAACAGAACTACAATAGCAAGGATAAAATTGTAAATTTTATTTAAAAGTTAAAAGATATATGTTTTGTCATTGATAAAAGAGTTCATTTTTCGGTTTTTGAATTTTTTCTTGTCCATGCTGTTTGACACTCTTTTCAACTTACAGAATGTTGATAACATATTAAACATATATAATTCTATATCTTAATGTGATAATGCTATATATTTTCGGGGATTGGGAAATATTGGTTAGGGTTTGTTTTCGAAACAGAAACCATGAATCAAGAAAATGTTCTTTTTTTGTCATTTGAAAAACAATGTGAATTCGTCCAGCAATTTAAACTCTGATAATAAACTGTTTGTATCTAATGGAATAAATTACCTGCATGTTTCTCTTGCATAAAATGTTTTAAGAAAATATTTCATATTGTCAACAAAATTTGAAGAAATGGGATACACATGTCTAAATGAAGAATAAGGAATCATCGAGACACCAGATGATGGAACTCTTCAAAGATAAAGGGGACGCCGATTATCCGAAACTTTTTACACAAAATGTAGCAGCCTTCATTTCGTATTCAGTACACATCAACATCGTAATAACCCAGGAAAAATTGTTTCAATAATGTCACCAATTCTACCCCGAGATCCATGGTTGGAATCAAGGCTAATCTGTACTAACCCACAGCGTAGTTAATTCATTTACATGAAGAAATACTGTCAACGTAAAGCCTTGGTAAAACAGTATACATTTGGCAGTCTAGAACTGGTTGTTAAATTACTACTTACATGGTTGGAAATATTGGGGTTATCTAGATGTTTTCTTCATGCTTCGTTCGGGTAGCGTATAAGGTACTATGATATCTTTTCTGAAAACCTGTATGATTTTGGCTTTATTCCTACTGGTAACGATCATCATTTCATAGTCATATTTGAAATTAAAAGGTTTCCTTGTCCCGTTAGAAATAACGTAAATACGTTAAAATCAATGTCAAATACAAATGGTCTTCTTTACATGTTAATGTTCTCAATAAATTTATGTTATAATGCAAGGATATATTCATTCAACATGCAACCCAACCTATTTTGTGAAGAACCGATTCTGAATAAGAAAGAAACAGCGTTACAAAATAGGTACACATGCTTTAAAATAATTGTGCTGCATTAACGGATGCCATCTACAATGATAAATATCTCATTTGGCCATAATTAACTTCTAATTAAAAAGTCACAACAAGATTATTTATCATTGTTTGGAAAATACCGTTTAAAACAGTATATATAGTGACTATGTTGGGGATGATTATACCCATTGTTTAAATGTGATAACGGAGGTATTTCTCAGCGGACCAACGCAGTTGATTTATATTAGTTTAATGTTTCCCCAAAGCAGCATCAACAGCATCTATCATCAACTAGACATTATTTCCTCATTGCTGTGTATTGATCGTATATCATAGATACTCCCCCACGGTTAGGTTATGTCAATATCAAAGTATGAGAACCAGTAATTATAGTATAGTCGGTCACATAATAGCCAGTCCGTCCACTTCCGTACTGTATAACAGATGGAAAAGAAAACAAGGCATCAAAACACTATTACTGCTTCAACAAGATATGATTTCAGCAAAACACACGCGGAGACATTCATCATCTTTTTTCTATAAACTATTGAAAACGAAAATTGCAAATTTGATATTTGCATATTATTTATTTTTAAAGATATGAAAATGGAATCGAAACACTATCAATAAAATAGATGTAAGTAACCTTTTTATATATATTACATGTTTCTTAATGTTTAAGATGTTACGTAGACATGTAACAGATTCTTCCCGTATCGTAAATACATCACGATGTCCTTCATCTTTAGACCTTTGGCAAACTGCCAGAGCAGTTTACAGAAATAAGTCAATTATCTATATATATAGCTATAGTCTATTTCATATATGTTCATTGGCCTTGGAAATGCCATTTTGTCCTTCTTTTATTAATATGGCATGTGTTTTAAACTTTTCAGCGTTTACGTTGATTTTAATAATCTTTTCCTCGGGATTTGATGGGGATTAACGTTAAAGACAGATACATTTGTATAGCTTCATATGAATAAACTTCATTTTGTGATGCGAAATATTCAAACCTTGCGATTCATACAAATTTACCCCATTGTAACTTTTAAATAACTTTGTCATCAAAAGAAAACTTCGGGAATTACGCTAAGATTATTTAACATAACCATTTTTCGATTAAGACAATGATCCTCTTGTATTATATAAGTTACAGAGATGCCTTTCCATCATTTTAGTGAAGGATATATTTATATATATATATATATATATGAATATGAAAATTCAGGAAAAGATGCCAAAACAAACACTTTTGAAAAAGCCGTAAAGAAAAAGGAGACTTTGCTTTGGTCGGATTTTCTTGAAATATCAAAATATTATAAAAACACATTTAAACATTATCATTTTACACATTATTAAATCGTGATATCTGACTTCGTAGAAATGATTATGACACGTCAAGTATAAAACGAATTTCAAAATATGCTTTACTATCAAATCCTTCATTTTTAACATGATAAAAGTGCTCCGTGTTTTCTACATAAGTTATGGCGTTAGGACTGAATTGAGATGTTCTGAAAAATATAATTATTGATCGACGGCGATACAGTAAATCCTGACTTTTTCGACCTGCTCCTAAGTTTAATATGAATAGTTACTCCATATTTCTAATGATGCTATTTACCAAACATGTCAAGATAGATATTAAGAATAGACAGGAATATCACATCGGCTTTTTATGGACAAAACGAGACTAAAGAGTATATTTTACGGACAAAACGAGACAACAGCAATACATTTTATGACCAAAATGTGACAAACTGAATGCATTTTATGGACAAAACGAAACAAAAGGAATACAGTTTACTAAAGAAAACGAGACAAAACGAGACAAAAGGAATACAGTTTACTAAAGAAAACGAGACAAAACGAGACAAAAGGAATACAGTTTACTAAAGATAAATACAGTTTACTAAAGAAAACGAGACAAACTGATTACATTATACGGACAAAACGAGACAAGATAAATACATTTTACGGACAAAACGAGACAAGATGAATACATTTACGGACAAAACGAGAAAAACTTAACATTTTATGGAAGAAAACGAGACAATATGAATACATAGTAAGACAAAATTAAATTTGATGTATTATTTGTTTCTACTTTTACACCATTACATCCTTGATATCAAAATCTCATTGAAGTATTAAAGATGATATCAAGTTTGAAGGTTATCAAAGTCAGATATATTCAACAGGTTTACATTGGACGTTTTTATATATTTCGTCATAAAACTGAAAACGAAGATATCATATAAGTTGCGTAATAAAACAATTTAATTGATAATATTTCTGATAGTTAGCTTGTCAGACAATCGGCTCAAAACTGTTTGTTAAAAACAGTCCTTAATTCAATGTTCGCAGTTTAAAATGTCTATTATCTATTTAAATACTCATAGATTATACACATTTTGATAACGATAAATATACTTTGAGGAAAATTTATCAGAAATTGACTTAAGTAATACCGTTTTGCTTGATTGTTTGTGATCGTTATATGGAACATTTTTAATATATTAGCTTGAATTACTTTTTTTTCAGATATATAAACTCATTGAAAATAATCATGAGTCCTTGAAACGAGATTTACTATCGATACACGCTTATCTGCAGAACTCACAGAAAAAAGGATTTTTCAAACATTTTGACGTGTAATTTGTTCAGATTAATATGTGGATTTATTCTTGGACCCTTAATTAGAAAAATCCTTATTTAAATTATCCGCATGATATCACCAAATGGATCGCCTTGATACATTACTTATTTGTATACCATAAACTTCCGAATATATTTTCTGCAACATGATAGCATATTCCGCCAATAAAAATGTTAATTTAAACACTTTTTTTTTCATTTACCTTATGGTATCATCTATACCGACTACTGTTTTGTAGAATACTCTTGATATTAAATGTACGAAACGATCGTTATTTTATTTTTCAAACTAATGTACTAACAAATTGCAAGTAATGGTTAACAGATATGTGGCCTACAGGTTAAATACTGATCGCCGGGAAGTAATCTACGTAATGACGAGCTGTTATATATCTTCCTTCGTCATTTATGTTTCTAAGCTATATATATATGTATATGTATCATCTCACCTTTACGTTAACCATTAATAGAACCCATTGTATTCATATTTTAGATCAGTTTAATTGCTTTTTGTATTTGAAAATTGTAGGAAAACCATTCATGCTTTATTTGGAAAATATTAATGCTTCTAATATATATATATCTTCTTGTCCATGTAACAGTTGTAATTAATTGGTACATTTAAAGGAAGGCAAGATGACGAAGCACTTAACAGAAACATAGTTTGCATTTTTTTCTGCACAATTTTGATATATTATATGAAGCACACAAAAGGCATTTCGTATCATCTTGTGTGGTATACTGTCCGATGTTGAATGCATTTTTTATATAAATGATGTACAAAATTACCATGAAGCGCTGGGTGGGGGAGGAATTCACAAAATGGTTTGTAAGCGCAGGGCTAAGAGGTCATGGGGATTTATGTTGAACAGAATCATGTTTAGCATCGTAATGTTGCTGTACGATATATCACTTGTTTTTTTTCCACCAGTAGTTACACCATCGTCACAGACACATAGAAATGTTTACACGTTCACAATAGTTAAAACATTATATTCATAACCAAATATGGTAAGAGGTAAAACGCTTTATTGAAAAATATTCAAAGTTTATCTACGTTTTGGTTGAAACGCCAATTCTGTTAGCATCGTAGTTGCTTAAGAAATTCTTCACCATAAACAAGACAATGGTTTACTATTTATAATTCATGATAGAAATAAATGAGCAACAATTAATTTTGTTAACATAATTCCAAAATATAGATACTTTTTTCAAATTCCCTTAAAACATAGAACGGGAAAATGCATATGTGCATATATTTGTACCTTAAATCTTGCCAAACATGTTTTTAAAAATGGCCAATGTCTTCTTTTTTTTTTTACATATTTTGAGTAAGAAACCACAATTCAATTAATTCTATTAGTCGGTTACTTTTGTCTTGTGAATTTCTACTATTTCTCTTGGTCTGGCTTTTTTCACTGATAAATTTATGTATTTAAACATATTCACTTTACTTTTGTTTTTATGAACTATATATCCTAAACATATTTAAGATATTCTCTTTACTTTTATCTTTAAACTATATATATATTAAATGTATCAAAACATATTCACTTCACTATTGATTACTTACTAGACCCTATATATATATATATATATATATATATATATTAAATGTATCAAAACATATTCACTTCAGTATTGTCTTATAAACTATATAATTATGTATGATATATTAAAACATATTCACTTCACCATTATCTTTATATACCATATATATTTAATGTATTAAATCATATTCACTTCACTATTGTCTTATAAGATATATATAATTATGTATGATATATTAAAGCATATTTACTTCACTATTATTTGTATATACTATATATATTAAATGTATCAAAACAGATTTATTTCACTATTGTCTTTAGAAGCTATATCTTTATTATATTGAAACATATTCACTTCGCTATTATCGTAATAAAAATATACATAACATAACTAACGATATGTGTTGTAGGAGATATTCCATGATAGATTCTAATTAATAATAGTTAACGAGTATATTATATATCAATACATGATTTAAAATAAATAATATGAGACCAATTTATCAACAAAAACCTCGTATTGGTAAAATATTTTGTCATCTGATTTTTTTCAAGATGGCGTCGTCAAAAGAGTTGCCTTGATCCCTGACCTACACTTAACAAGCTCTGACTTGTATTTAAGGTAAATTCGCGGGTAAACAATGGCAAAATTGTGATAATTAACTATCCTGAGCACGCTTTTATTTATATTGATTTTGAATGCTTTATAACGCATGTGTATGTAGTCATTCACTGTAATTCATAACAAAAATCGATTAAAACGAGCAAAATACATTATAAGCGCTTTACAGGTATGCTGATTTTTGTTTGCAATCATTTTTAATTGCGAGTTTTCATTGTAATCTACCTATTTGTGATCTTTAAGATTTTCCACTATAATTTGTTCTGCTGAGAGCTTTGCCCATTTTTACAGCATTCGGTATAATTCTATATATGATTTGTTTGCAGATATGGCGACCATTTACTCTTCTAAGACAGCTTTTGCGGTTGTTATGCGTTCGAACAAAAAATACAATGTAAGAAAAAAATATTTTGAAGAAAGATATACATTACTGTGTTATCCTTCATTTAGAAATAAAATTAGACTGTTCAAATGTGTTGTTTTAATAACCATTATAAAACAAAATACTGAAAATATATCCAAAATACATTTTTGTATCTATGATAAAGTTAATGTTCATACTAAATTAAAATAATAAAATGGTCTTGATTCTCTTATAAAAATATAACTTCAATCAAATAAATATTTAAATGTAATACAAATTGAACAAACGACTACTTTATTCAATTTCAATTAGATATTATTGGATTTCATTAATTTTCTATCTTATTAAATAAAATTGAAAGTAATTGTTATTTTTTCTAATAGTAAAATATTTATATTTACCCTTGAACGCTAAAGACTAATATATTTTTGTTTCTTGAACAAAGAATTTAACCAACTGAACGCACGTGAGTCTTTATATCCTAACTCAGTAAGAAATACAGCGGCTGTCATCAAAGCTGCTTCACAACACCAGGTATTGTCACTTTTCATTTATGCATTAGAAAATCTAAACTTAAATAAAAAGTGTCACATAACCAATAGATTACTTAAAAACAAAATTAATATCTATTGATTAATACTTCATCAAAAAGCTTTTCGGATAGCATAGGTATGCTTCGTAGGGGATACGTTGGTCAATCATCAGGTATTTACTTTATTTCGCAGGAACTAGCTACACTTTTAATGTTTGTCTTGAAACTATTGTAAATGATAGTTTTATAGCAATAAATCCTCTCAAAACAATACTTGTTTTCGAAAATAAGAAAAGATTGAATGAAAAACAAATAATCCCCGTTTTCGAAAACTATTCTAAAAAATGAATAAATAAACATTTCAATAGTTATAAAAAAACAAAGACGATGTAAGATCAGAACCTATCTTTGTATCTAAATTAAACAAGTCATGATTCCAAAATATGCAAAAAAGAAAAACTTTTGGTTCTATTATAGGTTGTGATTTATCGTAAAAACACAACCTTTGTATAGCTTTATGCATAAGTACGTTAATTAAATCTTAATTCACCGGACACAGTTCTGAAAAATAACTACGCTTCCTTTCCTGAGGCTTATATGTACAAAACATGACAACGTTTTAGAATGAGTTTCCTGGACTGACAAACACGGTTTAGTTACCTACGACATTGTATACAGAATCACAGAGGACGTCCTTCCTGTTGCAAATGCAAATCTATATCCAAATATCCAGATCACTTTCGCTCTTGAATAAACTGTGACATGCTTATGTACCGGAAGGGCTCTATATGATGTCTGAATTTATGAATTCATAACGCGACGTTTGGTAAAAATTGTGTGTAGTGTTGTTGGCAGCTGAAGGGATGGAGGAAGGTCTGAGTAATAATGGTCATTACAAGGCTGCTATTTTACCCAAACCTTTGTAACCATTGTTCTGTAGGTTGTTTATGTGTAGATACTTTATGACCCCCATTTCAAAAGATTGTCTTCTCTTCTATTTAGCTTGGATAATATTAGTTAATAATAGCCGGGTTGTTATGATTAAAGCGTGTCCTTGGCCACACGTTTGAAGCTAGCCCTAACACCACTCCTCCGCCTTCAGACACACTCAAATGACCCTAGAACCCACTCACACGTAATGCTTACCGTCCATCCTACTTAACCGACAAGGATAATACCCCTAGCTGGGCACGACCGACAATCATATTTTAATGCCCAGGTACCTTAACGAAACTGGAACCGATCCGTGAAGAGTTGCCCAACGCTAACGAACTGAGAGAAGCATCATGAAATCGATTATCCTAATTCCATTTGGAGGTTAAAAATGAAATAACATCATACCTAATGGTTACTTGTTTGATTAGAAAGCACATATCCCGATTAAAAGGAAGGCTCTACTGCAGTTTCTGATGAAAATTAACGCTACTTTAGAGGATGCCGTATATAACCGTTGATAGCCGTTGATTACCGTTGATAACCGTTGATAACCGTTGATAATCATCGCATTTCTTGTAGACTTCTTGTACTTTCATCATAGAACATATCTATATTCTAATGTCCGGTGCCTCAAATTTTATTCTACAGCAGAATTGCAAACGTAGATACAACTGTTAAGGTAGTTTAGCCCGTATTGTTAAAGTGTCCCTTGCTATGTCTCCCTTGCAATCTTTTTTTTTATATATATTGAGGTTTTGTTATTAATTTCTTTATTTCAGAATTTCCTTCCAATCTGTCAACATCTCCCTTGTTTGTTTTTATTCTATTTTCTTTGTTGTACTGTAAACAGAAGTGCTGGACTCAATAAGGCATTCCTCTTTCTGCAAAGGAGACAATGAAGTGATGGAATCTACGACCAATGTCATTTCTCCTTTTCTTTTAAGAAAACAAGTCCATATTTGGCAATTATTGTTTACTTGATAGTATGTAGGGTATGGTTTGCCTAGTGTTTTATGGGATACTTGTCTTGGTTTGGTTTATTTTGTTTATCGTCTAAAACAGCCATTTAAGGACGTGCCTGGTTTTCTCAGGATCTATTTCAGGGAATATTTTCTGTCGTTGATATTCATTTAGGTTTATAATTTGGTCTTTTATTAATGTTATCGTTAATTTGCCCCGGTTTTGTCACAGAGATATTGTGTCCGCTATTGTTACTGCATTCAATGTATTATTGACGATGTCGTGTAGGCTGAGTGATTTAAAACTAAAATATATTTTGTTGCTTTGTGTAGTATGTCCACTATTGTCAGCGTATTTTGTCCAATATAGACTCCGTTTTGTTGTTGTTGTTTTTTTTACAATGTTGTATAGTATTTCCTTTTATAACAATAATGTAGTATCGTTTGTCCAGGACTGATTTTTTGTAATTAAAATTATTTGTGGGGCATATTTTGTCATTTTGGTTTGACGTTGTGCCATAGATGTATGTCCTTTTATACTGACACTGTGGTTTAGTTTGACATTCTATACTGACACTGTGGTTTAGTTTGACATTCTATACTGACACTGTGGTTTAGTTTGTCCTTCTATACTGACACTGTGGTTTAGTTTGTCCTTCTATACTGACACTGTGGATTAGTTTGACATTCTATACTGACACTGTGGTTTAGTTTGTCCTTCTATACTGACACTGTTGTTTAGTTTGTCCTTCTATACTGACACTGTGGTTTAGTTTGTCCTTCTATACTGACACTGTTGTTTAGTTGTTTGTCCTTCTATACTGACACTGTGGTTTAGTTTGTCCTTTTATACTGACACTGTGGATTAGTTTGACATTCTATACTGACACTGTGGTTTAGTTTGTCCTTCTATACTGACACTGTTGTTTAGTTTGTCCTTCTATACCGACACTGTGGTTTAGTTTGTCCTTCTATACTGACACTGTGGTTTAGTTGTTTGTCCTTCTATACTGACACTGTGGTTTAGTTTGTCCTTCTATACTGACACTGTGGTTTAGTTTGTCCTTCTATACTGACACTGTTGTTTAGTTGTTTGTCCTTCTATACTGACACTGTGGTTTAGTTTGTCCTTCTATACTGACACTGTGGTTTAGTTTGACATTCTATACTGACACTGTGGTTTAGTTGTTTGTCCTTCTATACTGACACTGTGGTTTTAGTTTGTCCTTCTATACTGACACTGTGGTTTAGTTTGTCCTTCTATACTGACACTGTGGTTTAGTTTGTCATTCTATACTGACACTGTGGTTTAGTTTGACATTCTATACTGACACTGTGGTTTAGTTTGTCCTTCTATACTGACACTGTGGTTTAGTTTGTCCTTCTATACTGACACTGTGGTTTAGTTTGTCCTTCTATACTGACACTGTGGTTTAGTTTGTCCTTCTATACTGACACTGTGGTTTAGTTTGTCCTTCTATACTGACACTGTGGTTTAGTTTGTCCTTCTATACTGACACTGTGGTTTAGTTTGTCCTTCTATAACCAACACTGTGGTTTAGTTTGTCCTTCTATACTGACACTGTGGTTTAGTTGTTTGTCCTTCTATACTGACACTGTGGTTTAGTTTGTCCTTCTATACTGACACTGTGGTTTAGTTTGTCCTTCTATACTGACACTGTGGTTTAGTTTGTCCTTCTATACTGACACTGTGGTTTAGTTGTTTGTCCTTCTATACTGACACTGTGGTTTAGTTTGTCCTTCTATACTGACACTGTGGTTTAGTTGTTTGTCCTTCTATACTGACACTGTGGTTTAGTTTGTCCTTCTAAACTGACACTGTGGTTTAGTTTGTCCTTCTATACTGACATTGTGGTTTAGTTTGTCCTTCTATACTGACACTGTGGTTTAGTTTGTCCTTCTATACTGACACTGTGGTTTAGTTTTGGGGGGAATGCTGTTCTTTCAGGAATTTTCATGTAAAGAATGTTGTAGATAAAATATCTTATAGATACTGATAAAAGATATTTCACCCGTGTGACTAATACTTTGATACTTTTCACCAGGGACTTAACACCAGTAACACACTGATACTTTGGTGACATATTCCACATTTATAAAGTATTTATTAATTTTGAAGACAGTATTCGTTATACTAACCAACTGTGTTAGTCTCTGAGCCCAATACCAGCTGTTTTCCCCTTTCCGTGTCAGATTTTGAGAGAAAGGAATAAAAAGGAAATTAATCAACATATATAACGTTCTTTTTTCAATTTTATTTGTGAGCCAACAAGTACAAACTGTTCAATGTTGATAAGTCTATATTTTTATATTTAAATCACCCATTAGATAGCAAAAGTCCACGTAAACACGCACCAACACGACTGAGGATACAACCCTACTCCTAAACCACGTGACGATGTTTAACAGGCCTATCTAGATGAATGGTGATGACTTTTGTATGACGCATCAGTAAGGGGTCAATAAAACTTTTCATCAGAGCTTATGAATCGGCAATAATAATTGATCGTTTTGAATCAATAGGCATTATATAATAAGGCTTTTTAGGGGATATATATTGATAACGTCAATACTATAATCATTGGATGGTTCTGTAACTAGGTGGCACAGTGCCTTCGTCAATGAAATCGGCAGGAGTCGACAAGATCAAAGTCTTTTGTGCAGTTAGTGTTCGCTGTCCTTCACTAGAGCGTGAACAGTCACAGGGGGTAGCGGCGGGTGCAAAACCACACATTTTGTAAGCATTATTAACTATTTATATTCCGAGTAAGCAGAACGTACACACCATCAAATAGTCCCCTGTGTTGGCCAGTCAAGGACGATTGTTAACATTCACTAAATACATTTCTTAACCGCAATCGGCCATTTCAATGGTACTCGTTCTCATAAGATGGACGTCGCTTTTCGGTGATTTTGTTCTTGTGTCTAACTGTACATGGTTAGCTAGCATTTACGTTGAGTTTTGACAATAAGCTATCAAATATCCAATTTCCTCAGGTGTATGGTTTTATTATCCACCCCAACTAGTGGAACTAAAGGGACTTTAAACCGTATGAGGATATAGCCTTTACTATACTATGTATCGACACAAGTCCATTGACATTACTTATGCAAATACGGGTCTCGATAGCTAACTCTCTCACTCTCTTGACTGACAGATTTTGAATACTTCATATTTATATTAACGCAGCACAAACCTATCTGGATTGTCAACACAGATTGTAACATAGTAAGTATGTGTCAGTCCATTCACACGGATGCACAAACTGGAAAGACAAAATGGCGCATCCTATTTACAGCTCTATAATAGCTTGCAGGTCAGATAGTGGTTACGCTCGTGAAAGCTACCTCCCAAATAAAGAGGGGGTAATACACTCACTCATTTCTCTTAAATCCAATGTTTGGGAAATGTCACATCTGCCATAAAATCTCGTGCACAATTTGACATCACTTTTAACACCGGAAGTGTTAAAGTTTAAAATGACATTATTATCTTTGAAATATGGGACCAAATACAATAATGTCCTCTGTAATATGTATTTGGTTCCTAGTAAAACATGGTTTATATGTAATCCGACTTGTGTGAGGCCGTTTCTTTTGTATTTTATTTGATTATGTAAGTTTAGACGTGGAAATTGCTCAGATAATCACGTTTGAAATACTAAACAAGGATTTTATCGGTTGGTTGCAGTCCTCAATAAATTTGGGCTTACTGTCAAAATGATAGCACTAAGTCATAGGACGAATTGAACGTACACCGACGCTTTATACACAGATGCCAACATATTACATTATCATTTCATTATCAAATTTGTTTTGGTGCATTTCCTATACAAACACTAGTCTTAAGTGAGGCATGGCATTTGTTCAAACCAAGAAATAACAATTGTCTTTGCAGACATGTTCACCGATGCAATCTGTTTTAAATGATAGAAATTAAATGATATTTATTATTTAAAGATAATACTTGTGAACCTTCAATCTATAAACATTGCTATTCCAATATCATATTTGTATGTTTATAGTAATTTCAGAGCCTTATTTAATCTACTATAAAAAAAATTGTGTTGTTACATAACTGAACATATCCCACTATTCTAAGCATCATGTTTTAAATGATATTTGTCTTTCAGAACTTTATAAGTTTATTATCATAATGTGTTAATTTCTTTTCATCGTTAGTACAATTACCATCTTATCTTTATATCTAGTGGTTTTGTTTTAAATCCCGATATTGTAGAAATCAAGAAATATTGTTTCTACCTGTTTAATATACACTTCTATTTAAGTAAAATTAATTTATCTCATGTTGTATTAATTCAAACACATTAGATTTGCTTCAAACATTTGATGCCAGAAATATCGACTTAATATAGAAAGTCTACCATCTAGGACTACATAATTTTGGCACATTCATTTCATAGGACGGTACAGGATTAGATAACAAAAGAGGACAGGATTAGATAACAAAAGAGGACAGGATTAGATAACAAAAGAGGACAGGATTAGATAACAAAAGAGGACAGGATTAGATTACAAAAGAGGACAGGATTAGATAACAAAAGAGGACAGGATTAGATAACAACTGAGAAGAGGACAGGATTAGATAACAACAGAGGACAGGATTAGATAACAACTGAGAAGAGGACAGGATTAGATAACAAAAGAGGACAGGATTAGATAACAACTGAGAAGAGGACAGGATTAGATAACAACAGAGGACAGGATTAGATAACAACTGAGAAGAGGACAGGATTAGATAACAAAAGAGGACAGGATTAGATAACAACAGAGGACAGGATTAGATAACAACTGAGAAGAGGACAGGATTAGATAACAAAAGAGGACAGGATTAGATAACAACTGAGAAAAAGACAGGATTAGATAACAAATGAGAAGGGGACCGGATTAGATAACAACAGAGGACAGGATTAGATAACAAATGAGAAGGGGACAGGATTAGATAACAACTGAGAAGAGGACAGGATTAGATAACAAATGAGAAGAGGACAGGATTAGATAACAACAGAGGACAGGATTAGATAACAACTGAGAAGGGGACAGGATTAGATAACAACTGAGAAGAGGACAGGATTAGATAACAAAAGAGGACGGGATTAGATAACAACTGAGAAGAGGACAGGATTAGATAACAAAAGAGGACAGGATTAGATAACAACTGAGAAGAGGACAGGATTAGATAACAACAGAGGACAGGATTAGATAACAACTGAGAAGGGGACAGGATTAGATAACAACTGAGAAGAGGACAGGATTAGATAACAAATCAGGACAGGATTAGATAACAAAAGAGGACAGGATTAGATAACAAAAGAGGACAGGATTAGATAACAAATGAGGACAGGATTAGATAACAACTGAGAAGGGGACAGGATTAGATAACAAAAGAGGACAGGATTAGATAACAAAAGAGGACAGGATTAGATAACAAATGAGGACAGGATTAGATAACAACTGAGAAGAGGACAGGATTAGATAACAAATCAGGACAGGATTAGATAACAAACGAGGACAGGATTAGATAACAGATGAGAAGGGGACAGGATTAGATAACAAATGAGAAGGGGACAGGATTAGATAACAAATGAGAAGGGGACAGGATTAGATAACAAATGAGAAGGGGACAGGATTAGATAACAAATGAGAAGGGGACAGGATTAGATAACAAATGAGAGGGGTACAAGATTAGATAACAAAAGAGGACAGGATTAGATAACAAATGAGGACAGGATTAGATAACAAATGAGAAGGGGACAGGATTAGATAACAAATGAGAAGGGGACAGGATTAGATAACAAATGAGAAGGGGACAGGATTAGATAACAAATGAGAAGGGGACAGGATAAGATAACAAATGAGAAGGGGACAGGATTAGATAACAAATGAGAAGGGGACAGGATTAGATGACAAATGAGAAGGGGACAGGATTAGATAACAAATGAGAAGGGGACAGGATTAGAAAACAAATGAGAAGGGGACAGGATTAGATAACAAATAAGGACAGGATTAGATAACAAATGAGAAGGGGACAGGATTAGATAACAAATGAGAAGGAGACAGGATTAGATAACAAATGAGGACAGGATTAGATAACAAATGAGGACAGGATTAGATAACAAATGAGAAGGGGACAGGATTAGATAACAAATGAGAAGGGGACAGGATTAGATAACAAATGAGAAGGGGACAGGATTAGATAACAAATGAGAAAGGGACAGGATTAGATAACAAATGAGAAAGGGACAGGATTAGATAACAAATGAGGACAGGATTAGATAACAAATGAGAAGGGGACAGGATTAGATAACAGATGAGAAGGGGACAGGATTAGATAACAAATGAGAAGGGGACAGGATTAGATAACAAATGAGAAAGGGACAGGATTAGATAACAAATGAGGACAAGATTAGATAACAAATGAGAAGGGGACAGGATTAGATAACAAATGAGAAGGGGACAGGATTAGATAACAAATGAGAAGGGGACAGGATTAGATAACAAATGAGGACAGGATTAGATAACAAATGAGGACAGGATTAGATAACAAATGAGGACAGGATTAGATAATAAATGAGAAGGGGACAGGATTAGATAACAAATGAGAAGGGGACAGGATTAGATAACAAATGAGAAAGGGACAGGATTAGATAACAAATGAGAAGGGGACAGGATTAGATAACAAATGAGAAGGGGACAGGATTAGATAACAAATGAGGACAGGATTAGATAAGAAATGAGAATGGGACAGGATTAGATAACAAATGAGAAGGGGACAGGATTAGATAACAAATGAGAAGGGGACAGGATTAGATAACAAATGAGGACAGGATTAGATAAGAAATGAGAAGGGGACAGGATTAGATAACAAATGAGAAGGTGACAGAATTAGATAACAAATGAGGACAGGATTAGATAACAGATGAGAAGGGGACAGGATTAGATAACAAATGAGAAGGGGACAGGATTAGATGACAAATGAGAAGGGGACAGGATTAGATAAGAAATGAGAAGGGGACAGGATTAGATGACAAATGAGAAGGGGACAGCATTAGATAACAAATGAGGACAGGATTAGATAACAGATGAGAAGGGGACAGGATTAGATAACAAATGAGAAGGTGACAGAATTAGATAACAAATGAGAAGGGGACAGGATTAGATAACAAATGAGGACAGAATTAGATAACAAATGAGAACAGGATTAGATAACAAATGAGGACAGAATTAGATAACAGATGAGAAGGGGACAGGATTAGATAACAGATGAGGACAGGATTAGATAACAAATGAGAAGGGGACAGGATTAGATAACAGATGAGGACAGGATTAGATAACAAATGTGGACAGGATTAGATAACAGATGAGAAGGGGACAGGATTAGATAACAAATGAGAAGGGGACAGGATTAGATAACAGATGAGGACAGGATTAGATAACAAATGAGAAGGGGACAGGATTAGATAACAAATGAGAACAGGATTAGATAACAAATGTGGACAGGATTAGATAGCAAATGAGGACAGGATTAGATAACAAATGTGGACAGGATTAGATAACAAATGAGAAGGTGACAGAATTAGATAACAAATGAGGACAGAATTAGATAACAAATGAGAACAGGATTAGATAACAAATGAGGACAGAATTAGATAACAAGTGAGAAGGGGACAGGATTAGATGACAAATGAGAAGGGGACAGCATTAGATAACAAATGAGGACAGGATTAGATAACAAATGTGGACAGGATTAGATAACAGATGAGAAGGGGACAGGATTAGATAACAAATGAGGACAGGATTAGATAACAAATGTGGACAGGATTAGATAACAAATGAGGACAGGATTAGATAACAGATGAGAAGGGGACAGGATTAGATAATAGATGAGGACAGGATTAGATAACAAATGTGGACAGGATTAGATAACAGATGAGAAGGGGACAGGATTAGATAACAAATGAGGACAGGATTAGATAACAAATGTGGACAGGATTAGATAACAAATGAGGACAGGATTTGATAACAAATGAGATGGGGACCGGATTAGATAACAGATGAGAAGGGGACAGGATTAGATAACAAATGAGAAAGGGACCGGATTAGATAACAGATGAGAAGGGGACAGAATTAGATAACAAATGAGAACAGGATTAGATAACAAATGAGGACAGAATTAGATAACAAATGAGGACAGGATTAGATAGCAAATGAGGACAGGATTAGATAACAAATGAGGACAGAATTAGATAACAAATGAGAAGGGGACAGGATTAGATAACAAATGAGGACAGAATTAGATAACAAATGAGAACAGGATTAGATAACAAATGAGGACAGAATTAGATAACATGTGAGAAGGGGACAGGATTAGATGACAAATGAGAAGGGGACAGCATTAGATAACAAATGAGGACAGGATTAGATAACAAATGTGGACAGGATTAGATAACAGATGAGAAGGGGACAGGATTAGATAACAAATGAGGACAGGATTAGATAACAAATGTGGACAGGATTAGATAACAAATGAGGACAGGATTAGATAACAGATGAGAAGGGGACAGGATTAGATAACAGATGAGGACAGGATTAGATAACAAATGTGGACAGGATTAGATAACAGATGAGAAGGGGACAGGATTAGATAACAAATGAGGACAGGATTAGATAACAAATGTGGACAGGATTAGATAACAAATGAGGACAGGATTTGATAACAAATGAGATGGGGACCGGATTAGATAACAGATGAGAAGGGGACAGGATTAGATAACAAATGAGAAAGGGACCGGATTAGATAACAGATGAGAAGGGGACAGAATTAGATAACAAATGAGAACAGGATTAGATAACCAATGAGAAGGGGAGAGGATTAAATAACAAATGAGAAGGGGACAGGATTAGATAACAAATGAGGAGGGGACAGGATTAGATAACAAATGAGGACAGGATTAGATAACAAATGAGAAGGGGACAGGATTAGATAACAAATGAGAAGGGGACAGGATTAGATAACAAATGAGAAGGGGACAGGATTAGATAACAGATGAGAAGGGGACAGGATTAGATAACAAATGAGAAGAGGACAGGATTAGATAACAAATGAGAAGGGGACAGGATTAGATAACAAATGAGAAGGGGACAGGATTAGATAACAAATGAGAAGGGGGCAGGATTAGATAACAGATGAGAAGGGGACAGGATTAGATAACAAATGAGGACAGGATAAGATAACAAATGAGAGGGGGACAAGATTAGATAACAAATGAGAAGGGGACAGGATTAGATAACAAATGAGGACAGGATTAGATAGCAAATGAGAAGGGGACAGGATTAGATAACAAATGAGAAGGGGACAGGATTAGATAACAAATGAGAAAGGGACAGGATTAGATAACAGATGAGAAGGGGACAGGATTAGATAACAAATGAGAAGGGGGCAGGATTAGATAACAGATGAGAAGGGGACAGGATTAGATAACAAATGAGGACAGGATTAGATAACAAATGAGAAGGGGACAAGATTAGATAACAGATGAGAAGGGGACAGGATTAGATAACAAATGAGGACAGGATTAGATAACAAATGAGGACAGGATTAGATAAGAAATGAGAAAGGGACAGGATTAGATAAAAAATAAGAAGGCGACAGCATTAGATAACAAATGAGAAGGGGACAGGATTAGATAACAAATGAGAAGGGGACAGGATTATATAACAAATAAGAAAGGGACATGATTAGATAACAAATGAGAAGGGGACAGGATTATATAACAAATAAGAAGAGGACATGATTAGATAACAGATGAGAAGGGGACAGAATTAGATAACAAATAAGAAGGGGACAGGATTAGATAACAAATGAGAAGAGGACAGGATTAGATAACAAATGAGAAGGGGACAGGATTAGATAACAAATGAGAAGGGGACAGGATTAGATAACAAATGAGAAGGGGACAGGATTAGATAACAAATGAGAAGGGGACAGGATTAGATAACAGATGAGAAGAGGACAGGATTAGATAACAAATGAGAAGGGGACAGGATTAGATAACAAATGAGAAGGGGACAGGATTAGATAACAAATGAGAAGGGGACAGGATTAGATAACAAATGAGAAGGGGACAGAATTAGATAAGAAATGAGAAGGGGACAGGATTAGATAAGAAATGAGAAGGGGACAGGATTAGATAACAAATGAGGACAGGATTAGATAACAAATGAGGACAGGATCAGATAACAAATGAGGACAGGATTAGATAACGAATGAGGACAGGATTAGATAACAAATGAGAAGGGGACAGGATTAGATAAGAAATGAGAAGGGGACAGGATTAGATAAGAAATGAGAAGGGGACAAGATTAGATAACAAATGAGGACAGGATTAGATAACAAATGAGAAGGGGACAGAATTAGATAAGAAATGAGAAGGGGACAGGATTAGATAAGAAATGAGAAGGGGACAAGATTAGATAACAAATGAGGACAGGATTAGATAACAAATGAGGACAGGATTAGATAACAAATGAGGACAGGATTAGATAACAAATGAGGACAGGATTAGATAACGAATGAGGACAGGATTAGATAACAAATGAGAAGGGGACAGGATTAGATAACAAATGAGAAGGGGACAGGATTAGATAACAAATGAGGACAGGATTAGATAACAGATGAGAAGAGGACAGAATTAGATAACAAATGAGAAGGGGACAGGATTAGATAACGATGAGAAGGGGACAGGATTAGATAACAAATGAGAAGGGGACAGGATTAGATAACAAATGAGAAGGGGACAGGATTAGATAACAAATGAGAAAGGGACAGGATTAGATAAAAAATGAGGACAGGATTAGATAACAAATGAGGACAGGATTAGATAACGAATGAGGACAGGATTAGATAACAAATGAGGACAGGATTAGATAACAGATGAGAAGGGGACAGGATTAGATAACAGATGAGAAGGGGACAGGATTAGATAACAGATGAGAAGGGGACAGGATTAGATAACAAATGAGAAGGGGACAGGATTAGATGACAAATGAGAAGGGGACAGGATTAGATGACAAATGAGGACATGATTAGATAACAAATGAGGACAGGATTAGATGACAAATGAGGAGGGGACAGGATTAGATAACAAATGAGAATGGGACAGGATTAGATGACAAATGAGAAGGGGACAGGATTAGATGACAAATGAGAAGGGGACAGGATTAGATGACAAATGAGGACATGATTAGATAACAAATGAGGACAGGATTAGATGACAAATGAGGACAGGATTAGATAACAAATGAGAAGGGGACAGGATTAGATAACAAACGAGAAGGGGACAGGATTAGATAACAAATGAGAAGGGGACAGGATTAGATAACAAATGAGAAGGGGACAGGATTAGATAACAATTGAGGACAGGATTAGATAACAAATGATAAAAGGACAGGATTTGATAACAAATGAGAAGGGGACAGGATTAGATAACAAATGAGAAGGGGACAGGATTAGATAACAAATGAGAAGGGGACAGGATTAGATAACAAATGAGAAGGGGACAGGATTAGATAACAAATGAGAAGGAGACAGGATTAGATAACGAATGAGAAGGGGACAGGATTAGATAACAGATGAGAAGAGGACAGGATTAGATAACAAATGAGAAGGGGACAGGATTAGATAACAAATGAGAAGGGGACAGGATTAGATAACAAATGAGAAAGGGACAGGATTAGATAACAATTGATAAAAGGACAGGATTTGATAACAAATGAGAAGGGGACAGGATTAGATAACAGATGAGAGGGGGGTAGGATTAGATAACAAACGAGGACAGGATTAGATAACAAACGAGAACATGATTACAAGGAAGTACAGGATTTTATTTATACATCAATGTAAGTCTAGTGACTACGTGTAACTTATATATGACCGTACACCTCGACAAGTTTCTATTAAATGCATACCAACATTTAATCATTTTTTTTCAAATCAGCTGGGTGTATGGTTTTATCATTTGATATTTATATCCTAATATATACATGATCTTAATGAATTTTCATTTCATCAATTCACATGTTATTTACGTAATTAATCTTGATAAGGTTTGTAGACAAATTTACAAAAATACCAATATAAAAAAAACTGTTGCGTAGGAACTTAATGATTCGAAACTGATTACAAAATCACCATTCACATTTAAAATGTAAATATATTATATATGATTGTCATATATACTTTAAAACACAAGTATCAAAATTTTTGTTCCCTGAAAAAAATGTACAAAATTTGATACTGAATAGAATGTTTGTAAAAAAATCTAAGACATTAATTATGTAAATATACACATTCATAAACCATTGAAATAAATATATATACATTCATAAACCATTGAGATATATTCCATAAACCATTGCAATAAATATCTATACATTCATAAACCATTGAGATATATTCCATAACCATTGCAATAAATATCTATACATTCATAAACCATTGAGATGAATATATACACATCCATAAACCATTGAGATAAGTATACCCATTCATAAACCATTGAGATAAATATATACACATCCATAAACCATTGAGATAAGTATACCCATTCATAAACCATTGAACACTGCTGTGATGATATTGGAACATGTCGTTACAATAGTTAAAACCTAAATGTCACATTACTTCAATGTCATATTGACAAACGTCACATCACCTTATTAAAAGGTTACAATACTTAAATAAACAATATACATTATATAATATAAACTTTACATTATTTAAATGTCACATTACTTAAATGTCACATCATCTTATTAAAACGTTACAATACTTAAACAATAAACGTTACATTATTTACATGGCTCATTCCTTAAATGTTGCATTTCTTAGACGTTACATTACTTAAACGTCTCAATACTTAAATAAACAATAAACTTTACATTATTTGAACGTTACATTATTTTAACGTCACATTGGTTAAACGTTACATGACTAAACGTTTCATTACTCAAACATTAAATTAGCTAAATGTTAAATTACAAATAAGACCACAGAAATTTGATGTCGCAGTGATCATAGTGACAATTCGCCTATAAGATGATAAGAACACATGGAGCACACACAGTAACATGTATCACTGCTAACGGAAAATGTGACTTAATAAACAAGTGGAAAATGAGCAATAGATGTTATCTAGTCTGATGTTTGTTTATTGTGACTACTATAACAAACATACTACTACAAACATTTACATAGCCCATTATCTAATCGGTAAAATAATTCTGATGAGCTTATAAACTCACGTTATATGTTATGATAATACTGCATATTTTCCGTTATGTACAGAACATTTATAACAAATATCTACACAAGTAAATATATGCTAAGATATACAGAACGTTTGCTTGAGATTGGAAAAGCAGATATAAGCAGGTAAGTTTCAATATACCTGAATTTGGCCATGGTGTTCGCTTCCTGGTCACAGAAGGCAAGCTGTTTCACAAAGTTGCCTATTTGAAACCACGGTTATCGGTTACAGTACAAGAGCTTGGTTTTACAAGGCTTGTAACTTTTTTGTCGTTATATTGGAATCGTCAAATCTCCACTAACAATGAACATTAACCGAAATAGACTTAAACTTCAATTATGATCATATTTATCTCAAGTGTTGTTTTACAATGTATGAGATAAGAATACATGTTATGTATTACTGCAAATATATCCTGATCACATTAAAATAAATAATTTTGATATAAATTAAGGTGTTACGGATACAATATCGATATCAACATGTTACTGATAAATACAATATCGATATAAATTAATGTATTACTGATAAATACAATATCGATATTAACATGTTACTGATAAATACAATATCTATATCAACATGTTACTGATAAATACAATACCGATATTAACATGTTACTGATAAATACAATATCGATATCAACATGTTACTGATAAATACAATACCGATATTAACATGTTACTGATAAATACAATATCGATATTAACATGTTACTGATAAATACAATATCGATATCAACATGTTACTGATAAATACAATACCGATATAAATTAACGTGTTACTGATAAATACAATATCGATATTAACATGTTACTGATAAATACAATATCGGTATAAATTAACGTGTTACTGATAAATACAATATCGGTATAAATTAACGTGTTACTGATAAATACAATATCGATATTAACATGTTACTGATGAATACAATATCGATATCAACATGTTACTGATAAATACAATATCGATATTAACATGTTACTGATAAATACAATATCGATATTAACATGTTACTGATAAATACAATACCGATATAAATTAACGTGTTACTGATAAATACAATATCGATATTAACATGTTACTGATAAATACAATATCGGTATAAATTAACGTGTTACTGATAAATACAATATCGGTATAAATTAACGTGTTACTGATAAATACAATATCGATATTAACATGTTACTGATGAATACAATATCGATATCAACATGTTACTGATAAATACAATATCGGTATAAATTAACGTGTTACTGATAAATACAATATCGGTATAAATTAACGTGTTACTGATAAATACAATATCGATATTAACATGTTACTGATAAATACAATATCGGTATAAATTAACGTGTTACTGATAAATACAATACCGATATAAATTAACATGTTACTGATAAATACAATACCGATATAAATTAACGTGTTACTGATAAATACAATATCGATATTAACATGTTACTGATGAATACAATATCGATATCAACATGTTACTGATAAATACAATATCGGTATAAATTAACGTGTTACTGATAAATACAATATCGGTATAAATTAACGTGTTACTGATAAATACAATATCGATATTAACATGTTACTGATAAATACAATATCGGTATAAATTAACGTGTTACTGATAAATACAATACCGATATAAATTAACATGTTACTGATAAATACAATACCGATATAAATTAACGTGTTACTGATAAATACAATATCGATATTAACATGTTACTGATAAATACAATATCGGTATAAATTAACGTGTTACTGATAAATACAATATCGGTATAAATTAACGTGTTACTGATAAATACAATATCGGTATAAATTAACGTGTTACTGATAAATACAATATCGATATTAACATGTTACTGATGAATACAATATCGATATAAATTAACGTGTTACTGATAAATACAATATCGGTATAAATTAACGTGTTACTGATAAATACAATACCGATATAAATTAACGTGTTACTGATAAATACAATATCGATATAAATTAACGTGTTACTGATAAATACAATATCGATATTAACATGTTACTGATAAATACAATATCGGTATAAATTAACGTGTTACTGATAAATACAATATCGGTATAAATTAACGTGTTACTGATAAATACAATACCGATATAAATTAACGTGTTACTGATAAATACAATATCGATATTAACATGTTATTGATAAATACAATATCGATATTAACATGTTATTGATAAATACAATATCGATATTAACATGTTATTGATAAATACAATATCGATATAAATTAACGTGTTACTGATAAATACAATATCGGTATAAATTAACGTGTTACTGATAAATACAATATCGGTATAAATTAACGTGTTACTGATAAATACAATATCGGTATAAATTAACGTGTTACTGATAAATACAATATCGGTATAAATTAACGTGTTACTGATAAATACAATATCGATATTAACATGTTACTGATAAATACAATACCGATATAAATTAACGTGTTATTGAGAAATACAATACCGATATAAATTAACGTGTTATTGATAAATACAATATCGATATTAACATGTTATTGATAAATACAATATCGATATTAACATGTTACTGATAAATACAATATCGATATTAACATGTTATTGATAAATACAATACCGATATAAATTAGCATGTTATTGATAAATACAATACCGATATAAATTAGCATGTTATTGATAAATACAATACCGATATAAATTAACATGTTATTGATAAATACAATACCGATATAAATTAGCATGTTATTGATAAATACAATACCGATATAAATTAACATGTTATTGAGAAATACAATACCGATATAAATTAACGCGTTACTGATAAATACAATACCGATATAAATTAACATGTTATTGATAAATACAATACCGATATAAATTAGCATGTTATTGATAAATACAATACCGATATAAATTAACATGTTATTGAGAAATACAATACCGATATAAATTAACGTGTTACTGATAAATACAATACCGATATAAATTAACGTGTTACTGATAAATACAATACCGATATAAATTAACGTGTTACTGATAAATACAATACCGATATAAATTAACGTGTTACTGATAAATACAATACCGATATAAATTAACGTGTTATTGATAAATACAATACCGATATAAATTAACGTGTTACTGATAAATACAATACCGATATAAATTAACGTGTTACTGATAAATACAATACCGATATAAATTAGCATGTTATTGATAAATACAATACCGATATAAATTAGCGTGTTATTGATAAATACAATACCGATATAAATTAACGTGTTACTGATAAATACAATACCGATATAAATTAACGTGTTACTGATAAATACAATACCGATATAAATTAACGTGTTATTGATAAATACAATACCGATATAAATTAACGTGTTATTGATAAATACAATACCGATATAAATTAACGTGTTACTGATAAATACAATACCGATATAAATTAACGTGTTACTGATAAATACAATACAGATATAAATTAATGTATTACTAATAAATACAATATCTATTTCAAAACAAGTTATTGTTACCTCTACAATGATTTTATTCAATACCTATTCATCGGCCATTGTCAATGTGCCTGGCCATACTATAAACTACTGGTTTCCACACCCTGGTGAACTGGAGTAGAATTCAACAATAGAAAAATCATAGATGTTGATATAAGCTCCAAACATCCACACAGGAAACTGATATGTAACATGCACTTAGTTGCTCGGTCATCCTTTTGTTAAAGAGCTTTAATCGTCATCTCGGGTTTCTCGACCAAGATTAACTTATCCTTGACTCCCAACAAGGTAGGCCCATTTGATCGCTGCCACATATTTCCCCCTAGTATTTCTTACGTTTAAAAGCTGTAATACAATGTTTATAGTATCCTTTACAATAGGAGTGTCGCTGCGAACATCTGGTAATTTTAACATACCTATTTCATAGTGTCCTTTCCTTTAATTACTCCTAGCAAAGGTCAGAATATTTGTAACGAATACATTTATAATGAAAGTAAAAGATGGTTTAAATCTAGTGTAGTAATGACCTTAAACCCCCCCTACCAGCACGTGAAGTAACACCACTGCACACGTGTACACTGTTACTTAAATCTATGTGCATTTTTTCGACAGAATTAATAATTATGGCGAATTCCCATGAAATATATTACCGCTTAATCGAGTCTATCATTACAAACGTAGCCGTCAGCACAATCCCGTCCGGTGTAAGGACATAGAGAGCGGAGGAGGCCGCGGGATAACGCTCCTGTCGACCCTGTCTCCTCCCTATAAACACCTGTGTTTCCCGGTAACCTGAGATTCAAACTATATTTTAATAGCATCGTACCTATTGTAGAATAAGGCACGCGCAACTCTTCATCGCCAGCCACAATACGGAATCAACTATTGTTCTGTAAAGTGACATTCACAGATTACAATGTATTTGTAAGATTCATTGTTTCCTATAGTGAATGGTTTGATAGGGAAAACAGGAAACGACAGTTCCTAAAACAGCATTGGTGAAGTCTTATAGACTACCATCGTAATGGAGAAGGTAGCAATTAGGCGCTCACCAAGTCTGTAGAAATTTATATTGCTTTAATCTACACACTAATGTGATATATCTATAAGTAAGATTATTTTTAATCTTAATCATCTTAAACAATTCACTATTTCGTCAGCTGTAAGATGTGTATAAATTCATATATGCATACATTCTTATAAATACTGAACTATCTTTACTATTCAAACCGAAAATGCTGTAAGCCTAGTTTCAAAACATCACATTATTATACCGTTTGACGCTAAAGAATTAGCTAATCTCTGTGAAGCATAATTTTATCACATATCTATAAAATATTATTTCGTTTTTGTTTTGTTTTGTTGTTTGTTGTTGTTGTTGTTTGTTGTTGTTGTTGTTGTTTGATGTTGATTTTTAATCAATACAATAATGTAAACCACAAAGTAGTGACAATTGTAAAGATACTGCCAAGTATTCAGTAAATGACAGCAAAATAGAGTACCACCTTGACTTAACCCCGTGAACTAGTTCATGTTGTAATAGAGTTGTACATTAAACGCATGCAGTATCGTATGCTACAACTGCATGATATATTTCACATTGTAATATCATATATAGACGATTTGGACCGAATAAGTATTGATTTATCATTTTACATTGAAGTAAAGTTATATTAACATCTTCCTTGGACGTACATAAACATTTATACAACAATAGGTAGAGCAGGAAATGATGAACAATAGATCATATATGAATGTAATATACAGATGGGAATCTATTTATAGCATAACACGTATTAATGACGGAAAAGGATCTTTTTAATATATTCTTAACGGCCAGTCAAGATGATAAAGGCGATTAGGGCCTATAAATATTGTGAGAAAGACTATTTTTGCTTTACATTATTCAACTGATACGCGTATATTTGGTATTATATAAGAAGGGACAACCTCGGTATGTATATCGGGCATGTTAGTGCATTCGAGTACATGTGTCAAGGTTCATTCCAGTTCAGTTTAACTTTCATACTAATTGTACTGATACCATGCTACTCAGTGCGTTATATTGTAATGGTGATTTACCTGCTACATAGATCATTACAACTCCGGAGAATCAATATTCCTCCAATCAACCCAGTAAATCGGCCTGAGTTTGGAAGGTCCTGGACAAATTTTTACGAGTCAGATCTATCTGATACTCTTTGAAAGTAAAGACAATCTAGCTTTTGCATTCAGCGTTGATGGCAGATATGTAATTTCTATGAAAACATGCTGAAATGTCCCTGGTTTCTAGTTACAGTCTTGTGAAATCGTATATCAGTCTCATTCTAGTTTGACTTATACAATTAATTTACCAATTACAACGAGTGGTAGGACTTTTATTCTGTTGATTTTATTCCTTTTATTTGCAGTAACTTTGTATTCGGTCCAATAGATACTTACAACTTACTGAAAATCATAGTTTGACCCCAATGACCTTCACAGTGTTGATAGGCTATTACGAACTCATAGCTAACTACTATAGTTTACAGTATATAAACTTCCTGTACAAAGTGACAAAGTATGAATCCGTCTGGATGTTTTGTACGGTGGATATAAACAAGATTAAACATTAACTCATCCAGCCATGGAATTCTCAATGAAGACATTGATCATGCATTCACATCTTGAAAGATTTCCAATAATTGTGACATGGTAACAAGCAGACTGATATATTAGATTGATGTGATAACATCGTGTAATGTACATGTATATATTGTTTTGTTGACATTTATAACGATCAAAACGAATCAAAACTACCGATGCTATATCAATATACCCCAACACTAAGTAAACTTGGTAAGCTGGTAAGCTGGTAATATTGTAGAAATGTATCAATATACCCCAACAATAGGTAAACTTGGTAAGCTGGTAAGCTGGTAATATTGTAGAAATGTATTAGTATACCGCAACACTAGGTAAGCTTAGTATCTGGTAAGTTGGTAATATTGTAGTAATGTATCAATATACATAACACTAGGTAAACTTGGTAAGCTGGTAAGCTGGTAATATTGTAGAAATGTATCATTATACCGCAACAAGGTAAGCTGGGAATCTGGTAAGCTGGTAATATTGTAGAAATGTATCAATATACCCCTACACTATGATGGTTTACATTTTTCTGCATTTTCATGAATTATCAAACCGCTTTATCTATGTCAAGCATCCAAATTAAGAAACATATATACCAGTTATATATTCTTTCAAACAATTGATCGGGAGCAGATCTGACAGAGGGTTAGCCTATATCCCAGTTTAAATAACAACGTCACTTTTTAGTGGACGTTTTTTATTATAACAAACCCATTTGATCTGATAATTAAAGTCATTGCAACAAGAAATTGAAAACCGCACAATATTTTGTTAGTATATTTATTTTCTGTTATTTGACTCAAGAAAAAGATAATACATTGGTCGTGGAATATCATGTATAACAAATTTTGAAACGTTATTATATAATAATTGACACTTAAAATGTCTAAAACATTAGCTCTGTACATGGTATTGTCGTGGCTCTAAGTATTAAGGGAACAAACGCCAAGAGGGGTAAAAATCCGGCTGAAATACGTCATATGTGTACACATGTATACAGAACATTGGGGTGTTCTACAACTAAACTGCTATCTGACCTTTTGACCTCCTGCTTACCAATGCAAAGCCGATGTCAGAACCAAGATAAGAACAGAATATTGTCCTAAAAAGTAGTTCATTAACATATATCTTAATCATTCTAAACATCGGTCGTTTGGGGTCCAGTCAGGTAATGTCAATGACGTATTATTTACGTAAATATCGATCTATTTATAGTACATACCGAATTGTTAAACAATAGACGTGTATGTAAAGATATGTATTACTTATCACTACGACTAGTATAGATACAAACATACCGAAGAAATCACCCTGGCAAATATACTCAGATTACACAACGTTTGTATATTAACGTGTAAATAAATAAATAAATAAAAATGTAAGCAGAATTATCTGGGGAGGCTTTCTGAGCTTGGAGAGGCTTTCTGAGCTTGGAGAGGCTTTCTGAGCTTGGAGAGGCTTTCTGAGCTCGGGAAAATCTGAAATGCACTTTTACATTTTGTATTTTAACAACAATTAGATTATAGATAATTTGTTGTTTTAAGTTCGCGTGAAGATTATTTTAGGTCGTTAAAATAAAAAAAAAAAAACAGCGATGAAAAAATGACTATAAAGCAGTGAGCAGCACAGAAGAGAACAAATGAAAAATTGAAATTATATTTAGAATATTAAACTGATCTGCATTATAATGTATAAGACAATATAGAAGCAAAATAACAATGTATTATCTATTCTATTGGACCATGTGTTCTTGAAGGGAATAATCTAAACAATACATATATATGGTCAGTTGTTCCTGGAGAGAAAACATATCTCATCATTAATACCTATAGGACTATGTGTTACTGGAGAGGAATCATATCTCACTATCAATATCTATAGGACCATGTGTTCCTGGAGAGAACACATATCTCACTATCAATATCTATAGGACCATGTGTTCCTAGAGGGGAATCATATCTTACTATCAATATCTATAGGACCATGTGTTCCTAGAGGGGAATCATATCTCACTATCAATATCTATAGTACCATGTGTTCCTGGAGAGAAAACGTATCTCACTATCAATATCTATAGGACCATGTGTTCCTAGAGGGGAATCATATCTCACTATCAATATCTATAGGACCATGTGTTCCTAGAGGGGAATCATATCTTACTATCAATATCTATAGGACCATGTGTTCCTAGAGGGGAATCATATCTTACTATCAATATCTATAGGACCATGTGTTCCTAGAGGGGAATCATATCTCACTATCAATATCTATAGGACCATGTGTTCCTAGAGGGGAATCATATCTCACTATCAATATCTATAGGACCATGTGTTCCTAGAGGGGAATCATATATCACTATCAATATCTATAGGACCATGTGTTCCTAGAGGGGAATCACATCTCACTATCAATATCTATAGGACCATGTGTTCCTAGAGGGGAATCATATATCACTATCAATATCTATAGGACCATGTGTTCCTAGAGGGGAATCATATCTCACTATCAATATCTATAGGACCATGTGTTCCTAGAGGGGAATCACATCTCACTATCAATATCTATAGGACCATGTGTTCCTAGAGGGGAATCATATCTCACTATCAATATCTATAGGACCATGTGTTCCTAGAGGGGAATTATATCTCACTATCAATATCTATAGGACCATGTGTTCCTGGAGAGTAAACATATCTCACTATCAATATCTATAGGACCATGTGTTCCTAGAGGGGAATCATATCTCACTATCAATATCTATAGGACCATGTGTTCCTAGAGGGGAATCATATCTCACTATCAATATCTATAGGACCATGTGTTATTGGAGAGAAATCATATCTCACTATCAATATCTATAGGACCATGTGTTCCTAGAGGGGAATCATATCTCACTATCAATATATATAGGACCATGTGTTCCTAGAGGCGAATCGTATCTCACTATCAATATCTATAGGACCATGTGTTCCAAGAGGGGAATCATATCTCACTATCAATATCTATAGGACCATGTGTTCCTAGAGGGGAATCATATCTCACTATCAATATCTATAGGACCATGTGTTCCTAGAGGGGAATCATATCTCACTATCAATATCTATAGGACCATGTGTTCCTGGAGAGAAATCATATCTCACTATCAATATCTATAGGACCATGTGTTTCTAGAGGGGAATCATATCTCACTATCAATATCTATAGGACCATGTGTTCCTAGAGGGGAATCATATCTCACTATCAATATCTATAGGACCATGTGTTCCTGGAGAGAAAACATATCTCACTATCAATATCTATAGGACCATGTGTTCCTAGAGAGAAAACATATCTCACTATCAATATCTATAGGACCATGTGTTCCTGGAGGGGAATCATATCTCACTATCAATATCTATAGGACCATGTGTTCCTGGAGAGAAAACATATCTCACTATCAATATCTATAGGACCATGTGTTCCTAGAGGGGAATCATATCTCACTATCAATATCTATAGGACCATGTGTTCCTAGAGGGGAATCATATCTCACTATCAATATCTATAGGGACCATGTGTTCCTGGAGAGAAATCATATCTCACTATCAATATCTATAGGACCATGTGTTACTGGAGAGAAATCATATCTCACTATCAATATCTATAGGACCATGTGTTGTTTCTGGAGGGAAAACATATCTCACTATCAATATCTATAGGACTATGTGTTGTTTCTGGAGGGAAAACATATTGCTTTACCATTATCTGTAGCATATTCATAGACGACATCAGCAATATAAGAATAAGTCCATTATCTCATATTTCCAAAATAAAAATGGGTACGGAGAACACAGATAACTTAGCCATCAGTCATAGTTACAATAAATGAAAATGTTTAACTCCATATCGCATAAAAAAAGTAATACTCAGAAAGCTAGCACCGTTTACAAGTCGTGAATTTTGAACATTTATCGTCTCGCAGTATTTTATAAGCTGCTGTGTTTCAGACCTACATTTGTTTTGGAATGCTTCCTATCTACAAACAACGAAATAACAAAGATAAATTATCTTTTGTTGTCTTGATTTATTTACTAAACTTACAAACATTATCTTCCGTACTTCCCAGTGATCAGTGAAACATACATTGCGAGTTCGAAACCTACGTGGGGCAGTTGCCATGTACTGACTGTAGGCCGGTGGTTTTTCTCCGGGTACTCCGGCTTTCCTCCACCTCCAAAACCTGGCACGTCCTTAAATGACCCTGGCTGTTAATAGGACGTTAAACAAACAAACAAACAAGTAAAACATACCAATAGTAACATCAGTAAGGACGAACATTCGGATGTGATTATTGCTGGTATCACAGATAAGCTATATACGGCTTAGCATTGTCGGGAGTGTACTCACCAATGAATTTAGTTTGTAAAGGAATAACATTTCAAATAATTGTTTGTTATATTTCACGGTAGATCAAGAAAGGAAATCCTTTGGTATTGAGAAGTGAAGAAACGGACAAGAAGGGGATTAGAAAGACTTTTTCATATGGAAATAATATCAGACGTAAGAAAAAAAGCAACTGAAGAATACTATGTGTAAATAGATTTATCATTATCCCGTGCCTTTGAAATGGATCTAAAAATCATATTAATTCAAAAGTACTATTGTATTAACGATACAAAAGACACCTCTCAATTACATTGCAACTAACCACCAAACAATAGCCAGCTCAACAATCGCCCGTAACGACTATAGTCCTGATCAATATAGTGTTTGATCCTTACCACTTATTTATCTTGGTTAACTCGCATCCTTAGCTTGGTCACAAAAAAATCGTTAAGGTATGTTTTTCATTTTTTTTTTCTGAAATCATCTTTTTTCTTCTTTCAATCGGCATTATCGATCAGCTATTTGTGAATCGGTATAGGCCTGTGTGTATAGTGAGAATGAAAGGCAATTCCGTCAATATATGGACACAAAGCAGATCACAGGCCTTTCTGTATGTCATTATAGGAGTTTCTGATCATGTGAAGGTGTTATGAGGCTTTATCTGCATATACATGTAAATATGGTCTGATATCAAAAGGGACCGACGTCAATTTATCACTAGGCTAATCCGAGCTGTCAGGAGAGCCCCACAGTAGCTCCCGCCATAACATTGATTTTTCAGCTGACTGCCGTAGAGACGAAGCATGTCTCCCTCGATACCTGTCCCAATACACCTACCTAATCCATCATCAACTCCGGCCGCTCTCTCATACAAATCAAATCGGTATTTAATTGGGCTTTCATTGTATGACACTTCATATGACTTCTTTATCAAACAAAAACAAAATCGATTCTCATTCAAATTACATTTTTGTTTTAAAATCATTGAATACAAATCATTGTTTAAATAATGTCGATCAATCGAACTAAAACTAAATTGATTTTTGTTTGGTATAAACAAATCAACAACTACTCTTAAAAGTAAACAAAGTTAAGAAAATAAAAACGATTGTGAAATGTATTTATTTACATTTTTCTTATACCAATCAATCATATTCAGGTTCGTACAATGAAGTACGTAATGTGGCAGGTTAGAGGGTAGGATTGTAATGTGACTGGTTACAGGGTAGGATTGGAATGTGACTGGTTAGAGGGTAGGATTGGAATGTGACTGGTTACAGGGTAGGATTGGAATGTGACTGGTTACAGGGTAGGATTGGAATGTGACTGGTTACAGGGTAGGATTGGAATGTGACTGGTTACAGGGTAGGATTGGAATGTGACTGGTTAGAGGGTAGGATTGGAATGTGACTGGTTAGAGGGTAGGATTGGAATGTGACTGGTTAGAGGGTAGGATTGGAATGTGACTGGTTAGAGGGTAGGATTGGAATGTGACTGGTTAGAGGGTAGGATTGGAATATGACTGGTAAGAGGGTAGGATTGTGATGGAGCTTGTTAGAGGGTAGGATTGTGATGTAACTAGTTAGAGGGTAGGATTGTGATGTAACTAGTTAGAGGGTAGGATTGTGGTGTAACTGGTTAAAGGGTAGGATTGGAATATGACTGGTTAGAGGGTAGGATTGGAATGTGACAGGTTAGATGGTAGGATTGTGATGTAACTAGTTAGAGAGTAGGATTGTGATGTATTAGGTTAGAGGGTAGGATTGGAATGTGACTGGTTAAAGGGTAGGATTGGAATGTGACTGGTTAGAGGGTAGGATTGGAATGTGACTGGTTACAGGGTAGGATTGGAATGTGACTGGTAAGAGGGTAGGATTGTGATGGAGCTTGTTAGAGGGTAGGATTGTGATGTAACTAGTTAGAGGGTAGGATTGTGATGTAACTAGTTAGAGGGTAGGATTGGAATATGACTGGCTAGAGGGTAGGATTGGAATGTGACTGGTTAGAGGGTAGGATTGGAATGTGACAGGTTAGAGGGTAGGATTGGAATGTGACTGGTTAGAGGGTAGGATTGTGATGTATTATGTTAGAGGGTAGGATTGTGATGTAACTGGCTAGATGGTAGGATTGTGATGTAACTAGTTAGAGAGTAGGATTGTGATGTAACTAGTTAGAGGGTAGGATTGTGATGTATTAGGTTAGAGGGTAGGATTGGAATGTGACTGATTAGAGGGTAGGATTGTGGTGTGACTGGTTAGAGGGTAGGATTGTGGTGTAACTAGTTAGAGGGTAGGATTGTGATGGAACTTGTTAGAGGGTAGGATTGTGATGGAGCTTGTTAGAGGGTAGGATTGTGACGTAACTGGTTAGAGGGTAGGATTGTGATGTAACTGGTTAGAGGGTAGGATTGTGACGTAACTAGTTAGAGGGTAGGATTGTGGTGTAACTAGTTAGAGGGTAGGATTGTGATGGAACTGGTTAAAGGGTAGGATTGTGATGTAGGTGGTTAGAGGGTAGGATTGTGATGTAGGTGGTTAGAGGGTAGGATTGGAATATCACTGGTTAGATGGTAGGATTGTGATTATCTGGTTAGAGGGTAGGATTATGATGTAACTAGTTAGAGGGTAGGATTGTGATGTAACTAGTTAGAGGGTAGGATTGTGGTGTAACTAGTTAGAGGGTAGGATTGTGGTGTAACTGGTTAGAAGGTAGGATTGTGGTGTAACTAGTTAGAGGGTAGGATTGTGATGTAACTAGTTAGAGGGTAGGATTGTGGTGTAACTGGTTAGAGGGTAGGATTGTGATGTAACTGGTTAGAGGGTAGGATTGTGATGTAGCTTGTTACAGGGTAGGATTGTGGTGTAACTAGTTAGAGGGTAGGATTGTGATGTAGCTTGTTACAGGGTAGGATTGTGGTGTAACTAGTTAGAGGGTATGACTGTGGTGTAACTGGTTAGAGGGTAGGATTGTGATGTAACTAGTTAGAGGGTAGGATTGTGATGTAACTGGTTACAGGGTAGGATTGTGATGTAGGTGGTTAGAAGGTAGGATTGTGATGTAACTGGTTACAGGGTAGGATTGTGATGTAACTAGTTAGAGAGTAGGATTGTGATGTAACTAGTTACAGGGTAGGATTGTGATGTAGGTGGTTAGAAGGTAGGATTGTGATGTAACTAGTTAGAGGGTAGGATTGTGATGTAACTAGTTAGAGGATAGGATTGTGATGTAATTAGTTAGAGGGTAGGATTGTGATGTAGGTGGTTAGAAGGTAGGATTGTGATGTAACTAGTTAGAGGATAGGATTGTGATGTAACTAGTTAGAGGGTAGGATTGTGGTGTAACTAGTTAGAGGGTAGGATTGTGGTGTAACTAGTTAGAGGGTAGGATTGTGTTGTAACTAGTTAGAGGGTAGGATTGTGATGTAACTAGTTAGAGGGTATGATTGTGGTGTAACTAGTTAGAGGGTAGGATTGTGATGTAACTAGTTAGAGGGTAGGATTGTGATGTAACTAGTTAGAGGGTAGGATTGTGATGTAACTAGTTAGAGGGTATGATTGTGGTGTAACTAGTTAGAGGGTAGGATTGTGATGTAACTAGTTAGAGGGTAGGATTGTGATGTAACTAGTTAGAGGGTATGATTGTGGTGTAACTAGTTAGAGGGTAGGATTGTGATGTAACTAGTTAGAGGGTAGGATTGTGATGTAACTGGTTAGAGGGTAGGATTGTGATGTAACTGGTTACAGGGTAGGATTGTGATGTAGGTGGTTAGAAGGTAGGATTGTGATGTAACTAGTTAGAGGGTAGGATTGTGATGTAACTAGTTAGAGGGTAGGATTGTGGTGTAACTAGTTAGAGGGTAGGATTGTGATGTAACTAGTTAGAGGGTAGGATTGTGATGTAACTAGTTAGAGGGTAGGATTGTGATGTAACTGGTTACAGGGTAGGATTGTGATGTAACTAGTTAGAGGGTAGGATTGTGATGTAAATGGTTAGAGGGTAGGATTGTGGTGTAACTAGTTAGAGGGTAGGATTGTGATGTAACTAGTTAGAGGGTAGGATTGTGATGTAACTAGTTAGAGGGTAGGATCGTGATGTAACTAGTTAGAGGGTAGGATTGTGATGTAACTGGTTACAGGGTAGGATTGTGATGTAACTAGTTAGAGGGTAGGATTGTGATGTAAATGGTTAGAGGGTAGGATTGTGGTGTAACTAGTTAGAGGGTAGGATTGTGATGTAACTAGTTAGAGGGTAGGATTGTGATGTAACTAGTTAGAGGGTAGGATTGTGATGTAACTAGTTAGAGGGTAGGATCGTGATGTAACTAGTTAGAGGGTAGGATTGTGGTGTAACTGGTTAGAGGGTAGGATTGTGATGTGACTAGTTAGAGGGTAGGATTGTGATGTAAATGGTTAGAGGGTAGGAGGATTGTGATTTATCTGGTTAGAGAGTAGGATTGGAATGTAATTGGTTAGAAGGTAGTGTATTGTGATGTCGAAGATTTGTGTTGGGGACGGGTAGATAATAAGCTAGCGATGTAAATTATCAAGCGTAGTATGGCGATGAGGAAGGGTAATGGGCTGTCTTTATATAAAACTGTACGCCCTAATTTTAAAACTTTACTGTTGATGTGTTGTTTTCGAATATGATAGAAATAGTGGCTTTTAATTCATTTAGAAATTTATTTCTGAACCTTTTAATTTCCTTGGGATAGAAAAGTTTTTGAAATTTAAGAGGTGAAAGTTTATCTGAACGTATTTGATGTATTTTATATACATTTCTATTTTCTGGACAAATATGTTAAACAGCAGTCATAGGTAATGGGCGGTGTAGGGAATGCGTAGCTGTTGTTATCGTAGTATATACAAGGCCTTCAGTACGCTGTTATTGATTAGATCCGGATAAGAAGTCATCGACGTGATAAAGATATGAGGTCTGTTTCATGATCGTAAACAAACACCTAATTGATATAGTTTGACATTACCAACTCACTTTACAGTTATTTATAGTTTGTTTATCAACCAGTGTGCGAGTTCTAAGCGTTTAGTATAAACTGTATACAGCTTTATAAACGCACAAAACTTATAAAGCAAAGGATTTGTTTTTTCATATAAACATATGAAACAACATTATTACCTTAATACAATAAAATGTACCTACAAATGTTCAATAATTAGTATCTCATCACACAGTTATACCTATAAGATTGGTATTCCATTTTTTTTTTTTTTTTATTATTAAATAAGGATGGGGTTTCTCAAGCCTGGCTTTTTAGGAGGGGACATCAGAATAAGTTGTTTCTGTGTCATCCGCTTATTTCATTTGGTGTTTTGTGGGTCCTATCTATTTTGTTTTTATGATAGAGATAATTATAATTGATATTAATTATTAGTTACAATTGATATTTCTTAATGTTTAATTATATATTCAAATGAAAGACAATTATGATTTAATCAATATTACAACTAACTTAAGACATTTCTGTAAAGAATATTATAATATATGATTTGTTGTATCAACTTTTAAGTATAACATAAGAAGATATTAAACTGATTTTAAAACAAATGGTTGAAAACGATTGGCTGGTGAGGTTAAGCTGCCGATACACCGAGTACCTGGAAAGAGGGAGGAGAGACCTGCTAACTCTATATATCTGAGGTTAATGGGATTCTCGTTTGATGTGAAATTAAGCCTTTGTATCAATACAACTCATCTGTTAACGTGTAGCCTTCTTTAATCCCCTATTGACTCTGAAACGTCAACAAACTGTCGGAGATATTAAAGTCCACGAAAAAAGGTCTTAAAACTTGCGATGTCATGATTATTTATTTGTCAAGTTAAACTCATAAGCGTAAACATGTCCGTGGTGTTTAGTTAAAACACGAATATTGTTATTCAGATAATGTTTTATATGAGCTGTCAATCTCATTTCTCTTTGAATAGTTCAGGGAAGCCTTTATTGTCTTCTAAATCATAATAGAGGTAGGGTAGTTAAGGGTACAGATTGGGTGATTCAACATAAGTCTAAATATCTAAATCATGATAGAGGTAGGGTACACATTGGGTGATTAAACATAAGTCTAAATATCTAAATCTGATCAGCAACAAAACCAGAAGTTCCATTTGACACCCTTTTGTGTTCTATACTTAAAACTTTCTTACATTGTTGTAAAATTGATGTATTTATTTTCTACAAATGAACCACTATAAACTATATATTCAAAGGAAGGTTAAACAATATTTCAAAATTGGGAAAAATAATTTTTTTAAAATCAGAAAATAGTACGTTATGTTTTTGTAATTTTGGACATCTGACTTGAATTAATTCTTTCTAAATGACCAGTAACGAAAAAAAGTGACTTCATATATTGTTATACGATGAATTACCACTATTTAAATGATATTTACGTAAATAAATCAGTGTAAATAAACCACTATTTCTAATAACTTCTAGATCATGTTTAAGATTCCGGAACACATAACGATGATCCACACATATTGTAATATTATTGTTATCATTAACAAGTCAAAACTGTGTCAATTATCGGCGACATATATGGCTATAGTATGCTCAGATCCAGTCTATTATAAGTTGTATATAATATAAATTTCATTGCATCTTAAAAGTAGAAACGTTGACACACATCATAGGCCTATATCTGTTATTATTTTTCGACACAAGATTAATTGGTGGCTGATTTTGGCCATGTTGCACTGTCGTAATGGCGCCCCCGTGACAGTGCGCCATGCGAAGAGCGACAGTGCGCCATGCGAAGAGCGACAATGCGCCATGCGAAGAGCGACAGTGCGCCATGCGAAAAGCGATAATGCGCCATGCGAAGTGCGACAGTGCGCCATGCGAAGAGCGACAATGCGCCAAGCGAAGAGCGACAGTGCGCCATGCGAAGAGTGACAATGCGCCAAGCGAAGAGCGACAGTGCGCCATGCGAAGAGCGACAGTGCGCCATGCGAAGAGTGACAATGCGCCAAGCGAAGAGCGACAGTGCGCCATGCGAAGAGTGACAATGCGCCTTGCATCAAAAGTACCACGCCCACGCGACAAAAATATCTCGCAAATGTGACAAGGCGACAGATTTTTATGTCACATGGCGCATTGTTGCTCTTCGCATGGCGACGCGTCAATATAACTGTACGACATGGCCGATATCAGACACCACAGGCCAGGATTGCGCCAGGATTGCCATTTACACATGCACCAGTCGTAAGGTAGTGACCGAGTTACTATACAAGATGTTGTAGGGATCATTGCGCCCCCTACCTTTAATTACAATAATGATGATAACATGTTTTAAGAACAAAGCCGTTAACGATTACGTCCTCATGTACTCACCCTTTTGTATGTGGTATGTAAGTAGTTTGGTGACATTACTTATCATAAACTTATTTAATTATAACGAGTGGATCATCTCCTAATGATCAAGTAGTGTATTTAGGAGATCATTTAATCATTCATTTCTGACGTCAGATCCTAGTTCCATTCAAACAGATGACACGGACGGGATTTTTACACATGCAAACCACAGCAGTCATCACCACTGCCATGTCGATATTCCCTATAAGCTTGATTAACGACCTTGTACCCAGGTTACCCTTCGAGGCAGCATTTGTAGCCAAAATGACGCGTATTCTTCATTTGTTCGCATGTAATGGATGAGGTCTGGAGAAATATTTCATTTTACATTCAATATTTTTTTCATTCCTATCCCACACCAGTCCCGTGGTGACGTTCGATGCACAAAATAATCCACAGGGGTTCCACTATCTGCATCTCACAAATAATAAACAACAGTTTGGATAATTGTGCGGTTTTCTCTGACTTATTGTTGGATCGAGGACAATACCATTATAAAGTCATTACAAGGATTGGTAGTTCTATCGACGAGATGAAGTGAGTTTATCCCTTTTTTCTTGCTTTGCCACATAACGACACTTGTTTTGAATTTGTAAATCCGGAACATGCCGCCTGTCGCGTAACTGCCGGAACAGGTGTCCAGTAGCCGGAGAGCTTTTAGTCCTCTCACAAAACATCCGCCTGTGGTGTGATTCAGCTGTTTATTTCCATTGCTTACTTAAGTGATCAATAAATAGTAATAAATCAGCGGAAAATAAAATTGGTCAATATTAATCTAATTTTGAGTAATACCTATTGTGGAGTATGTGTTGTATTTTGTAACGATCAAATAATGATTTGATTAAACTGCGTTCAATATCATTTCCCTGAATGGTATCTTAACAAAGCGATTATATATGTACATCGAACCTCAGTGTCATTTTCATCCTGGTAAAAGTAATTAAAATAGACACAAAAAACAAATCCAAGAAAGCACAGCCGAAAACAATGATGGAAGCAACATCACAAACTACAAGACAACTTGGTACTGGTGAGACACTGAAACAAAGGGAAAGCTACATCAGAGCTCGGTAACGCTTGAATGAAACAAAAAGACATAAACGGAAACTGGGACTGTTGCAATATAGAAATCTATAACAATGGATTGAGGAAATGCCGGTTTCCGGAAAGAAGACACAACGAACTGAAAATATCCTGAAACAAACGGTAGGGCGGCGACAGGATCTCAGGAGATATCCTAAAAAAGGAAAGACAAAAACAGGAACTGGGGAAACATAACTGAGGAAATAACAAAACAAACAGGGAACAACAACAACAAGAACTGGACGCAGGAGATATCAACAGGAAGGAATAGACTTTATGAGATGGCCCTAAAAAGGAGCGGCTTTTATAGGGAGACGGTCCTTAAAAGGAGCGGCCTTCATAGGGAGACGGTCCTTAAAAGGAGAGGCTTTTATAGGGAGATGGCCCTTAAAAGGAGCGGCCTTCATAGGGAGACGGTCCTTAAAAGGAGAGGCCTTTATAGGGAGATTGTCCTTAAAAGGAGAGGCCTTTATAGGGAGACGGTCCTTAAAAGGAGCGGCCTTCATAGGGAGACGGTCCTTAAAAGGAGAGGCCTTAATAGGGAGATTGTCCTTAAAAGGAGAGGCCTTTATAGGGAGACGGTCCTTAAAAGGGCGGCCTTTATAGGGAGATTGTCCTTAAAAGGAGAGGCCTTTATAGGGAGATGATCCTTAAAAGGAGAGGCATTTTTATATGGAGATGGCCCTTAAAAGGAGGGGCCTTTATAGGGAGACGGTCCTTAAAAGGAGAGGCCTTTATATGGAGATTGTCCTTAAAAGGAAGGGCCTTTATAGTGAGATGCTCCTTAAAAGGAGAGGCCTTTTATAGGGAGGCGGCCCTTAAAAGGAGGGGCCTTTATAGGTAGACGGCCCTTAAAAGCAGAGACCTTTATATGGAGATTACCCTAAAAAGGGGAGGCCTATATAGGGAGACGGTCCTTAAAAGGAGCGGCCTTTATAGGGAGACGGCCCTTAAAAGCAGAGGCCTTTATATGGAGATTACCCTAAAAAGGGGAGGCCTATATAGGGAGACGGTCCTTAAAAGGAGCGGCCTTTATAGGGAGACGGTCCTTAAAAGCAGAGGCCTTTATATGGAGATTACCCTAAAAAGGGGAGGCCTATATAGGGAGACGGTCCTTAAAAGGGGTGACTTTTATAGGGAGACGGTCCTTAAAAGGGGAGGCCTATATAGGGAGACGGTCCTTAAAAGGAGAGGCTTTTATAGGGAGATGGCCCTTAAAAGGGGAGGCCTATATAGGGAGACGGTCCTTAAAAGGAGAGGCTTTTATAGGGAGATGGCCCTTAAAAGGAGACGGCCCTTAAAAGGAGGGGCCTTTATAGGTAGACTGCCCTTAAAATCAGAGGCCTTTATATGGAGATTACCCTAAAAAGGGGAGGCCTATATAGGGAGACGGTCCTTAAAAGGAGCGGCTTTTATAGGGAGACGGCCCTTAAAAGCAGAGGCCTTTATATGGAGATTACCCTAAAAAGGGGAGGCCTATATAGGGAGACGGTCCTTAAAAGGAGCGGCCTTTATAGGGAGACGGTCCTTAAAAGCAGAGGCCTTTATATGGAGATTACCCTAAAAAGGGGAGGCCTATATAGGGAGACGGTCCTTAAAAGGGGTGACTTTTATAGGGAGACGGTCCTTAAAAGGGGAGGCCTATATAGGGAGACGGTCCTTAAAAGGAGAGGCTTTTATAGGGAGATGGCCCTTAAAAGGGGAGGCCTATATAGGGAGACGGTCCTTAAAAGGAGAGGCTTTTATAGGGAGATGGCCCTTAAAAGGAGACGGCCCTTAAAAGGAGGGGCCTTTATAGGTAGACTGCCCTTAAAATCAGAGGCCTTTATATGGAGATTACCCTAAAAAGGGGAGGCCTATATAGGGAGATGGCCCTCAAAGGTAGAGGCATTTATGGAGAGACGGCCCTTGAAAGGAGATACTTTTATAGTGAGATGATCTTTAAAAGGTGCTGAAGGTAAGCTCAATTTTGTTCTTGAAAACCAATCGTACAATTTTTGTTCACGTTTCTAACTGAATGTTTCTAATTTCCTTCTGTATAGCTCTCTCCATTCGGTCTCCACAAAGTCCAGCGGATTCAAGTCTGGGCAATGCTGAGACTACTTGTTAACACTCCCAGAAATATCCAAGGGTTCCCGAAAGTTTCCTCCCGCCATGCATACACGCTGTGTGCGATTCTGTCCTTTTGGATGAAACCATTCATCAGGTAGTTGGGCTTTCCTCAATTACTACTCGTCAAGATCTCGTTCAGATGTTAAAAAAATTTTTGTTTGTTAACATGGACATCTAAACTGAATAAACTTCATTCGATGACCATAAATGGTCATTTGGCGAGGGAAAATATTGAAGTATTCGATTTTTAAATTTTTCATTTTTGAAGTTTTGTAATGTATTAATTTAGGACAAATCATCATTAACATTTTGACAGGTTTTAAACTGTTTAAAAAATTATTCTTCCGACTTTAACCTTTTGAATGTATTCCTTACACCGACTTCTTGTTTACCGACCACTGTTCCCTCAAATAGGACCTTTATTATTTTACATTTATTCATTCAATCTGCTATAATGTTATCAGAATCATGGTTCTATACCGTAGACAGCTCTAGGTTCTACTGTATTGGTTTATATGTTAACAGGGGCCGCGGTGGGTTTCGAACTCGCAGCCTAGAGGTGGAGGGCTAGTGATAAAGTGTCGAGACACCTTAACCACGCGGCCACCGCGGTCCCTACTGCAGGGTTTCTGATTTATTTCCCTATTTGTGTGTTTTATATAACATGGTTTCTGTTGTGGGTTCGCCGTCCTGATTGATGTATATACTATTGACTTTAACCACGTGTTTAATCAATGTGACACGCGTGATGACCGTGATATGTTTAACCTTATAGGTTGGCTGTCGTCTCTCTGTCCGTAGGCCCAAACAACATACCATACATATCCCGTCATAACACAATGAATTACCTTATAACGCTCAGACAGAATCGTCAATAACATATGTACCATTGAACATCAAATACACCTCAATCAATCTAATCATTATGATCGATATAACAAAACTATCATCCCTAATCATGGCACCTAAACACGACATTGAATAAAACATGTTTTCAGTTTTGGAAAAAATGTGAGTTCATTTCCTGGGTTCATTGAAACTACCTAAATTATTAATATTTCGTTTTGCTATTAAATTGAATATAAAATCAATCTATAAAACTGTTTTTGTTATTGTTTATAATTTTAAGACTTTAAGAGTTAAACTATAATTTCAAATGTTGGTCTAAAAATTAAGATATATAAACACGAGTTAAAACACTGAACTGATGAATCAAAATATATATTTAAGACAGCCTTGATCAGTCTCATGCAGTAACGGTGTAAGTAGCGGTCTTGTGACTTATTGAACTGTAATATAATTAAAACAATTAAGGATTAACATCAATTATTTTTTCTGTTATACAGTCATAACATAAAAAAACTGGAGTGTACTCTAAATAAACCGCGAAGCGGTTTATGAAGAGAGTACACTCCAGTTTTTTATGTTATGACTGTATAACAGTAAAAATAATTAATGTTAATTCTTATAATTTAATATCGTCTTATACACACCAAGATATTTCACTTTCTTTGGCGAACTCGTTTCTGTGATAAATTATTACGCAACGTCATCAGCCAATCAAAAATGACGTTACATTTCGCAACGTCAAAAATTTTGTTATGGAGGTATAACAAAATTATTTCAGCCAATGAAAATGCGTGTTTCATACAAAATTAAATTATAACTATTTTGATGAAATCATAAAGCATTTGCAGTCACAGACGCTGTTACATTTCATATCTACGGGCTAAAAAAATCATATAGATAACAAATAATAACGTAACGACAACAATCTGAAACGTAAACAAAATCAACATAACCAAAAGTTCATCCAGAGTCAACATACGCAAATTATATAAAATGCCATTTAAAGTCAACATGTGCAAATAACATAGAACGGTCATCAAGAGTCAACATGTGCAAATAACATAGAACGGTCATCAAGAGTCAACATGCGCAAATAATATAAAACGTTCATCCAGAGTAATCCTGCGCAAATATCATAAAGCGTTCATCAAGAGTCAACATGCGCAAATAACATAAAACGTTCATCAAGAGTCAAGATGCGTAAACAGTATGAAACGTTCACCTATCAGGTTTTTTTTAATATCAAAGAATTTTGTTTCAAATCTAAATCTAGGCAAAAACGTCCTACTGCTACAGGCTTGATTTTCTTCTAATGAGTCTGTGTTCTAATATGGAGGACAGTTATTTGAATGAAGCTTGAACTTACGTTTTGAGATTAAAAATAATGTAAATGCTTTTATTAATTTTTCAGCAGAATTTTATTTCAGAAAGTTTCGTAAAATTGCAATACATGTTTTGGTGACAGTTTCAAATTAAAATAAAAGGAATCGAACTATAATATTTTATGATTAAGAGCATTGTCTTTAACGGGAGTGTGAGATGTAAGCGAACAGGTACATTTTGTACATAGTTATCACCTATTAGCTGCCAACATACACTCATTAATGTAAATATTTGGTCGTCATATTTCTAGCGATACTTAATACAGTATATCGTCACCTCTATGCATACCATGAAACTTAAGATCAAATGGACCTGTTCCTATTTCTAATATAGGATCTGTTGTCGCCTACCCTGGGGTGTGTTTACTCGCTGTCGATAACAGCTTCCGTTTCTGCACCTGCATTATACAAAATATAATGATGCGGAAAAAAACTACATGTCTGTCAAATCGTGCCCCTTTCTCAGACTTAAGTCGTCAAGGATAATTACTAATGGGGATCTGAGCTATCCTGCTGTCCGGGGTAAGGTAAAGAAAGCACATGAGTATTCATAATGATGGCCGCATCTCCTGATTAACGCTTTCGATGTCAACCTATCTGACAGCAAAATAGTGCCTATTTGACAGTAAGAGGTAGGTTGGACAAGCAACAAAACCGCGTAATGCCTGTTCCCAACGCTTCTTGACTACACATCGCGACCATCGGCAGATGCTATCTCTGAGGACAACAGCTTCCAATTGGAAATGATATTCGAGAAATTTAGATTTCCATTTAATTAACACAACTACTGGAAAGTAATATATCGAATACCCATGGGCGCAAGTTAGGTGGTAGAATATAACCGTCATCATGGTGACTATGAGACGAAAAATTTTAATTCATTCATCCTCAAAATAAGAATTTATTTAAAGACTGTGGGGGTTGAATGTGAGTTTATTTCTTTAAATTGTTGTTGATATATATAGGGATAATTTCATATAGCATATCTGCATATTGTAAAATGGTTACGTCATACCTACCCATTTTAGACATGCTGTCTTTGCTGTGACAAAAAAAAACGTTTCACAAATTATCATCTACCCAGTCAACAAACATACTAAACACGTTTTTCTACGTTTTTTCCATGCGTTAATCATTTGCCTAATAAATAATCAACAAACTTTCATTACAGCTCAAACATTCTTTCGTTATCCTTAGTTTGTAGCCAGAACGTTTTTTTTCCACATAGATTTAGATAATCAATCTACTGCCGAATTGACCATCACCACAAAAAAGGAAAGATGTGCTACCTGCATGAAACGATGTCAAAATAGTATAGGGTGCCACTGGACTTGCATGTAGATCACCGCAACAGATTCTAGGTGTGTGTGTCATCAGCAGAGAAATGTTTATACTAAAAAAAACTATTTACTTTATACATTATTAGCCAAGTAACGATGAAATAAACAATGAGGAAACATTTCAAACCGACCATATTCGCTTTTAATCTTCATCATCTTGAAACAGTATGAATTTACTGAATTCGAGAAACGAAATTGGCAGGAACATCATCCGCGAAAAAAAATACAAATGTATAAAGTATATTAGCTATGCCATTAACATACGTAAAAAGGTTGACCATGAAAATTAGTTATGGAGTGAGATTATGTCTGAAATATGTCTAAATACTATAATACATTTTTTTCAATCTCTAAACGTAAACTCAAGCTTCATTCAAATAATAATCCTCCATATTTGAATGCAGTAGAACGTTTTTGCCTAGATTTAGATTCGAAACAAAATTCCTTGGTATTAAAAAAACCTGACAGGTGAATGTTTCATACTATTTACGTATCTTGACTCTGGATGAGCGTTTCATTCTTTTTGACTACTTGCTATATACCAATGGGTCGCCTCCTACGTAAGAACAGTTTCCGTGTCGTTATATATGCTTTAACGATTAAAATTGTTCAGAACTTTAAAAAAATGGAAGAGCTTCCAATCAATTATCGTGATATATTGACGTATAACAGTATATACTACTTCAGTGCCTTCGTATTACATCCTGATGTCGACAGCTTCAACGTCGACTTACCTGTATCCTAACCTATCTGGAATGTCTATATCATGTCTATATCATGTCTATATCAATGTTTATATCAATGTTTATATCAATGTTTATATCAATGTCTATATCAATGTCTATATCAATGTCTATATCAATGTTTATATCAATGTCTATATCAATGTTTATATCAATGTCTATATCAATGTGTATATCAATGTCTATATCAATGTTTATATCAATGTCTATATCAATGTCTATATCAATGTTTATATCAATGTCTATATCAATGTTTATATCAATGTTTATATCAATGTCTATATCAATGTTTATATCAATGTTTATATCGATGTCTATATCAATGTCTATATCAATGTTTATATCAATGTCTATATCAATGTCTATATCAATGTTTATATCAATGTTTATATCAATGTGTATATCAATGTTTATATCAATGTCTATATCAATGTCTATATCAATGTTTATATCAATGTCTATATCAATGTTTATATCAATGTCTATATCAATGTGTATATCAATGTCTATATCAATGTTTATATCAATGTCTATATCAATGTTTATATCAATGTCTATATCAATGTCTATATCAATGTTTATATCAATGGCTATATCAATGTCTATATCAATGTTTATATCAATGTTTATAACAATGTTTATATCAATGGCTATATCAATGTTTATATCAATGTCTATATCAATGTCTATATCAATGTTTATATCAATGTCTATATCAATGTCTATATCAATGTCTATATCAATGTTTATATCAATGTTTATATCAATGTCTATATCAATGTCTATATCAATGTCTATATCAATGTTTATATCAATGTCTATATCAATGTCTATATCAATGTCTATATCAATGTGTATATCAATGTGTATATCAATGTTTATATCAATGTTTATATCAATGTCTATATCAATGTCTATATCAATGTTTATATCAATGTCTATATCAATGTCTATATCAATGTTTATATCAATGTCTATATCAATGTCTATATCAATGTCTATATCAATGTCTATATCAATGTCTATATCAATGTTTATATCAATGTCTATATCAATGTCTATATCAATGTCTATATCAATGTTTATATCAATGTCTATATCAATGTCTATATCAATGTTTATATCAATGTTAATATCAATGTTTATATCAATGTTTATATCAATGTCTGTATCATGTCTATATCAATGTTTATATCAATGTCTATATCAATGTCTATATCAATGTCTATATCAATGATTATATCAATGTCTATATCAATGTTTATATCAATGTTTATATCAATGTTTATATCATGTCTATATCAATGTTTATAACAATGTTTATATCAATGTCTATATCAATGTCTATATCAATGTCTATATCAATGTCTATATCAATGTTTATATCAATGTCTATATCAATGTCTATATCAATGTTTATATCAATGTCTATATCAATGTCTATATCAATGTCTTTATCAATGTTTATATCAATGTCTATATCAATGTCTATATCAATGTCTATATCAATGTCTATATCAATGTCTATATCAATGTCTATATCAATGTCTATATCAATGTTTATATCAATGTCTATATCAATGTTTATATCAATGTCTATATCAATGTGTATATCAATGTTTATATCAATGTTTATATCAATGTCTATATCAATGATTATATCAATGTTTATATCAATGTTTATATCATGTCTATATCAATGTTTATATCAATGTCTATATCAATGTTTATATCAATGTTTATATCAATGTCTATATCAATGTCTATATCAATGTCTATATCAATGTCTTTATCAATGTTTATATCAATGTTTATATCAATGTCTATATCAATGTTTATATCAATGTCTATATCAATGTCTATATCATGTCTATATCAATGTTTATATCAATGTCTATATCATGTCTATATCAATGTTTATATCAATGTTTATATAAATGTTTATATCATGTCTATATCAATGTTTATATCAATGTTTATATCAATGTCTATATCAATGTGTATATCAATGTCTATATCAATGTCTATATCAATGTGTATATCAATGTCTATATCAATGTTTATATCAATGTTTATATCAATGTTTATATCAATGTCTATATCAATGTTTATATCAATGTTTATATCAATGTTTATATCAATGTTTATATCAATGTCTATATCATGTTTATATCAATGTTTATATCAATGTTTATATCATGTCTATATCAATGTCTTTATCAATGTCTATATCAATGTCTATATCAATGTCTATATCAATGTTTATATCAATGTCTATATCAATGTCTATATCAATGTTTATATCAATGTCTTTATCAATGTTTATATCAATGTTTATATCAATGTTTATATCAATGTTTATATCAATGTTTATATCAATGTCTTTATCAATGTTTATATCATGTCTATATCAATGTTTATATCAATGTTTATATCAATGTCTATATCAATGTTTATATCAATGTTTATATCAATGTTTATATTTATGTCTATATCAATGTTTATATCAATGAATGTTTATATCAATGTCTATATCAATGTTTATATCAATGAATGTTTGTATCAATGAATGTTTATATCAATGTCTATATCAATGCTTATATCAATGAATGTTTATATCAATGTCTATATCAATGTTTATATCAATGTTTATATCAATGTATATATCAATGTTTATATCAATGTTTATATCAATGTCTATATCAATGTCTATACCAATGTTTATATCAATGTTTATATCAATGTCTATATCAATGTCTATATCAATGTCTATATCAATGTCTATATCAATGTCTATATCAATGTCTATATCAATGTTTATATCAATGTCTATATCAATGTCTATATCAATGTTTATATCAATGTTATATCAATGTCTATATCATGTCTATACAATGCTATATCAATGTTTATATCAATTCTATATCAATGTTTATATCAATGTTTATATCAATGTCTATATCAAATGTAGATACGTTATATCAATGTCTATATCAATGTCTTATTCAAATGTCTATCAGTATATATCAATGTCTATATCAATGTTTATATCAATGTCTATATCAATGTCTATATCAATGTTTATATCAATGTCTATATCATGTCTATATCAATGTTTATATCAATGTCTATATCAATGTCTATATCAATGTCTATATCAATGTCTATATCAATGTCTATATCAATGTTTATATCAATGTCTATATCATGTTTATATCAATGTTTATATCATGTTTATATCAATGTCTATATCAATGTCTATATCAATGTCTATATCAATGTCTATATCAATGTCTATATCAATGTCTATATCAATGTTTATATCAATGTCTATATCAATGTCTATATCAATGTCTATATCAATGTTTATATCAATGTCTATATCAATGTCTATATCAATGTCTATATCAATGTTTATATCAATGTCTATATCAATGTTTATATCAATGTCTATATCAATGTTTATATCAATGTTTATATCAATGTCTATATCAATGTCTATATCAATGTCTATATCAATGTCTATATCAATGTCTATATCAATGTGTATATCAATGTCTATATCAATGTTTATATCAATGTTTATATCAATGTTTATATCAATGTTTATATCAATGTTTATATCAATGACTTCATCAATGTTTATATCAATGTCTATATCAATGTCTATATCAATGTCTATATCAATGTTTATATCAATGTCTATATCAATGTTTATATCAATGTTTATATCAATGTCTATATCAATGTTTATATCAATGTTTATATCAATGTTTATATCAATGTTTATATCAATGTCTATATCAATGTCTATATCAATGTTTATATCAATGTTTATATCAATGTCTATATCAATGTTTATATCAATGTTTATATCAATGTCTATATCAATGTCTATATCAATGTTTATATCAATGTCTATATCAATGTCTATATCAATGTCTATATCAATGTTTATATCAATGTTATATCAATGTTTATATCAATGTCTATATCAATGTCTATATCAATGTCTATATCAATGTTTATATCAATGTCTATATCAATGTTTATATCAATGTTTATATCAATGTCTATATCAATGTCTATATCAATGTCTATATCAATGTCTATATCAATGTCTATATCAATGTTTATATCAATGTCTATATCAATGTCTATATCAATGTCTATATCAATGTTATATCAATGTTTATATCAATGTCTATATCAATGTCTATATCAATGTTTATATCAATGTCTATATCAATGTCTATATCAATGTCTATATCAATGTCTATATCAATGTTTATATCAATGTCTATATCAATGTTTATATCAATGTTATATCAATGTCTATCAATGTTATATCAATGTCTATATCAATGTCTATATCAATGTCTATATCAATGTTTATATCAATGTCTATATCAATGTCTATATCAATGTTTATATCAATGTTTATATCAATGTCTATATCAATGTCTATATCAATGTTTATATCAATGTCTATATCAATGTCTATATCAATGTCTATATCAATGTCTATATCAATGTCTATATCAATGTTTATATCAATGTCTATATCAATGTCTATATCAATGTCTATATCAATGTTTATATCAATGTTTATATCAATGTCTATATCAATGTCTATATCAATGTTTATATCAATGTTTATATCAATGTCTATATCAATGTTATATCAATGTTTATATCAATGTTTATATCAATGTCTATATCAATGTTATATCAATGTTATATCAATGTTTATATCAATGTCTATCATGTTTATATCAATGTTTATATCAATGTCTATATCAATGCTTAATCAATGAATGTTTATATCAATGTCTATATCAATGTCTATATCAATGTTTATATCAATGTCTATATCAATGTTTATATCAATGTTTATATCAATGTATATATCAATGTTTATATCAATGTTTATATCAATGTCTATATCAATGTCTATATCAATGTCTATATCAATGTCTATATCAATGTCTATATCAATGTCTATATCAATGTCTATATCAATGTCTATATCAATGTCTATATCAATGTTTATATCAATGTTTATATCAATGTCTATATCAATGTCTATATCAATGTTTATATCAATGTCTATATCAATGTCTATATCAATGTTTATATCAATGTCTATATCAATGTCTATATCAATGTTTATATCAATGTTATATCAATGTTATATCAATGTTTATATCAAGTTTATATCAATGTCTATATCAATGTTTATATCAATGTTCTATATCAATGTCATGTTATATCAATGTCTATTATCAATGTTTATATCAATGTCTATATCAATGTCTATATCAATGTCTATATCAATGTTTATATCAATGTCTATATCAATGTTTATATCAATGTCTATATCAATGTCTATATCAATGTTTATATCAATGTTTATATCAATGTCTATATCAATGTTTATATCAATGTCTATATCAATGTCTATATCAATGTGTATATCAATGTCTATATCAATGTCTATATCAATGTTTATATCAATGTTTATATCAATGTTTACATCAATGTTTATATCAATGTCTATATCAATGTCTATATCAATGTTTATATCAATGTTTATATCAATGTTTATATCAATGTCTATATCAATGTCTATATCAATGTCTATATCAATGTTTATATCAATGTTTATATCAATGTCTATATCAATGTCTATATCAATGTCTATATCAATGTCTATATCAATGTCTATATCAATGTTTATATCAATGTTTATATCAATGTTTATATCAATGTCTATATCAATGTCTATATCAATGTTAATATCAATGTTTATATCAATGTCTATATCAATGTTTATATCAATGTCTATATCAATGTTTATATCAATGTTGATATCAATGTTTTATCAATGTCTATATGAATAACTTTCATTAATCACGTCTATTTTATTTGTTTTATTTTACCTTGATATAAACAAAATGCTCGTCGATGCCTGGGAATTTGAATTACATAGTTTTCTTTTAAAAGTGAATTTAGTGTCAGATATTTATTTACATCATCAATATTAGGCATTGTTTTATTATTTTACAATATTTTAGAAACTATTGTTGTCCTTAGGTTATGGAAGGCCTACAGAAGTGTTGTTTGGCCGAGAGCTCAGGGATTCTCAAAGGCGGCATAAGATCAAAGGGCAATAATTATCATCCCAATCAACAAAAAACACAAAGTATTATTTGGTCATCCAAGAAACCTATCGGAGTGGAATCCTGAAACATTTTCTGTACATATTCACTATAAACAACCAAACAGTAAATTATCCCCTCTTATATAAACGTGAAACAAAAACAAACCAAGAACATTCCTTTCTATGTAATGGATAATCGAATCTATGAAACACAAATGAAGCAAAAACAAATAATTAATATTAAGTATATCTGGTTTAAAGGAAACGTCTGTTTTACCTCATGAATAATCAAATAAACAAAGGGTCAGGAAAACCAGGAAAGATATTTTACATCTCAGGGAAATAAAAACAAATCAGAGAAAATTACTGTGTTGATTTTTTCGGGAATGAAAAGGCTCGTATGGATCGGAAGTTAAGTGCTTCATCAGTCTTTGAATTAAATTCTGTATCATATAGTCACCCAGTCTGCATATTTTTATTATTATTATCGCACGCTCGGACGAGATATCAATCAAATATCAGACACCGGGGTAGATAATTTATAGTGGACATAATCATTGTAATATCCTGATATATGTAACTGTGAGTTTATCAGTCCCTATATTCACCATTATTTCTATAAGGTTTAGGGTTCTAAAAACAGATATACTGACATAGAGTAACACTTAAACGATATTCATTTCACATGGATAAAATTAGTACAAAATCCCATCGTGAATCATAATTATTTGTGCACCTTTAATTTGACACCAAGTACTATTACTTTTTCTCTATATTAAATTTCCAATACAAACTTAGTTTACAATAACGCAGATCTCTCAGTGATATTAAGGGATTATGCAAGTAACTTTAGTGTTTTAATTATGCTTTTACTTGACTGCCAATTATTGAAAATGTATATGACTTTCCGTCGAACCATGAACTAGTAATTTCATCAATGTTAGGAACATTATTGATCAATTTTATATATTTATCTACAACAAAGTTAAATAAACTTATATCTAACATAAATAGATATGTATAAATGCATATATATGTAAATGTAAATATATACTGCTCAAATTATAACTCTGTAATAAGAATTCACATCTCGGTGATATTTGTCGCATTGTACATGTACGTACAATTAATTATCATACTATTGCTTTTCTTATGTAAACATTAATAATTCTTATGTAAACACAAATAATTTGAATGTTAATATAAATATATCATTAACGACAGATTCCGAGTACTGTCTGCCTTTCTGATGAAGATTTTCTTCACTAAGAAAAACAATTTACTGTGTTGAGCTTTTTGACTGCTCGGGAATTTGTTCTGTTTAAAAGAACATTTTGAATATTTTTTATGCGTTCAAGAGTTTTAAGTTTGCTAAATTTGTCATTTCTGATGTTTTTAACAACATTGATAATTTGAATATGCATATATTTGTTTTTGTGCATTCTGTTCGGTAGAAAGAAATTACTCTTCGATCTATGTTTAATAAAACATGGATATAATTTGGTTTTAATATTATTACAGAAGGCGTGTTTGTTTTGAAAATAGCTTCAATTAATCTACATGTAATATGTATTTAATGTCATATCAAGATGAATATTTGTGTAAACATTTTTATAGTAAAATACATCATTAGGGCTTGTAAAATAATAGTTTATTATTTATTTAAGAAATTGCTTTCGTGAAGCTTGTAGAAAAATACATAGTATCATATTTTATGAATTTATTTTGAAGACACACAGTAATAAACAAGCATAATTTCGTTATGATTAAAGAAATTGAGCAGGAAGGATGAAAATATCAAAAAAAAAATTAATTTTGAAATAAAAGCGATCAAAATGGTTCTGTCCTGAAAACTATTTTATAAGCTATACAATCAAATGTCATTGGTAAGTATTGTATGTTTGGTGTAAGTTTGCCCATAGAAGATACATATCAGATCAATTTAAAGTAGTTTTGCAATATCTCTATATAATAATTAAAACAATGAAATGAACTGGAATCTTTCTTTTAAATCGTAAATGTAGAATACTTTGCGTTCGTTACTTATCATATAAACATTCGTTACGTATCATATAAACATTCGTTACTTATTATATAAACATTCGTTCCTGTAATCTTAAATCATTCCGATCTACTAAAATTATTCTGCTTGCGGTTAAAAGTGGTTCGGTAATTTATTTTGAAAAATTCAACAACAGGAAAAAGAATATCACATATGTTTATGATTTACAGGAAAATGAGTGTAACTTTACCATTCTATATGATGCCAGTTCTTGGTCCAATATCGTGTAGAGATTAAGCTCCATTTCAACAATACAGAAACATCAAATATTCAATAAAGAACGCGAGCAAACTGTTGCTTGTTATCAGAGGAATATCTTTATCATGATGGTAAGGGAAATCATGGTTTGTAATGTTGTTGTAGGGAATGTTTAAGGTATTTTGTAATCATTTGAAGTATTCTCGTTGTATAAAGCAGAAGAGTACAGGATGGATAATTATTAAAACAAATATCACTGTCACGATCTCTGAAATATATATCACATATTGGTGTCACCCATGTGTGGCCTCTCTTAATACGACCTTGACATTTGATCATTTTATGAGCTGTTTTGACTTCCAGACACAAACAAGTTGCGTAATACAATCAAAATATGTTACCATGCAATCTAGAATGTCGTATGACATCGCTACCTAAATATCATCCCCTACCACTTTTATCTGCCATCATTATACATGGAAACAATAAATCAAACGATATTAACTTTTCACGTAAATATAATATGTCCCTTAACATGTCATCACCTATCTGTGAATGGTGCGATATGTTTAAAAGGGAACGATTTGTTTGAATTCTAGACTCAATTTCTGCGTTTTGCAGCATGGCATTACGAAACCCATAATTCCAAATCGAAAATGATCAAACGAGGCGAAATTATGAACAAAAATATAGATGTTTATGGAGGGTAAGTCCAGGTGGTCCAATAGAGCAAACGTCTTCAGTTTCACCTACGACACCTGCCACACAAATCTAGGTCAAAGCCGGGTTACACCACATTATCAAAATGAGAACTAGAGTGATGAACCCTTAACTACTAGATTTATCAACAGGCATCAAGCATTAAAAGAATATTTCCAAACGAAGTAATGATGTCAACCGAAAAACCTTCACATGATCTTCATCAACCTATATTTCTGTGTTCTTAATTTCTCCATAAGTAGTAGACATCTTTTGGGTTAAACTTGTTACAGTTCAGAGATATACTGGTGGGTTATGTTCGTTATAGTTCAGAGATATACTGGTGGGTTAGGTTCGTTATAGTTCAGAGATATACTGGTGGGTTAGGCTCGTTATAGTTCAGAGATATACTAGTGGGTTAGACTCGTTATAGTTCAGAGAGATACTGGTGGGTTAGACTCGTTATAGTTCAGAGATATACTGGTGGGTTAGACTCGTTATAGTTCAGAGATATACTAGTGGGTTAGGCTCGTTATAGTTCAGAGATATACTAGTGGGTTAGGCTGCTTATAGTTCAGAGATATACTGGTGGGTTAGACTCGTTATAGTTCAGAGAGATACTGGTGGGTTAGGTTCGTTATAGTTCAGAGATATACTGGTGGGTTAGACTCGTTATAGTTCAGAGATATACTGGTGGGTTAGGCTCGTTATAGTTCAGAGATATACTGGTGGGTTAGGCTGGTTATAGTTCAGAGAGATACTGGTGGGTTAGACTCGTTATAGTTCAGAGAGATACTGGTGGGTTAGACTCGTTATAGTTCAGAGAGATACTGGTGGGTTAGACTCGTTATAGTTCATAGAGATACTGGTGGGTTAAACTCGTTATAGTTCAGAGATATACTAGTGGGTTAGACTCGTTTTAGTTGAGAGATATACTAGTGGGTTAGACTCGTTATATAATTCAGAGATATACTGGTGGGTTAGGTTCGTTATAGTTCAGAGATATACTAGTGGGTTAGGCTCGTTATAGTTCAGAGAGATACTGGTGGGTTAGGCTCGTTATAGTTCAGAGAGATACTGGTGGGTTAGACTCGTTATAGTTCATAGAGATACTGGTGGGTTAAACTCGTTATAGTTCAGAGATATACTGGTGGGTTAGACTCGTTTTAGTTGAGAGATATACTAGTGGGTTAGGCAAGTTATAGTTCAGAGATATACTGGTGGGTTAGGTTCGTTATAGTTCAGAGATATACTGGTGGGTTACGCTGCTTATAGTTCAGAGATATACTAGTGGGTTAGGCTCGTTATAGTTCAGAGATATACTGGTGGGTTAGACTCGTTATAGTTCAGAGATATACTGGTGGGTTAGGTTCGTTATAGTTCAGAGATATACTGGTGGGTTAGGCTGCTTATAGTTCAGAGATATACTAGTGGGTTAGGCTCGTTATAGTTCAGAGATATACTGGTGGGTTAGACTCGTTATAGTTCAGAGATATACTGGTGGGTTAGACTCGTTATAGTTCAGAGATATACTGGTGGGTTAGGTTCGTTATAGTTCAGAGATATACTAGTGGGTTAGGTTCGTTATAGTTCAGAGATATACTGGTGGGTTAGGCTCGTTATAGTTCAGAGAGATACTGGTGGGTTAGGTTCGTTATAGTTCAGAGATATACTGGTGGATTAGGCTCGTTATAGTTCAGAGATATACTGGTGGGTTAGACTCGTTATAGTTCAGAGATATACTGGTGGGTTAAACTCGTTATAGTTCAGAGATATACTGGTGGGTTAGGCTCGTTATAGTTCAGAGATATACTGGTGGGTTAGGTTCGTTATAGTTCAGAGAGATACTGGTGGGTTAGACTCGTTAGAGTTCAGAGAGATACTGGTCGGTTAGGTTCGTTATATTTCAGAGATATACTGGTGGGTTAAGACTCGTTATAGTTCAGAGATATACTGGTGGGTTAGGCTGGTTATAGTTCAGAGAGATACTGGTGGGTTAGGCTGGTTATAGTTCAGAGAGATACTGGTGGTTTAGACTCGTTATAGTTCAGAGATATACTGGTGGGTTAGGTTCGTTATAGTTCAGAGATATACTGGTGGGTTAGGCTCGTTATAGTTCAGAGATATACTGGTGGGTTAGGCTCGTTATAGTTCAGAGATATACTAGTGGGTTAGGCTCGTTATAGTTCAGAGATATACTAGTGGGTTAGACTCGTTATAGTTCAGAGATATACTGGTGGGATAGACTCGTTATAGTTCAGAGAGATACTGGTGGGTTAGGCTCGTTATAGTTCAGAGATATACTGGTGGGTTAGGTTCGTTATAGTTCAGAGAGATACTGGTGGGTTAGACTCGTTAGAGTTCAGAGAGATACTGGTCGGTTAGGCTCGTTATAGTTCAGAGATATACTGGTGGGTTAGGTTCGTTATAGTTCAGAGATATACTGGTGGGTTAGACTCGTTATAGTTCAGAGAGATACTGGTGGGTTAGGTTCGTTATAGTTCAGAGATATACTGGTGGGTTAGGCTGGTTATAGTTCAGAGAGATACTGGTGGGTTAGACTCGTTATAGTTCAGAGAGATACTGGTGGGTTAGGCTCGTTATAGTTCAGAGATATACTGGTGGGTTAAGGCTCGTTATAGTTCAGAGATATACTGGTGGGTTAGACTGGTTACAGTTCATAGAGATACTGGTGGGTTAAACTCGTTATAGTTCAGAGATATACTAGTGGGTTAGACTCGTTATAAGTCAGAGATATACTAGTGGGTAAGACTCGTTTTAGTTGAGAGAGATATACTAGTGGGTTAGACTCGTTTTAGTTGAGAGATATACTGGTGGGTAAGACTCGTTTTAGTTGAGAGATATACTAGTGGGTTAGGCAAGTTATAGTTCAGAGATATACTGCAGGGTTAGGTTCGTTATAGTTCAGAGAGATACTGGTGGGTTAGACTAGTTATAGTTCAGAGAGATACTGGTGGGTTAGGCTCGTTATAGTTCAGAGAGATACTGCAGGGTTAGGTTCGTTATAGTTCAGAGATATACTGGTGGGTTAGGCTGGTTATAGTTCAGAGAGATACTAGTGGGTTAGACTCGTTATAGTTCAGAGATATACTAGTGGGTTAGACTGGTTACAGTTCATAGAGATACTGGTGGGTTAAACTCGTTATAGTTCAGAGATATACTAGTGGGTTAGACTCGTTTTAGTTGAGAGATATACTAGTGGGTAAGACTTGTTTTAGTTGAGAGATATACTAGTGGGTTAGGTTCGTTATAGTTCAGAGATATACTGGTGGGTTAGGCTGGTTATAGTTCAGAGAGATACTGGTGGGTTAGACTCGTTATAGTTCAGAGAGATACTGGTGGGTTATGTTCGTTATAGTTCAGAGATATACTGGTGGGTTAGGTTCGTTATAGTTCAGAGATATACTAGTGGGTTAGACTCGTTATAGTTCAGAGATATACTGGTGGGTTAGACTCGTTATAGTTCAGAGAGATACTGGTCGGTTAGACTCGTTATAGCTCAGAGATATACTGGTGGGTTAGGCTCGTTATAGTTCAGAGAGATACTGGTGGGTTAGACTCGTTATAGTTCAGAGAGAAACTGGTGGGTTAGGCTCGTTATAGTTCAGAGATATACTGGTGGGTTAGACTCGTTATAGTTCAGAGAGATACTGGTGGGTTAGACTCGTTATAGTTCAGAGATATACTGGTGGGTTAGGCTGGTTATAGTTCAGAGAGATACTGGTGGGTTAGACTCGTTATAGTTCAGAGAGATACTGGTGGGTTAGACTCGTTATAGTTCAGAGAGATACTGGTGGGTTAGGCTCGTTATAGTTCAGAGATACATTGGTGGGTTAGGTTCGTTATAGTTCAGAGAGATACTGGTGGGTTAGACTGGTTAGAGTTCAGAGAGATACTGGTCGGTTAGGCTCGTTATAGTTCAGAGATATACTGGTGGGTTAGGTTCGTTATAGTTCAGAGAGATACTGGTGGGTTAGACTCGTTATAGTTCAAAGAGATACTGGTGGGTTAGGCTGGTTATAGTTCAGAGAGATACTGGTGGGTTAGGTTCGTTATAGTTCAGAGATATACTGGTGGGTTAGGTTCGTTATAGTTCAGAGATATACTGGTGGGTTAGGCTCGTTATAGTTCAGAGATATACTGGTGGGTTAGGTTCGTTATAGTTCAGAGATATACTGGTGGGTTAGACTCGTTATAGTTCAGAGAGATACTGGTGGGTTAGGCTGGTTATAGTTCAGAGATATACTGGTGGGTTAGACTGGTTACAGTTCATAGAGATACTGGTGGGTTAGGCTGGTTATAGTTCAGAGAGATACTGGTGGGTTAGACTCGTTATAGTTCAGAGAGATACTGGTGGGTTAGACTCGTTATAGTTCAGAGATATACTGGTGGGTTAGGCTCGTTATAGTTCAGAGATATACTGGTGGGTTAGACTGGTTACAGTTCATAGAGATACTGGTGGGTTAGGCTGGTTATAGTTCAGAGAGATACTGGTGGGTTTGACTCGTTATAGTTCAGAGAGATACTGGTGGGTTAGGTTCGTTTTAGTTGAGAGATATACTAGTGGGTTAGGCAAGTTATAGTTCAGAGATATACTGGTGGGTTAGGTTCGTTATAGTTCAGAGATATACTAGTGGGTTAGACTCGTTATAATTCAGAGATATACTAGTGGGTAAGACTCGTTTTAGTTGAGAGATAAACTAGTGGGTTAGGTTCGTTATAGTTCAGAGATATACTGGTGGGTTAGGTTCGTTATAGTTCAGAGATATACTAGTGGGTTAGGTTCGTTATAGTTCAGAGATATACTGGTGGGTTAGGTTCGTTATAGTTCAGAGATATACTGGTGGGTTAGGTTCGTTATAGTTCAGAGATATACTGGTGGGTTAGGTTCGTTATAGTTCAGAGATATACTGGTGGGTTAGGCTCGTTATAGTTCAGAGATATACTGGTGGGTTAGGTTCGTTATAGTTCAGAGATATACTGGTGGGTTAGACTGGTTACAGTTCATAGAGATACTGGTGGGTTAGACTCGTTATAGTTCAGAGATATACTGGTGGGTTAGACTCGTTATAGTTCAGAGATATACTGGTGGGTTAGACTCGTTATAGTTCAGAGAGATACTGGTGGGTTAGACTCGTTATAGTTCAGAGATATACTAATGGGTTAGACTCGTTATAATTCAGAGATATACTAGTGGGTAAGACTCGTTATAGTTCAGAGATATACTGGTGGGTTAGGCTCGTTATAGTTCAGAGATATACTGGTGGGTTAGGTTCGTTATAGTTCAGAGATATACTGGTGGGTTAGACTCGTTATAGTTCAGAGATATACTGGTGGGTTAGACTCGTTATAGTTCAGAGAGATACTGGTGGGATAGACTCGTTATAGTTCAGAGATATACTGGTGGGTTAGACTCGTTATAGTTCAGATATATACTGGTGGGTTAGGCTTGGTTTAAATGTTTATCGATAATTTTTTTAGGGAAATGATATATTTCTTCACACAAAGAACAATTTCTAAAAAGCATTGGTCATATTTTGTTTAAAGAAGATGACGGTAGGCTTCTTCTTCTTCAACTTTGACACGCTCTTTGTAAAACTAGGTCGGATTCACGTACTGGCAATGAGAATCGTACTCGAGATAACGAAACATCTAGCTTTCGGGTTGTTAATGAAAGTTCATCATCGCCAAAACTATGGCATTTTATCACTATAAACACTATTGTTAGATCACTAGGGGTAAATCTTTGGGGGAAAAAGGTATTTTCTAACTGAGTTGAAGTTATTTATAAAAAAAAAAACGGGAACGGAACGGGATTTGATACGTAATGACTGTAACTGTAAAAAATAAAGTTATTGTGAAGTAAACAAAGAAATCATTGTTTTCCGTCCTCCACTGTTCCTATTGATTCGTTTATTTGAGCTTCTCGAATGGTTGCTCTCAGCGTTTACGACCTGATACACTTTTTTACGACATTTGGATACTGCTTTACTATATCCGGTGTAATATTAAAGATGTAAGTTAACCACAAGCGATTTTTAATAAACAATGTAGTTCATTATTATAGATGTAAACATTGAAATAATGTTGCTAGATACAACAACGCATAATACAATAAATAAATCCGGAAATTACAAATATACCTTGTTTATACAATAAAAAATTAAACTGATAAAAGTCAACAATACAAAGTAACCAAGGCAACGCCGAATCAACAAGGAAGACGGAACGCCTTAGGTAAAGCTAAGCGATACTGATATACCACTTACATTTTACTGTTGTATATTAACACGTACAACCAACAATAATACAATGGTATTAAGATATTCTCGTAACCATAAAATATGATATACAATTATCAATGTGTAAAAACTGCCAAGGCTTATCTAACAAAGCATGACAACAAAACAAATGTCTGAGAGAATTTAGAATTCCTAAGATTTGAACAGTTCTGACGCGTGTAATTCTGAATCCTGCAGTTTTGGTGTTAAGGTTAATGATATCGGAACGTTCTCAATCTGGTTTTCAAAAGAACTTTTATTTTTTAAAGACAGTACGCTAGCAAAATCTCTATAAATGTAATATTCTAACATTATGCTCAAAATAGATAGACAACGTCATTGTTGTGGAGCTTATTACCTAAGCCATTCATAAAAATAAAATTGATGTATTTGGTATCAACCTCAATTAATCTTTTTAGACAAAAGAGGATCTTTACCTAATTAAACAGGTATCACTTATCCTGGCGAGGAATGTATCACCTGAACTTTGACACTTCGCCTCCGATATATAAACCCCCAGTTGCTCGGATAGATAGGTTGTGCTTAGCGGACTAGTTGTCGCGAGATTGTATCTCAATAAGTTTGGGATTACATTGCAACAGGTTAATCTGATTGCGAACATGCAGTTTGTGTGCTGAATTTATCGCATTGAGTTAGCAAGAAACTGCTCGTACAAAAATCATGGCAGCGGAAACAGTTTAAGGAACTCTATATTAGGAAGTCACTAGAGCGTGTTATTTACACAAAAACAGTGATGAACGATTTGAATTGAGTCATTTAACCTTTGTTACGTAACAACTAACACTGAAAGAACCAAATACTTAGGTGAAGCCCGGGAGCGAACATATTACATTGATTCTGCGCACTTGGAATTTGAGAACCATATGCTAATTTAACCCCAAATAATACACGGACCAATGAAGCGTGAATAAAAACTACCATTGTGGGCGGTACTTTACCACGTGGGTGATATCTGCTGCCAATAATGTATAATTTCAGACAAAATGTTTTTCAACTCAAATCAGTAACAGCTCCGTCGTCATATGATAATTTACGAGTTTTGCTTGTCACTTACCCAGGCATATGACACGTGTCCTTAATATGTATACGAATATGTACTGCCTTTGTAATTAACTTATTAATTTGCGATGTTCAACATTGTTTTATTATATGTATGATACTATTAATCAATATACAATCGAACCTCTTTATCTCGAAGCCAATGGGGTCGTGAAAAAATGTCTAGGTATCTCGAATATTCGAGGTAGACTAGAATATTTTACATATAATTGTTACCTGAATGGTGACCTCGAGTTAAGCGGGATCTTATATATACATATTTACATACATTGAGATAAGTTTATTTCATAATTATACAAGAAAACACTATTTTTATCAAAACGTATAAGGTAAAAATGTGACAAATTCACATACACGCACAAAAAGTTAAAATATAAACATCATTTTCCTAATGATGAACTAATGTAGGTATCACATTATTGATTAAATTCGATAAATTTGTATAAAGGGGTGTTTGTATAATTGTTTAAATTCAAATCCGAATATGTATTTGGAAGGAATTTAAAAAAGAAATACAAACTATTTATACACACGCATATGTAATTTCTTTTCCTTTTTTCTTTTTTAATCTTTAATTTTCTTGTAAATAAAAGTAAGTATTCTTAAGATATCCAGAAAAATTAACTACAACAATATGTTCTTTTGTTCATATTTAGTTGTTGTTTTTTTTTTTATCCTAAACGGTATGTAGTATTATCTTTACTAATTAAATAATGAACATGGAATAATATTAAAGAACATGTATTGTCATATAGTGTTTTATAGTCTATTAAGGATTTCGTTATTTTTACAAGGTTGAACAGAAGTTATTTGTGATTATATAGATATGTATTGGTATAGTCTATTAAGGATTTTGTTAATTTTACATGTTGAACAGAAGATTTTTGTGATTCTATTGACACTTGTGTATGTTTTATATAAAACATCATCCTATTCCTTAGGTTTAAGATTGGTTCCGTCGATTTCTGACAGTGTTGGGAAGAGTATCAATTGGAGCTCTCCATAAATGATAAAAAAATACACAAAAATATTAGAAGTATTGCAATCACGGCGAGCCCATAACATGGCCCTAGATATCAGGAGTCAACGTTGTGTTCCGTAATTGAGGTACAATGCCTTGCTGTCAATAATGCTTTAATGTAGAGTGCTTTATTTAACCATTTCTACCTCCAAACCTGGCACGTCCTTAAATGACCCTGGCTGTTAGTAGGACGTTAAACAAAAACAAACAAACAAACAAACAAAGCCTTGCTGTCAATAATGTTTTAATGTAGAGTGCTTTATTTAACCATTTCTATCAAAACCTTGACCATGTTGTACAAGGACTACCATATAGAACCAAAGCGTTTACATATCAGCTACATATGTTTGATTTACACGGCCAAGAGTCTATATGCTAATATCCAGGGTTTTATTTACAACATTACGTATCCTTTCTGGATATGAGTGATGATAAGTTGTGACTGACCGATAAAGGCGGGTTTAGCACGCGTAAAAACAGGATAAACACAGTCTTTGTATTATATCGCCGTCGATTATATTAAATTGCATGTGACATGCGCAATCGTTTGTTTTGTTGCATAACAACGATCAGCCAATGGATTACAACATAACAATAATGATAAATTGAATGGAGGAGGAACTAAACGTTAAAATCTGAAGTTTACAGAATAAATAATCAGCTTGTTGAGATAAGAATACTGTATTGTGTATTGTTTTCATAGAAATTATGACTGAAATTAACTCGAACCTCTGTAAATATGTACTTTTATTTGTAACCAACGAGGCGACATTTTTAATCTGTCTGTCTATGTGGATATTGACATCATAACAGAGGAATATCTAGTTCTCGAAACTATTGGCATTTTGACTGTCATATCGAGGCTATGATTGACTGGGAAAGCAATCACATTCAGAGATCTGATGGCTAACTAGAGGTTGGTATTGAATGATATGACATGTATGTAATGACTTCCACTTTGTGACGTTGACGTATCGATGATGTATATAAACAATTTTAATTTCAAATGCCATTTCATCTGCTTCCAAACCAATATTGTTGTGTCGGGATACGTTACGAGGACACCATTGTCATTCATTTTATATGACGTATACTTGAACATATAGTTCTATCTGATGACGTCATTATTATATTAGACAATGTTTAAAAATAAGAAAATGTAAGGTTTTAATGATAAACAAAAATTCTAGTGAAAAGTATGATAATACTACATGTAACAGCATGTTCAAACAACCCATAAACACGGCGTACAAACTACTGCTCACAAGATAATATTTCCAAAATCAGACAGATACTTACAAGTACTTGTCTGTATTCCTTAACAGTGGACCAAGACATGCTTGAAATAAGAGCATTCAAATACTTTGAATATTCATTAACATTCAAAGTGAAATAGAAATGATTTTGTAATCTAATGACATTTCATGTGATGAAATGTAATTCCTTCCACGTGATATTTTTAGAAATAAGTATTTATTGATTCGCGTTAAATTTCCAGTGATATTTGAGTCAATTGATTGATAATGTCTTATAATGAACACAAAATAAAACCATAACAATATATGACAAGGTAACTATATATACCGCCACACATAACATTATAAAAAATAAAAATTGGTAATATTCATAAAATGACAAAGATAATAAAACTGTATCGAAGTTTAAACATTCAAACAGACATCATGAATAAAAATGAAGCTTCGTAAAGGAAAACGATACAACATTAACATCCAGAGTAGGGTTTCATACTACAACTGTTAATCTGGGAGACTTATAATTATTAGAATATAGTGAGTTTCTGTGACAATCTGGTCGTTCAATTGAGTTTACTTTTTTTCATTAAATTCTAAACGCTTTCAAACATATATACAATGTACAGAAAATATTTTTAATACGCTATCTTTTAGTTTAAAATTTTATTTCCAACATACCTCGAGCGAATTTCACAGATCCATAAACAGAATGAAGCAGCATGCAATTAAAAAATAGAAATCGAGAAGATTCCATTCTTTAGTTTCACTATCCAATACACAGCTGATGTATAGTCCCGTGTCTAGATTTGTTTCTTCTTTATAGAGCTTCCTATATTGAAAAGTTTCGTATTTTCTTATAAAAAGGAAAGTAATGAAAATGTCATTTTTTTTCTCCGTTCTCAGTAAAACGAAATTTTATTACGTAATCCAGACGTCTGGAAAGTGAACGGTAGAAAATGATCAAAGTACCAATCGATGTGTCAAAAATTACATGGATCAAGTCAGAGCTGGAAAATATACGTACATTTTTTTCTTCTCATCGTTCTAACTTAATAAATAGATTTTAGCTTCCCGTTGTTAATTATTCACCAGATTTTTCACAACTAAAACACATCCCTTGTTATTTAATTGTTGATGCGCTCAGCAATATCTATTATATAAACAACGAAAATTGTTGATACGATCAATAATATCTATTATATAAACAACGAGAATTGTTGATACATTCAATAATATCTATTATATAAACAACGAAAATTGTTGATACGATCAATAATATCTATTATATAAACAACGAGAATTGTTGATACATTCAATAATATCTATTATATAAACAACGAGAATTGTTGATACGCTCAACAATATCTATTACATAAACAACGAAAATTGTTGTTATGTTCAAGAACATCTATTATATAAACAACGGAAATTGTTGTTATGTTCAAGAATATCTATTATATAAACAACGAGAATTTGATACGTTCAACAATATTTGTAATATAAACAACGGAAATTGTTGAAACGTTCAACAATATCTGTAATATAAACAACGAAAACTGTTGTTACGTTTACCAATATCTATTATATAAACAACGAAAATTGTTTATACGATCAACAATATCTTTTTTATAAATAACGAAAATTGTTGATACTAACAACAATATCTTCAATCCAAACAACGGAAATTGTTGAAACGTTCAACAATATCTGTAATATAAACAACGAAAATTGCTGTCATGTTAACCAATATATATTGTATAAACAACAAGAATAACAATATATGTAATATAAACAACGAGAATTCCTGATGCGTTTAACAATATGTATTATATAAACAACATGAATTATTGATACGTTCTACAATATCTGCAATATAAACAACGGAAATTGTTGATACGCTCAACAATATCTATTACATAAACAACGAAAATTGTTGTTATGTTCAAGAACATCTATTATATAAACAACGGAAATTGTTGTTATGTTCAAGAATATCTATTATATAAACAACGAGAATTTGATACGTTCAACAATATTTGTAATATAAACAACGGAAATTGTTGAAACGTTCAACAATATCTGTAATATAAACAACGAAAACTGTTGTTAAGTTTACCAATATCTATCATATAAACAACGAGAATTGTTTATACGATCAACAATATCTTTTATATAAATAACGAAAATTGTTGATACTAACAACAATATCTTCAATCCAAACAACGAACATTGTTGAAACGTTCAACAATATCTGTAATATAAACAACGAAAACTGTTGTTACGTTTACCAATATCTATCATATAAACAACGAGAATTGTTTATACGATCAACAATATCTTTTATATAAATAACGAAAATTGTTGATACTAACAACAATATCTTCAATCCAAACAACGGAAATTGTTGAAACGTTCAACAATATCTGTAATATAAACAACGAAAATTGTTGTCATGTTTACCAATATATATTGTATAAACAACGAGAATAACAATATATGTAATATAAACAACGATAATTCCTGATGCGTTTAACAATATGTATTATATAAACAACATGAATTATTGATACGTTCTACAATATCTGCAATATAAACAACGGAAATTGTTGATACGTTCAACAATATCTGTTACATAAACAACGAAAATTGTTGTTATGTTCAAGAACATCTATTATATAAACAACGGAAATTGTTGTTATGTTCAAGAATATCTATTATATAAACAACGAGAATTTGATACGTTCAACAATATTTGTAATATAAACAACGGAAATTGTTGAAACGTTCAACAATATCTGTAATATAAACAACGAAAACTGTTGTTAAGTTTACCAATATCTATCATATAAACAACGAGAATTGTTTATACGATCGACAATATCTTTTATATAAATAACGAAAATTGTTGATACTAACAACAATATCTTCAATCCAAATAACGGAAATTGTTGAAACGTTCAACAATATCTGTAATATAAACAACGAAAATTGTTGTCATGTTAACCAATATATATTGTATAAACAACAAGAATAACAATATATGTAATATAAACAACGAGAATTCCTGATGCGTTTAACAATATATATTATTTAAACAACATGAATTATTGATACGTTCTACAATATCTGCAATATAAACAACGGAAATTGTTGATACGCTCAACAATATCTATTACATAAACAACGAAAATTGTTGTTATGTTCAAGAATATCTATCATATAAACAACGAGAATTTGGTACGTTCAACAATATCTGTAATATAAACAACGAAAACTGTTGTTACGTTTACCAATATCTATCATATAAACAACGAGAATTGTTTATACGATCAATAATATCTTTTATATAAATAACGAAAATTGCTGTTATGTTTATCTATATCTATAATATGAACAACGTGAATTGTTGATACGTTCAACAATATCTGTAATAAAAAAAAAAACGGAAATTGTTGCTATGTTCAACAATATCTGTTATGAAAAAAAAACGGAAATTGTTGCTATGTTCAACAATATCTGTAATAAAAAAAAAACGGAAATTGTTGATACTTACAACAATATATTTAATATAAACAACGGGAATTATTTATACGATAAACAATCTATAGTTTATAAATAACGTGAATTGTTGAAACAACGGGAATCGTTGATACGTTCGACAATATCTGTAATATAAACAATTAAAATTATTGTGACGTTCAGCAATATCTGTTATATACACAACGAAAATTGTTGATACATTCAACAACATCTTTAATATAAACAACGAGAATGCTGATGCGATCAACAATGTATGTGAGATAAACAACGAAAATTGTTGATACATTCAACGGCATCTTTAATATAAACAACGAGAATTGTTGCTACGTTCAACAATATTGTAATATGAATAATTGGAGTTGGGCATAAATTGAGTGAGATTTCATAGACATACTTTTCGTATCGATATAAAATAGTATATGTGGAACAACGTTTTTTGAATAAATTGTTTTGGGTCTTAAATAGAAAATTGAAATTTTTGTTTACAAATAAATTTGGACTTTTGTGAGCGTTATTGTTTTCAACTTCAACCATTTCGATTTTAATTGCCACATATATCAATCCATACAAGCTAAATAAGATCATTCATTATCATATTGTTACCTCTGACAGACAGGAAATTTTCCTTTTATTTCCTGGCTATGTTACAGCATTATTTGTAGTTCAGAATCATTTTTATTGGACAAATACATACTTATTGCCCCAAAAAAGATGTTTTATTAATGAAATAGGTGCTTGCCTATACCTTCCATTTACAAATGTATTTTTTTATTTCTTGTAAATTTCATTTATAAATGGCATCTGTCTATCTTCTAAAGACTGGAGCATTTTCCTTTGCTCCAGCAATGCGCTTTTTTATGCTGAAGCACTTGACACTATAGTAAGGTGGACCGACATGGACAAACGATCCATCTGGCGGGCACCAAATACAAGCATTGTCTAGAAATTGTGCATTCATCAACTGATTGTTCCCAGCATGTTCATCAAGATATCCGTATCATTGTAACGAGACTTGAACGAGATTAACATAACCTCTTAAAGGTCGTAGCATGTCTGCATGTACTGAAGCACGTGCATGTAAAACAAGGCCCTAAGATACGCGTGCATTTGCCATTTTGCATGTCCACACCTGGTACAGGCACGTGAAATCCAGCATTCTCTATCAACATCAGATGCAAGTCAATATTGTTTAATTGATATTTACATATGATTCCGTTGTTGTCATGTGCTTTTAAAGTTAGATTTTATATTCAAATAAATGAAGTAGAAATATCGTTTTCAATTCCGATCATTTCTTTAATCGTTTTTAGCGGTATGATGCACAAACATTAAAATAATTGATATTTTAAAAGATGATCGTTTTTTTTTCTTAAACGACAGCATCAAAGTGCCAACTTGGACGACATTTGACAACCTTGCCTATTCAACTTTTAAAAGACATGTTTCCTTTTTATTTGAAACGAATCTATTCTTAATGTCATAGCATTTGAATAAAACCATGGATGTGAAAAAGTAATGCGTTTTAAATCATTTTTCAATAAAGAAGATCAAAGTGTGGCGTCTTTAATCCAGCCTTTGTCTGTTTGTGGACGTATGCAGACCACCATACGCTATGTGTTGGCGGTCCATGGACTGATTTCGATGGTATCCCGTCAATAAAACATCACACCCTAACGTCCTCAGTGTGAGGGCAGCGGGTCGTGTAACAACATAAGGATCTACTTTCGCTTTCTACAGACCCATTAGAACGCGTATGCTTGTGAGTTTGTCACGCGTAAAATGGTCTCTCACGACAAAATCTTCATTTTGGACCTACGTCAAGTTCAAATAGTTGAAGGTATGTTTGGCTTCAAACATTCAGATGTTATGTTTGTGATAACGACAATACAATTGATGATTTAATTAATTAACACAACGAGTGTTACAAGAACCGATGTTGCATTCAAGAGTCAAGAGATGGTGAATAAAAAAGAAATAAAAAAAAAAGAGTGACTTAAGATTGATCAAAGGTATTGGCAAACACTTGTAACAACTTTGATACCAAGTAGACGGAAATGCTTCATGAGAGAGAATTGTCCTTTATAGCGATATCTATACACTATATATGAGAGAGAATTGTCCTTATAGCGATATCTATACACTATATATGAGAGAGAATTGTCCTTATGGCGATTTCTATACACCACACACGAGAGAGAATTGTCCTGATGGCGATTTCGATACACTATACATGAAATAGAATTGTCCTTATGGCGATTTCGATACACTATATATGAGAGAGAATTGTCCTTATGGCGATTTCGATACACTATATATGAGAGAGAATTGTCCTTATGGCGGTTTCGATACACTATACATGAGAGAGAATTGTCCTGATGGCGATTTCTATACACTATACATGAGAGAGAATTGTCCTGATGGCGATTTCGATACGCTACACACGAGAGAGAATTGTCCTGATGGCGATTTCGATACGCTACACACGAGAGAGAATTGTCCTTATGGCGATTTCGATACACTATACACGAGAGAGAATTGTCATGATGGCGATTTCGATACGCTACACACGAGAGAGAATTGTCCTTATGGCGATTTCGATACACTATACATGAAATAGAATTGTCATTATGGCGATTTCGATACACTATACATGAAATAGAATTGTCCTTATGGCGATTTCGATACGCTACACACGAGAGAGAATTGTCCTGATGGCGATTTCGATACACTATACATGAGAGAGAATTGTCCAGATTGCGATTTCGATACGCTACACACGAGAGAGAATTGTCTTTATGGCGATTTCGATACACTACACACGAGAGAGAATTGTCCTGATGGCGATTTCGATACGCTACACACGAGAGAGAATTGTCCTGATGGCTATTTCGATACACTATACATGAGAGAGAATTGTCCTGATGGCAATTTCGAAACGCTACACACGAGAGAGAATTGCCATTATGGCGATTTCGATACACTATACACGAGAGAGAATTGTCATTATGGCGATTTCGATACACTATACATGAAATAGAATTGTCATTATGGCGATTTTGATACACTATACACGAGAGAGAATTGTCCTGATGGCGATTTCGATACACTATACACGAGAGAGAATTGTCCTTATGGCGATTTCGATACACTATACACGAGAGAGAATTGTCATTATGGCGATTTCGATACGCTACACACGAGAGAGAATTGTCCTTATGGCGATTTCGATACACTATACATGAAATAGAATTGTCATTATGGCGATTTCGATACGCTACACACGAGAGAGAATTGTCCTTATGGCGATTTCGATACACTATACATGAAATAGAATTGTCCTGATGGCGATTTCGATACACTATACATGAAATAGAATTGTCCTTATGGCGATTTCGATACGCTACACACGAGAGAGAATTGTCCTGATGGCGATTTCGATACACTATACATGAGAGAGAATTGTCCTGATGGCGATTTCGATACACTATACATGAGAGAGAATTGTCCTGATGGCGATTTCGATACACTATATATGAGAGAGAATTGTCCTGATGGCGATTTCGATACACTACACACGAGAGAGAATTGTCCTTATGGCGATTTCGATACACTATACACGAGAGAGAATTGTCCTGATGGCGATTTCGATACACTACACACGAGAGAGAATTGTCCTTATGGCGATTTCGATACACTATACACGGGAGAGAATTGTCATTATGGCGATTTCGATACGCTACACACGAGAGAGAATTGTCCTTATGGCGATTTCGATACACTATACACGAGAGAGAATTGTCCTTATGGCGATATCGATACACTATACATGAAATAGAATTGTCCTTATGGCGATTTCGATACACTATACACGAGAGAGAATTGTCCTTATGACGATATCTATACACTATACACGAGAGAGAATTGTCCTTATGGCGATTTCGATACACTATACATGACATAGAATTGTCCTTATGACGATTTCGATACACTATACATGACATAGAATTGTCCTTATGGCGATTTCGATACACTATACATGAAATAGAATTGTCCTGATGGCGATTTCGATACACTACACACGAGAGAGAATTGTCCTGATGGCGATTTCGATACACTATACACGAGAGAGAATTGTCCTGATGGCGATTTCGATACACTATACACGAGAGAGAATTGTCCTGATGGCGATTTCAAAACACTATACACGAGAGAGAATTGTCCTGATGGCGATTTCGATACACTATACACGAGAGAGAATTGTCCTGATGGCGATTTCAAAACACTATACATGAGCGTGAATTGTCCTCATGGCGATTTCGATACACTACACACGAGAGAGGATTGTCCTTATGGCGATTTCGATACACTATACATGAAATAGAATTGTCCTTATGGCGATTTCAATACACTACACACGAGAGAGAATTGTCCTCATGGCGATTTCGATACACTACACACGAGAGAGAATTGTCCTGATGGCGATTTCGATACACTATACACGAGAGAGAATTGTCCTCATGGCGATTTCGATACACTACACACGAGAGAGAATTGTCCTGATGGCGATTTCTATACACTATACATGAAATAGAATTGTCCTCATGGCGATTGCAATACACTACACACGAGAGAGAATTGTCCTCATGGCGATTTCGATACACTACACACGAGAGAGAATTGTCCTGATGGCGATTTCGATACACTATACATGAAATAGAATTGTCCTGATGGCGATTTCGATACACTACACACGAGAGAGAATTGTCCTGATGGCGATTTCGATACACTATACATGACATAGAATTGTTCTGATGGCGATTTCGATACACTACACACGAGAGAGAATTGTCCTGATGGCGATTTCGATACACTATACATGACATAGAATTGTTCTGATGGCGATTTCGATACACTACACACGAGAGAGAATTGTCCTGATGGCGATTTCGATACACTACACACGAGAGAGAATTGTCCTCATGGCGATTTCGATACACTACACACGAGAGAGAATTGTCCTCATGGCGATTTCGATACACTACACACGAGAGAGAATTGTCCTCATGGCGATTTCGATACACTACACACGAGAGAGAATTGTCCTGATGGCGATTTCGATACACTATACATGAAATAGAATTGTCCTGATGGCGATTTCGATACACTACACACGAGAGAGAATTGTCCTGATGGCGATTTCGATACACTATACATGACATAGAATTGTTCTGATGGCGATTTCGATACACTACACACGAGAGAGAATTGTCCTGATGGCAATTTCGATACACTATAAATGAGAGAGAATTGTCCTGATGGCGATTTCGATACGCTACACACGAGAGAGAATTGTCATTATGGCGATTTCGATACACTATACATCAGAGAGGATTGTCCTGATGGCGATTTCGATACATTATACATGACATAGAATTGTCCTTATGGCGATTTCGATACACTATACATGACATAGAATTGTCCTTATGGCGATTTCGATACACTATACATGACATAGAATTGTCCTTATGGCGATTTCTATACACTATACATGACATAGAATTGTCCTGATGACGATTTCGATACACTACACACGAGAGAGAATTGTCCTTATGGCGATTTCGATACACTATACATGACATAGAATTGTCCTTATGGCGATTTCGATACACTACACACGAGAGAGAATTGTCCTGATGACGATTTCGATACGCTACACACGAGAGAGAATTGTCCTGATGACGATTTCGATACGCTGTCAATCGAAACAGTAAACGCCGATTGATTTCTGTTTTTACTAACCTTTTCATAACTTATATGAGTTTTATCTATAAATCTCTGTTCGCTAGTATTGTCGCATCAGACATTTTGAATCAAAAGCGCGGAAGAGATTCGAAACCACATGTCACCTACTCAACTTCTCATTTCATTTCATCGCATCAAGATCTGATTAGTCCGGAAGACTTGAACTAAAGGTTCAAATAAATCATTATTTTTGCATATCGCCACGACTTACCATTTATTTTAATAGTTTATTACTGTCTGTCTTTTTCTGCAATGAGATTTCTATTCAGCTGGTGGATAGTCGGATATCTTGTGGTTGGTGGACAAACAATTCCCGGCGTTGGTGGTTATATTGTAGTTGGTGGACAAACATTTCCCGACGTTGGCGGTTATATTGTAGTTGGTGGACAAACAATTCCCAACGTTGTCGGATATCTTGTAGTTGGTGGACAAACCGTTCCCGATGATGGCGGTTATCTTGTAGTTGGTGGACAAACAATCCCCGATGATGGCGGTTATCTTGTAGTTGGTGGACAAACCATTCCCAACGTTGTCGGATATCTTGTACTTGGTGGACAAACCGTTCCCGATGATTGCGGTTATCTTGTAGTTGGTGGACAAACATTTCCCGACGTTAGCGGTTATCTTGTAATTGGTTGACAAACAATCCCCGATGATGGCGGTTATCTTGTAGTTGGTGGACAAACAATTCCCGGCGTTGTCGGATATCTTGTACTTGGTGGACAAACAATTCCCAACGTTGTCGGATATCTTGTAGTTGGTGGACAAACCATTCCCGATTATGGCGGTTATCTTGTAGTTGATGGACAAACATTTCCCGGCGTTAGCGGTTATCTTGTAGTTGATGGACAAACATTTCCCGACGTTGGAGGTTATCTTGTAATTGGTGGACAAACAATCCCCGATGATGGCGGTTATCTTGTAGTTGGTGGACAAACAATTCCCGGCGTTGTCGGATATCTTGTAGTTGGTGGACAAACAATTCCCAACGTTGTCGGATATCTTGTAGTTGGTGGACAAACCATTCCCGATGATGGCAGTTATCTTGTAGTGGGTGGACAAACCATTCCCGGCGTTGGTGGTTATCTTGTAGTTGGTGGACAAACCATTCCCGATGATGGCGGTTATCTTGTAGTTGGTGGACAAACAATTCCCGACGTTGTCGGATATCTTGTAGTTGGTGGACAAACAATTCCCAACGTTGTCGGATATCTTGTAGTTGGTGGACAAACCATTCCCGATGATGGCGGTTATCTTGTAGTTGATGGACAAACATTTCCCGGCGTTAGCGGTTATCTTGTAGTTGGTGGACAAACAATCCCCGATGATGGCGGTTATCTTGTAGTTGGTGGACAAACAATCCCCGATGATGGCGGTTATCTTGTAGTTGGTGGACAAACCATTCCCAACGTTGTCGGATATCTTGTACTTGGTGGACAAACCGTTCCCGATGATTGCGGTTATCTTGTAGTTGGTGGACAAACATTTCCCGACGTTGGTGGACAAACAATCCCCTATGATGGCGGTTATCTTGTAGTGGGTGGACAAACCATTCCCGATGATGGCGGTTATCTTGTAGTTGGTGGACAAACATTTCCCGGCGTTGGTGGTTATCTTGTAGTTGGTGGACAAACATTTCCCAACGTTGTCGGATATCTTGTAGTTGGTGGACAAACCATTCCCGATGATGGCGGTTATCTTGTAGTTGATGGACAAACATTTCCCGGCGTTAGCGGTTATCTTGTAGTTGGTGGACAAACATTTCCCGATGATGGTGGTTATCTTGTAGTTGGTGGACAAACAATTCCCGGCGTTGGTGGTTATCTTGTAGTGGGTGGACAAACATTTCCCGGCGTTAGCGGTTATCTTGTAGTTGGTGGACAAACATTTCCCGGCGTTAGCGGTTATCTTGTAGTTGGTGGACAAACATTTCCCGACGTTCGCGGTTATCTTGTAGTTGGCGGATAATAATGTATAAATCATCTTAATAATTGACTTTCTGATTATTTTATCTTATCTGATTAATTGATTTTACATGGATTTTAACGGTGTGTGTGTCATTAACATTTTTTGTGGGGGGGGGGGGGGGGGGGGGGGGGAGGGTGTTAATCTTCAGAATGAATTTGACATATTGTTATCGAGAAAGTAGTATACTCCTATTTGTCTGAACACATGGTCATATACTGCGTGTATTTTAACTATTTTTTTAATTGTCTTCGCATAAATGTTTTTTTTTTTTTTTTTTTTTTTTTTTATTGTAATCGGAGAACTATTTAAGGAGAAAAATGTACTCTCAGCTGACAGAAATCTGATATATCTGTAAGTACTTATGCAAATCAATTTCAATTTCAATTTTTTATTAACCTTGAGCTTTACAGCTCATACCTCGATGGACGTTCCTCGGCGATCTTCAACACTGATTAGCGATTGTGTGGATAAAACCAAAAAAATATACTTTTCCAGGAAGACACTTTAAAAGTATAGGAACATGTGATGACCAGGTTCTTTTTCTGTTTGACACTATGTGAACAAAGGTAACGTTACGAGGGGTGATTAATATGTTGTGAGTCTCGTATTGAAGGAGGTACTCAAGGATGTTCTTTTTAAGTCCTACTATTCTAAGTCTATATAGGGCCTTGTACCAAAGGACTGGTCTCATTTGATTAGTTTATATCAACAAGGTAGCCCTCGAAAGCAAATAAGACAAATGGACAAAATCAGTGAAAGAGCAGTGATCCAATATTTGCATAAAAATGTTTAAAACCTAAGAATATCCATCATGATATGGTAGCAACACTAGGGAAATATGTCCCTTCATATGCTACAGAAAAAAAAAGGTTGGTGGCGGAATTTAAGCGCGGCCGACAGAGCTCTGAGGATGACCCCCGTCCTGGAAGGCCTGTCAATGTAACAACCCCAGAAATGGTCAATAAAGTTCAGGATATTATTACTACTGAAAGGCGAGTCAAAGAAAGATATATATCCAGTAGAGTTGGCATTTCACAGGAAAGATTACATTCAATTCTGACCGAGGTTCTTGCAATGAGAAAGCTTTTGGCCCGATGGGTACCAAGACTTCTGACCGTTGGTCAGAAGCACACCAGGCGCCCATTATCCCGTGCTAATCATAACGTTTTGAGGAAGATCCTGCCAACTTTCTTCGGAGGTTTGTAACTATGGATGAAACATTATCTTGCACCATCAGACTTTCATCTATTTCCAAAACTGAAAAAAAGCTATTTCAGGCACCCACTTTCAGTCCGATGATGACGTCATACATGCAGTGGATGACTTTCTGGACAGCAAAGAAAAGGAGTTCTATAAAAGTGCCATTGCGGCCATTAAACACCGCTGGCAAACGTGTATAGATACTAAAGGGGATTATGTTGAAAATATTTTAATATGTCCGACAAAATTCAAATCCTTCAATATGATGAAGCTCACAACATATCAATCAGCCCTCGTACCTTCTCAAAATGAAAGCTACGGTAGCGACAAGGAACCAAATTATGTTCATAAGTTTCCAATATGTCCACTCAATATCACACAAGGACATTATATATATCTCGATAAATAGTGTCGACCACATGACCTCCCCGTAACCTTTGTGTATAAGTCGCTAACAAACGATATCTATCATGGAAAACGTTATACTAGAAACATGCCCTTCAGTATCAAATCAACAGTAAGCCCAAGAACAGATGTTACAATCTAGAAATGGAAAATTGGTATTGGGGAAATTCAAATCATCGTCCTTATCATACAGTTTGGTGGTGATATAATCTTGCCGGTTACGTTGTAAGTAAAGTTCGAAGAAATAGCCTCAGGGCATGGATCGAAAGTGCTCCTCCGTAACGTTTAAAATTCATATTGTACACTTAAGTATGTATTTTATTCTATTGTTGATTAGACGAGGGTGGTGGTTTAGACGAGGCGATACCTACTGTGCTGACAGTCTATATAAACCTGGTTTGTTCTCTTATATGCTGTTGGTTATACTTAATGAATTCATGTTGAGAATTCTAACATGTCTCTTAGGCAAGCCTAACATTTTTAAATATTTGCATAACTGCAACCTTAAAGTACATCGAAATACTTAATATGCATGTTTGTTTTTAGGTAAACACTTTGATTCGTGTCAACTACAAGTAATTGATGTTTGTGATTATGTATTGCTGTTCTAAAGTCCATACGTATGCAACTTTACTTGGCAGACATGATTTATGACGTACTTTTTCACATGGAACACATAACTACCGAGATAATGTTTATGCGCATGCGCATTTCAAACATATTCATACCTATTTGTTATCTCAGTAATAGATTGGCCACAGGAGAGAAGAGTACTCCGCCCACCCGAGGTTTGCTGACTGATTTAACAATGATGAATCATAAAAGGCCCAGTCAAACCAAATGATACATTGCTGAAAACGTAAAGCTATATCATATCCCTATAAAACATTAACAGTTAAAAGCGATAAAACGAATGCAACATACGAATAAAAATGTGGATTAACATGGAGATCATTAAAAAAAAACTAAAATTAATACCAGGTGCTCAGGGAGGGAAAGCGTCTTCTGCAGATCTAGGTCACGACGACCCCCGTGATACAAATCTAGGTCACGACGACAAACGCCATACAAATCAAGGTCACAACGACACCCGCCATACAAATCGAGCTTACGATGACACCCTCCATACCAATCTAGGTCACGACGACACCCGCCACACAATGGGTGATGATAACGGAACCACTAGGGTGGTGAAAAGGAACCACTAGAGTGATGATAACGGAACCACTAGGGTGGTGATAACGGAACTACTAGGGTGATGATAACGGAACCACAAGGGTGATGATAACGGAACCAATAGGGTGATGATAACGGAACCACTACAGTGATGATAACGGAACCACTAGGGTGGTGATAACAGAACCACTAGGGTGGGGGTAACGGAACGGATAGGGTGGTGATAACGGAACCACTAGGGTGATGATAACGGAACCACTAGGGTGGGGATAACAGAACCACTAAGGTGATGATAACGGAAGCACTAGGGTGGTGATAACGGAACCACTAGGGTGGTGATAACAGAACCACTAGGTAGTGATAACGGAACCACTATGTAGTGATAACGGAACCACTAGGGTGGGGATAACGGAACCACTAAGGTGATGATAACGGAAGCACTAGGGTGATGATAACGGAACCACTAGGTGTGGATAACAGAACCACTAGGGTGGTGATAACGGAACCACTAGGTGTGGATAACGGAACCACTAGGTGTGGATAACAGAACCACTAGAGTGGTGATAACGGAACCACTAGGTGTGGATAACAGAACCACTAGGGTGATGATAACGGAACCACTAGGGTGATGACAACGGAACCAATAGGGTGATGATAGCGGAACCACTAGGGTGATGATAACGGAACCACTAGGGTGATGATAACGGAACCACTAGGTTGGTGATAACGGAAGCACTAGGGTGGGGATAACGGAACCACTAGGGTGATGATAACAGAACCACTAGGGTGGCGATAACGGAACCACTAGGGTGATGATAACGAAACCACTAGGTGAGAATAACGGAACCAATAGGGTGATGATAACGGAACCACTAAGGTGAATATAACGGAACCACTAGGGTGGCGATAACGGAACCACTAGTGTGAGAATAACGGAACCAATAGGGTGATGATAACAGAACCACTAGGGTGATGATAATGGAACCACTAGGGTGATGATAACGGAACCACTAGGTTGGTGATAACGGAACCACTAGGGTGGGGATAACGGAACCACTAGGGTGATGATAACGGAACCACTAGGGTGATGATAACGGAACCACTAGGGTGGAGATAACGGAACCACTAAGGTGGGGATAATGGAACCACTGGGTAGTGATAACGGAACCACTAGGGTGATGATAACGGAACTACTAGGGTGATGATAACGGAACCACTAGGGTGGTGATAACGGAACCACTAGGGCGATGATAACAGAACCACTAGGGTGATGATAACAGAACCACTAGGGTGGTTATAACAGAACCACTAGGGTGGTGATAACGGAAGCACTAGGGTGGTGATAAGAGAACCACTAGGGTGGTGATAACGGAACCACTAGGGTGATGATAACGGAACCGATAGGGTGATGATAACGGAACCACTAGGGTGATGATAACGGAACCGATAGGGTGGAGATAACGGAACCACTAAGGTGATGATAACGGAACCACTAGGATGATGATAACGGAATCACTAAGGTGATGATAACGGAACCACTAGGGTAATGATAACGGAACCACTAGGGTGATGATAACGGAACCGATAGGGTGGAGATAACGGAACCACTAAGGTGATGATAACGGAACCACTAGGGTGATGATAACGGAACCACTAGGGTGGGGATAACGGAACCACTAGGGTGATGATAACGGAACCACTAGGGTGATGATAACGGAACCACTAGGGTGATGATAACGGAACCACTAAGGTGATGATAACGGAACCACTAGGGTGATGATAACGGAACCACTAGGGTGATGATAACGGAACCACTAAGGTGATGATAACGGAACCACTAGGGTGATGATAACAGAACCACTAGGGTGATGATAACGGAACCACTAAGGTGATGATAACGGAACCACTAGGGTGGAGATAACGGAACCACTAGGGTGATGATAACGGAACCACTAAGTGAGAATAACGGAACCACTAAGTGAGAATAACGGAACCAATAGGGTGATCATAACGGAACCACTATGGTGATGATAATGGAACCACTAGGGTGAGTATAACGGAACCACTAGGGTGATTATAACGGAACCACTAGGGTGAGTATAACGGAACCACTAGGGTGGAGATAACGGAGCCACTATGGTGATGATAACGGAACCACTAGGGTGATAATAACGGAACCACTAGGGTGATAATAGCGGAACCACTAGGGTGGAGATAACGGAACCATTAGGGTGGGGATAACGGTACCACTAGATGTGGATAACGGAACCACTAGGGTGATGACAACGGAACCAATAGGGTGATGTACCATACCACACGTCATCAATCCTGTTATATTTACATTTTCACTTCGCTCCGCCTCAATGAACATAGTAAACTAAGATCACTTCATTTCCCGTTGAAGATTTTGGGTCGCGTGCTTCTGTTCTGAGAGACGAATCACTTTCTTGCCGGCGTGTGAATACATTCACTGAGTTTACAATGGCGATCGAGTTCTGTACCGCCTCAGACTTGAATGCACTTTCACTTTGTGAATTGTGTAACATTGTTATAAACGTATATGAACACAAGTGGAATAGCCGCTTTATGTGCTAATAAAAATGCCAGTATAATGCAGACAGTTTAGAAAACAGGATCTGACAGAACACTGACACTCTCGATAGCACCGAGCTCATGACCTACGTAGCGCAGTAGGTCTAACGTTAGCTGTATTTCGAATGCCATGCTTAATACCATTTCAGTGGTAACAGAAAATAAACCTCAATTTAAACACTATTTAACAACACAAAACAGACTGGTAGCAGAAGTATGCTATATCGAGAACAGGGACACATTATTGTCGTAATTTGACTCAATCTAAACATATGGAGGACACAAGTTTCCGGCCGTCGAATACCGCCAATTTTCAAATCAATGTTTCTTTACTTACTATTATCAGAATTTACATCCCAAAACGCCAGTGCGACAATGAAATCCAATATTTCAAGAACACCATGTACATCACCAGTTAACCTGCGACTAAAATCCATATTGTTACACTTTTTCTCGAGCTCTGAATATCCCGGCTATATTAGACTGCATCACATCATTTTTTTAACCGAGTCCCTGTGTCTCAAGTGACCAAATCACACACTGTATACTATACTGTCAACACTGCACTTTAAATTCGTATTTATATGGGTATTGCTAACTTTTTATTATACAATATCATAAATATTTGTTATAAATGAATATTTTACCTTGAAAATATCGTATCTATGTGTATCAACATCGTAATAATCAAAACGTGTATGGCACTATATTTTGTGTTGCTTTGGCGACGAGAATAGTTGACTGTCTGCTGTTCCACTACTGTGCACACATGTACGATAAGTATAACAATGTTACAAAGTGACACACTTACGTCACACTGTTGCGACCGAATTTTGCAATCTGGTGGCGAAGTTTTAAATTTGGTTAACGTAAATATAAGGATTGATTGTCAATTTTGTTGCTTGCATGGACTGATGAAGGGAAGTGAACCTCGCGCAAATGGTACATGAACTGCTTCGCAGTTCACTTCATTTGCACGAGGTTCACTTCCCTTCATCAGTCCATGCAAGCAACAAAATTGACAATCAATCCTTAAATAACTAGATTTACTTTGTACATTACCACACGTCATCAATCCTGTTATAACTAGATTTACTTTGTACAGTACCATACCACACGTCATCAATCCTGTTATAACTAGATTTACTCTGTACAGTACCATACGTCATCAATCCTGTTATAACTAGATTTACTTTGTACAGTACCATACGTCATCAATCCTGTTATAACTAGATTTACTCTGTACAGTACCACACGTCATCAATCCTGTTATAACTAGATTTACTTTGTACAGTACCATACCACACGTCATCAATCCTGTTATAACTAGATTTACTCTGTACAGTACCATACGTCATCAATCCTGTTATAACTAGATTTACTTTGTACAGTACCACACGTCATCAATCCTGTTATAACTAGATTTACTGTGTACCATACCATACGTCATCAATCCTGTTATAACTAGATTTACTTTGTACAGTACCACACGTCATCAATCCTGTTATAACTAGATTTACTTTGTACCATACCATACGTCATCAATCCTGTTATAACTAGATTTACTTTGTACCATACCACACGTCATCAATCCTGTTATAACTAGATTTACTGTGTACCATACCACACGTCATCAATCCTGTTATAACTAGATTTACTGTGTACCATACCACACGTCATCAATCCTGTTATAACTAGATTTACTTTGCACCATACCACACGTCATCAATCCTGTTATAACTAGATTTACTTTGTACCATACCACACGTCATCAATCCTGTTATAACTAGATTTACTGTGTACCATACCATACGTCATCAATCCTGTTATAACTAGATTTACTTTGTACAGTACCACACGTCATCAATCCTGTTATAACTAGATTTACTTTGTACATTACCACACGTCATCAATCCTGTTATAACTAGATTTACTGTGTACCATACCACACGTCATCAATCCTGTTATAACTAGATTTACTTTGTACAGTACCATACCATACGTCATCAATCCTGTTATAACTAGATTTACTTTGTACAGTACCACACGTCATCAATCCTGTTATAACTAGATTTACTTTGTACAGTACCATACGTCATCAATCCTGTTATAACTAGATTTACTTTGTACAGTACCACACGTCATCAATCCTGTTATAACTAGATTTACTTTGTACAGTACCATACCATACGTCATCAATCCTGTTATAACTAGATTTACTGTGTACAGTACCACACGTCATCAATCCTGTTATAACTAGATTTACTTTGTACCATACCACACGTCATCAATCCTGTTATAACTATATTTACTTTGTACCATACCACACGTCATCAATCCTGTTATAACTAGATTTACTTTGTACCATACCACACGTCATCAATCCTGTTATAACTAGATTTACTTTGTACCATACCACACGTCATCAATCCTGTTATAACAAGATTTACTTTGTACAGTACCACACGTCATCAATCCTGTTATAACTAGATTTACTTTGTACCATACCATACGTCATCAATCCTGTTATAACTAGATTTACTTTGTACAGTACCACACGTCATCAATCCTCTTATAACTAGATTTACTTTGTACAGTACCACACGTCATCAATCCTGTTATAACTAGATTTACTGTGTACCATACCATACGTCATCAATCCTGTTATAACTGGATTTACTTTGTACCATACCACACGTCATCAATCCTGTTATAACTAGATTTACTGTGTTCCATACCACACGTCATCAATCCTGTTATAACTAGATTTACTTTGTACCATACCACACGTCATCAATCCTGTTATAACTAGATTTACTGTGTACCATACCACACGTCATCAATCCTGTTATAACTAGATTTACTTTGTACCATACCACACGTCATCAATCCTGTTATAACTAGATTTACTTTGTACCATACCACACGTCATCAATCCTGTTATAACTAGATTTACTTTGTACCATACCACACGTCATCAATCCTGTTATAACTAGATTTACTTTGTACCATACCATACGTCATCAATCCTGTTATAACTAGATTTACTGTGTACCATACCATACGTCATCAATCCTGTTATAACTAGATTTACTTTGTACAGTACCACACGTCATCAATCCTGTTATAACTAGATTTACTTTGTACATTACCACACGTCATCAATCCTGTTATAACTAGATTTACTGTGTACCATACCATACGTCATCAATCCTGTTATAACTAGATTTACTTTGTACAGTACCACACGTCATCAATCCTATTATAACTAGATTTACTTTGTACAGTACCATACCATACGTCATCAATCCTGTTATAACTAGATTTACTTTGTACAGTACCACACGTCATCAATCCTGTTATAACTAGATTTACTTTGTACCATACCACACGTCATCAATCCTGTTATAACTATATTTACTTTGTACCATACCACACGTCATCAATCCTGTTATAACTAGATTTACTTTGTACCATACCACACGTCATCAATCCTGTTATAACTAAATTTACTTTGTACAGTACCACACGTCATCAATCCTGTTATAACTAGATTTACTGTGTACCATACCATACGTCATCAATCCTGTTATAACTGGATTTACTTTGTACCAAACCACACGTCATCAATCCTGTTATAACTAGATTTACTGTGTTCCATACCACACGTCATCAATCCTGTTATAACTAGATTTACTTTGTACAGTACCACACGTCATCAATCCTGTTATAACTAGATTTACTTTGTACAGTACCATACCACACGTCATCAATCCAGTTATAACTAGATTTACTTTGTACAGTACCACACGTCATCAATCCTGTTATAACTAGATTTACTTTGTACTATACCACATGTCATCAATCCTGTTATAACTAGATTTACTTTGTACAGTACCATACAACACGTCATCAATCCTGTTATAACTAGATTTACTTTGTACAGTACCATACCACTCGTTATCAATCCTGTTATAACTAGATTTACTTTGTACAGTACCACACGTCATCAATCCTGTTATAACTAGATTTACTTTGTACAGTACCATACAACACGTCATCAATCCTGTTATAACTAGATTTACTTTGTACAGTACCATACCACACGTTATCAATCCTGTTATGACTAGATTTACTGTGTACAGTACCACACGTCATCAATCCTGTTATAACTAGATTTACTTTGTACAGTACCATACGTCATCAATCCTGTTATAACTAGATTTACTGTGTACCATACCACACGTCATCAATCCTGTTATAACTAGATTTACTTTGTACAGTACCACACGTCATCAATCCTGTTATAACTAGATTTACTTTGTACCATACCACACGTCATCAATCCGGTTATAACTAGATTTACTTCGTACCATACCACACGTCATCAATCCTGTTATAACTAGATTTACTGTGTACCATACCACACGTCATCAATCCTGTTATAACTAGATTTACTTTGTACCATACCACACGTCATCAATCCTGTTATAACTAGATTTACTTTGTACAGTACCACACGTCATCAATCCTGTTATAACTAGATTTACTTTGTACCATACCACACGTCATCAATCCTGTTATAACTAGATTTACTGTGTACCATACCATACGTCATCAACCTGTTATAACTAGATTTACTTTGTACAGTACCATACCACACGTCATCAATCCTGTTATAACTAGATTTACTTTGTACAGTACCATACGTCATCAATCCTGTTATAACTAGATTTACTTTGTACAGTACCATACCACACGTCATCAATCCTGTTATAACTAGATTTACTGTGTACCATACCATACGTCATCAATCCTGTTATAACTAGATTTACTTTGTACAGTACCACACGTCATCAATCCTGTTATAACTAGATTTACTTTGTACCATACCACACGTCATCAATCCTGTTATAACTAGATTTACTGTGTACCATACCATACGTCATCAATCCTGTTATAACTAGATTTACTTTGTACAGTACCACACGTCATCAATCCTGTTATAACTAGATTTACTTTGTACAGTACCACACGTCATCAATCCTGTTATAACTAGATTTACTTTGTACAGTACCATACAACACGTCATCAATCCTGTTGTAACTAGATTTACTTTGTACAGTACCATACCACACGTTATCAATCCTGTTATAACTAGATTTACTTTGTACAGTACCACACGTCATCAATCCTGTTATAACTAGATTTACTTTGTACCATACCACACGTCATCAATCCGGTTATAACTAGATTTACTTTGTACCATACCACACGTCATCAATCCTGTTATAACTAGATTTACTTTGTACCATACCACACGTCATCAATCCTGTTATAACTAGATTTACTTTGTACCATACCACACGTCATCAATCCTGTTATAACTAGATTTACTTTGTACCATACCACACGTCATCAATCCTGTTATAACTAGATTTACTTTGTACCATACCACACGTCATCAATCCTGTTATAACTAGATTTACTGTGTACCATACCATACGTCATCAACCTGTTATAACTAGATTTACTTTGTACAGTACCATACCACACGTCATCAATCCTGTTATAACTAGATTTACTTTGTACAGTACCATACGTCATCAATCCTGTTATAACTAGATTACTTTGTACAGTACCATACCACACGTCATCAATCCTGTTATAACTAGATTTACTTTGTACCATACCACACGTCATCAATCCTGTTATAACTAGATTTACTTTGTACAGTACCACACGTCATCAATCCTGTTATAACTAGATTTACTTTGTACAGTACCACACGTCATCAATCCTGTTATAACTAGACTTACTTTGTACAGTACCATACCATACGTCACCAATCCTGTTATAACTAGACTTACTTTGTACAGTACCACACGTCATCAATCCTGATATAACTAGATTTACTTTGTACAGTACCACACGTCATCAATCCTGTTATAACTAGATTACTTTGTACAGTACCACACGTCATCAATCCTGTTATAACTAGATTTACTTTGTACAGTACCATCAACAAGTCATCAATCCTGTTATAACTAGACTTACTTTGTACAGTACCATACCATACGTCATCAATCCTGTTATAACTAGATTTACTTTGTACAGTACCACACGTCATCAATCCTGTTATAACTAGATTTACTTTGTACAGTACCACACGTCATCAATCCTGTTATAACTAGATTTACTTTGTACCATACCACACGTCATCAATCCTGTTATAACTAGATTTACTTTGTACCATACCACACGTCATCAATCCTGTTATAACTAGATTTACTTTGTACCATACCACACGTCATCAATCCTGTTATAACTAGATTTACTTTGTACCATACCATACGTCATCAATCCTGTTATAACTAGATTTACTTTGTACAGTACCACACGTCATCAATCCTGTTATAACTAGATTTACTTTGTACAGTACCACACGTCATCAATCCTGTTATAACTAGATTTACTTTGTACAGTACCACACGTCATCAATCCTGTTATAACTAGATTTACTTTGTACAGTACCACACGTCATCAATCCTGTTATAACTAGATTTACTTTGTACAGTACCATACCCCACGTCATCAATCCTGTTATAACTAGATTTACTTTGTACAGTACCACACGTCATCAATCCTGTTATAACTAGATTTACTTTGTACAGTACCATACCACACGTCATCAATCCTGTTATAACTAGATTTACTTTGTACAGTACCACACGTCATCAATCCTGTTATAACTAGATTTACTTTGTACAGTACCACACGTCATCAATCCTGTTATAACTAGATTTACTTTGTACAGTACCACACGTCATCAATCCTGTTATAACTAGATTTACTTTGTACAGTACCACACGTCATCAATCCTGTTATAACTAGATTTACTTTGTACAGTACCACACGTCATCAATCCTGTTATAACTAGATTTACTTTGTACAGTACCACACGTCATCAATCCTGTTATAACTAGATTTACTTTGTACAGTACCACACGTCATCAATCCTGTTATAACTAGATTTACTTTGTACAGTACCACACGTCATCAATCCTGTTATAACTAGATTTACTTTGTACAGTACCACACGTCATCAATCCTGTTATAACTAGATTTACTTTGTACAGTACCACACGTCATCAATCCTGTTATAACTAGATTTACTTTGTACAGTACCACACGTCATCAATCCTGTTATAACTAGATTTACTTTGTACAGTACCACACGTCATCAATCCTGTTATAACTAGATTTACTTTGTACAGTACCACACGTCATCAATCCTCTTATAACTAGATTTACTTTGTACCATACCACACGTCATCAATCCTGTTATAACTAGATTTACTTTGTACCATACCACACGTCATCAATCCTGTTATAACTAGATTTACTTTGTACCATACCACACGTCATCAATCCTGTTATAACTAGATTTACTGTGTACCATACCATACGTCATCAATCCTGTTATAACTAGATTTACTTTGTACAGTACCATACCACACGTCATCAATCCTGTTATAACTAGATTTACTTTGTACAGTACCACACGTCATCAATCCTGTTATAACTAGATTTACTTTGTACAGTCTCACACGTCATCAATCCTGTTATAACTAGATTTACTTTGTACAGTACCGCACGTCATCAATCCTGTTATAACTAGATTTACTTTGTACAGTACCATACGTCATCAATCCTGTTATAACTAGATTTACTTTGTACCATACCACACGTCATCAATCCTGTTATAACTAGATTTACTTTGTACAGTACCACACGTCATCAATCCTGTTATAACTAGATTTACTTTGTACAGTACCATACGTCATCAATCCTGTTATAACTAGATTTACTTTGTACCATACCACACGTCATCAATCCTGTTATAACTAGATTTACTTTGTACAGTACCACACGTCATCAATCCTGTTATAACTAGATTTACTTTGTACATTACCACACGTCATCAATCCTGTTATAACTAGATTTACTTTGTACCATACCACACGTCATCAATCCTGTTATAACTAGATTTACTTTGTACCATACCACACGTCATCAATCCTGTTATAACTAGATTTACTTAGTACAGTATTGTACAGTACCAAACAAAATACACCAAGACTACAGTTCATTATTATTTTCATTATAAAATTATATTAATCACACTTTCTTATTGGCTGAAATAGGCTAATACTTTAATTCTTTTTGTTCTTTAAATAGATTCTAAATGACTTTCCCTTGGTAAAGCAATGTTCCGTGACTTGGACGCAGTTCTAACAGAAACAAGCGATAACACTGAAATTCATAAAACTATTGTATTCAGTGTGGACTGATGTTTTGATGTATTTCATCATATAAATCTACTGGTTTTATTTAGTGTTTAGACATATCATACAATTATAGTGATTTGATAAGGTCCATAGATAGTTTAAAACAACTTTTGACCGAGGACGAAGAATGTTTGTTCATGTTAACAAATCTATTTATCGACCGAAGTAAAAGAACTATAATACTTTAATTATGAAATAACTATTTTTATTTAAAAAGTCAATGAATACACGTAACACTTGTAAGCAATCAAAACAGTAAATATTTGCAATAAAAACACAAATTCATAAAATGTGCAGCAACTTCCAAACATAAAGAAGCATTCTTGTCTGTGTTTTAAATGCTTGCATTATGTTTGACAGTGTACATTGTAGGACAATACTAAGGGGAGGTAATTTCTTTCTTTTTTTCGAAACATCCGGTCAAACAGTTTTTCTTCCAGCTTTTTAGCTTGACCGGTCAATATGGTCTTTAACCACTATTTTAACCAATTAAAAAGTGTGAAAAAGATCATCTGACGATAAAAATCAATATTTACACAAGTTTCATATAGTAGCACCACAGCTACTTGCATCCATTATTTTCAAATACAAATGGTCATTCTATAACGCAACTATTATAGCTTTTTGATTTTAGATATCTTATAAAAATATCAACCTCGGATTTCACGGTCGGTTAATATTGTCACAGGTTAATAAAACCATTTATCAACCTTATCAAAAGACAATAATTGTATGATAATGCGTTTTCGCTTTGGAGAAAATGGCTATCGCTGTTAAGATAAGCACCGTAAGTTCTGCAATTATTTTAAACAGATGTAAAAGACGGATACGTCATAATATATATACTTAGTTGTGTGTTGATCTACAATTATTTACAATTCGGTTGCGTAAATTATGTTGATATTCATCCTTTACGATTAATTAGTGTTTTAAGCAACACAGGTGTTAAATGATGAATACAATCTGTGCTAACCGTGCTATTAATGTATACGTGAGACAACCAATCAGCGACCTCACTTTTAGTTTAACGTTAAAATATTGACCAATTTAGGGAAAGCCAGAAAATACCAGGGTATACATGTCATGTTTACAGTTCAATACACAATATCATGTTAATACTCGAGCACCGGAATGCACCATGAAACCATTGCAAATCAATTAAATGCAACGTTTCATCTTTAAATTTTGATTCCGTGCCGAAAACGCCATATGGTTAGGAGTGATTATACCTCATAATGACGGAGTAGGATTTGGGTGTATCACGGCTGTAAGGAAATGAAAATAAAACGCTCTGTTTTCTGCTCTTTGAACTTCTTTGCAACATTCGCCGCAGATTTTCCGAACTTGTATTAGTAGATTCTCTGCTGTAAAAATTAGGTAATAAAATGATTGTTAAATAGGGTTTGACGTAATGAGAGCGTTCACAAAGGGAGGTAATTTGAAGGTTAACAGGCATAGGGAGGAACCGACTTGCACGTATGATTAAACCAGAATGGCTGCCATTGTGAAATATTTGATCCTGATTTCCGTAAGCGCTCGTCGTGACGTAACATCGAGAACTGTTTGTTATGTTTAAGGTGCATAATTTGCATGTCATTGCATTTCAGCATAAAGTGTATATCTTAAAAATCAGATGGTATAATGTTATACCTGAAATTGTGATTCAAACTTCAATGCGTATTCAGAAGACATTTCACCGAATTTTGTTTGTGTTAGAATTGGAATAAGTCGGGATTAGGATTTCCATTGGGACAGACGTCAGGTAATTACCTTGTGGTGCAACATAGTGCAACATTGTACAACATTTCACTTTAGTTACATTGTCGTCTGGTGAACTTGAGGACGTTTTATCACCAAACAAACACAATATTGAAATATCACTTACACTCGCAGAAGTAGTATTCGTCAGCCTTCCCATATCTTAGTTTCATCTGAATCTCTTTTTTTCATTTTTAGGTAAATGTTTACAAAATTTTATAAACTGATACGAATTTTATGCATAAAAATTTATCTAAATCCGAGGAAAATAGATTTTGATTACATATACATATCAGTAAGTACGGTTTCTTATAAAAGAATATGTTATACTTTATCATACAGATCCTGAAAAAAACCCAGCTGCATTTCCAGATGTTTTTTAACGTAAACTAATTCAATAATCAATTAACGTCTGTGCTTTATTAGACATTACGACAATTGTTATTGAAAATAAATGTGTGTCTTAATTTTTTACAAACCTAAATTTTCTGATGAAATGCTAAAATAATCGTTCATTTATTATACGTATTTCATGAAGGCTTACTCTTATTTAGATTTAGATTTAGAAATTCTGATTTAAAAATGAGGTACTACTTTTAAGGGCTGATTCGCTTACCTTCAGTAATTGTTCAGATTTTTCTTTACAACAAAACAAAAATTCACCGTTTTTTAATGATTATTCACAACTTTCTGAAAACAATATGATAATAAATTTGTTATTATGCATATATTATAGCACTATGAGTATCAAGTCTATAGATAATGTCTGTAATAAAAAAGTTAATGGTTTTGTTTATTTGTATGATAAACCGTAACTCATATCTGTAATTAACAAAAGTTATGGGTATGTTTATTTGTAAGACATATTATCATGTCCGCGTCAACTTGTAATTTTCATTAAATTCTTTGATAATAAATATAAAATGTAGATTGGTTAAACGGAATTTAGATTACAAATTTATATCAATAAACATTACCATACAATGTACGTGGTATCTAGTTAATTTATCTAACATTTCGGTACGATTTGTCTATATCATACAACATATCTATTTATAACATTAACATACGATTTCATTATAAAATTTACATACGATATATGTATTACATTTACTTACGGTATTTTTACAACATGTTTAGGTTTAAACATTATTTGATTCAATAATACATGTGTACATGGCAATATAATATATACAATATGTTTCAAAAAGGATTCAGAAACAAGTACTAAGTATTTATGTAAATCTGTCTCCCTGTAGACATAAAGTAGCTATGGAACAGTACTGACAATACTTTAATACTATTTGGATATATAACATTGAACATTTTAACTTGTGAATGGAAAATAAAGAGAAAGGGTGCAGGGGATTGAAAGGGGCTGGGGATAATGCTTACGGTGAAGGTATGACAAGCGCAGATTTATTCATTCATATTTATTTATACATACGATATATATTTATACATACGATATATATTTATAACATCTATGCGATATATTTATTACATTTGCATAAGATGTATATATTACATTTTACATACGATATATTTTTAACATTTACATACGATATAATTACAAAATTTACGAAAGACATATCAATAACATTTATATACGATTTATTTACAATCTTTACATACCAATGACAAACATTAACATTTAACGCATTTGAAAATAATTCCATATGTCTTAAATATAAAGATACGATAAAACTATAACATAATGTGTATATTAAATAAACATGTGTTGATCGTCGATGTTTGATTTACGGGAAAACAATAACAAAAAATAATGTTAAACATGAACTACTACAAAAACAAATTGATTCCTTTTCATAAGACACTTTTAGATACACGTTGGTAAAAACAGTTTAACTTATAACGTCAGTCTTACGATAAAAATTTTTGGAAAAAGTCATGTTCTGTTGACAAGTCGAAATAAAATTATTTACAGATTCCAGATTGTTGCCACATGCTACAGTGACTCGTAATTATTTACCGTTAAGAATACCATTTTTTAAAAAGACATTGAAGTCAAATACTTTTAAACAGCTTCTTCTGGTTGATATCTATATCTAAGTTGCCGGCCATAACGACAGTACAGCGGAATTTGACTTTAAAAGACTTAATATACGATACAAAATGAAGTTAGTTTGAGGCGTACACGGTAGATAGTTAAGCCTAGGAGTTATACTAATAGAACGGACTGTATACGCTCCTAATAGGAATCATACGATTCCCAGAATGAGATGACGTAAGTCAGAGAGGATGGTGGTTAAAAGTCAATTGCCAGACAATTGATATCATCAGTTGTTTTTCCTGATCTTATATGACTACATGAAAGAAACCATTCCAGATGACTTGCAGCACACTACACATAAACAATGGAGTTCAAAGTCATAGACATTGATCCCCAGTAATTACCATTGACCCCCCTCGTCCGCGGGGGCTGGTCATGGCCGACAGTTGCACTGTGAGGGTATGAAGCAGAATAGCAGGCGCCTCCGGCCAGCCGTTTTATCTCTACCTCGCGGATATGTTGAAATATAAAAGATATGTTTTAGAAATTGCAAACGATTTTGTTGTTTCAACCTAGAATCCATTTTGTCATAAATTGTTGTTGTTGTTGTTGTTTATTAGTTTTATCTCATTGTATTAAATTATATATATTAATAATATATATATATATATGGGTCCCTGGAACGCTATATTAACATTATACAATGTATATATATATATATGGGTCAAAGAAGTAATATATTTCTTTGCCCCATATATATATGTATATATATACGTAAGTGCTTAAAACTGATATACAGATAAAAAAAACTATATATGTGTTATTAACATACATCCAGGTCAATACTATACATATGTTTATAACAATGTTCAGGTGAATATTATATATGTTTATAACAAATATACAGGTAAATACAATATATATGTTTATAACATATATACAGGTAAATTCAATATATAGGTTTATAACAGATATACAGGTAAATATAATACATATATTTATAACAAATATACAGGTAAATATTATATATATATGTTTATAACAAATATACAGGTAAATACAATATATATGTTTATAACATATATACAGGTAAATTCAATACTTATGTTTATAACAAATATATACAGGTAAATATGATATATATGTTTATAGCAGATATACAGGTAAATTCAATATATAGTTTATAACAGATATACAGGTAAATATAAGACATATATTTATAACAAATATACAGGTAAATATTATATATATATGTTTATAACAAATATACAGGTAAATATATATATAGGTTTATAACAAATATATAGGTAAATATTATATATATATGTTTATAACAAATATACAGGTAAATATATATATATGTTTATAACAAATATATAGGTAAATATTATATAGGTTTATAACAGATATACAGATAAATTCAATACATATGTTTATAACAGATATACTGGTAAATATTATATATATATGTTTATAACGAATATACAGGTAAATACAATATACATATATTTATAACAATGTTCTGGTAAATATATATATATGTTTATAACAGATATACAGGTAAATACAATACATACGTTTATAACAAATATACAGGTAAATACAATATACATATATTTATAACAATGTTCTGGTAAATATGTATATATGTTTATAACAGATATACAGGTAAATACTACATACATATGTTTATAACAAATATTCAGGAAAATACAATATGTGTTTGTGTTTATAACAGATATACAGAATAGTGAAATAAACCATTGTATGTTTACAGTTGTGATGACCTTTCCCACACGGGAAATCGATGTCATGTTTGTTGAATTAAGACTACGCCCCTCATACAACTGTGACCTTTGGCCCAATCCACCATTTATGCACGATATGCAAGGTTGGAAACGCAGACAAGAAAATATATGTATGTACAACAGCAATATACATGTTCTATTTATAGTCAACATTACAAGCGCACGCAATTAGTAAATGAAACATATTCATCTCGCTTCCATTTTGTACAAATAACGTCGATGACAAACTTTTCCTTACAAATATGTTCTGGGTTCTGGTCATTGATTACAGTTGCTGTAGGTGTTGGATAAGTCGGATAATGTTTTATTGAGCTGTTACCAAGATTTCAAGATTTTTCAAGATTTTAATTGATACACTCAGACACATGAATATGTGTAACATGAGGACATTTGTGACAAACAATAGAAATAAGCATGACAAGATGGATACATACAGTACATAATACAAGTAACTACACATGTAAATATAGATATACATTCAAATCAAAAGCATCACCTTTCTTAGAAACAGTGCTAGATTGGTCATGATTAGGATATTGCAATTTTTCAGCAGACGTTCTAATTTCGGCATAGTTGGATTTTTGAGAAAGTAGTGAGGTTCATGTTTTTTCCTAATACAAGTGATTTCTTCATTTTGACATTTAAACAGATAGTGAGATTCGTCCCCGATACTACTAAAACATAAATTACACATCCTATTTTCCCTGGGAATACCATGCCATCGTCCAGTTTCAATGGGGAATTTGATATTTGAAGTACGCAATTTTGTGATAGTGATTCTATTCTGATCTGACATCTTTGTTTAAGATTATTCTGCAGCAACTCATGTTTGAGAACAGTTGCGATGTTTGAAGTCTTAACACAACATTTGCATGTTGTTCTCTTCGCTACTTCGGGCTGTCTGTATTAATGTTCAAGTTTCGTATGATATTTGTTACAATCGGACTATGAACTCGGTATTTAGATACCGATATAATTAGTTTAGGAACTTAAGTACATGTTTTATAAACACACGAAGTCTCGTAATTCATTCGTAAAATGTAGAACCACATAATCCGACGGGAACACACTTCTGTCACCATAGATGGCAACCCTCCCTTGGACGGTTCTGTCACCATAGATGGCAACCCTCACTTGGACGGTTCTGTCACCATAGATGGCAACCCTTCCTTGGACGGTTCTGTCACCATAGATGGCAACCCTCCCTTGGACGGTTCTGTCACCATAGATGGCAACCCTCCCTTGGACGGTTCTGTCACCATAGATGGCAACCCTCCCTTGGACGGTTCTGTCACCATAGATGGCAACCCTCCCTTGGACGGTTCTGTCACCATAGATGGCAACCCTCCCTTGGACGGTTCTGTCACCATAGATGGCAACCCTCCCTTGGACGGTTCTGTCACCATAGATGGCAACCCTTCCTTGGACGGTTCTGTCACCATAGATGGCAACCCTCCCTTGGACGTTTCTGTCACCATAGATGGCAACCCTCCCTTGGACGTTTCTGTCACCATAGATGGCAACCCTCCCTTGGACGTTTCTGTCACCATAGATGGCAACCCTCCCTTGGACGTTTCTGTCACCATAGATGGCAACCCTCCCTTGGACGGTTCTGTCACCATAGATGGCAACCCTCCCTTGGACGGTTCTGTCACCATAGATGGCAACCCTCCCTTGGACGTTTCTGTCACCATAGATGGCAACCCTCCCTTGGACGTTTCTGTCACCATAGATGGCAACCCTTCCTTGGACGGTTCTGTCACCATAGATGGCAACCCTCCCTTGGACGTATTGCTTTCAGGAAAGGATCAACATCCTGCCGGCTTACATATGAAGCTTAATAAAAGAGCAAGACATTTTCAACTAAGATTCTACCATAAAGTTTCATCCCATTTGCATCATTATTGTGCATATATTGTAAATACTGGCCAATATCATATCTCGCATTACCAGCGAGGCAAATGTCTGCATCATGGCATTTCAAAATGGTTGGATATATGACCGTATTCCATAGGCCGGACAAAACACACATCAGGTGAATTCACAGCATTACATAACAGTTTCGCACTAAAACCCATTCTCTTGACGTGCACTACATACTAAGCTGTCCAGGATAAGTTTATTACAATCTCCTCCAAATGTTATTATCATAAAATTCCTTTTAATGAATAGGCAGCATCAAGCCTGGTGTTCATTAGACACCTGGTATTTACAGGTAGGTAATGGTAAGTGTAATTAATTGTACGATAAGGGTCAGACACGCCTCCTCTACTGCAGTAGGTCTGGTATATCTCAGATTACACAATCTGTAATGATTAATCTATGCTAGAGTGAAAAAGTCAGATCGCTCCGTCATTGCCAGTAAGAAAACTATATAAGAATATACATACTCGCAATTTACCTCATTGTGACAAACTAACATGTTCGAAATAAAAATGTCAAATAATTTCTTATAAATCAATACTATAAGAAATGTTGAAGAAACCGGAAACTTCATATATGCAATAGTACTTTTCTAATTATCCAACATAAAGAACTAGATATATAGTATTGACATGCGGTTTTAGACCAATACACTTAATCACATCACTAATTAAACGATGAGTGTTTGAATTGATAGATATCCAAAACGATCCCGTTTTTTCATGTCGGCATGATAACCTTTGGGTTCAAACTCTAGGGGCCGATAACCCTTTCAAACCCTATCTGATATACCTGACGTATATTTGGTTCCATATATCCGGAACCTTTTGACACTATCAGAATTCTACACAATTACGTACCCGGGAGGCCTCTACTACCTACGCTTTGTCAATTGGACTATATTTTGAAACAACAAACAATCATATACCATGTTAAGTAGTATGGTTTTAAGCTATTATTGTCACCAGTGCCAATTGCATTTATTATAAAAAAAAAAACGAACATAATATCAGTACCCGTCTATACGTAATGCAAACGTGATTTGTGAGAATGACACCATAGTCCGTCCAACTAGGGTCGTCCCCAACAATGACAAGGTCGCTGTCTACTGCAAATCGTGACACCCCTAAAAATTGTGTTGGCATATCTAATACATGTTAAATACGATAATCTCTTATGAATTACGTAACATTTTAAAACAAAGTTTTGTTCTTCTAACTGACACCGAAGTTCAAAGTTCATCAGAACAATCTGAGATTAACACGTCTATCCACGTTAGACAAAGGATATTGGGCTACGTCGGATATGTTCATTCATATTTCTGTATAAATATCCGACAGGAGACATCCATTCATAACATCTAATCCTAGTCGTGACTAGAATGGGAAGAATACCCCAATCTATTTATAGACTACACCCGACCTCAGGTGTAGATTTCGGTACGATAATGTTTGGTATTTCTAGAATTATTTTGTTGAATTGTGAGATTCAATGTTCTATTCACTGGTGCCCTTTGACCTCTCCACGTTACCAATCAACTAATAGAGTAAGTGGCCTTGGAGAAATAGACCTAAACCTTACACTCTCTTTGGGGAAATAATTTAGTGACTTGCAGAATTATGTGTCAAACGCCTGACCTCGTACATCTGAGCAGTGTATCTATTGAAGTTAGTTCGCTGACCGAAATCTAATGATGACTGTCACAAGCTGTGTAGTAAAAGCTTTCCTTTCCAAGCATTTTTTTCCTCGTCTGTCAGAATTTTATAGCATCGTGTTTTCTTGTCAGTGCTCTTCACTTTTACAATTGGTTTCTACTTCGTTTTTGACTATCTATACGCCGTGCATGCTATATATATATGTCTGGTAGATTCAGCTATAGGTAGATTAATTTTAACTCTCTCTTTATATCTTGTAGGTTCAGCTAAAGGTAAATTGATTTTAGCTCTCTATGTATGTCGTGTAGGGTCAGCTATAGCTCGGTTAATTTTTTTCTCTGTATATATATATTGTAGCTTCAGCTATTGGTAGAATAATTTTAACTCTCTTTATGCCATCGTATTTTACATGTTGGAACATACATAACTCCCACAATTCCTCTGCTATGTTTTTGGCAATAAAACAACAAACACTTTGGTTGTCGAAAATTGAGCATTTATTAAAATGCCAGTTATTTGTTAATGAACTAAAAAAGATGGGGGTTTCTTACTTTATTCTTTATTTCTTTTCTTTATTAGGTCCATTGTTACACTCTAGTTCCATTGTTACACTAAAGTTCCATTGTTACACCCTAGTTCTCATACGTGACATAACCTTGATTTGACGTGTATTTACCTGGGGGTGTTATTAACCAAACAGAAGACGCCTATCCTCGCGGAACACCCGGGTGTATTTGTATTGTTTCAGGGGTGTCCATACAAATCTGTGTCGTATGTTGTTTTATTTATTTTGAGTTAGTGTTTGGTTTTAATGATGGAATTCTCTGTTGTGTGTTTTTAAAGAAAATGTGTTTTTACTGTAAGATCTCGTGGTTCTAGACCTTGGGCCATTCTTCTCTTCCTACCAGTGGTAAGGGTTTTCTTCATATAAATGTTGTTTACCAAACCCCAATTAGAAACCAAAACTCGGGACCCAACCGTTTTTTGGAAGGAACCACTTTTGACCATCTCGTACACCCCCCAAGGTTATATCTTTGGCCACACTTATTGTTACCATCTCACACACTTATTGTTACCATCTCGTACACACGTATTGTTATCATCTCGTACACACTTATTGTTACCATCTTGTCCACACTTATTGTTATCATCTCGTACACACTTATTGTTACCATCTCGTACATTCCTCTTGTTACCATCTCGTACACAATTATTGTTACCATCTCGTACACGCTTTTTGTTACTATCTCGTACACACTTATTGTTATTATCTCGTACACACATATTGTTACCATCTCGTACACACATATTGTTACCATCTCGTACACACTTTTTGTTACCATCTCGTACACACTTATTGTTACCATCTCGTACACACTTATTGTTACCATCTCGTACACACTTATTGTTACAATCTCGTACACACCTATTGTTACCATCTCGTACACAGTTATTGTTACAATCTCGTACACGTTTTTTGTTACCATCTCGTACACACTTATTGTTACCATCTCGTACACACGTATTGTTATCATCTCGTACACACGTATTGTTATCATCTCGTACACACTTATTGTTACCATCTGGTACACACTTATTGTTACCATCTCGTAATACTTATTGTTACCATCTCACACACTTCTTGTTACCATCTCGTACACACGTATTGTTATCATCTCGTACACACTTATTGTTACCATCTCGTACACACGTATTGTTACCATCTCGTACACACTTATTGTTACCATCTCGTACACACTTATTGTTACCATCTCGTACACGCTTTTTGTTACTATCTCGTACACACTTATTGTTACTATCTCGTACACACATATTGTTACCATCTTGTCCATACTTATTGTTACCATCTCATACACACTTTTTGTTACTATCTCGTACACACTTATTGTTACCATCTTGTCCATACTTATTGTTACCATCTCGTTCACACGTATTGTTACCATCTCATACACACTTATTGTTACCATCTCGTACACACGTATTGTTACCATCTCGTACACACTTATTGTTACCATCTCGTACACACTTATTGTTACCATCTCGTACACACTTATTGCTACCATCACGTACACACTTATTGTTACCATCACGTACACACTTATTGTTACCATCTCGTACACACTTATTGTTATCATCTCATACACACTTATTGTTACAATCTCGTACACACATGTTGTCACCATCTTGTACACACTTGTTGTTACCATCTCGTACACACGTATTGTTATCATCTCATACACACTTATTGTTACCATCTTGTACACACTTATTGTTACCATCTTGTACACACTTATTGTTACCATCTCGTAAATGGGTAAAAATATAATAGAAAAGGTAGAAGGGGAGAGGCATTGAATCATAAATTCAATTTATTTGGTAAATATAGAAGGGGAGGGGCATTGAATCATGAATTCAATTAATTGGGTGAATATAGGGGGAGAGACACTGATTCGTGAATTCAATTATTTTGGTAAATATAGAGGGGGCGAGGCATTTATTTACAAATTAAATTAATGTAGCAATAGTGTAACCTCGATATAACGCCTTCGTTTAAATCCAATAAAACCTAGATACAATACCCTGATTTTAAATTATCTCTTACTGTAATATATATATTAACGAAGCATTTGTTCATTTTCTTAAACGTTACCTCGATATGTTGCCGTGCTCATAATACCGCCTTATTTGGTGTGACAAATATTAACAGTAGAACGGGGTTTCTTACAACATTGGTAATCGTTTGACAGATAATAACTACTACAATGGTAATCGTTTGACAGATAATAGCTGTACTACAATGGTAACCGTTTGACAGATAATAGCTGTACTACAATGGTAATCGTTTGACATATAATAGCTGTACTACAATGGTAACCGTTTGACAGATAATAGCTGTACTACAATGGTAACCGTTTGACAGATAATAGCTGTACTACAATGGTAATCGTTTGACGGATAATAACTGTACTACAATGGTAACCGTTTGACAGATAATAACTACTACATTGGTAATTGTTTGACAGATAATAGCTGTACTACAATGGTAATCGTTTGACAGATAATAGCTACTACAATGGTAACCGTTTGACAGATAATAGCTGTACTACAATGGTAACCGTTTGACAGATAATAGCTACTACAATGGTAACCGTTTGACAGATAATAGCTGTACTACAATGGTAACCGTTTGACAGATAATAGCTGTACTACAATGGTAATCGTTTGACAGATAATAGCTGTACTACAAAGATAACCGTTTGACAGATAATAGCCACTACAATGGCAATCGTTTGACAGATAATAGCTGTACTACAATGGTAACCGTTTGACAGATAATAGCTGTACTACAATGGTAATCGTTTGACAGATAATAGCTGTACTACAATGGTAACCGTTTGACAGATAATAGCCTACTACAATGGTAATCGTTTGACAGATAATAGCTGTACTACAATGGTAACCGTTTGACAGATAATAGCTGTACTACAATGGTAATCGTTTGACAGATAATAGCTGTACTACAATGGTAACCGTTTGACAGATAATAGCTGTACTACAATGGTAATCGTTTGACAGATAATAGCTACTACAATGGTAATCGTTTGACAGATAATAGCTGTACTACAATGGTAACCGTTTGACAGATAATAGCTGTACTACAATGGTAACCGTTTGACAGATAATAGCTGTACTACAATGGTAACCGTTTGACAGATAATAGCTGTACTACAATGGTAACCGTTTGACAGATAATAGCTGTACTACAATGGTAACCGTTTGACAGATAATAGCTGTACTACAATGGTAATCGTTTGACAGATAATAACTGTACTACAATGGTAATCGTTTGACGGATAAGAACTACTACAATGGTAATTGTTTGACAGATAATAGCTGTACTACGATGGTAATCGTTTGACAGATAATAGCTGTACTACAATGGTAACCGTTTGACAGATAATAGCTGTACTACAATAGTAACCGTTTGACAGATAATAGCTGTACTACAATAGTAATCGTTTGACAGATAATAGCTGTACTACAATGGTAAACGTTTGACAGATAATAGCTGTACTACGATGGTAATCGTTTGACGGATAATAACTACTACAATGGTAACCGTTTGACAGATAATAGCTGTACTACAATGGTAATCGTTTGACAGATAATAGCTGTACTACAATGGTAACCGTTTGACAGATAATAGCTGTACTACAATGGTAACCGTTTGACAGATAATAGCTGTACTACAATGGTAATCGTTTGACAGATAATAGCTGTACTACAATGGTAACCGTTTGACAGATAATAGCTGTACTACAATGGTAATCGTTGACAGATAATAGCTGTACTACAATGGTAATCGTTTGACAGGATAATAGCTGTACTACAATGGTAATCGTCTTGACAGATAATTAGCTGTACTACAATGGTAACGTTTGACGGATAATACCTACTACAATGGTAACCGTTTGACAGATAATACTGTAGTACAATGGTAATCGTTTGACAGATAATAGCTGTATACAATGGTAATCGTTTTGACAGATAATAGCTGTACTACAATGGTCACCGTTGCAGCAGATAATAGCTGTACTACAATGGTAACCGTTTTGACAGATAATAGCTGCACTACAATGGTAACCGTGTTGACAGATAATAGCTGTACTACAATGGTAACGTTTGACAGATAATAGCTACTACAATGGTAACCGTTTTGACAGATTAAAAGCGGGATACAATGGTAACGTTTTTTACAGGGAAATTTTGCTACAATTTGGGAACCCTTTGAAGATAATAACTTTCTAAAGGAACGTTTTGGGTAAAGGGGGTTTTCCAAAGGTAAAACCCTTGAAGGTAAACCACTCCAAAATTTAATGTTTTTTTTGACCGGTTTTTGGGGTTTTTTTGTTAAATTTCTGGGCCTTTTTGCCCGTTTGTTCCGGTTTTTTTCTAATCCAAACAATTTGGGGAAACTTGACCAGATTGCGGGGGGTTTGGGAGGTTTTTAAAAAAAAAGGCTTATTTTTAAAGGGAAAAGTTGGGCAGATAATTTTTCTTTTTCAAAGGGGAAAAAATTTAAAATAAAAGTTTGAATTTGTTTAGGCGATAAAAGTCTAATTTCCTACCTTGCATAATTGCTAAAAAGGTAAGTTTTTCAAAAAACCCCCTCCAATTGGAATCTTAAGGTTGGGGTTTAAAAATAAGTTCCTGTTGAAAAAATGGGAAGTTGGAAAAAACTTGTCCTAATTGGGTTGTTTACGTTTAAAAAACCAAGGCCTTTGAAGTTAGTTTTACTACCCTGGCCTTTGAAGTTAAAGGGGCACTTAAAACCCAGGTTGTAATGTCTTAAATTTGGGTTTTTACTAATAGCCCCAATTGGGGTTTTTAAAAAGGTAATAAAGTTAATGGGTGGGCCTTTTGCCCTAATAGCCCCTAAAAAGGGAATCAAATTTTACAAAATAGCCCCTTTTTAAATTGGGGTTTGTTGTCAATAATCCCGTACTAAAAGGGAAGCTTTGCATAATAGGGCCCCAAAAGGTAAACAGTTTGTAAACCCCGTTCCATTGGTAAGTTAAAATTTCACTACCCTTTAAACCAAAAAAATGTCTAAAAAGGTTTTTACTTTAAACCCGTCCCAATGGAAAGTTCGTTGTCACTACCCTGGGCCTTTGAAAATAAGTTTTTACTACCCCAATTAACCTTTGAAGTTAGGGTCCAATTAAACCCTTTAAAATAAAAACTGAAATTCATTGGGCCCCTAATTTGTCCTAAATTGGTTAAAGTTTTTTGCTATAAAAACCCAAGGGCCTTAATAAAATGTCTAAAAAGGTAACCCCCCGCCTAATTGATAAAAGGGCAGTTTTACAATAAACCCCGTCCCCAAAAGGTAAAGTTTTTTAAAATAAACCCCGTCCCTTAAAATGTAAAGTTGCAATAAAGTTCTAAATTTTAAACCGTTTGGCAAAAAACCCCGTCAATTTTAAGTTTTGGGTAAAAACCCTAAAGGTCCTTTGAAGTTTAGTTTTACTACCCTGGGCCTTTTGAAAGGTTAGTGACTCAAATTTTCCTTTTTGGGTTATTTTCTAAAGGTTTTGTTACGAAATAGCGTATTATTAAAGTTTAAGTTTTTTCAATTAATAGTTCCAAAATTAAAGTTTGCAATTTAAACCCCATCCAATTGGATTGTTTCGTTGTTCAAATTAAACCCTTTTTCCAAATGTGTTAAATTGGGAAACCCCGTAATCCTAATAAAGGGCCGTTTTTCAATAAACTGTCCCAAAAGGAAACTTTATGGTAAACCCTTTTCCTAATTTTACAGGTAATACCCCAATCCAATTGGGGCTTTGCAATAAACCCCGTCCCCAAAAGGATTTTGAAATTTAAACCCCAATCCAATTGGAATTCAAAAATGGTCTTTAAAACCCCCGTCAAAAAAAAAAAAAATTTTGTTCTCTAAGTTTGGTAAAACCCCCGTCTCAATTAAGTTTGAAAATTTATATGTCCCAAATTTTAAAGTTTTGCAGAAACCCCGTTTTCCAAATGGTCCGTTGGTAAAAACCCCAAGGGGCCTTTAAGATATGCTGTTTTACTACCAAAAGGGCCTTTTTTTAAAATAAAAGTTTGTTTCAAATTTAAAAAAGTTTTGAAGGGTAGGGGACTACCCTGGGCCTTAATTTTTAAGTTAGTTTTAATTTCATGGTAATTGTTACGTTACTTTCCCCCAAACCTTTTAAAAAATGCTTCCTGGGTTGTTCAATAAATAGCCTTAATTAAATTAAAATTGTAAACTACCCTACCAAAAAGGGTTGGTAATCCCCCCTTTTGAAGTTACTTGTATACCTGGGCCTTTGGGAAGGAAAATTTTACTACCCTAGTTTCCAAAAATAATGTCTAAATTTTTTAAATTTTCAGAAAAATAGCTGTTTCAATAAACCCCCGGGCCTAATTATATGAAAAGGTTTTCCCCGTTTAAAAAAACAGTTGAAATTTACCCCAAAAATTTTAAAGGGGGTAAAACCCCTTTTTGAAAAACCCGTCCAATTATTTGTCGGGTCAACTCCCCAGTCCTAATTTTTTTTTTTTGTTTGTTCTTTCCTTTTTTGGTTTTAATGTTTTTGTTGTTTTTACCCTAATCCTTTAAAAAATTGGGGTTTTTTAGGGGGGGTTATTTATTTTAAAGGAAAAGTTTTGTTGGGCCTACCCTAAAGGGCCTAATTGACAGGGGCTTTGGGGGGTTTTCATTTCCCTTGGTTTTTAAAAAAGAAAATCCAGTTGTAATTCCCTTTGGGTTTTAATTTTCTATTGGGGAGTTGTTTATACCCAGCAATTATAGGGGGGGGTCACCTTCCCCCGTCCCAAGGGGGGTGGGGGAGGGGCACCACTTGGGCCTAAATTTATGTTTTAGTTGTAATACCCCAGTTTCCAATTTATATTTTAATTTCACTCCCGTCCAATTTATGTTAGTTGTCCCCAAAACCCCCGTCCAATGAAAGGTTTGTTGTCATTTCCCTTTGTCCTAATTTTGTTAAATTGTTCCCCTACCCCAAATAATTTCATTATAGGCATTTTCCAACTACCTTTGCTTTTGTTCCCCCAGGTTTTTTTTCAATTTCCCTTTGTCCCCAATTGAGGGCTTTGTTGTCATACCCCAGTCCTTTTTTTGAATGTTAGTTGTCAATACCTTTCCAAAATGAAAAGTCTAGTTCCAAATTTCCCTAGTCCATAAATTTTGTCTAGGTTTTCACACCCCTTTTCCCAATTGAAAGTCTAGTTGTCAATACCCCCGTTCCCAAATTTATATGTCAGTTGTCCCCCTACCCTTTTTCCCAAATTTTAAGGGCAGTTTCCCCTACCCTAGTCCCAAATTTATTTTGTTAGTTTTCACAACCCGGGGCCTTTAGGTTTATATTTTAGTTCCAAAACCCCCCAAATTATTTTTTATTCCTAGTCCCATTATTTTGGTCCCCCTTTTTTTACGGTTTGTTTGAATTACTTGTTGTCATAATTTTGTGTTGTTTTATTTTTGTTAAGAAGAGAATGTGGGTATTTTTATTTAGTTGTATAATATTAATTGATTTAAGGTTGTTAAATTTCCCCTATTTTTTGTTGTTTTAATTCCCAAAATTTTTATTTATTTCCCAATGTTTTAATCTGGGTTTTATAAAAGTTTTTTTATGTGTTGTAAATTAAAAATGTTGGGGTTTTCCAAATTAGTTTAATTATATTGTGTTGTTTTTTTAAAATGTGTTGGTTTCTAATATTAATTTTTGTTTTTTGGGAATAATCCCAAAATTTTTGTTAATTGTATTGTTGTTATAAGTTTTGTATAAGATATATGTGTTAGGAATATTTTTTATTTTAGGTTTCCCCCCTTTTTTTTTAATATTTTGTTGGGATAATACCTTTTAAAGGTTGTGGTATAATTATATATTGGTTTTATAATTTTTTATTTTGGGGGGGGTTTAAATTTAAAAGTTGTTGTATTAATAGGGGTTTTAAATATGGGTTGTAAAAACCCCGTTGGGGATAATTTTATTTTTGTAAAAAATGTTTTGGGTTTAATATTTATGTGTTGTATAATATCTATTCGATGTATAATATATATGTGTGGTTTAATATATATATGTGTTGTATTATATATATATATATTTGTTGTATAATATTTATGTGTTGTATAATACTTATGTGTTGTATGATATATATGTGTTGTATAATATGTGTTGTATAATATATATGTGTTGTATTATATATATATATATTTGTTGTATAATATGTATGTGTTGTATAATATATATGTGTTGTATTATATATATATATATATTTGTTGTATAATATTTATGTGTTGTATAATATATATGTGTTGTATATTATATATGTGTTGTATAATATATATGTGTTGTATAATATATGTGTTGTATAATATATATGTGTTGTATTATATATATATATATATATATTTGTTGTATAATATTTATGTGTTGTATAATATTTATGTGTTGTATAATATATATGTGTTGTATAATATATATGTGTTGTATATATATATGTGTTGTATAATATATGTGTTGTATAATATATATGTTGTATAATATATATGTGTTGTATAATATATGTGTTTTAAAATATATAGGTGTTTTATAATATATATGTGTTGTATAATATATATGTGTTGTATAATATACATGTGTTGTATAATATGTGTTGTTTAATATAAATGTGTTGTATAATATATGTGTTTTATAATATATATGTGTTGTATAATATGTGTTGTATAATATGTGTTGTATAATATATATGTGTTGTATAATATGTGTTGTACAATATATTTGTTGTATAATATATGTGTTTTATAATATATATGTGTTGTATAATATGTGTTGTATAATATATATGTGTTGTATAATATATATGTGTTGTATAATATGTGTTGTACAATATATTTGTTGTATAATATATATGTGTTGTATAATATGTGTGTTGTATAATATGTGTGTTGTATAATATATGTGTTGTATAATATATGTGTTGTATAATATATATGTGTTTTATAATATATGTGTTTTATAATATATATGTGTCGTATAATATATATGTGTTGTATAATATGTGTTGTACAATATATTTGTTGTATAATATATATGTGTTGTATAATATGTGTGTTGTATAATATGTGTGTTGTATAATATATGTGTTGTATAATATATGTGTTGTATAATATATATGTGTTTTATAATATATATGTGTTGTATAATATGTGTGTTGTATAATATATGTGTTGTATAATATATATGTGTTGTATAATGTATGTGTTGTTGTATAATATGTGTGTTGTATAATATATGTGTTGTATAATATATGTGTTGTATAATATATATGTGTTTTATAATATATATGTGTTGTATAATGTGTTGTATAATATATATGTGTTGTATAATATATATGTGTTGTATAATATATATGTGTTGTATAATATATATGTGTTGTATAATATATATGTGTTGTATAATATATATGTGTTGTATAATATATATGTGTTGTATAATATATATGTGTTGTATAATATATATGTGTTGTATAATATATATGTGTTGTATAATATATATGTGTTGTATAATATATATGTGTTGTATAATATATGTGTTGTATAATATATATGTGTTGTATAATATATATGTGTTGTATAATATATATGTGTTGTATAATATATATGTGTTGTATAATGTGTTGTATAATATATATGTGTTGTATAATATATATGTGTTGTATAATATATATGTGTTGTATAATATATATGTGTTGTATAATATATATGTGTTGTATAATATATATGTGTTGTATAATATATATGTGTTGTATAATATATATGTGTTGTATAATATATATGTGTTGTATAATGTGTTGTATAATATATATGTGTTGTATAATATATATGTGTTGTATAATATATATGTGTTGTATAATATATGTGTTGTATAATATACATGTGTTGTATAATATATATGTGTTGTATAATGTGTTGTATAATATATATATGTTGTATAATATATATGTGTTGTATAATATATATATGTTGTATAATATGTGTTGTATAATGTGTTGTATAATATATATGTGTTGTATAATATATGTGTTGTATAATATATGTGTTGTATAATGTGTTGTATAATATATGTGTTGTATAATATATATGTGTTGTATAATATATATGTGTTGTATAATGTGTTGTATAATATATATGTGTTGTATAATATATATGTGTTGTATAATGTGTTGTATAATATATATATGTTGTATAATATATATGTGTTGTATAATGTGTTGTATAATATATATATGTTGTATAATATATATGTGTTGTATAATATATATGTGTTGTATAATGTGTTGTATAATGTGTTGTATAATATATATGTGTTGTATAATATGTGTTGTATAATGTGTTGTATAATATATATATGTTGTATAATATATATGTGTTGTATAATATATATGTGTTGTATAATATATATATGTTGTATAATATATATGTGTTGTATAATATATATGTGTTGTATAATATATATATGTTGTATAATATGTGTTGTATAATGTGTTGTATAATATATATGTGTTGTATAATATGTGTTGTATAATGTGTTGTATAATATATATATGTTGTATAATATATATGTGTTGTATAATATATATGTGTTGTATAATATGTGTTGTATAATATATATGTGTTGTATAATATGTGTTGTATAATATATATATGTTGTATAATATGTGTTGTATAATGTGTTGTATAATATATATGTGTTGTATAATGTGTTGTATAATATATATGTTGTATAATATATATGTGTTGTATAATATATATGTGTTGTATAATATGTGTTGTATAATATATATGTGTTGTATAATATGTGTTGTATAATGTGTTGTATAATATATGTGTTGTATAATATATGTGTTGTATAATATATATGTGTTGTATAATATATGTGTTGTATAATATATGTGTTGTATAATATATGTGTGTTGTATAATATATATGTGTTGTATAATGTGTTGTATAATATATGTGTTGTATAATATATATGTGTTGTATAATATATATGTGTTGTATAATATATGTGTTGTATAATGTGTTGTATAATATATATGTGTTGTATAATGTGTTGTATAATGTGTTGTATAATATATATGTGTTGTATAATGTGTTGTATAATATATATGTGTTGTATAATATATATGTGTTGTATAATGTGTTGTATAATATATGTGTTGTATAATGTGTTGTATAATATATATATGTTGTATAATATATATGTGTTGTATAATATATATGTGTTGTATAATATATATGTGTTGTATAATGTGTTGTATAATATATATGTGTTGTATAATATATATGTGTTGTATAATATATATGTGTTGTATAATATATATGTGTTGTATAATGTGTTGTATAATATATATGTGTTGTATAATATATATGTGTTGTATAATATATATGTGTTGTATAATGTGTTGTATAATATATGTGTTGTATAATATATATGTGTTGTATAATATATATGTGTTGTATAATGTGTTGTATAATATATGTGTTGTATAATATATATGTGTTGTATAATATATATGTGTTGTATAATGTGTTGTATAATATATATGTGTTGTATAATATATATGTGTTGTATAATATATATGTGTTGTATAATGTGTTGTATAATATATGTGTTGTATAATATATATGTGTTGTATAATATATATGTGTTGTATAATATATATGTGTTGTATAATGTGTTGTATAATATATATGTGTTGTATAATATATATGTGTTGTATAATGTGTTGTATAATATATATGTGTTGTATAATATATATGTGTTGTATAATATATGTGTTGTATAATGTGTTGTATAATATATGTGTTGTATAATGTGTTGTATAATGTGTTGTATAATATATGTGTTGTATAATATATATGTGTTGTATAATGTGTTGTATAATATATATGTGTTGTATAATATATATGTGTTGTATAATATATATGTGTTGTATAATATATATGTGTTGTATAATATATATGTGTTGTATATTATATATGTGTTGTATAATATATATGTGTTGTATAATATATGTGTTGTATAATGTGTTGTATAATATATATGTGTTGTATAATGTGTTGTATAATGTGTTGTATAATATATATGTGTTGTATAATGTGTTGTATAATATATATGTGTTGTATAATATATATGTGTTGTATAATATATATGTGTTGTATAATATATATGTGTTGTATAATATATATGTGTTGTATAATATATATGTGTTGTATAATATATATGTGTTGTATAATGTGTTGTATAATATATATATGTTGTATAATATATATGTGTTGTATAATATATATGTGTTGTATAATATATATGTGTTGTATAATATATATGTGTTGTATAATGTGTTGTATAATATATGTGTTGTATAATATATATGTGTTGTATAATGTGTTGTATAATATATGTGTTGTATAATGTGTTGTATAATGTGTTGTATAATATATATGTGTTGTATAATGTGTTGTATAATATATGTGTTGTATAATGTGTTGTATAATATATGTGTTGTATAATATATATGTGTTGTATAATATATATGTGTTGTATAATATATATGTGTTGTATAATATATATGTGTTGTATAATATATATGTGTTGTATAATGTGTTGTATAATATATGTGTTGTATAATATATATGTGTTGTATAATATATATGTGTTGTATAATGTGTTGTATAATATATGTGTTGTATAATATATATGTGTTGTATAATATATATGTGTTGTATAATGTGTTGTATAATATATGTGTTGTATAATATATGTGTTGTATAATATATATGTGTTGTATAATGTGTTGTATAATATATGTGTTGTATAATATATGTGTTGTATAATATATGTGTTGTATAATATATGTGTTGTATAATATATATGTGTTGTATAATATATATGTGTTGTATAATATATATGTGTTGTATAATGTGTTGTATAATATATGTGTTGTATAATATATATGTGTTGTATAATATGTGTTGTATAATGTGTTGTATAATATATATGTGTTGTATAATATATATGTGTTGTATAATATATATGTGTTGTATAATATATATGTGTTGTATAATATATATGTGTTGTATAATATATATGTGTTGTATAATATACATGTGTTGTATAATATATATGTGTTGTATAATGTGTTGTATAATATACATGTGTTGTATAATATATATGTGTTGTATAATATATATGTGTTGTATAATATATATGTGTTGTATAATATATGTGTTGTATAATATATATGTGTTGTATAATAGATGTGTTGTATAATATGTGTTGTATAATATATATGTGTTGTATAATATATATGTGTTGTATAATATATATGTGTTGTATAATATGTGTTGTTGTGTAATATATGTGTTGTATAATATATATATGTTATATAAATGATGTTCGCGTCTTTTGTTGAATTGTTAAGTCGTGTTTGAATATATAACGATATCATATAACGGTTTATTGGGTACGTACAGATGAGGAGAGACGGGTCAGTCGATATACATACACATTTCCGGGAACCAAGTCGATGTGTATATTTAAGTAGACGTCACACTGCAATACCCCACACGAAGCCCAGAGTCTGAACACACTTTATTCCCTTCTATCAATAGAAACAAAGTTTCTATATTTTGATCTTTTTATTCTGGAAAATAAAATGTTAAATCTGGACGTATGATGGTAATGAAACCTGAGATTATAATGAAGGCTATGTGTTAAACTCGTCAGCCGACATATATTACCGTGGCATACCAAATAGACAATGGTCCCTCGTTCATTTTCTCTTTTATGTTTTAACGTAAATTAATAAACCTTACAACTATGTGACAATATAAATGTTTCCGACATCTTCTACAGTCACAGCCATACGCCACTACTACTAATACTCCCATAATACGTATTGTTAAACATTCACCACCTGTGTTTGGCTAATTAGTGGAATTACGGAAATAGGCGACATTAATCAAGACTTATATTTACAACCGACATAAACTGTTATTTATCCTTGTGTTGTTGTTTTGGCTGGTCATACTTATGTCAGTTCGTACATTACTTATACAGACTCGTACCGCACCAGTCGTCGGCCACGGTTAGTGATACACGGTTAGTGATACACGGTTAGTGATACTCGGTTAGTGATACACGGTTAGTGATACTCGGTTAGTGATACACGGTTAGTGATACTCGGTTAGTGATACACGGTTAGTGATACTCGGTTAGTGATACTCGGTTAGTGATACTCGGTTAGTGATACACGGTTAGTGATACACGGTTAGTGATACTCGGTTAGTGATACACGGTTAGTGATATACAAGGTTAGTGGTACACGGTTAGTGATACACGGTTTCCGTCGATGTATGTGTAGTGATGGCAATAGAAACACTGATACAAAGTCTATATCGTTATACATTACAACATGGTTTACGCATATATTCTATTTCTAACTGTATGTCCGAGTTCCACATACATATATCTCCATCTCAATACAATGTAATCAAACAGTGTAATCATAAAGTGTAAGCATAGTGTAATCATACAGTATCCATATAGTGTAATGATACAATGTAATGATATCGTGTAATTATACAGTATCCATGATAATGTGTAATTGTACAGTGTAACAATACAATGTAATCATAGTGTAATTATACAGTGTAATTATACAGTGTAATTATACAGTGTAATCATACAGTGCATCCATACAGTTCAACCATACAGTGTAAACACATAATGTAATCATAAAGTGTAATCAAACAGAGTAATGATACAGTGTAATCACACCGTGTAATCAAACAATGTAATCAAACAGTGCACAAATAAACAGTTGTTTCGACATGTTTTCTTCCTTGAGCATTTGAAACATGTATTCATAGTTCTAAACCAAATATAGATAAATGACAATAGTTTATATAATCAGCAAGGTCTATTGAAATGCATGTTTTATTTTGAAATATCAAAACCACTTATAAAAGGCCAGTTTTTAAAACATTAGGCTGCTACTTTCACATATTTTCAGTATAACTTAGTCGTTGGAAAGACAACATAAAATACAGGTATAATCTATTCTGTATGAATCAGGAAAAAGGACATAAATAAGTAGTGGCCACACGTGCCTTCTGTAACATCAAATATCCCTATATGTGCTGAAATATTTTTAACATTGCGCACGCAGAAAAAATCATCATTTTAATCAAATTTTATCATAAATGCTAGCAAAGCGGCCACTGTGAGTTAGAATTTCGTTTCAGTGAAGGAAAATAGAGTTTACAAAAATAACAAGTAAACACATTACGAGAGATAAACATATTTATTGTTCGTAAAACATAAATAAACAATTTGTTTTTATTTCAAAATAATCAATATTAAATATCCCCCAGCCACCTCGTTATACATGAAGTCTCTAACACGTGTTATACACATCATTTAGAATCAAATGTAATATATATCGTATATATTAAAATACACTGTACGTTATATTATATAACTATTGCAGTAAGTGTTATTTGACTTTTAAACAATAAACAGTTTTCATCAATTATCTTTTCAAAACTATATTATCTATCTCCAAAGCAGGTCAATTCTTTTTTAATATTTCAATCTATAATCTTGTCCGGTTATTTTATTTTTATTAGTTTAGTTTAAACATATTTTATTGACATATAATAATGACAAAGGGATTTGTCAGCAAGTTTTTCCAACTTATAGACGACTTCTCCCATAATAATAACAAAATAATTAACAATAACATAGTCACATGATGGCATATACAAATATTCAGAAATTCGATAAAGAAACGAAAATATAATGAGAGAGAGAGAGAGAAGTCAGTTACGTGAATACCAATATACTGCGAAACTTCGATATTAACACAACTGTATTGGAAATTACTGGTATCCTTAAATTAATATTTGAATACATACACCGAGTAACATGATAATATCTTTAGACTGTAGTAACATTATAATATCTTTAGACTGTAGTATGTTTTGTTTATTTATCAGTTAAACTTCAACGGGTACACCAATAACAATATTAAATGAAAATGAGCACAAATAATTGAATGCATATTTTAATATATAAGCTGGAAATCACGCGAATTAACCGTTATTTAAGAAATATTGATGGCTTTATATTTAAATACGTTACAGACATTTTTCTAAGTTTGAAAAAATTATATAATAATTCCTTTGTTTTTAAGTAAAAAAATATGTTTAAAATAGTAAGCATTTTTTTAAACAATGAAATAGCATACAAATATATATATATATATATATAGTCGAGAAACGTAAGAATAAAAAACGAAAACGTTATAAAGCTGTGACAAAGTTGGCTATGTTAATTAAATCTCTAGCTACAGATACAAATAATGGACAGGAAGTGACATGAATATAGATAAGATGCTTTATAACACGACATCTTTCTTATTATTTACATATAATAATCCGAAAATCAAATAAAACCACATGTCAAACGCCGGCTTTAATCCCAGGGAACTCGGACTGGGACAAAAAAATGCGTGTTCGAATTTCTAAAGGATTAGACAGAAAGGAAGTGTTGGAGGAGAAATCGTTAGAAGCACACAGACTGGGACGGGGCTGAAGCAAAATCCTGGTAATATCAAAACCATTCTTAGATTCTTTAGAAGCTAAATATGGGGCGGAATATCATTCAATGTAATTATCCTATATATTCATTAGGGAGAGCGCTGACTCCCGAGCAGGTTACCATCCCGGACTGTGAGAAAATACCTTGTATTCTTAAATCAGACACGCGTTATATTGATAATCTTATTTCTGTCATCTGGAAATAAATATCGTAGAAATAGTAATTGATTATCGAAAAATATAAATACATTACACTTATTCTGAAAAAGAGCTATTTTTTCTCAGGTGAATTTATTTAGAAAACGTTAAACTTAATATGATTTATAAAGATACATTCTAATATCTAAGAATTAATTCACATATTTGTGAATACTATAAATGCTGATTGGATTTGTTTGAAAAATAATTTATTTCTGCCAGCTTAATACTCACAATGAATTTGCACTCCTTTCATTTAGATAGTAATGGATTCCGGGATTGTGTACACATTCTGTCAAATACATATCAGGTTTGTTTGACTGTAATTTTGATTTTATTCCCTGTTTCATTATCAAAATCTCTCCGAGGAGTGCATTGTCGTTTCCTTGGCCTGCTTGGATATGTACGACTGATAATATTGTACAAATAATGCAGAATCGAACGCTGTTGTGTTTGATTTATCTGTAAAATAGTCCTGGCCAAAGACACTGTCCAACACAAGGATACGAGCGAGCATTGTCAATACTACCCATCTTCCAAATTAATCGTACGGTTTCTAATCGGATCTTAGCCAGTAGAGGACATACACGTGCCAGAAGTTAAGCTTATCGCCTACTTCTGGCGAACTTTGATTAATATAACTGTCGTCTAGCACATTGCACGTGTCTTGTGGTGGCTGATAAAATCCTTGTGACATTACCACAATTCACTGGCGAAATTGCTCGGATTTAAAACTCTTTCCGATAGCAATTTAGAAATCTCTTCAATAAAACAAAGATATAATAAACATGTATGTAATACTTCATCAAACCTACTAGACAATCAATTTTTGTACATATTAATATTTGTGTATTCTATAATTAACATAATATATGCGTTTAAGAAACAGTTTATCACAAAATCAAATTGTTAGAAAAAGGTTACTCATCCACACCACAGCTGCATGAAGTGTACGCAAACATTTCTAACGCGAATCACGTCCAACCTAACATGCCCAAATTCCTTGTCTACTGCCCTAGACACATAAATAAATATGGCGTTAAATCGGAAGTTCCGGTTTCCAATACAAGAAGAAAAAAGTCTGGATTTTGTTTACTTATAAATCAACAGTAGTAAGGGAAAATGTTATAAGATATTTAAAACGACAACAATATTAGCTTATAATGTAGGATAAATTTGATGTTAAAAGAATCTTTTGATATTAACGCTAATAAATTGGTTTCATACTACAGGGAAATCATTGTTTACCGAGAACAATTAATGACGTATTGATTGAGGACAGAATGTCAATACACATGACCGAATACACATCCTAGTAAACATTGTATCTAGAGTAAATTATTGTTAAATATAATTAATAAAATATGATATAGTGAAGGTTTTCGGCAATATTATATCAAAATAGACATAGGAATACATTTCCAGTCAGAAAAAATAAACAGACTACTACATACATTTGTGTAATAACATCGGTAGATATATTACAAAACGTAAGTCCGTGTTGTGTAATAACATCAATAAATATGGTATTCAGAAACATAAAAGTTTGTGTTGTGTAATAACATCAATAGACATGGGATTCAGAAACATAAAAGTTTGTGTTGTGTAATAACATCAATAAATATGGTACTCAGAAACATAAAAGTTTGTGTTGTGTAATAACATCAATAAATATGGTACTCAGAAACATAAAAGTATGTGTTGTGTAATAACATCACGTGTGATATTCAGAAACATATTAGTATGTGTTGTGTTATAACATCACGTGTGATATTCAGAAACATATTAGTATGTGTTGTGTAATAACATCAATAGACATGGGATTCAGAATCACTTGTAGTACAGTAAAGTAGGCCGAATAACAATCAAACGTAGTTATATTGTACAACGTGTTCATCAGGGAAAACATATTAATATTACCCGTAACACTACCACCTCACACCTCAATTGTTACATAACGGGACGTGTTCATTTTCTCTGTCATATAGTTCAAAACTGTCAACTTCATTTACAATTAGATAATTTAAAGGAAAGTTTTTAAATAAATGGGGAAAAAATACATCAGTATTTACAAATTTACCGACCGGTGGTAATTGCATGCAAAATATGTGATACGCGTTACTTTACTAAAATAATTACAAGAGGCCCAGAGGGTCTACATCGCGCACCTGGATATTTCAGTAATTATGACAAAATACTCTAAGTAAGTAAGATTTCAAATAGTTTCCTACTTTTGCACTGCCTCTCACAACAATAGTTCAATCTACAGGTGGACTAAATCCTGTCATTCTTGAAAGAGAAAAGGGTTTTTGGTTTGTTTGTTCTCCCCCGCCCCCCTTTTTTTTCTTTTTTTTCCCTTTTCTTTACAATAATCCCCCTATTTGGCCCCCTTTCTCCCGCCATGAACATAATACAATCCATTTAGCTGTTCAGGACTATAACTACACTGTAGAAGCGTTTTATAAACAACTTTTCGGTCCAAGTGAACAAAACAAAAACATTTACAAAGGACAATAACTCTGGAAGCTACTGTCGAATAATTCCCATTTTAAAACTCGTCCGAGATCTTGACGATATCTGACTGCATACAAAGTTTCATCAAACTTGGTTGATATTTACTCAAGTAATCGTGTCGACAAGGTAATTGTTGACGGACGGACGGACGGACGGACCGCCGGACGCCGGACGCAATGGTAAGGCATAAGCTTACCTTGGTCCTTTGGACCAGGTGAGCTAATCCTATGTTTTGCTGACTTTGTTAAGCTTTTCTCATTTCTCTAATGATACCTTAGAACACAATGGCGTAGATTTAGACGATATTGACACCGGAAGGAAACAAAATGTATGGAATTTGGTCGGAAAATATAAACAATGTGTATTTGTGATCAGCGTTTAAGCAGAGTTCGGGAAAAAAACTCGATAAACTATTTGACAAATACTTGTAACACTAATGCATTGTTTAGTGCCATAACCGTCCTTTTATCGTAGTATCGAAAAAACCCATACCATCTTTCTGCGTTTTAGTGACTACATTATGTGGTCTTTATAGACACAAGCGGAAACCAGGGAGAGAGGAAACACGGGATAGAGGAGACACGGGATCGAGGAAACTCGGGATCGAGAGAACATGGGATCGAGGAAACTCGGGATCGAGGGAAACACGAGATAGAGGGAACATAGGATCGAGGGAACATAGGATCGAGGGAAACACGAGATCGAGGGAACACGGGATCGAGGGAAAATAGGATCGAGGGAACATGGGATCGAGGGAAACACGAGATCGAGGAAACACGGGACTGAGGAAACACGGGATCGAGGGAACATAGGATCGAGGGAAACACGAGATCGAGGAAACACGGGACTGAGGAAACACGGGATCGAGGGAACATAGGATCGAGGGAACACGAGATAGAGGGAACATGGAATCGAGGGAACATAGGATCGAGGGAACACGGGATCGAGGGAACATAGGATCGAGGGAACATGGGATAGAGGGAACACGGGATCGAGGGAACACGGGGACTGAGGAAACACGGGATCGAGGGAACATAGGATCGAGGGAAACACGAGATCGAGGAAACACGGGACTGAGGGAACACGAGATAGAGGGAACATGGGATCGAGGAAACACGGGATCGAGGGAACATAGGATCGAGGGAACACGGGACTGAGGAAACACGGGATCGAGGGAACATGGGATCGAGGGAAACACGAGATCGAGGGAACATGGGATCGAGGGAACATGGGATAGAGGGAACATGGGATAGGAGGGATGATCGAGGAAACATGGGATAGAGGGAACACGGGATCGAGGGAACACGGGACTGAGGAAACATGGGATCGAGGGAACATAGGATCGAGGGAACATAGGATCGAGGGAACATGGGATCGAGGAAACATGGGAAAGAGGGAACATGGGATCGAGGGAAAATAGGATCGAGGGAACATGAGATTTATATCGGAGTACGGTCTACATTAAGATTTATATCGGAGTATGGTCTATATTAAGATTTATATCGGAGTACGGTCTACATTAAGATCTATATCGGAGTATGGTCTACATTAAGATTTATATCGGAGTACGGTCTACATTAAGATTTACATCGGAGTACGGTCTAAGATTGATATCGGAGTACGGTCTACATTAAGATTTATATCGGAGTATGGTCTACATTAAGATTTATATCGGAGTACGGTCTACATTAAGATTTACATCGGAGTATGGTCTACATTAAGATTTATATCGGAGTACGGTCTACATTAAGATCTATATCGGAGTACGGTCTACATTAAGATTTATATCGGAGTACGGTCTAAGATTGATATCGGAGTACGGTCTACATTAAGATTTATATCGGAGTATGGTCTACATTAAGATTTATATCGGAGTACGGTCTACATTAAGATTTATATCGGAGTACGGTCTACATTAAGATTTATATCGGAGTATGGTCTACATTAAGATTTATATCGGAGTATGGTCTACATTAAGATTTATATCGGAGTACGGTCTACATTAAGATTCATATCGGAGTACGGTCTACATTAAGATTTATATCGGAGTATGGTCTACACTAAGATTTATATCGGAGTACGGTCTACATTAAGATTGATATCGGAGTATGGTCTACATTAAGATTTATATCGGAGTACGGTCTACATTAAGATTTATATCGGAGTATGGTCTACATTAAGATTTATATCGGAGTATGGTCTACATTAAGATTTATATCGGAGTACGGTCTACATTAAGATTTATATCGGAGTATGGTCTACATTAAGATTTATATCGGAGTACGGTCTACATTAACTTGTGCTCACGCCGCAATTCACAGTGATGAAACTAAAATGAGTTTTAACCAAGATTGTATTATTTGAGATAAAACCATCAATTTTTTTTTTTTTTTAATTTGAGAAACCTTTTAACGTTGATTGAGAACCTGACCGTGACCGATCAAACTTGTCAGTCCTTGGAAGAGGAAGGAGTAAAAAAAAAGACAAATACAAAAATCAGACATTCAAAACACTGATAAAACTGTTTTCATATGTAGATATTTTATACTGTAGTCTGCTGTAATTCAGTATTAATTAACATTAAATGGAAGTTCTATAACCAAGTCCTAGTATTACGAAGGTTGTTCCTACATTATAAGGTATTACCTTCACACGAACCACGTGATGTACTTACATATACCATGACAGATAGTTTCCTTTATCCTTAGTTCCATGTCTTAGTCAGAGAAAACTAAAAAAACAAACAAAATGATAAAGGCCTTCGCGTGATATCAGTCTTTGAATACATTAAAAATTGTGTTGAGAGTCTCCGCTGCACTTTACGGACTGATTACTAGAACACCATGTTGTAGTATTTCAAAGCAAATCTGTAATTGAAATAAAAATCTAAATAACTACACGCCAAATGGATATGTGTTAAGTAAGAAATAATTCTGTATAATTACAATATAATATGTCTAACATCAAAGGTAAAGCTAGTAGCATGCAATGGAGATTTTAAACGTGTTGATAATTACGAGATTCCTACTACATTTGTAATTACGAGATACATACTAATTTGATAATTATTACTACATATTGTATATACACCAGCAGTTTCAATAATGCAAAAACGCAGGTATGGCCGTATATTCGGGGTTTTTTGGGGGTTTTTTTTCTTCTTTTTTTTCTTTTTTTTTCTTTTTCTTGTTTTTTTTCTCCATACTAACCTTTGCAAATACATTTTGTATATATTATAATATAAACTAATTTAGATTTTGGAATTGTAATATTCGCCTGTTCCCTCGATGACACTCACTATAAATCTACTAATTTTTGCATACATAGATGGTGGCGATGGAGCCCCATACTACAGACATCGAACAGAACAATTTTCATATCGTACAAAGAGATTTCCCCGAATTTTATCGTCCTCTAAGGTCTTCATAGAACAGCATCTATCGAAACCCTGTACTATTAGTTATATCGTAAGTAGTCGACATCTGAAGTCGGTTAATATACACTGTAACTCCAATAAGATAGGGAAGCAGTGATGCTACTATCTGGAAATGGAAAGTTAAAAAGATTGAAATCATCTAGAAACCACCAGGCATACCAACCCATCGATCGCGTATGTTTTAATTATCTACATGTATATATCATGAATCAATTTGAGAAGGCAGTCACAGGAATCACTACTCTGATTATAGATTTCTGTGTGCGTAGGTGTGTGAGGATGTGTGTCCATTTCTTTCAAGAATAATAGAGTACTTGGAAACTAACGATATTAACATCGTACATATGTAATAGTAAGTCGGTGACCAACACATCATTGTATTGTTTGAAAACATTATGAATTTGATGTCAACTAAACTAAAATGGAACTAGACTTTAGATATATACATTGTTTTAAGTTTGATATTGGAGTTGTTCAGAAGTCTGATGGGTATGCTTGACAAATTCAGAGAGTCTCCTGATTATCACGTTATTAAATTCGTCCCGTTTTTGTTACGATCCAGAAAAGCCGAACTTCCAAAAACAAAACGATCATTCACAGCTGGCTTCCTTCTCTATCACGCCGCAGTAATCTAATGCTGATGGAAGTTATTCGCGTGAAAATAAATATTCAATTTAACACGCAAAGCACAAGCATCTGACAATTTCTTTAATGCTTAAGAAACTCTATCAAAGAGACACCAACTTGTGCACACGTGCGTTTCAACGTACAATCCTACTGAAAACAGGTTGATGTTGTTCTTGAAGATAGCATTTACAATAGACCTTTAAAAAGTCAAACCACATTCTAGTGCCATCTTTCCCTGTGCTTTATCTGTTCACGCTCTCCGCTATCCTCAGATTAAACTCTTTAAGGACATGTAACAAACGAAATCTTTCCAGGGTAATTAGTTCAAAAGAGAACCTCCTCCTATGCAGATTGTCCCTTGTTACCATATAACTCAATAATGTAATCATCTCAGAGAGTTACGGATGAGAAGAACGTCTTTGCCTTTGATTGCAGTATCGCCGTCCTCCCTGGGGAGACCATTACTGGGGTACTTCCGCTGTTCCCCCAGGGCCCGGGGCTAATACGGTAGGTGGTACACTGTCGGTGTGGTATGGTCATTGTAAACCGATGACAACAGCCGTGGGAACATCCCGTTTAATGGTGAGTATCATTTAAACAACCGAACACATCTAGATCATTGGGCCATTAATTCGTTTTAGGACAAATCATATTCTGGATTTTCTTTAGCAGCATCTCAATAATCAGTTGGTGTCAAAATAAATAGAACTCACATTACATATCTAAAGGTCCTCTGTCCACGATGATAATGTATGTATGTTTCAAAGTCGTGTCCACGAGACCTTAGTTGATGCCCGGGTTCCAGCCGAACACCATTCCATCTTGCCAAGATTCATTTAAACACGATATCATGCAATATACTTTAGAATAGCCGAGAAACGGACAAGATACATAGACAACAAACTTAGGAAATGTATAATCGAGTCCTTTAGCTGAGGCAAACGTATACCGAACGCGCGTGATATATCAATGAAATATATGTAATATACAAAGTAGACCTGTTGCCTTCAGCACATCGCCATTCTATAAACGTTTATCACAATACCTTCATTAGACGGTATTGTGACAGTTTTAAGGAACGGCATCTTGATTGTAGCTCAGTTAACAGTTTTACTCAACATAAATTTCACCACACCCATTTTATGAAATATGAAACCGTGTTCGGTTACCTCCGAACTGTTGTACGACTTCCTTCTACCACACAGACTCTACAGTCGACAACCATACGACTTCCGTCTACCACACGGACTCTACAGTCGACAACCATACGACTTCCGTCTACCACACGGACTCTACAGTCGACAACCATACGACTTCCGTCTACACACGGACTCTACAGTCGACAACCATACGACTTCCGTCTACCACACGGACTCTACAGTCGACAACCATACGACTTCCGTCTACCACACGGACTCTACAGTCGACAACCATACGACTTCCGTCTACCACACAGACTCTACAGTCGACAACCATACGACTTCCGTCTACCACACAGACTCTACAGTCGACAACCATACGACTTCCGTCTACCACACGGACTCTACAGTCGACAACCATACGACTTCCGTCTACCACACGGACTCTACAGTCGACAACCATACGACTTCCGTCTACCACACGGACTCTACAGTCGACAACCATACGACTTCCGTCTACCACACGGACTCTACAGTCGACAACCATACGACTTCCGTCTACCACACGGACTCTACAGTCGACAACCATACGACTTCCGTCTATCACACGGACTCTACAGTCGACAACCATACGACTTCCGTCTACCACACGGACTCTACAGTCGACAACCATACGACTTCCGTCTACCACACAGACTCTACAGTCGACAACCATACGACTTCCGTCTACCACACGGACTCTACAGTCGACAACCATACGACTTCCGTCTACCACACAGACTCTACAGTCGACAACCATACGACTTCCGTCTACCACACGGACTCTACAGTCGACAACCATACGACTTCCGTCTACCACACGGACTCTACAGTCGGCAACCATACGACTTCCGTCTACCACACAGACTCTACAGTCGGCAACCATACGACTTCCGTCTACCACACAGACTCTACAGTCGGCAACCATACGACTTCCGTCTACCACACGGACTCTACAGTCGGCAACCATACGACTTCCGTCTACCACACGGACTCTACAGTCGACAACCATACGACTTCCGTCTACCACACAGACTCTACAGTCGGCAACCATACGACTTCCGTCTACCACACAGACTCTACAGTCTGCAACCATATGCTATCTCGTGCAAAGCGCAAGTCGCTTAATAAATTCTGACAGGATAAACTAAGCCATTTACAATTTCAATCGAATTAATCACTTCTGAAAACAACGGAAAAGCAAATATTTGGTCTTGAAATATAATCTCTATCTTTATCATAAATAAAGAATTTCCACAGCAAAGGTCAAATTTGAATCTCGATTTAATGTATTTTGTTTCAAGTACAGATAGAAAAAATCCAATTATCTCAAATCAACTCAAAATACATATGTATGACTGCTATTTGTCGATATAGATGAGCTTGTAGGATCATCCGAAACGAAATCTTCTCTTAGCCATCCATACACCGACGATATTTAATTTGAAATGGTGAATCATCTAATTCTACAGGTTGTTATTGAACAGAAACGCAGCGTCTATGAAAAAGTTTCTTTATTAAAATATCATCAGTTTCCATTTTACCTTTAGATGGCGGTTGTACGTGTTAAAGGTGATACAATATTGACAGGGAATGTGTCGCCTGCTCATGTACTGCTTCAGGATCCAGGCATTAGTATTCTGTAGGGCGCTTGGAAAGCTAGCCAAAGTCCAATATCACCAGTAACAAGGCCACCCCAGTCGTCGTTTGGAGGTATGATAACTGTTGTCATTACACAGATTTTAATTGGTTCTGAACATGTTCCCACGTGGTGCCATGCAGGACAGCCTGTTTGGGTTATCTTCTACACAATACCACGGCGAGATCAAAGCGCATGCTGCAATATTTCTCGTATTATTGCGATAGTTATATCGCGAATTCAGACTACACAGAAAAATATCTCTAGAAAAAGGGTATTTGAAAACAATCTAATTCTATCACATTTCCGACCTGGAGGGAAATTGAAAAAGAAAATAGATTTTGTGATTTTGTTTACCATTGAACACACAACAACCGGGTGATGTTTTCTATGAAACGGGTCTTTATCGCGGTAGGATAGCCGTACCATCAATAGCTAGATATAATACTTAAACTCACACCAGCATCACCACACTTTCAAACACGACTACATGATGTATATACAATGTAGCTTAGCTCAATATTGAATACAATATATGTCAATAGCTTATCTTATTTTCGTACGACAATAAAACATCAAAACATTCCGAATGTCGATTTCTTATTTTATTTTCGTACGACAATAAAACAACAAAACATTCCGAATGTCAATATCTTATGTTATTTTTGTATTTGACTGGAGTGCAAAGTGTTAAGTAAGCATTTCAACGTAAGAGGCGACTAAATTTGGGATCTTATCTTTTCGCTTCTTTCTTTTCAAAAAACTTTCTTATTCTCAATGTCTCCTTTGACAATGCCTCACTTCTGACAATTAGTTGACCGTTTGCCCCTGTGAGGAAGGTTTTGGGTTCTGTCCCCTGGCCGGGACATACCAGAGTCTATAAAAATGGTATGTAGTTGCTGCTCCTGCTTAAAGCTCAGCATTCTGAAAGTAGGATGACGGGGTTGGCCTTTGTCAGTACATCTTTGCATAATGTCATCGGATTGGTCATTGATCTGCTGGACGTCTTCGGCAGTATATGCTTCTGTGAGGTAGCACTATAAAGTCCGCATCAGTTCCGCGCTGCCATACGGAGACTTACACAAACATACCACAGCCTTCATCAACACACACACTTATATAAACATACCACAGCCTTCATCATTACACACTTATATAAACATACCACAGCCTTCATCAACACACACACTTATATAAACATACCACAGCCTTCATCAACACACACACTTATATAAACGTACCACAGCCTTCATCAACACACACACTTATATAAACGTACCACAGCCTTCATCAACACACACACTTATATAAACATACCACAGCCTTCATCAACACACACACTTATATAAACATACCACAGCCTTCATCATTACACACACTTACACAAACATACCACGGCCTTCATCAACACACACACTTATATAAACATACCACAGCCTTCATCAACACACACACTTATATAAACATACCACAGCCTTCATCAACACACACACTTACACAAACATACCACAGCCTTCATCAACACACACACTTATATAAACATACCACAGCCTTCATCAACACACACACTTATATAAACATACCACAGCCTTCATCAACACACACACTTACACAAAAATACCACAGCCTTCATCAACACACACTTACACAAACATACCAGCCTTCATCAACACACACTAACACAAACATACCAGCCTTCATCAACACACACACTTATATAAACATACCACAGCCTTCATCAACACACACACTTACACAAACATACCACAGCCTTCATCAACACACACTTACACAAACATACCACAGCCTTCATCATCAACACACACACTTATATAAACATACCACAGCCTTCATCAACACACACACTTACACAAACATACCACAGCCTTCATCAACACACACACTTATATAAACATACCACAGCCTTCATCAACACACACACTTACACAAACATACCACAGCCTTCATCAACACACACACTTATATAAACATACCACAGCCTTCATCAACACACACACTTATATAAACATACCAGAGCCTTCATCATTACACACACTTACACAAACATACCACAGCCTTCATCAACACACACACTTACACAAACATACCACAGCCTTCATCAACACACACACTTATATAAACATACCACAGCCTTCATCAACACACACACTTATATAAACATACCACAGCCTTCATCAACACACACACTTATATAAACATACCACCGCCTTCATCAACACACACTTACACAAAAATACCACAGCCTTCATCAACACACACACTTATATAAACATACCACAGCCTTCATCAACACACACACTTATATAAACATACCAAAGCCTTCATCAACACACACACTTACACAAACATACCACAGCCTTCATCAACACACACACTTATATAAACATACCAAAGCCTCCCAAAAACACACACACACTTACACTACACGCATACATCTTCCACACAAATGAGAGAGCTTCCTTAAATTACTATAGATGTTGATAGGACATTAAACTATACAAAACTAAAGTATTTCTGACTAAAGAGTATCAACATTGAATATAAACGGTAAATATTTTTGTTTTATCAACAGGTTTGAAGGATAACGAATGGCTGTATTAAACGAGCGAAGACTTCTTTGTAAGAATTATTGTTATTGAATTACACTCATTTCAACGCAGATTCGTAGCATCTGTACTTGAAAGAGACGATGCTACGAATCTGCTACTGACACAAATTAAAAGTTGATGCGCGTGTCATTTATTTGGCTACTTAACCGAATACCTCTTCATTCCAATATGATAGTAGGCCACGTGTATGCATCTCGGCAAAATTCTGACCCAAATAGTGAACTAAACTCCTCTCTTTTTCTTTTTTAAACATTTGACCCCTGTGATCTCGAAAGTAGGTCAGGGTCAATCATTTGAACAAACTTCGCTCTTCATCCAAGCTTGTTGAGAAGTTATTTAAAGATTTTAGCATATTTGACATATATGACACTGAAAGTAGGTCAAAGGCAGAGGCCAATTTTCAGGTAGTGGAGCCTCTTTGCTACTACGAAGAATTCTTTGAAAGATTTTGGCACATTTAACCTCTGTGACCTTAAAAGTAGGTCAGAGTAACTGATTTGAACAAAATCGGCATCCCTTCTCCCAAGCATGCCACAAACCCAATATCAGGTCTCTGGTCATCCTGCTTTTTCATGAAGAAGTTGTTTTAATGAAACAAGAGGCCTCTGGGCCTTAACGGTAGCATGAGTTCTGCGAAACGTACTGATATTTGATGCCTTTGTTTCTAAATTACAAATTTAGACCTTGAAGGTAGGTCAAGTTTATCCAATTCAACAAATTTTTCAGACTTATCCAAATATGACGCTGGGTCTCCTGGTTAAGTTGTTAAAATATTTCAACATATTTGACCCCTGTGGTTTTGAAAGAAGGTCAAGATCATTCATTTGACCAACTTTGGTAGCCCTTCATTCCTGCATGCTACTGGCCAAATATCATGACATTGTTGTTCCTCTTGGTTAATGAGAAGTCATTTAAGAATCAAATATGTTTGACCCCTGTGACCTTGGAAAGGTCATTCATTTGAACAAACTTTGTAACCTTGCATCCCAGCATAGCACTGGCTCAAGTGAAGTCAAATTACCTAAAAATTGACACTGGATCGTCGACGGACATCACAACACGGCATCAGCCCACTTGCCCATCTGGCAGATGAGTAAATAAAAACATAAAACGTTCAATATTGAGTTAACACCTGTTAAATTTTATTGCATATCATTAACATTTACAAAGGGAAGAGGTAAAGAATAGACATAGTCCAACACTGCTCAACAGCATCGAGTCACACCTACAGTGAACACTTACATCAGTACGGGCCACACCTACAGTGAACACGTACATCAGTACAGTGAACACTTACATCAGTACAGGCCACACCTACAGTGAACACTGACATCAGTACAGGCCACACCTACAGTGAACACATACATCAGTACAGGCCACACCTACAGTGAACACTTATATCAGTACGGGCCACACCTACAGTGAACACTTATATCAGTACAGGCCACACCTACAGTGAACACTTACATCAGTACAGGCCACACCTACAGTGAACACTTACATCAGTACGGGCCACACCTACAGTGAACACTGACATCAGTACAGGCCACACCTACAGTGAACACATACATCAGTACGGGCCACACCTACAGTGAACACTTATATCAGTACAGGCCACACCTACAGTGAACACTTATATCAGTACGGGCCACACCTACAGTGAACACTTACATCAGTACAGGCCACACCTACAGTGAACACTTACATCAGTACAGGCCACACCTACAGTGAACACTGACATCAGTACGGGCCACACCTACAGTGAACACTTACATCAGTACGGGCCACACCTACAGTGAACACTTACATCAGTACGGGCCACACCTACAGTGAACACATACATCAGTACAGGCCACACCTACAGTGAACACTTACATCAATACAGGCCACATCTACAGTGAACACATACATCAGTACAGGCCACACCTACAGTGAACACTTACATCAGTACGGGCCCCACCTACAGTGAACACTGACATCAGTACGGGCCACACCTACAGTGAACACTTACATCAATACAGGCCACACCTACAGTGAACACGTACATCAGTACATGCCACACCTACAGTGAACACTTACATCAGTACGGGCCCCACCTACAGTGAACACTTACATCAGTACGGGCCCCACCTACAGTGAACACTTACATCAGTACGGGCCCCATCTACAGTGAACACTTACATCAATACAGGCCACATCTACAGTGAACACGTACATCAGTACGGGCAACACCTACAGTGAACACTTACATCAGTAATGGCCACACCTACAGTGAACACTTACATCAGTACGGGCCACACCTACAGTGAACACGTACATCAGTACGGGCCACACCTACAGTGAACACTTACATCAATACAGGCCACATCTACAGTGAACACTTACATCAATACAGGCCACACCTACAGTGAACACTTACATCAGTACGGGCCACACCTACAGTGTACACTGACATCAGTATGGGCCACATCTACAGTGAACACTTACATCAATACAGGCCACATCTACAGTGAACACTTACATCAGTACGGGCCACACCTACAGTGAACACTTACATCAGTACGGGCAACACCTACAGTGAACACTGACATCAATACAGGCCACACCTACAGTGAACACTGACATCAGTACAGGCCCCACCTACAGTGAACACTGACATCAGTACGGGCCACACCTACAGTGAACACTGACATCAGTACGGGCCCCACCTACAGTGAACACTGACATCAGTACGGGCCCCACCTACAGTGAACACTGACATCAATACAGGCCCCACCTACAGTGAACACTGACATCAGTATGGGCCCCACCTACAGTGAACACTGACATCAGTACGGGCCAAACCTACAGTGAACACATACATCAGTACAGGCCCCACCTACAGTGAACACTTACATAAGTACAGGCCACACCTACAGTGAACACATACATCAGTACAGGCCCCACCTACAGTGAACACTTACATAAGTACATGCCACATCTACAGTGAACACTTACATAAGTACAGGCCACACCTACAGTGAACACTGACATCAGTACGGGCCCCATCTACTGTGAACACTTACATCAGTATGGGCCACATCTACAGTGAACACATACATCAGTACGGGCCCCACCTACAGTGAACACTGACATCAGTACGGGCCACACCTACAGTGAACACTGACATCAGTACGGGCCACACCTACAGTGAACACTGACATCAGTACAGGCCACATCTACAGTGAACACTTACATCAGTACGGGCCACACCTACAGTGAACACTGACATCAGTACGGGCCCCATCTACAGTGAACACGTACATCAGTACGGGCCACACCTACAGTGAACACTGACATCAATACAGGCCACACCTACAGTGAACACTGACATCAGTACGGGCCCCATCTACTGTGAACACGTACATCAGTATGGGCCACACCTACAGTGAACACTTACATCAGTACGGGCCACACCTACAGTGAACACTTACATCAGTACGGGCCACACCTACAGTGAACACTGACATCAGTATGGGCCACACCTATAGTGAACACTGACATCAGTATGGGCCACACCTACAGTGAACACTGACATCAATACAGGCCACACCTACAGTGAACACTGACATCAGTACGGGCCCCATCTACAGTGAACACGTACATCAGTATGGGCCACACCTACAGTGAACACTGACATCAGTACGGGTCACACCTACAGTGAACACGTACATCGGTTACATCTATCGTTGAATTGAAAATAAACAAGAAAGGGCAGCATTCTTTAGGAAAACTATAATAAAATTTTATGCATACTTGTCTAATACACATACATCAATTTCAATATTATTTCAATCCTTATTGAAATACGAAACCATGGCACAGTGTTTTTGATGACTTCCATGTGACAGAAATATTTCAATTTAATAAAAACTATTATTACACATACATAGATCTGTCCTTTGTTTTAAGAAAATCATAATAAAACAATGATGATTTTCCTATCATAGAGTTTAGTAGGTAATTAATGGAGCCAGTGATTCCTGACATTACTGATATTTTTGTTGTAAAATTACGATTAAAAACATGTAAATAATATAGAGTTAAAACAATTATTTGAAACAGGTGTGTAAATACTTCAATAAAAAAAAGGTGACTCAGCTACACAAAAGACAAGATTGAAGGACTAATTTGAGGCGATTCATTTCGTTGAAAGTCAAAGCGGAAAAACTTAAACACGGGTCAGGGCTTTATTGGTTAAGTTTGGATAGCTTTATGTAAACAAGATAGATCTTATGTATATATATATATATATTGGTTATCTGAATTATGGCAAATAATGAATGTACGGAATGTTTGCAAATAAAGCGTAAGCTTATACTGTTCAAAAATAGTTTTTACTAAAAACTTAATATTATATAAAGCACCAATTATACACACGTAAAAAACAAAAACATACAAAACTCAAAGCATTGAATTATTTTACTGCTGCACGATACTCACTTTCATGCAGGCAGTCAAAGAAAGAACTGCTCAGGGTTTGTCAACCTGTCAGGGGACTATATCACTTAAAAGTTAAAAAAAGTTTACTCAATAAAAATATGTGTGTTGAGTACATGAAATAAACAGTATTGCTATAGATGGCAATATGGACAGTTGTACCTATTAACAGCCACAAAAACATGCTCAGTCTAAATTGGTAAGAAATACATTTTATTACATTTTCAAATTTGTTTTATTTCACATGACTCTAATTTTCAAATAAAATTTGATTTTAAAAAAATAATCAAATTTTCATGTAAGAAATCTGACACATAAAATAATAAGTTCTACAAAATTAGTTGTGTATCTTTTATTCAATTCTCACATTTTTGTGGCATATTTTCCAATTCAATTAAATAAATTTTATTCTACTTTTCAATAGAGTTGAAGACAGATTAGCGTGAACAAACATATAAATCTATTGTTTAGTAATTTCACATTGTTAAATCACAAGTTATCCTTCTGTTCTTGTCACTGAAATCGTTTTATAGTCATTAATATAAGCTGTGAAGAGTCATTGGGTGTTCTCAAGTGTTTCAGTTTAAAAGTACAGTGTATCTATGTATCATTGTCAAACAAACAATGGTATCTATGTATCATTGTCAAACAAACAATGGTATTTATGATTGATGAACCATGTACAATGTACTACAATTCCCAGAGTGCTGAATTGTGTAGGCTGTAAGGATGGGCTTCAGGAAGGGGCTGAGGGGAGGGGCTGAGGGGAGGGGTTTTAAGGAAGGGCTTTGGAGAGGTGAGTTTTAGGAAAGGGTTGTGAAGAGAGGTTTTAGGTAGGGGCGGTGGGGAGGGGATTTTGGGAAGGGTTTTATAGAAAGGTTTTTTGGGAAGGGGTTTAAGGAGAGGTTGTGGATAGGTTTTAGGGAGGGCCTGTGGGGAGGGGTTTTTTGGGAAGGGGTTTAAGGAGAGGTTGTGGATATATTCTATAGGTTTTAGAAGTGGCTTTAGGGATGGACTGTGGGGAGATGCTGTGGGGTGGAAGACACATGGGTTGGTGGGCTAGGGGATGATGATTCTATGGGAAGTTAATCACTCATTATACATGTATCACACTATGAAAACTTTACATTTAAAGCAGTGGTGGTGTACATCTTACAATCTTTATAAATCTATAAGTATATTGTGTATTTACAATGAAGTATCTACAAGACTGCTGAATTCCTACGAATCATTATCATCATATATACAATCATTCATATGTACAATCTGTTTTAACTGAACTGGAAAATGTATAAGAAGCATTAGATTAGGAACAGAATTACACAGTGTACATACAATTCAGCTTCAGTAACATCCAGGTCAAACATCAAACACAATAATACACAACACAATAAATACTATCTTATTGTGTTCAAATTTCAATAATAATTTATTTCTATTAAACTCTTAAGATAAGCATCCTGTATAGGCAATCTGCATTTTTAAACAGTATTTGTTAATACTTGTAAAGCTTATATTTCTCAAAGCATGTTAACCTCTAATGACACATCCGTTTGGTAATCATTAATTTAATTCTGATATATCATTTTATGCTTGATAAAATAAAGTATATGCCTTCAACAACAGGTGTAGAGGTAGAAAACATCAAAGGAACAAATTTTAATTTAAATTGCTCTATGGAAGATAGGAGTTGGTGTATCCTTGAGGACAAATACGGCGACATTTTGAAAACTCCACTTATGTAAGTAAATTGTATACACAAAGATGTACACTAATGGCTATTTAACTGTAATACATGTAGGTGTGTGGGCACCTACATCATAGGTGTGTGGGCACCTACATCATCATTTGTGATTTCTCCCAAAGTAAAACCCCTCCCACTTCTAGTCAAGCCAGAGTTAGCAGTAGAATGTGAAATAAGTTATTTTGCAATAAAGTTGTAAAATAATTAAATTAAAAGTGTGATATGACTGGGCCCGTCTGTAATTATTACCGGTACAGGAGTAAAACTGTCCCTGTGTATTACTACTCCCATATTGATCGTCTAATAAAATGATAATCACATTATTCTTTATGATCATGCATCTCGGTTATCTTATAACCGTTCTATGAATAATTAAAAAACACCTATCAGAGCTTCTAACACAGTTTTATATACCAGTACACACTTTATTATGCTCCAAGGAACAAATGATTTACTCAGTAAAATAATACACAGCAGTGAAGGAATTGAGGTTCAGCATCCGTACCTCAAGGAAAGATGGAGCTTCGTCAGAAATTCCCTGACCTTTCATGAGCTTTACATCAGGAAGACTAGCCTAGCTAATTTATTATATATTTCTATAAAATTTACAAATAAATTAAACAGCAGGTAAATAATTTCAGCAGAATTTCAACATAAGTATATTGATGGTGTGAATTTTAATATGAAGGTCTCAGCTATGATATGCAGTACATGTGAAGGAATTAATGATATGACAGAATTAGCTACATTGGTACACAAGTTTGTATCACTCCATTGTGGAATCCAGCCTCTGTAATATTGGTACACAAGTTCGTATCACTCCACCGTGGAATCCAGCCTCTGTAATATTGGTACACAAGTTGGTATCACTCCACCGTGGAATCCAGCGTCTGTAATATTGGTACACAAGTTCGTATCACTCCACCGTGGAAACCAGCCTCTGTAATATTGGTACACAAGTTGGTATCACTCCATTGTGGAATCCAGCGTCTGTAATATTGGTACACAAGTTCGTATCACTCCACCGTGGAATCCAGCCTCTGTAATATTGGTACACAAGTTCGTATCACTCCACCGTGGAATCCAGCGTCTGTAATATTGGTACACAAGTTTGTATCACTCCATTGTGGAATCCAGCCTCTGTAATATTGGTACACAAGTTTGTATCACTCCACCGCAGAATCCCGCCAACACAATCTCATTTCTCCAAAAGTTAAACTCACTGCATGTATAACAAAACATAGCACTGACCTATTCACATAGTAAAATTGTGACCTTGACATTTGTATTTTATTTTTTATCACTAAATACATTTCAGTAACAAATTGGAATATCTTCTTCCTTCACATAAGTAGGTTTGACCTTCGGTGTCTGTTCTGGTAAATTATTGACCTATTTTTTTGTCTTTTCCAAACTGCTGTGTGACCTTCGATCCTCTGTTACTCTCCCGTGTATTGTGGTCAGACAGAAATTGTCCATTGCGGAATATCTGAATACATACACAACAGTAAGTTACTTCACCCAAGCTTTACACAATTTCCTAGACCAGGTTTTTATTGGAGGCATAAGTTCCAAAAACTCTTCATCTTTACAGCAGTTAAGGAAAGCATGACTCCTGAATCTATCCAACCAATCAGATTTCAGGACCACTATGATGAGGCTCTTGGTCCTTATGTCAGCATTCATTCCACTAATCAATTCCCACACACACTGTATGTAGCTCACGATTCATCGTAGTAATATGTTCCATGGTATTTTTAGTGAATTGACTGTGTGTCCAGAGTCATGGTCAGATAATGTCCACCTTTAACTGACCCTCTAGTAGTATGACTAGTAAGTGGTCAAACTTGGTGGTCATGCTACAGGAAGTAAAACTACATGGAATCATTATAAGCAAATATATCACAAGATGGCCATGTTGGCAGTACTTCACCACATGTAAACAAGCATAGCCAGCTGACCACTCGACAGTTCAATCAAATATTCTGTAACAAGACGACTAGTCCAGGTGTACACCCGGGTGGACAGAGAGCTGGTCATCATCAACTGATGACCAACACATGAGAGCAATGATTATCAGCCTAGTGACCAGTCCATGTTGGCATGAATCACTTGTGGTCATCCTTTGGTCCTCCATTAAATAGTATGGCAGCTTCAACATCTACCTGAAAATAAAACAAAACATGTTAATTAACGTAATCATCCTAGCACACTTTTGTGATCAATTAATGCATCAGAAAAATAAACAAGAGGACCAATGGGCCTGTATCGCTCACCTGGCTCTACAGCAAATTTGAAGTTGATTGAGGTCATTTCTACAGATACTATGCTGATAACAACTTTATTCAAATATCAGAGTGGGCTAGGTTTATTCATATCAATAAATTTTCTAGTCCTTCATTCCAGCATACTACTGGGCTAATATCAGGTCTCGGAGACTCTTGGCTATCGCTAAATTATTGTTTATAGATTTAAGCCGATTTCAACCCTGTGACCTTGAATATAGGTCAAGTTCATTTATTGGAACAAATTTGGTAGCCCTTCACCCAAGCATGCTACAGGCCCAATATCAAGTCCCTGGATCTCATGGTTATTGAGAAGAGGTCAGTTGAAGATTATAGCCTATTTGATCCATGTGACCTTGAATGAAGGTCAAGGTCATTCATTTGAACAAACTTGGTAGCCCTTCACCCTAGCATGCTACAGGCCCAATATCAAGTCCCTGGACTTGGTTATTGAGAAGAGGTCAGTTGAAGATTATAGCCTTTTTGACCAATGTGACCTTGAACAACTAGGTATATTATAGATATATTATCTATAACTTCCTGTTTCATTTCAGTATGGATTTGTACTGTTTCAGATTACTTCTATGTTTAAAATATCTACATTTTTTATTTTTAAACTCCATAACATCAATATATTTCTGAAATTGATGGTGGTCAAAAATGCATTGGCTAGCTAGTAGTTAGGCTCTAACTACACTGTATTTGATTGTAGTAGTTAGGCTCTAACTACACTGTATTTGATTGTAGTAGTTAGGCTCTAACTACACTGTATTTGATTGTAGTAGTTAGGCTCTAACTACACTGTATTTGATTGTAGTAGTTAGGCTCTAACTACACTGTATTTGATTGTAGTAGTTAGGCTCTGTTGACTACACTGTATTTGATTGTAGTAGTTAGGCTCTAACTACACTGTATTTGATTGTAGTAGTTAGGCTCTAACTACACTGTATTTGATTGTAGTAGTTAGGCTCTAACTACACTGTATTTGATTGTAGTAGTTAGGCTCTGTACTACACTGTATTTGATTGTAGTAGTTAGGCTCTAACTACACTGTATTTGATTGTAGTAGTTAGGCTCTAACTACACTGTATTTGATTGTAGTAGTTAGGCTCTAACTACACTGTATTTGATTGTAGTAGTTAGGCTCTAACTACACTGTATTTGATTGTAGTAGTTAGGCTCTAACTACACTGTATTTGATTGTAGTAGTTAGGCTCTGTTGACTACACTGTATTTGATTGTAGTAGTTAGGCTCTAACTACACTGTATTTGATTGTAGTAGTTAGGCTCTAACTACACTGTATTTGATTGTAGTAGTTAGGCTCTAACTACACTGTATTTGATTGTAGTAGTTAGGCTCTAACTACACTGTATTTGATTGTAGTAGTTAGGCTCTAACTACACTGTATTTGATTGTAGTAGTTAGGCTCTAACTACACTGTATTTGATTGTAGTAGTTAGGCTCTAACTACACTGTATTTGATTGTAGTAGTTAGGCTCTAACTACACTGTATTTGATTGTAGTAGTTAGGCTCTAACTACACTGTATTTGATTGTAGTAGTTAGGCTCTAACTACACTGTATTTGATTGTAGTAGTTAGGCTCTAACTACACTGTATTTGATTGTAGTAGTTAGGCTCTAACTACACTGTATTTGATTGTAGTAGTTAGGCTCTAACTACACTGTATTTGATTGTAGTAGTTAGGCTCTAACTACACTGTATTTGATTGTAGTAGTTAGGCTCTAACTACACTGTATTTGATTGTAGTAGTTAGGCTCTAACTACACTGTATTTGATTGTAGTAGTTAGGCTCTAACTACACTGTATTTGATTGTAGTAGTTAGGCTCTAACTACACTGTATTTGATTGTAGTAGTTAGGCTCTAACTACACTGTATTTGATTGTAGTAGTTAGGCTCTAACTACACTGTATTTGATTGTAGTAGTTAGGCTCTAACTACACTGTATTTGATTGTAGTAGTTAGGCTCTTAACTACACTGTATTTGATTGTAGTAGTTAGGCTCTAACTACACTGTATTTGATTGTAGTAGTTAGGCTCTAACTACACTGTATTTGATTGTAGTAGTTAGGCTCTAACTACACTGTATTTGATTGTAGTAGTTAGGCTCTAACTACACTGTATTTGATTGTAGTAGTTAGGCTCTGTTGACTACACTGTATTTGATTGTAGTAGTTAGGCTCTAACTACACTGTATTTGATTGTAGTAGTTAGGCTCTAACTACACTGTATTTGATTGTAGTAGTTAGGCTCTAACTACACTGTATTTGATTGTAGTAGTTAGGCTCTAACTACACTGTATTTGATTGTAGTAGTTAGGCTCTAACTACACTGTATTTGATTGTAGTAGTTAGGCTCTAACTACACTGTATTTGATTGTAGTAGTTAGGCTCTAACTACACTGTATTTGATTGTAGTAGTTAGGCTCTAACTACACTGTATTTGATTGTAGTAGTTAGGCTCTAACTACACTGTATTTGATTGTAGTAGTTAGGCTCTAACTACACTGTATTTGATTGTAGTAGTTAGGCTCTAACTACACTGTATTTGATTGTAGTAGTTAGGCTCTAACTACACTGTATTTGATTGTAGTAGTTAGGCTCTAACTACACTGTATTTGATTGTAGTAGTTAGGCTCTAACTACACTGTATTTGATTGTAGTAGTTAGGCTCTAACTACACTGTATTTGATTGTAGTAGTTAGGCTCTAACTACACTGTATTTGATTGTAGTAGTTAGGCTCTAACTACACTGTATTTGATTGTAGTAGTTAGGCTCTAACTACACTGTATTTGATTGTAGTAGTTAGGCTCTAACTACACTGTATTTGATTGTAGTAGTTAGGCTCTAACTACACTGTATTTGATTGTAGTAGTTAGGCTCTAACTACACTGTATTTGATTGTAGTAGTTAGGCTCTTACTACACTGTATTTGATTGTAGTAGTTAGGCTCTAACTACACTGTATTTGATTGTAGTAGTTAGGCTCTAACTACACTGTATTTGATTGTAGTAGTTAGGCTCTAACTACACTGTATTTGATTGTAGTAGTTAGGCTCTAACTACACTGTATTTGATTGTAGTAGTTAGGCTCTAACTACACTGTATTTGATTGTAGTAGTTAGGCTCTAACTACACTGTATTTGATTGTAGTAGTTAGGCTCTAACTACACTGTATTTGATTGTAGTAGTTAGGTCTTAACTACACTGTATTTGATTGTAGTAGTTAGGCTCTAACTACACTGTATTTGATTGTAGTAGTTAGGCTCTAACTACACTGTATTTGATTGTAGTAGTTAGGCTCTAACTACACTGTATTTGATTGTAGTAGTTAGGCTCTAACTACACTGTATTTGATTGTAGTAGTTAGGCTCTAACTACACTGTATTTGATTGTAGTAGTTAGGCTCTAACTACACTGTATTTGATTGTAGTAGTTAGGCTCTAACTACACTGTATTTGATTGTAGTAGTTAGGCTCTAACTACACTGTATTTGATTGTAGTAGTTAGGCTCTAACTACACTGTATTTGATTGTAGTAGTTAGGCTCTAACTACACTGTATTTGATTGTAGTAGTTAGGCTCTAACTACACTGTATTTGATTGTAGTAGTTAGGCTCTGACTACACTGTATTTGATTGTAGTAGTTAGGCTCTAACTACACTGTATTTGATTGTAGTAGTTAGGCTCTAACTACACTGTATTTGATTGTAGTAGTTAGGCTCTAACTACACTGTATTTGATTGTAGTAGTTAGGCTCTAACTACACTGTATTTGATTGTAGTAGTTAGGCTCTAACTACACTGTATTTGATTGTAGTAGTTAGGCTCTAACTACACTGTATTTGATTGTAGTAGTTAGGCTCTAACTACACTGTATTTGATTGTAGTAGTTAGGCTCTAACTACACTGTATTTGATTGTAGTAGTTAGGCTCTAACTACACTGTATTTGATTGTAGTAGTTAGGCTCTAACTACACTGTATTTGATTGTAGTAGTTAGGCTCTGACTACACTGTATTTGATTGTAGTAGTTAGGCTCTAACTACACTGTATTTGATTGTAGTAGTTAGGCTCTAACTACACTGTATTTGATTGTAGTAGTTAGGCTCTAACTACACTGTATTTGATTGTAGTAGTTAGGCTCTTACTACACTGTATTTGATTGTAGTAGTTAGGCTGTTGACTACACTGTATTTGATTGTAGTAGTTAGGCTCTAACTACACTGTATTTGATTGTAGTAGTTAGGCTCTAACTACACTGTATTTGATTGTAGTAGTTAGGCTCTAACTACACTGTATTTGATTGTAGTAGTTAGGCTCTAACTACACTGTATTTGATTGTAGTAGTTAGGCTCTAACTACACTGTATTTGATTGTAGTAGTTAGGCTCTAACTACACTGTATTTGATTGTAGTAGTTAGGCTCTAACTACACTGTATTTGATTGTAGTAGTTAGGCTCTAACTACACTGTATTTGATTGTAGTAGTTAGGCTCTAACTACACTGTATTTGATTGTAGTAGTTAGGCTCTAACTACACTGTATTTGATTGTAGTAGTTAGGCTCTAACTACACTGTATTTGATTGTAGTAGTTAGGCTCTAACTACACTGTATTTGATTGTAGTAGTTAGGCTCTAACTACACTGTATTTGATTGTAGTAGTTAGGCTCTAACTACACTGTATTTGATTGTAGTAGTTAGGCTCTATTGACTACACTGTATTTGATTGTAGTAGTTAGGCTCTAACTACACTGTATTTGATTGTAGTAGTTAGACTCTAACTACACTGTATTTGATTGTAGTAGTTAGGCTCTGTTGACTACACTGTATTTGATTGTAGTAGTTAGGCTCTAACTACACTGTATTTGATTGTAGTAGTTAGGCTCTAACTACACTGTATTTGATTGTAGTAGTTAGGCTCTAACTACACTGTATTTGATTGTAGTAGTTAGGCTCTTTTGACTACACTGTATTTGACTGTAGTAGTTAGGCTCTGTTGACTACACTGTATTTGATTGTAGTAGTTAGGCCCTGTTGACTACACTGTATTTAATATGTACCCTCAGCCAGAGGTTTCACCACCTCACATAACCTCAGCAATGTATTCCAATGAGAGCAATCTTAAAGAAAATAACTGGACGAGGCAGTGTAGGTCTGGTCTGCCATGATCATGTGTTCCAGCTCCCATGGGAATCTCTCATATACACAGAAACACATGCTCTTAAAACATTTTGGTACAAAGTGTTGAAAACATTAGGACATGTCCCTTTCACAGGAATCACATGAAATAGCATTGAGCTGTATGGGCAACAGAAGAATGCTGACTAGTTTAGAGATCACAAAGCATGTGAGAGGTACAAGACTGTAACAAAGCATTAAATCCCAACCAACAGAGGCCCCCGTTGCCATCCATCTTGTATTGTGAAAGACAAACTCAAGCCAAAACATTATCGCCACATTATGTAAAGATCAGGCCATTACCGGCATGGCAGGTTGGCTACATAATGTTACAACTCGACACCAATTTAACATAGCTAGTACTTATTTTCAGAGGGTAAATGACCGTGAAAATTCATATGATGCTGTAAAACACCTTAGTCTGCTGTACCATACAAAGTTCCCAACAATGGCGATATTGCTGTTTACGTGGCCAATAAAGTCGAGATAAATTTGACTTCATCAATCAGAATAGCCATGATCAGTAATGGTGACTAGTGAAGTAGCTCTATACAGTGTCAAATATGCAAATACAGCCATCACTCTCTCTGTCACAAATGGAAGCTTCTACCAGTAGTTACACATTTAGGCTGGCATCTACCCAACCCTCTCCATCAGACTGAGATTTAGAGCATGGATGACGGGTTGAAGGGCCTTGGCCAGTCCGATCCTCATTTCTATGACTGCTGTTGCCAGCAAGTCTACTGTGTGACTTCAGTACATTAAATATCAAACCGTCCAAATACCAATGATTCACAAACACACATCTGTCTTAATCCACAACTCTGGGAAAGAAATATCGACAGCTAAATTTGTCAAAAGGTAAAAAGAAGTGATCTAAAGAGCAGTATCGCGGTAGTGATATCTCCACCCCTATCCACCCCTATGTCCCTTAACAATGACTACATTGTTCCCCACATATTATCCTGGTGAAGTCAACATATACAACCAATACTAAACCAAGGAATGTGGCCAGTGATCTCGGAGGAACCTCTCCTGGGACAGACTCCGTAACCCTGGAAATACTGGGATTAACTCGGAAGCCCTGTCCCTATGGCGTCATATACACAAACGAGGCCATTACCATCGCAGGCTAAAACCATCCGGGTAGTCCAGGATGCAGATTTTGTTCTTAGGGATTTGCTGATATTTGGTTAATGTCTTTTTCTTCCAAATTGAAATGTGAAAAAACTGATTATTTTCTTCAGCTTCTTCTTCAATAAAAGACAACAAATACCCATCAAAGTCAGAAAGCTCTATAATCGATTAATAACCAAATTTTATTTCACATTTAGCAATATTTTCTGAAATCATTATTGCTCGAAAGTTATCCTCCTCAAAATGAAACATACAAAGAGAAACCTTTCTGTCATGATATTTTGGTGAAAATTACATCCAATATCTCTTTGCCAGTAAATCCAACAAATTTGTAAGATCCCCCAGAACAAGGATATCAACTCTTCATTAGTCTAGCCCCTACATACAGCAACATTAGTGACGACATGCATTCATTATAGTCTGGCCCCTACATACAGCAACATTAGTGACGACATGCATTAATTAGTCTGGTCCCTACATACAGCAACATTAGTGACGACATGCATTAATTAGTCTGGCCCCTACATACAGCAACATTAGTGACGACATGCATTAATTAGTCTGGCCCCTACATACAGCAACATTAGTGACGACATGCATTAATTAGTCTGGCCCCTACATACAGCAACATTAGTGACGACAATGCATTAATTAGTCTGGCCCCTACATAGAGCAACATTAGTGACGACAATGCATTCATTAGTCTGGCCCCTACATACAGCAACATTAGTGACGACAATGCATTAATTAGTCTGGCCCCTACATACAGCAACATTAGTGACGACAATGCATTAATTAGTCTGGCCCCTACATAGAGCAACATTAGTGACGACATGCATTCATTAGTCTAGCCCCTACATACAGCAACATTAGTGACGACATGCATTAATTAGTCTGGCCCCTACATACAGCAACATTAGTGACGACATGCATTAATTAGTCTGGCCCCTACATACAGCAACATTAGTGACGACATGCATTAATTAGTCTGGCCCCTACATACAGCAACATTAGTGACGACAATGCATTAATTAGTCTGGCCCCTACATACAGCAACATTAGTGACGACAATGCATTCATTAGTCTGGTCCCTACATACAGCAACATTAGTGACGACATTCAAACTTTTGTACCTTTTACAATATAAATTTTATAGATTGGGATGTAACTATCAATAATGAATAGTTGTCAGATGTACGTAGTATAAAAATAACATCAGTGTGACAGTTAAAACACTCTCAAACACTGACCAGCAAAACAAGGCATTCTAAGAATACATATCAAATGAAATTCTATGTAGTCTTTTGGAAAATAACTTCTCACCCCATACTAGTATATAAGTAAAACATACAATCCATATTATATATATATATGTAAACAAGAGATCCCAGAGGGATTTATGTGCCAACAATTGAATGAGCCATATCAGTCAAATGAAAGACTGATCTTTTCTCTTCTTTTCCCTTCTTTCACTCTTCCTTCAAAGCATTTAATAACTTTATATAACACTATATAGCAGAAGCAACCTACAATTGTCAACTTACTCTTTGCCATCCATTTAAATCTTGTCAACATACTCTTTGCCATCCATTTAAATCTTTCAATCAGACTTGTATGCACAACTGAAGACCAAGAAGAACCTGTTTAAGAGAGACCTACAATGGCCATTAAGTACTTTAAGAAATCATTAATGAAGTTTCAATTGTCAAAATCCAAGATGGCTGCCTGTTGGCCATGTTTTTGTCAGGTTGGTGCTATACAGGAATATGCATCACAAGGGCTCAAGAGGAACCTACATATAAAATTTGAGAACTAGCGATAACAAACTTCAGTGGTGAAAATCCAAGATGGCCAAGATGGCTGCCTGTCGGCCATGTTCTTCTTCCATTGGTACCAAAATGCAATATGCTTAACTAGGAACCAAGGGGAACCTACATATGAAATATGAGAAAGATCCCTTTAGTACTTTCTGAGAACTAGTGGTAACAAACTTCACCTCAATTGCCAAAATCCAAGATGGCTGCCTGTTGGCCATGTTGTTCTCTGTTACAGATTTTCCTGACTGTGTGGGTTAGAGAGCTAAATATGATCCATTAACTCATAAAATATGCAATTTTTCCTGACTGTGCAGGTTACAGATCAACATTTATTTCATAGACTCATAAAATGAGCCATTTTTCTGTGTGTGCCAGTAACAGAGATACATTTGATAGACTCGTACAATGTGTGATTTTCCTGACTACACAGGTTACAGAGCTACATCTGATCCATAGACTCGTACAATGTGTGATTTTCCTGACTACACAGGTTACAGAGCTACATTTGATCCATAGACTCGTACAATGTGTGATTTTCCTGACTACACAGGTTACAGAGCTACATTTGATCCATAGACTCGTACAATGTGTGATTTTCCTGACTACACAGGTTACAGAGCTACATTTGATCCATAGACTCGTACAATGTGTGATTTTCCTGACTACACAGGTTACAGAGCTACATTTGATCCATAGACTCGTACAATTGCATTAACAAAGGTGTTATTATGGCTTCTGCACAAAAAGCAAGCAATACCTAAATCGATTATTTCGGGGTTGACACATTTACAAAACACGGGCAAATAAAGCAATGCGAAATGTCATAAGCACCGCCCTCCACGTTATGTCACGAAACCCCCGACATGGTTCTGACGACTCTCTAAACACACACGACAATTATGGGAAGGACTAATTGATCGTAAAAGAATCACGAAAACAAACATACATTTTTTTTCCTCGATGAATATATTAGTCATAGCATGGCCCCTCCCATCACAAAATTTTACAAAACGTTTTGATTGACATGTGCTTGTTGAATTTTGCAGTTTTTCGACACACCTCACTTGGCTCTGGTTCATGGCCATTGTAATTTTCTCGATTAAGCCTGGCCAAAGCTTAACATTGCCTTTTGTTGTGCAACGTATATTTTACACGTCAAAACAGCCTTCAGCGAGATATAGAACGGATCGATTGCGGGAGGTCACTGCGCATTAACAAAGGACAGAAAATCGGTGAAAGAGATTTGACCGCCTTTAAAGTGACATCGCATATCGATACGTATTTAACGTTCTTAGTCTGTGTTATAAATGCCAGGCTATTAATTACCACTCAGGAAAACGAAAATATTCGCTGGTTGGTTAAAAAATGTATTGCACATCTGTCTGACATTAACAAGTCCTTCGATCAAGGTTTGATGGGTATAATAACCTACCTGGAAAGTCTGCAGTTATTCAGTTTATCGTGGGGTAAATTATAATCGAATCCATAGCGCACGAAAACCTAAAATTGTGCCTTGTTTTTTCATACATTGACTTCGAATCTTATATAACATAAATCTTCCATGCCTTTCTCTATCTAGAAACTAATAGCCACTCTCTCCACCTAATATAACCTGCCCTAAAATTATGTTCTGTTGATGTAACGTAAAGTGATTTTACAGCCAAAGCCATGGAGCATGGCGACCCTGCTGTATGTCATACGGTCTTTGTAGTAGTATTGTATGGCCTGTCCCAAGATACACCGCCTGCCCAACACACCAGCAGCTCACTAACTTACTGTTAATGGAATCTTACAGTGTACTGAACTAGTATCTAACATTACCTGACCATGTCAGGCCGACAAATAAACATGGATTGATGAGTACAACACAACATAGCAAAGTGTGTAGTACTGTAGGAATGATCCAAGGGAGACTACTCTAACCAATTAGGAAAATAGAATATTGATAAACAGACTGAACCAATTAGGAAAATAGAATATTGATATACAGACTTCTACATTTAGCAATAATCTAAAAATCCTTTCATTCCACAGAAGAAGAAAGATTTTAATAAATTTAATGACTATATTTCCCCAATGTAATCATGCCCCTTTGGCCTGACCCACTGTTTATATAGAATTGGTTGCCTTACACCCAAGGATATGCTTCATAACAAATGTTATCAAAATCCATTGAGTTGACTATATACAATGTAGAAGTAAGTTTCAGGATGCTGTGAGATGCAAACAAGTTTAAAATGTTCATCACATTTCATGATCAACCGCATCATGATTATTTCTCTATCACTAACTACTCTGCCACATATTTTTGTTACTACATTTTTAAACTCATTTATTAATTTGCCTGGATCATGATTAGATATTTGATCTTATAACTTTTGTTCTAAGAAACTTGTCCCAGAACTGTATTATTTGGTACTGATATGGCCTACCTTTTATGTTTTCGGTGATACAGAATGTATATTGAATCACATATCAACTTCACAACTCAATCTTTGTTGTGGAAACAAGCTAGGTTTCACCTCATAATTAGTTTGACAAGCTCAACCAGCATGACCATTTTTGTAGTTCATGGAAATGCAATAAGTATATCAATTTGTGCAGAAAATACTTAAGAATGCTAAATGACAATGCAGGTCATTGTCTATGATTTTAAAGATTTTTCTATGATTTATCTACTTCAAACAGATGTCTTTAAGCATATAAAAGCATAAATTATATCATGATATTACAAATGAATATTTCATGGAAGGAGAAGATGTGTTTGTTTTTTCTTTTGTGGATAAATTATTCAGTCCAATTCTGAACTCATTGGGTATTGTAGAAAAACGTGCAGTAGATCCCCGAGGAGTTCCGAATGATATTTGGTCCTAGATGCTTTTCAGATGATTATACTGTTATACACTGTGATAGCCTAGGAGTCTTACTTACCTGTATCAGACAGTGCTGATGGAAGCTTTGGACGAGATACTTATAGAATCCGGCTCTACGTCACTTTGACTTATCTGTCGATCAAACTCCATTGCACCTGCTTGTGCCTTTTCTTTCAGTGCCATTTGGTAGGCGACTTCAAATGCCTCTCCCAAAGTCAGGATGATTTCACGAGCTAGACTCTGCAAATATTGAAAATAACAGAATACACTAAATGAGTATGTTTTTTAAGAAAGTGACGATTATTAATTTATTTTATTTTGTGACATACATCATATGATTATCAACCTTTACTATAAACAGCACACACAGTGATAGCTATACTTAGTAGTCCGTCATAATGATGATTCCCCGAACACTTGGAATCAAATGAGCTGGACATTCTCCATGGACCGATACTGCTTGTTACTATCAAAGCAAGACAGACTTGGGGTTGAAATAACGTACATGTAGATATTGGAGATATGTGAAAAATATAACAGAGCTCTGTCAAAGATTCTTATGTCTCATATCAATGTTATCTAATCTGAAAATTGAACTCTTTGTTAGAAGTTCATAGCTGATGTACGCTGAAATGAAAATAAAAACAATGTCAGCCATTTGTAAGTTTGGCCATCCATCTTTTAGAGCCTTCATGTGACATTTTCTCATTATAATAGGTAGGTCATATGTGACATTTTCTCATTATAATAGGTAGGTCATGTGACATTTTCTCTATACATTATATATATCAGGTAGGTCATGTGACATATTCACTATAAATCAGGTAGGTCATGTGACATATTCACTGTAAATCAGGTAGGTCATGTGACATATTCACTATAAATCAGGTAGTTCATGTGACATATTCACTATAAATCAGGTAGGTCATGTGACATATTCACTATAAATCAGGTAGGTCATGTGACATATTCACTATAAATCAGGTAGGTCATGTGACATATTCACTATAAATCAGGTAGGTCATATGACATATTCACTATAAATCAGGTAGGTCATGTGACATATTCACTATAAATCATGTAGCCTAGGTCATGTGACGTTTTCTCTATACATTATGCATATCAGGTACTGTAGTCCATGTGACATATTCTCGTTATAATAGGTAGGTCATGTGACATATTCTCGTTACAAAAGGAAGGTCATGTGACATATTCTCGTATGTCGTTACAAAAGGAAGGTCATGTGACATATTCTCGTTATAATAGGTAGGTCATGTGACATATTCTCTATAAATCAGGTAGGTCACCTTAATCTTGTTCAATATTCATTTCAAATATTATGACCCATGTGATTGAAAAGCATTTGAAGCAAATATAGTTCAATTTCAAATCAGATTCAATTGTTAAGTTCTTATAAAATTGATCACGAATCTATCTCATTAAGTTAATAATTGAACAGACATTCCTAGTCACACCACAATGGCCTTCCCTGGAGCTTCAATTCATCAATTTGTTGATCTTTCACACTGACGGCCGCAACATTTATATACTTGACATTTCCGGTAAATAACTCCAAGTATGTGTCATTTTATCTTCTAAATCGTAATTATCCTTATATAACCTGGAATTCGACGAAATCGTAACACCATCATTACAGAGTACATGGTATACATATATATACAAAGAATTTTAAATTCATTTTCACGATAACAACACACATATCTGACAGTTGGCCTTCAGCTAAAGGAACTACAACACATTTAAAGGTTGTATGTATCTATATACCAATACATATACACTTAGTGGTCAGATCTGACACCATCGGTCCTGAGGCCTGACCAGTGGTCATCACTTGTCATGTCCAGCCATACAATGGCTAGTGTAAGTAGGGGGTGTGGAATAACAGGCAGTCTGGACAACAGGAGCCAGAGCCGTCCTTATCATAACATGTCACGCTTTCAGCGCTGGGCTGGACAGCAAACCAATGTTTATATAGCCTAATTGGACTGAAACTGATGAGGACATTAGAGATAGAGTCTTTGTCCCTGCTTTATTGGGCTATTCCCGCCACAAACACAACACATACATCTATCTGGCTGAGCCGGCCATCCCCCCATTGTGTGACCACTCGCCCCAACAACAGCCTGTCAACATTAGGTTTCAATATTCAGCTGACTTTTACTCCCCATTCAACCTTTCTTTAATAGATCCTGCTTCAGATTTCTTTTGATTTTCTACAGAAGTATATCAATATCGCATACTTGTTGTTTTTTGAAGGTCAGAAATGTCAAGGTGACTCAAACTGGCTATTTCACTGTTGGCAAAGAATTTCAGGAAACAAAAATAAAATAAAACTTAAACCTTCAAACAAATGGTGAAACCTGGACTCTGTATAAACCCTCAATGCTTCAACACTAACAGCTTTACCACGTTCACACTGGACTCTGTATAAACCCTCAATGCTTCAACACTAACAGCTTTACCACGTTCACACTGGACTCTGTATAAACCCTCAATGCTTCAACACTAACAGCTTTACCACGTTCACACTGGACTCTATATAAACCCTCAATGCTTCAACACTAACAGCTTTACCACGTTCACACTGGACTCTATATAAACCCTCAATGCTTCAACACTAACAGCTTTACCACGTTCACACTGGACTCTATATAAACCCTCAATGCTTCAACACTAACAGCTTTACCACGTTCACACTGGACTCTATATAAACCCTCAATGCTTCAACACTAACAGCTTTACCACGTTCACACTGGACTCTATATAAACCCTCAATGCTTCAACACTAACAGCTTTACCACGTTCACACTGCACAAATGCATGTTTACATTTGAATCTGATTTTAATTGCCCTCAGCTGTCGTATATGTATACAGTCATTCTGTAGGTATCATTGGACGTGTATTGAGAATGAAGAAGTATTAAAACAGAAAGCTATTACATGTATCGCTGTTACCCCCTCCAGCTAAAACGACAAGCTGTTACCCACACTAACATTAATAAACCATGTGGGATAGATAATACAGGTAATGTTTGGTTTTATTTGATTAACGTCCTATTAACAGCTGAGGTCACTTGAGGACAGCCTCCCCTGTTTGCGATATGCATGTGTGTAGTGAGTGGGTATGTGTGTTTTGGGAGGCTGCGATATGTTCGGGTTTAGTCTCCTTGTGATAGGCCGGAACTTTTGCCGATTTATAGTGCTACCTCACTGAAGCATACTGCCGAAGACACCCAGCAGGACACCCCGCCCGGTCACATTATACTGACAATCGGCCAACCAGCCGTCCCACTCCCAAAATGCTGAGCGCTAAGCAGGAGTAGCAACTATCATTTTTAATGACTCTGGTATGTCTCGGCCAGGGGACAGAACCCAAAGCCTTCCTCACAGCGGTGAACACTCAACTGAAGACCAAAAGTGAGGCGTTGTCAAGGGAGACATTAGGAAGAAGAAAGTTGTTCAGAAAGAAGAGAAAAGATAAGATCCCAAATTTAGTCGCCTCTTACAATCATGCAATGGGGGCAACAGGTACAATTCTTATGCCCTACCTGCAGGGCTTACAGGTAATGTACGTTCCTGCTGGCCAGGTGAGGAACAAACATGTGACATAATGGTATTAACAATAAATATTAATGATAGTTTAAAATGTTTGAAATAAACAATAATTCACTAAACCTCTTTTTTATTTTAACCTCAACATAATGTTTGGACTGTGATGAATAGATTACAGAATAGCATAACCTTCCACCACATGGCAATGATAAACAGTCTCAACAACATATAATGGAAAGCTCCAAAAGACTAGAAAATATCAGGTATATTTCACTCTAAGAGGTTTGGGAAATACTGGCAAGGTTTCCTTGTTTTATATTTTCATATAACATCACTAATTTGGAATTTCATTACTAAAGTTCAAATATAGAAATAAAACCCCAATACAACAGGGAAACAGAAATGAGCATACAAATTTACTTCACTTACAAGAACATGATTGAAGCAGAATTTTGCTGTGTACAAGTTTTTTCTGAGATACATGTACCTGGTGATTGTCTCAGGTGAAAAATATCAACAGGTACGCAACAATGTTCTACAGGTAGCCAAAAGGTGTCACAGGTAGAAAAGGGTACACCATGCAGCTTCACCACCTATCAAGTCACGAGACGACAAAAACCAAGATCAAGTCAAAAATCCATATAACTCCATAATGAGGTACGTAAAACAGAAATACTCCAACCAGAAGAAAGCATAAATCCAATTCTCAACAATGAATGACAGTTGACCCAGTTTAAAAGAACCAATGAAATTGCCTTTTCATTCATTCTTTTGTCCAAACTCTCCGTAAACATGGAAACCAAGGCTGGATTGATTGTAATTCCATTTATATCAACCCCCTCACTCAATGACAAGATCTGCCGATTATTACTTGGTGTGATAAGATAATCTTTATCTACATCTATCAAATTTCTCTAATTATTCCCAACACCAAAAGGTCCTTCAGTGCAGGAAAAGGCAAACTTTTTTGTCACTTAAAAATAATTATTGGACATTTAGCTAGTTTTAACAAAAACAAATTTTTTTGTCACTTAAAAATAATTATTGGACATTTAGATAGTTTTAACAAAAATAATTGAAGATTTCTAAATCCGGGTACAGTTAAATATTCAACTTGACAGTGTCTATTCTGGCAGTTTAAATGTTGTCTAGTATGTACATAGGTTGTATTGTAACTGGGTATGGGTGCAGTATTTATGATCGCAACTCAACAATGCAAATTAATACGTAAATTATTCAAGGATGGCATGGACTTAATGGACGACAAAATGAGTAAACATCACTACCCCCCCCAATATCAATTAATGAAGGTACTTAACATATTTCCTGATGAACTAGCTAAATATCATCAATTTAACCCTGCCATTGTACTAAAACACAGTAAGGGTTATTTACGATCAACGAAACTGACATTATCTTACCCGATCGTGAATGAACACCAATCTAATTTATTGTTTTGAATGATTAACCAATCAGCATTCAGATTTTAGTCACATGTTTTCCGGCTGTTAACATCTACACAATGGGGAAGACGACTGAATTTTTACATTCGATGAAAATGACAGAACTAAATACTGACTGACAGTTCCCCGATCAAGTTTCATGACAACTGGCGGAATTCATTTGTCAGTATATAACTAGGTTGATTTATGAGATAATAACTAGATGAAAATAAATATAGTATAGAGGTGACATTTGATAGGGAGAAATGTGACGATTCCTCTACACGCAGACGAAGACCTCTCCTAACCCATGTTGGTTGAGAATGCAACCAAATCTCCCTTAGGACGTGAAAAACTACAGGTCCGAGTCACAGGTGACGGGACGGAACCACAGGTGATGGGAGAGAACCACAATACAATTCACCGATCCTTACCTCACTAATTATTGCCACTGCTAAATAAGTGGTCATTTAAACTGACCACAAAGTCATTTTCTCTACCTTGTTAGTATACCATGGCATGTCATCAAGTTCTCAAGATATCTCAGTAATTATATAAAAATGACTTTTTAATTACAAGATTATTCACAATTTAATTTATACATTCTTTTCATAATTTTTTTTTTTTTTTTAACTAATTGAAATTCCTTGGTCATGGAACCTGAGAAAAATAAACAGGTTTTAAAATGGTTTAGGATATAAAAAATTTAGGAGTTAATAGAGATATTAGGGAAACTCAATATGTCGATGATAACAATATGATGGCCACTTCAAAGGGGGTACCCCTTTCTGAATCAAAAGAACAGGGTTAAATGGCTCCCTGACCCTCCATGTCAGTAGGCGTCCAGGAAAACACTGAGGGTCAACCAACCTCTCAAAACGCCTTGCTGACCCTGGCAGGATGACAAACTCGAGCACGGGCAAACTTGGTCAGAACAGTCCATTACTTGTAACCAACTGTCCAAGACAATACAGTTAAACATCTCTGAAGAAATCTTTCTGTAACCAACAGAGTAAATCAATTGTGTGTGATCAAGTCAAAGATATCATAAACACCGAGTCCTGTCAGCTTTTGTCTTCGGAGAACAGCGGATGATTTTTTATCCTTTCAGCCAATTGGTCCCGGATTTCTAGAATCAGTAACTTGACTGTCAACTTCTCCAGACTTTCTACCTTATTTTTTGTACAGAAATCTGACATATATCATGTTTTGGAAATGACTTTTGATATTTTTTTTTTTTTTTTCAAACAAATTTAACTAGATAAGCTTGAATCCCTAGTATTTCTGACTCTGACCTAGAAGGCATAAGGGACCACCAGCACTCATCGATACCTACACCCCGAGTCTTTGTTGAGACTATATTAATGGCTGATTGGGTGTAGATAGTAGACCCATCAGGCCCTCCTGGACCTATACTGGGGGCCTATACATGTAGATGTTTGTAAGACGATGGCCTATTACACAGGCATAATGACTCCATCACAACACTGCTGACATTTCCACATCAAAGACCGGATCAAAGCCTACCTGGCTTTCCTACCCAGTCCTGGGCCAGGTTCCGAGGAATTCAAACCTCCGGGGTTGTTGGAGATTCCCAGCCTCCTGCTGGGTCGTATGCTTTGGATGTTACAGCATTCCTGTGTACCTGACTGGTCCACATTTCCTCGGACAAATTCATAAAATAAAGACAGATCTTTACCAATTCTTTCTTTAATTAAAACCTGGGCTTTAGAGGTAGATCAGGTATGAGGGAGAACAGGTACATGTCAGGCTCCCGTGGAGATCCACAATGAGGCTGCACCATCAGAAATCCATTAAAAGTCTATTAACGTAAACTTGCACAAATATATGCGCGTACGAAGTCTTGTAAAAAGTGAACAAATTCCCTTCCAGTTCAAATGTTTCTAATAAAACTACAACTAAGTAATAGCCAGTACTATTTTCTCAATGATAAACTTGATTTTGAAAAGGATTTTTGCAAATTCCAAATGTTGAATTATAAAAATTCCCAGGGATTTAATTGACAAATGAAAAGAAAGTCCAATAGATCATCTGTGTAGCATCACAATGGGTCAGTATAAAATCTCCACGACATCAAGGCCCAATGGGTCGGTATAAAATCTCCACGACATCTAAGGCCCAATGTGTCGGTATAAAATCTCCACGACATCACTTAGGCCCAATGGGTCGGTATAAAATCACGACATCAAGGCCCAATGGGTCGGTATAATATCTCCACGACATCAAGGCCCAATGGGTCGGTATAAAATCTCCACGACATCAAGGCCCAATGGGTCGGTATAAAATCTCTACGACATCAAGGCCCAATGGGTCGGTATAAAATCACCACGACATCAAGGCCCAATGGGTCGGTATAAAATCTCCACAACATCAAGGCCCGATGGGTCGGTATAAAATCTCCACAACATCAAGGCCCAATGGGTCGGTATAAAATCTCCACAACATCAAGGCCCAATGGGTCGGTTTAAAATCTCCACAACATCAAGGCCCAATGTGTCGGTATAAAATCTCCTAGACATCAAGGCCCAATGGGTCGGTATAAAATCTCCTAGACATCAAGGCCCAATGGGTCGGTATAAAATCTCCACAACATCAAGGCCCAATGGGTCGGTATAAAATCTCCTAGACATCAAGGCCCAATGTGTCGCTATAAAATCTCCACAACATCAAGGCCCAATGGGTCGGTATAAAATCACCACAACATCAAGGCCCAATGGGTCGGTATAAAATCTCCTAGACATCAAGGCCCAATGGGTCGGTATAAAATCTCCTAGACATCAAGGCCCAATGGGTCGGTATAAAATCTCCACAACATCAAGGCCCAATGGGTCGGTTTAAAATCTCCACAACATCAAGGCCCAATGTGTCGGTATAAAATCTCCTAGACATCAAGGCCCAATGGGTCGGTATAAAATCTCCTAGACATCAAGGCCCAATGGGTCGGTATAAAATCTCCACAACATCAAGGCCCAATGGGTCGGTATAAAATCTCCTAGACATCAAGGCCCAATGTGTCGCTATAAAATCTCCACAACATCAAGGCCCAATGGGTCGGTATAAAATCACCACAACATCAAGGCCCAATGGGTCGGTATAAAATCTCCTAGACATCAAGGCCCAATGGGTCGGTATAAAATCTCCACGACATCAAGGCCCAATGGGTCGGTATAAAATCTCCACGACATCAAGACCCAATGTGTCGGTATAAAATCTCCTAGACATCAAGGCCCAATGGGTCGGTATAAAATCTCCTAGACATCACTTAGGCCCAATGGGTCGGTATAAAATCACCACGACATCAAGGCCCAATGGGTCGGTATAATATCTCCACGACATCAAGGCCCAATGGGTCGGTATAAAATCTCCACGACATCAAGGCCCAATGGGTCGGTATAAAATCACCACGACATCAAGGCCCAATGTGTCGGTATAAAATCTCCACGACATCAAGGCCCAATGGGTCGGCATAAAATCTCCTAGACATCAAGGCCCAATGGGTCGGTATAAAATCTCCTAGACATCAAGGCCCAATGGGTCGGTATAAAATCTCCTAGACATCAAGGCCCAATGGGTCGGTATAAAATCTCCTAGACATCAGAAGGCCTATGACGGATACAGTGATTATACAGTACATACAATTCATGATAGACAATGATCATAAAAACTTTATCCTCAATGTTTCAAAATAAGATTTCAAAGATTTACAAAATGTCGGCCCAAAGGATTTATTGTATAGGTATATTACATGTTTTTAGAATACTACATGAACTTGTCATCTAAAGCACCAGTTGACTCGGACATGACGTACTACACCCGGAATTAACACTACTAAACAGGTAAACCTCGATATCCCACGCCTCATCAACATAACAAACAATATTCACCTAGAAATTCAAGATATTTATATCACAAAGTCCAGATGAGAGAACATGACACTGACCTCTATTGACCATTAAAAACTGACCACAGAAATACAACGTTATCACTTTTCTGAGAATGTTTTATTCAGAAATGTATCACAAATTCTGGATAACTAAACTTTAACACAATAAACAATCACCTGTGTTTAAAGAGTCTGTGAATAACATCCAATCGCAAACAATCGTGTCGGTCAGAAAGCCGTGACCAATCAGGCGTGACAAGTGTCATTGTTACAGAGGAAATACAAGCAATCAATGAATCACTTGAGTAAGAAATCAATGGTTTTTATGATTTGAGTGTGAACAATAAGTGTATTAGGTATTCACTGTTATATACTCCTACATACCTACAATGTCCCCTCTATTCCTGCCGGACAGGCCTCTCAACATCGCCTGAACCTAACCCATTTAATAATTATTTATCTGACACTTCGATTTTTCTCAGCCCCTTTAAGGGTCAGAGATCACCGAAGAAGATAAAAAAGACAGAATTAATTTCACTAACGTCGAAATTTCCTGATGGTAAGTGAAACCATTGTGACAGGATTTAAACAAGTTTTCAGCTATTTTATAATCAACATTTACAATGTTTAAATTTTTTTTTTTTTTAAATAAGGCAAAACAAACTTAAATATGTGGTTTAGTTTCTTTCATGAACATACAGTAAAAAGTTATGTGTGAAAAAATAGAAATTAATTTACAAGTGGCCCAATAGACATGTATCAATTGACTGCTTGTTTTGTAGTTGATGAAGTGAAGACCTTGTTGGAAAAATTTAATTTTAAGACTTGTCTGATGAAACATAGCTTACTAAGTGTGTTGAAATTGAGAATAAGTTTTTTTTAAAGTAGGACAAAGGTGCTATTTTGTACAGTTAACATACCCTGGCCAAGATTAAAGTTATCTAAATATAGGTCAAGGTCACAGTCAAAGTTGAGCAGGTCGGCCAATGTAGTACCAATGGAAAAGTCTTGTCGCAAGGAACACAAATGTCAAATACCTAAATTGTATCCTCATTAGTATTGACACAACAATGTTTATAAAAACCTACAGCTGTCTATGGACGCTGACGACCTTGATGACGACCTTGATGACGACATCAATGTCAGGGATATAGCAATACCTCCCCTGGACGGTAAAAATGTCAATTGACACAGAGCTCAATTATCATTTACTCCCTCTCCACATTGTAAACAACATCAGTTTACTACCAATACCATTAGCACACATTAACCTATTCCCCATAGTGAAATGTGTATCATCAAGTTGTATGATAAAATTTACAAATGAAACATATCTTATTTTGGACATGTAAACCAAATGGCTAAAAAATATTATGTCTTTATTTGAAATGTTGAATATTCCATTTTATTGATGCTATGATGAGCTAGGTACTGTAAGAATGTCATGACAGATATCTTCAATAAGATTCAACAGTTTGGAAATATCTGATATCAAAATGAATGTTACTTTCTTCACAAACGTGTGTTAAATGTGTCGCAATGTTTTAAGACTGACTGGAAACGTCGCGACACATTTAACATGTAAATTTGTGTTGTGGGTAGCATCCATTTTGATACTATGACAGATGTATTTAATAATTAGTCCTAATCTTACAGTCATGATCTCATCTCTAACACAGCTGTAAACATAGGCTTGAGTAACATCCTTCAGAGTACAAGTTTTAACTTTCCAACTGGCCAAGGGGAAGTAACTACTAGTACTATTATAATACACTGTCTTCTCTACAACTGAGTTTCCAATCAGAGAAAACTATCAGAAATCACCATTCCCTTTGTGAGTTGGTCAGTCAGAAATCACCATTCCCTTTGTGAGTTGGTCAGGCTGAGATTATGATAAACCCATCTTCTCTCATTTCAAAAACAACTGCTTGAGTTCAGAAATTTAAAATACGACAACTAACTCATCTGTGTTAGGGACTTAAAACCACACACAGATAAAATACAGCATTTACCCCCTAATACCACAGCAATACAGAACTTCTTGGTATATACCAAATATGCTGTCACTTTTCCCTATTCTTTAAAGATAAAAACATCTCAACAACCTTGGAATAATTTTGCGACAAATTACATGATGAATAGGTAGTTATTATCCAACAGGTTATCAAAGTAGATGATTTACAGCTTGCTTACCAGATAAATTATCGCCGGGATGTAAGATACCCCTTACCTATTTGTATACTTAGAAAATGTTGTGACCTATCACTGCGACCCGGCGCGACGCTTGACCGCGCCTCTTTGTGCGTTTGACAGCTAGATTGGACCCGTATGGGCTAGACAATTAGTACAAGACTTAGGCATTCATTGTTCCATAACACACTACTGTGATAAGGTCAATGATCCCACCAAGGTCTACACTGTATAGTCACTGGGCAGAATTAATGCTTTTGTCTCTGCCAAGGGTTGCATCAGTGACGGACATTCTATCCCCGCTAGTTAGCTACTCCACATACCTGTCTGCCCCGGTGAGAATTCAAAACCTGTCTTCTTGTGAAGCATTCAAGTGTAAACAGTTTGCTAGGAAGTGTGGTAGCTAGTATAGTATTTAAGAGACAATTAAGTATCAAGTCTGCATGCTTATTGCAGAAAAAAAAATTCTCCATTTTTTCTTTTCTTAAAATTAATTTCATTGGTTCTACATTCAGCGTACAAAATCAAATTTTTTCCAGAGTTTTCCCAACAGTTCTACCTATTTTGAAATTTATTGTTATATTTTTAGTTTTTTCTAACTTAACAAGCTTTTTTTGATCAAACTGTGTTTTGTTCAAACTTTTAAAAATCTTTTTAAATATTGCTTTTACAAATTCAGGAACTAATCCTTAGATATACCAATGTACCTAGATTTGTTTCACAAATTGCTTTTGTGGTGAATTTTCTAAGTGTCTCCTAAATCTGTCTATAGAACACAAGATATATAGACTTCTAATAAGGAAATAATCGTATAACATCCCATATATAATTACATCACTTCTCAACCACTGGTTAAATAGTCTGTCCAGCGACTCAACACTGACCAACAAATCAGATCATCACACTGACCATCGTCCACACGATGACTTGTTGACAGCCCAGACTAAAATACCTGTGGTCACTTTCGAGTCGTAAAGTGAGGAAAACAGGGTCCACAATGGGCTGCGCTCCGATGGACAGATGGTAAACAAAGCTCTCCTGGTGGGCATCGAAAAAATGACAGATGTCCGATTAGAAAATGGCTCCTCCCCTATCTAATGATGGGTAAAATTAATTGGTGGGACAAAAAGTGGAAACTTAGTGAGCCGAAACTGACCAGTCATGCATGCAAATTATCTGCAAAGGAGATAATGGCCAAACCCACTCTCAGCATACTCAAATAGAATTAGAGAAATGTCTAATTGTTTTGACTGTGCAAATAATTAATGCTGTGTTCGCAGTCTTGTAAACCTCGACATAAATTGGCCATTTTGACAGACGAAGAGTAAAACAAATTGAACTATTTGTAAAATGATTGGTTGAAGTTTGAGGTCTAAGGTCAACTATTATTGCATAAAAGCCTTTCGACTGGGACACTCACCGATAGAATTTAGCTGTCGATGAATACGAAACAAATGGTGTCCAAAACGAGCTTTCCGTCACCCCGAGATCATTTAAATTGGAACACCAAGTTCTTAACTTTGCTTGAATGAACATGAAAAAACTACAATGCTAGGAACTTCTTCCTCGTGGGTTTCAGGAGTTTTCTATTATGTATGATGTTCATTTCAAAATAATTGAGACAAAACAGAATGTAAAATCACAATGCCGTAGACTATGACAATGACCATAATGAAGTGTTATTGACGATAGGATTGTGTAAGTACCGGCAACATTTCTAAGTTTATATATAGTGATATATATTCCTGGTAGGTTTAGATTCTTATATGATTTAATGAAATACAAACACTGTACCAGATAAAGGGAAATGAGAAATACAAAATAAGTCTTATGTTAAAAAATAATGAAAACATCTCAATTTGGGTAACGATCTTGTCTATGATTTAAGTAGCCATGTTTGCCTGACTTATAGTGAAGCTTTTGGGTGGCAAGTCACCTGGCTGGTTAGGTTGAATCATTTCATTTTCATTGGTAAGTTATGTCAGAAAAAATAACTAGGAAAAATGAAGGGCTTGTTATTTTCATAAAATAAAATATACATCATGAAGGGTTTTTTTTTCTTTTTTAATTTTCTTTGCCATTTTCCTTTTAAAGACATTAAGAGATATTGGATATTGAAAATCTTTTATCAAAATCAATTTAGGCATAAAGACAAAAAGTCTATAGTAATAAAAATACTACATTAATTTAGCTATTAATTAAGACAATCGTTATAGAAATTCTACGTTAATTTTCTTTCATTAAACATCCCATCAAGCTTCTTTTAAAATGGTGGCTTTCACCATGTGTGGTTAAGATAATTAATGTGTTGTCGTCGACAATACCAATGCATCCTGGGTGTTCTCTAAAGGAAAATGATTACCCCAACAATATCACTTACCTCTAGGTTCGAGGTCATAATAATGGCTTTATCAACATTTCCTTGACAAGATTTTTCTATAGATATTTTCTGACAGGTATTACACATCACAAGTCATTATTGCCTTACATCAGTTACATCTTTGTAATCTCTATTTTTAAATCATTATACATAATTATCATATTTTTTACATAATACATACAGATTTATTCTTCAAAGGCAATCATAGTAAATTAAGATTTTTTTTTTTTTTAAATTATTTCATCCTTACAAATCTTCTTCCATACAGAATGATTACGTCAGGGAGATACAGAATGATTACGTCAGGGAGAACTTTATAACAAATATAAAGAACCACATTGACAAACAATTTAATTTCTATAAATTACTCTGAAAAAAAAAAATTGTAATCATCAGTATTTTTTCAAGAATTAAATTATATGAATTTCTATATTTTGCTGCAAAACTGACTCAAAACATATATAGCTATCTATAAAAGTGTTCTTATTAAAATTTCTGTTTGCAGAAATACTTTCTACTTTTCTACAATAAAATTTCCTGTACAAAACTAGGGATTTATACAACAATCTTCATAAAATCTACTTTTTTAATTAATTATCATTATTTAAATGACCGTGCAGCCATTCTAACCCTGACACCGGGCTGCACTACTAGGGTCGAGATGATTCAATTATCTTAGGATTCACAAGTGCTACTATACGGTGTTTTCCTGCCGGGTGCTCCATTGAGCTGTGACACATATCAATTTTGCGGCTGAGTAAATCCTGTGTTACGGGAATGATGGGGAGTTGGTTAGCTAGGGGCTACACCGGCACAACACACAAATAACCACTATCGTTCACGATGACAGAGGGACCCTCACCATAATTTGTCCCTAATGGTGGATTAAATATCCCCTGACATGTTCCCCAAGGGCCAGGGGTTAGGAGGGGCCAGTCTAACATAGTAGGGGCCAGTCATGTAATGTTGTTGTCATGACAACTCGACACCTGCTCACATGTGGACAGAGAGAAATGACGACCACTGATGCTGGATCTGGTTTCAAATTAACGTATCATTTTCGATAAAATATTGTTAACTTACGTACACAACAACATTTAGATTGTGTCACTGTCGATAAAATATTGGTAACCTACGTACACAACAACATTTAGATTGTGTCACTGTCGATAAAATATTGGTAACTTACACAACAACATTTAGATTGTGTCACTGTCGATAAAATATTGGTAACGTACACTCACTGTCGATAAAATATTGGTAACTTACATAACAACATTTAGATTGTGTCACTGTCGATAAAATATTGGTAACCTACGTACACAACAACATTTAGATTGTGTCACTGTCGACAAAATATTGGTAACTTACACAACAACATTTAGATTGTGTCACTGTCGATAAAATATTGGTAACCTACGTACACAACAACATTTAGATTGTGCCACTGTCGATAAAATATTGGTAACCTACGTACACAACAACATTTAGATTGTGTCACTGTCAATAAAATATTGGTAACCTACACAACAACATTTAGATTGTGTCACTGTCGATAAAATATTGGTAACTTACACAACAACATTTAGATTGTGTCACTGTCGATAAAATATTGGTAACTTACACAACAACATTTAGATTGTGTCACTGTCGATAAAATATTGGTAACCTACACAACAACATTTAGATTGTGTCACTGTCGATAAAATATTGGTAACCTACACAACAACATTTAGATTGTGTCACTGTCGATAAAATATTGGTAACTTACACAACAACATTTAGATTGTGTCACCGTCGATAAAATATTGGTAACTTACACAACAACATTTAGATTGTGTCACTGTCGATAAAATATTGGTAACGTACACAACAACATTTAGATTGTGTCACTGTCGATAAAATATTGGTAACCTACGTACACAACAACATTTAGATTGTGCCACTGTCGATAAAATATTGGTAACCTACGTACACAACAACATTTAGATTGTGCCACTGTCGATAAAATATTGGTAACCTACGTACACAACAACATTTAGATTGTGCCACTGTCGATAAAATATTGGTAACCTACGTACACAACAACATTTAGATTGTGCCACTGTCGATAAAATATTGGTAACCTACGTACACAACAACATTTAGATTGTGCCACTGTCGATAAAATATTGGTAACCTACGTACACAACAACATTTAGATTGTGCCACTGTCGATAAAATATTGGTAACCTACGTACACAACAACATTTAGATTGTGCCACTGTCGATAAAATATTGGTAACCTACGTACACAACAACATTTAGATTGTGCCACTGTCGATAAAATATTGGTAACCTACGTACACAACAACATTTAGATTGTGCCACTGTCGATAAAATATTGGTAACCTACGTACACAACAACATTTAGATTGTGTCACTGTCGATAAAATATTGGTAACCTACGTACACAACAACATTTAGATTGTGTCACTGTCGACAAAATATTGGTAACCTACGTACACAACAACATTTAGATTGTGTCACTGTCGATAAAATATTGGTAACGTACACAACAACATTTAGATTGTGTCATTGTCGACAAAATATTAGTAACCTACGTACACAACAACATTTAGATTGTGTCACTGTCGATAAAATATTGGTAACTTACACAACAACATTTAGATTGTGTCACTGTCGATAAAATATTGGTAACCTACACAACAACATTTAGATTGTGTCACTGTCGATAAAATATTGGTAACCTACGTACACAACAACATTTAGATTGTGTCACTGTCGATAAAATATTGGTAACCTACGTACACAACAACATTTAGATTGTGTCACTGTCGATAAAATATTGGTAACCTACACAACAACATTTAGATTGTGTCACTGTCAATAAAATATTGGTAACTTACACAACAACATTTAGATTGTGTCACTGTCGATAAAATATTGGTAACCTACACAACAACATTTAGATTGTGTCACTGTCGATAAAATATTGGTAACTTACACAACAACATTTAGATTGTGTCACTGTCGATAAAATATTGGTAACTTACGTACACAACAACATTTAGATTGTGTCACTGTCGATAAAATATTGGTAACCTACGTACACAACAACATTTAGATTGTGTCACTGTCGATAAAATATTGGTAACTTACACAACAATATTTAGATTGTGTCATTGTCGATAAAATATTGGTAACCTACGTACACAACAACATTTAGATTGTGTCACTGTCGATAAAATATTGGTAACCTATGTACACAACAACATTTAGATTGTGTCACTGTCGATAAAATATTGGTAACCTACACAACAACATTTAGACTGTGTCACTGTCGATAAAATATTGGTAACTTACACAACAATATTTAGATTGTGTCACTGTCGATAAAATATTGGTAACCTACACAACAACAACATTTAGATTGTGTCACTGTCGATAAAATATTGGTAACTTACACAACAATATTTAGATTGTGTCATTGTCGATAAAATATTGGTAACCTACGTACACAACAACATTTAGATTGTGTCACTGTCGATAAAATATTGGTAACCTACGTACACAACAACATTTAGATTGTGTCACTGTCGATAAAATATTGGTAACCTACACAACAACATTTAGATTGTGTCATTGTCGATAAAATATTGGTAACCTACACAACAACATTTAGATTGTGTCACTGTCGATAAAATATTGGTAACCTACGTACACAACAACATCTAGATTGTGTCACTGTCGATAAAATATTGGTAACTTACACAACAATATTTAGATTGTGTCACTGTCGATAAAATATTGGTAACCTACACAACAACAACATTTAGATTGTGTCACTGTCGATAAAATATTGGTAACCTACACAACAACATTTAGATTGTGTCACTGTCGATAAAATATTGGTAACCTACACAACAACATTTAGATTGTGTCACTGTCGATAAAATATTGGTAACCTACGTACACAACAACATTTAGATTGTGTCACTGTCGATAAAATATTGGTAACCTACACAACAACATTTAGATTGTGTCACTGTCGATAAAATATTGGTAACCTACGTACACAACAACATTTAGATTGTGTCACTGTCGATAAAATATTGGTAACCTACACAACAACATTTAGATTGTGTCACTGTCGATAAAATATTAGTAACCTACACAACAACATTTAGATTGTGTCACTGTCGATTAAATATTGGTAACCTACACAACAACATTTAGATTGTGTCATTGTCGATAAAATATTGGTAACCTACGTACACAACACATTTAGATTGTGTCACTGTCGATAAAATATTGGTAACCTACGTACACAACAACATTTAGATTGTGTCACTGTCGATAAAATATTGGTAACCTACACAACAACATTTAGATTGTGTCACTGTCGATAAAATATTGGTAACCTACACAACAACATTTAGATTGTGTCACTGTCGATAAAATATTGGTAACCTACACAACAACATTTAGATTGTGTCACTGTCGATTAAATATTGGTAACCTACGTACACAACAACATTTAGATTGTGTCACTGTCGATAAAATATTGGTAACTTACACAACAACATTTAGATTGTGTCACTGTCGATTAAATATTGGTAACCTACGTACACAACAACATTTAGATTGTGTCACTGTCGATAAAATATTGGTAACTTACACAACAACATTTAGATTGTGTCACTGTCGATAAAATATTGGTAACCTACACAACAACATTTAGATTGTGTCACTGTCGATAAAATATTGGTAACCTACACAACAACATTTAGATTGTGTCATTGTCGATAAAATATTGGTAACCTACGTACACAACACATTTAGATTGTGTCACTGTCGATAAAATATTGGTAACCTACGTACACAACAACATTTAGATTGTGTCACTGTCGATAAAATATTGGTAACCTACACAACAACATTTAGATTGTGTCACTGTCGATTAAATATTGGTAACCTACACAACAACATTTAGATTGTGTCACTGTCGATAAAATATTGGTAACCTACGTACACAACAACATTTAGATTGTGTCATTGTCGATAAAATATTGGTAACCTACGTACACAACACATTTAGATTGTGTCACTGTCGATAAAATATTGGTAACCTACGTACACAACAACATTTAGATTGTGTCACTGTCGATAAAATATTGGTAACCTACACAACAACATTTAGATTGTGTCACTGTCGATTAAATATTGGTAACCTACACAACAACATTTAGATTGTGTCACTGTCGACAAAATATTGGTAACCTACACAACAACATTTAGATTGTGTCACTGTCGATAAAATATTGGTAACCTACGTACACAACAACATTTAGATTGTGTCACTGTCGATAAAATATTGGTAACTTACACAACAACATTTAGACTGTGTCACTGTCGATAAAATATTGGTAACCTACACAACAACATTTAGATTGTGTCACTGTCGATAAAATATTGGTACCTACGTACACAACAACATTTAGATTGTGTCACTGTCGATAAAATATTGGTAACCTACGTACACAACAACATTTAGATTGTGTCACTGTCGATAAAATATTGGTAACCTACACAACAACATTTAGATTGTGTCACTGTCGATAAAATATTGGTAACTTACACAACAACATTTAGATTGTGTCACTGTCGACAAAATATTGGTAACCTACACAACAACATTTAGATTGTGTCACTGTCGATAAAATATTGGTAACCTACACAACAACATTTAGATTGTGTCACTGTCGATAAAATATTGGTAACCTACGTACACAACAACATTTAGATTGTGTCACTGTCGATAAAATATTGGTAACTTACACAACAACATTTAGACTGTGTCACTGTCGATAAAATATTGGTAACTTACACAACAACATTTAGACTGTGTCACTGTCGATAAAATATTGGTAACCTACACAACAACATTTAGATTGTGTCACTGTCGATAAAATATTGGTAACCTACACAACATTTAGATTGTGTCACTGTCGATAAAATATTGGTAACCTACGTACACAACAACATTTAGATTGTGTCATTGTCGATAAAATATTGGTAACGTACACAACAACATTTAGATTGTGTCACTGTCGATAAAATATTGGTAACCTACGTACACAACAACATTTAGATTGTGTCACTGTCGATAAAATATTGGTAACCTACGTACACAACAACATTTAGATTGTGTCATTGTCGATAAAATATTGGTAACGTACACAACAACATTTAGATTGTGTCACTGTCGATAAAATATTGGTAACCTATGTACACAACAACATTTAGATTGTGTCACTGTCGATAAAATATTGGTAACCTACACAACAACATTTAGATTGTGTCACTGTCGATAAAATATTGGTAACTTACACAACAATATTTAGATTGTGTCATTGTCGATAAAATATTGGTAACCTACGTACACAACAACATTTAGATTGTGTCACTGTCGATAAAATGTTGGTAACCTACGTACACAACAACATTTAGATTGTGTCACTGTCGATAAAATATTGGTAACTTACACAACAACATTTAGACTGTGTCACTGTCGATAAAATATTGGTAACCTACACAACAACATTTAGATTGTGTCACTGTCGATAAAATATTGGTAACCTACGTACACAACAACATTTAGATTGTGTCACTGTCGATAAAATATTGGTAACCTACGTACACAACAACATTTAGATTGTGTCACTGTCGATAAAATATTGGTAACCTACACAACAACATTTAGATTGTGTCACTGTCGATAAAATATTGGTAACTTACACAACAATATTTAGATTGTGTCATTGTCGATAAAATATTGGTAACCTACGTACACAACAACATTTAGATTGTGTCACTGTCGATAAAATATTGGTAACCTACGTACACAACAACATTTAGATTGTGTCACTGTCGATAAAATATTGGTAACCTACACAACAACATTTAGATTGTGTCACTGTCGATAAAATATTGGTAACTTACACAACAACATTTAGATTGTGTCACTGTCGACAAAATATTGGTAACCTACACAACAACATTTAGATTGTGTCACTGTCGATAAAATATTGGTAACCTACGTACACAACAACATTTAGATTGTGTCACTGTCGATAAAATATTGGTAACTTACACAACAACATTTAGACTGTGTCACTGTCGATAAAATATTGGTAACCTACACAACAACATTTAGATTGTGTCACTGTCGATAAAATATTGGTAACCTACGTACACAACAACATTTAGATTGTGTCACTGTCGATAAAATATTGGTAACCTACGTACACAACAACATTTAGATTGTGTCACTGTCGATAAAATATTGGTAACCTACACAACAACATTTAGATTGTGTCACTGTCGATAAAATATTGGTAACTTACACAACAACATTTAGATTGTGTCACTGTCGACAAAATATTGGTAACCTACACAACAACATTTAGATTGTGTCACTGTCGATAAAATATTGGTAACCTACACAACAACATTTAGATTGTGTCACTGTCGATAAAATATTGGTAACCTACGTACACAACAACATTTAGATTGTGTCACTGTCGATAAAATATTGGTAACTTACACAACAACATTTAGACTGTGTCACTGTCGATAAAATATTGGTAACTTACACAACAACATTTAGACTGTGTCACTGTCGATAAAATATTGGTAACCTACACAACAACATTTAGATTGTGTCACTGTCGATAAAATATTGGTAACCTACACAACAACATTTAGATTGTGTCACTGTCGATAAAATATTGGTAACCTACGTACACAACAACATTTAGATTGTGTCACTGTCGATAAAATATTGGTAACTTACACAACAACATTTAGACTGTGTCACTGTCGATAAAATATTGGTAACCTACACAACAACATTTAGATTGTGTCACTGTCGATAAAATATTGGTAACCTACGTACACAACAACATTTAGATTGTGTCATTGTCGATAAAATATTGGTAACCTACACAACAACATTTAGATTGTGTCACTGTCGATAAAATATTGGTAACCTACGTACACAACAACATTTAGATTGTGTCACTGTCGATAAAATATTGGTAACCTACACAACAACATTTAGATTGTGTCACTGTCGATAAAATATTGGTAACTTACACAACAACATTTAGATTGTGTCACTGTCGACAAAATATTGGTAACCTACACAACAACATTTAGATTGTGTCACTGTCGATAAAATATTGGTAACCTACGTACACAACAACATTTAGATTGTGTCACTGTCGATAAAATATTGGTAACTTACACAACAACATTTAGACTGTGTCACTGTCGATAAAATATTGGTAACCTACACAACAACATTTAGATTGTGTCACTGTCGATAAAATATTGGTAACCTACGTACACAACAACATTTAGATTGTGTCACTGTCGATAAAATATTGGTAACCTACGTACACAACAACATTTAGATTGTGTCACTGTCGATAAAATATTGGTAACCTACACAACAACATTTAGATTGTGTCACTGTCGATAAAATATTGGTAACTTACACAACAACATTTAGATTGTGTCACTGTCGACAAAATATTGGTAACCTACACAACAACATTTAGATTGTGTCACTGTCGATAAAATATTGGTAACCTACGTACACAACAACATTTAGATTGTGTCACTGTCGATAAAATATTGGTAACTTACACAACAACATTTAGACTGTGTCACTGTCGATAAAATATTGGTAACTTACACAACAACATTTAGACTGTGTCACTGTCGATAAAATATTGGTAACCTACACAACAACATTTAGATTGTGTCACTGTCGATAAAATATTGGTAACCTACACAACAACATTTAGATTGTGTCACTGTCGATAAAATATTGGTAACCTACGTACACAACAACATTTAGATTGTGTCACTGTCGATAAAATATTGGTAACTTACACAACAACATTTAGACTGTGTCACTGTCGATAAAATATTGGTAACCTACACAACAACATTTAGATTGTGTCACTGTCGATAAAATATTGGTAACCTACGTACACAACAACATTTAGATTGTGTCATTGTCGATAAAATATTGGTAACCTACACAACAACATTTAGATTGTGTCACTGTCGATAAAATATTGGTAACCTACACAACAACATTTAGATTGTGTCATTGTCGATAAAATATTGGTAACTTACACAACAACATTTAGATTGTGTCACTGTCGATAAAATATTGGTAACCTACGTACACAACAACATTTAGATTGTGTCATTGTCGATAAAATATTGGTAACCTACGTACACAACAACATTTAGATTGTGTCATTGTCGATAAAATATTGGTAACCTACACAACAACATTTAGATTGTGTCATTGTCGATAAAATATTGGTAACTTACACAACAACATTTAGATTGTGTCACTGTCGATAAAATATTGGTAACCTACACAACAACATTTAGATTGTGTCATTGTCGATAAAATATTGGTAACCTACACAACAACATTTAGATTGTGTCACTGTCGATAAAATATTGGTAACCTACACAACAACATTTAGATTGTGTCACTGTCGATAAAATATTGGTAACCTACACAACAACATTTAGATTGTGTCACTGTCGATAAAATATTGGTAACTTACACAACAACATTTAGATTGTGTCACTGTCGACAAAATATTGGTAACCTACACAACAACATTTAGATTGTGTCATTGTCGATAAAATATTGGTAACTTACACAACAACATTTAGATTGTGTCACTGTCGATAAAATATTGGTAACCTACACAACAACATTTAGATTGTGTCATTGTCGATAAAATATTGGTAACCTACACAACAACATTTAGATTGTGTCACTGTCGATAAAATATTGGTAACCTACACAACAACATTTAGATTGTGTCACTGTCGATAAAATATTGGTAACTTACACAACAACATTTAGATTGTGTCACTGTCGATAAAATATTGGTAACCTACGTACACAACAACATTTAGATTGTGTCACTGTCGATAAAATATTGGTAACCTACGTACACAACAACATTTAGATTGTGTCATTGTCGATAAAATATTGGTAACCTACACAACAACATTTAGATTGTGTCACTGTCGATAAAATATTGGTAACCTACGTACACAACAACATTTAGATTGTGTCACTGTCGATAAAATATTGGTAACCTACGTACACAACAATATTTAGATTGTGTCACTGTCGATAAAATATTGGTAACTTACACAACAATATTTAGATTGTGTCACTGTCGATAAAATATTGGTAACTTACACAACAATATTTAGATTGTGTCACTGTCGATAAAATATTGGTAACCTACACAACAACATTTAGATTGTGTCACTGTCAAATTATTTAAAATATATCAAATCAAAACTGCTCCAGAGACCATATATATCACATACTATCCCTGAGAGCTGGGATCACGGATGATTTTGTATATGATAATTCCCTTATCCCCCTTCAGACTGGTCAACAAAACTGTAGATCTGACATGATGTTTTTGTGTCGTTACTTACAGCATCCTTCACACTGAAGACGTGGCAGTAGTGATTTTCATTATCCCTCGTGATGTAAGCGAAGAAATTCATACTATCGGCGTCCTGGCAAGCACAGAAAATATTCCCGATTTCGTGGTCACATATCACTTTCTGAAACCGAAATAAGCTTAAGTAAAGGAATCATCAGGACATTTTACCCTGACAAAGAATCTCCAAAATCAAGTAAGGTGCAGAACTTGATAGTGTGATGTTATGGTGTGATGTTAAGGTGTGGTGTTATGGTGTGGTGTTATGGTGTTGACTGTTATGATGTTGACTGTTATGATGTGATGTTATGATGTGATGTTGTGGTGTGATGTTATGGTGTGATGTTATGGTGTGGTGTTATGGTGTGGTGTTATAGTGTGGTGTTATGGTGTGATGTTATGGTGTGGTGTTATGGTGTGGTGTTGTGTTATAGTGTGGTGTTATGGTGTGGACTGTTATGATGTGATGTTATGGTGTGGTGTTATGTCGTGATGTTATGGTGTGATGTTATGATGTTATGTTATAGTTCGTGTTATGGTGTGATGTTATGGTGTGATGTTATAGTGTGGTGTTATGGTGTGGACTGTTATGATGTGGTGTGATGATGTGGTGTTATGTCGTGATGTTATGGTGTGATGTTATGGTGTTGTGTTATGGTGCGATGTTATGGTGTGATGTTTATGGTGTGATGTTAAAAAAATGTATGGTGTGGTGTTATGGTGTGGTGTTATGGTATGATGTTATGGTGTGATGTTAAGGTGTGATGTTATGGTGTGATGTTATGGTATGGTGTTATGGTGTGGCGTTATGGTGTGGTGTTATGGTGTGGTGTTATGGTATGGTTTGTTTATGGTGTGGTGTTATGGTATGGTGTGTTTTGGTGTGGTGTTTGGTGTGTGTGTTTGGTTGGTGTTTGGTTGGTGTTGGGTGTGGCTGTTTATGGTGTTGTGTTATGGTGTTCTGGTTGGTGTTTTACTGTTTGGTGTGTGTTTGGTGTGGTGTTTGTTTGGTGTGTGTTGGTGTGGGTGTTTGTTTGGTGTTGGTGTTTTTGGTGTGGCTGTTATGGTGTGGTGTTCTGGTGTGGTGTTATGGTGTGGTGTTCTGGTGTGTGTTCTGGTGTGTGTGTTCTGGTTGGTGTTTGGTATTTGGTGTTATTGGTTTTTCTGTGGTGTTTGGTTGTGTTTGGTGTGGTGTTCTGGTGTGTGTGTTCTGGTGTGGTTTTCTGCTGTGCTGTTCTGGTGTGGTGTTTGGTCTGTGTGTTCTGGTCTGGTGTGGTGTTCTGGTCTGGTGTTCTGGTGTGGTGTTCTGGTCTGCTGTTTGGTGTGCTGTTCCCCCCCTGTATGGTGTGCTGTTATGGTGTGATGTTATGGTGTGGTGTTATGGTGTGGTGTTATGGTGTGATGTTATGGTATGGTGTTATGGTGTGGTGTTATGGTGTGATGTTATGGTGTGATGTTATGGTGTGGTGTTATGGTGGTGTGGTGTTATGGTGTTATGGTGTGGTGTTATGGTGTGATGTTATGGTGTGATGTTATGATGTGATGTTATGATGCGATGTTATGGTGCGATGTTATGGTGCGATGTTCTGGTGTGATGTATTTTTCCAGTCTGCTGAAATGTGTTAACTGGTACTAATAAATCCTTTTAATTAGATAAAACAGTTACTGAATAAGATAAAATAGTCACTTGGTTTTACATGATATTTCAGAATTACAGTAATGATTTCTTACCTCAGACTTTGCATCTATAAACTTGACACCACGAAAAGAGATAGCCAACTTAATGGTAGGAATTTTTGCGATTACATCGGCAGATTTCTGAATAAAAGAAAAAGAAATGAAAATTCTCCTGAGAAAGACCATAGAAAAATCCCTAGAAGTTAAAGGGTCAGAGTGAAATCATTTTTATACATAATTCTGATAGCAATTGATAATAAGGTACAGTGTTGCTTTTAGAATAAATGACAAGTCTTATATAATTCCTTGTGTATATCAATAAAAACTTCTCTGCAAACTCGATATCTAGATATCCACTTATTATCTAGTTTTTATTGTAGACCTTCAAGACACAATTGATATCTATAAATATCCAGTTTTTATCTAGTTTTTATTGCAGACCTTCCAGACACAATTGATATCTATAGATATCCAGTTTTTATCTAGTTTTTATTGTAGACCTTCCAGATGATGTCAACCATTCAATAAGTAAACATTTCTACTTAACACATTTACAGATCTGATTTAACAACAATATTTCACATCTTTATGTGGTTTTAACATTAAGTCCCTGTGATAACATTTGGAATTTCAGAAAAATTTGAAATTCCTGATCAATCCTGCTGATAAGGGAAAAGAAGAAATGTTCTAGTTTCACATTAAGTTTTAATTCTGAGACTTGATGAAACTGACTAATTACAATTTAATTAATGTTTCTTGTTGACTTTTTTCAACTGTTATTTTTTCAGACTTAATTGACAAGGTACAGAAATGATTTCCTATGATGGTCAAAACAACTTACAAGCCATTTTGAATCCTTTTAAAATTTCATAACAACAAACACTAATGATTCAGTATTCTTTGATCGGCTAGATTTCTAAATCGAGTGTTTTCCTTTCAAAGTGATAGAACAATATGGCGGCCATCAAACTTGGCCCCATGGGATCTGGACCCAGGATCAAAGTCAACATCACATACTTGAGGTCTCCGTCTAACACATTAAGCAACACATTTTAAGTGTCAGTTGGGACCTCCATACAATGGACTCTTGGCAGGAACACCATAATTGAACCAATACAATGCTGCCATTCATTTCTGTCTTCTGAATCGTTCAAAGGCAGAAAAAAAGATTCTGCCTTGTTCTACGTGCTTGTCCTGGAGTGGGGTTTGAATCATGATAACTCTTCAGCACCGGGAGATAAAAATGTAATAGCTGAAGACTGATGATCATTACCGGTCACAGTTAGTGATTAACGAGTAAGACCAATGGCTATGTCCTGCCCTATCACCATCTCGTAACCTTCCATATTCAACTGCTTATGTATCTTAATAATACACGCTCCAGTGATCACACCAACCAAACCAAGCCATTAGCATTTTTCAAATTAATTTTTCTTCTGGAATATTTCGGAAATGAGGAGTTCACATACAGATGAGTGAAACCGTGGTAAAGAGGGAATGTCGTCGACTTAATGACGACAAGATCTGACCCTTCCTTTGGAGAGCTCAAATAATCCCCTGGTGCAACTCGACTGGTGATGGTTCTGATGAGCCCACCATATTAATAGGTGTCAGAAATGATGCATTGACACCTTCTTATCTGTGTGTGAAAATGATTTTATAAACATCAATCAAACTCGGACAAAATTTACCACATCTCCTGCCCACAAGTTTCTTAATTACGCTGAATGATTTCTAAATGAATGATGGTGATTTGATACCAAAAAATGACAAGCCCGACAAAAACGACAAAAGTCCTATGACCATTTTAGCCTGTCAATCACCATATATGAATATTTTATACCATAATCAAATATGAAAATTCTACCATATTTTCAGCAAGTCCCACTTTTTAGGAGAGATAGTTCACTTCTTTAAAAAGATTACTTTCCCTTAGATTTTGTTGACAACACTTATAGAAATACTTCCTTGAGGTGTTAAAGCCAACCTTCAGAAATCAAAACTGCTACAAATCCACGATTCAGTCTACAACTGATTTTAAACATGACATACATCAATAATCTACCATCAATTAAAAATGGGAGTATACAAATAATTTAGCAGAAATTTTCAAACAGCTAGGCTTCATGGAATATGAATATAAGCAAAATGCATTAATAATGGCATAAAAGTTATAAAAAACAAAAACAATCTGTATATCAAAATGAATTAGAACACTTACCAAACTAGAATAATTGTTTTGGAATATGATTCTTTCTTCAGATATCTTTTATCATAGTAAATTCATTTCTGGGTTTCTCCAGAGACAGACACCCTACAGTGTAAAGACTGATGTCCAGATTTCTGACACCCTACAGTATGGAGACTGACACCCTACAGTATGGAGACTGATGTCCGGAGACTGACACCCTACAGTATGGAGACTGATGTCCGGAGACTGACACCCTACAGTATGGAGACTGACACCCTACAGTATGGAGACTGACACCCTACAGTATGGAGACTGACATCCTACAGTATGGAGACTGATGTCTGGAGACTGACACCCTACAGTATGGAGACTGAAGTATGGAGACTGACACCCTACAGTATGGAGACTGACACCCTACAGTATGGAGACTGATGTCTGGAGACTGACATCCTACAGTATGGAGACTGACACCCTACAGTATGGAGACTGACACCCTACAGTATGGAGACTGACACCCTACAGTATGGAGACTGATGTCCGGAGACTGACATCCTACAGTATGGAGACTGACACCCTACAGTATGGAGACTGACACCCTACAATATGGAGACTGACACCCTACAGTATGGAGACTGATGTCTGGAGACTGACATCCTACAGTATGGAGACTGACACCCTACAGTATGGAGACTGATGTCCGGAGACTGACACCCTACAGTATGGAGACTAACACCCTACAGTATGGAGACTGATGTCTGGAGACTGACATCCTACAGTATGGAGACTGACATCCTATAGTATGGAGACTGACACCCTACAGTATGGAGACTGATGTCTGGAGACTGACACCCTACAGTATGGAGACTGACACCCTACAACACGGAGACTGACACCCTACAGTATGGAGACTGACACCCTACAGTATGGAGACTGATGTCTGGAGACTGACACCCTACAGTATGGAGACTGACAACCTACAGTATGGAGACTGATGTCTGGAGACTGACACCCTACAGTATGGAGACTGACACCCTACAGTATGGAGACCGACACCCTACAGTATGGAGACTGATGTCTGGAGACTGACATCCTACAGTTTGGAGACTGACAACCTACAGTATGGAGACTGACACCCTACAGTATGGAGACCGACACCCTACAGTATGGAGACTGATGTCTGGAGACTGACATCCTACAGTTCGGAGACTGACAACCTACAGTATGGAGACTGACACCCTACAGTATGGAGACTGACACCCTACAGTATGGAGACTGACACCCTACAGTATGGAGACTGACACCCTACAGTATGGAGACTGACACCCTACAGTATGGAGACTGACACCCTACAGTATGGAAACTGACACCCTACAGTATGGAGACTGACACCCTACAGTATGGAGACTGACACCCTACAGTATGGAGACTGACAACCTACAGTATGGAGACTGACACCCTACAGTATGGAGACTGATGTCCGGAGACTGACATCCTCTTCACGGAGACTGATGTCCGGAGACTGACACCCTACAGTATGGAGACTGACACCCTACAGTATGGAGACTGATGTCCGGAGACTGACATCCTACAGTATGGAGACTGACACCCTACAGTATGGAGACTGATGTCCGGTGACTGACATCCTCTTCACGGAGACTGATGTCCGGAGACTGACACCCTACAGTATGGAGACTGACACCCTACAGTATGGAGACTGATGTCCGGAGACTGACATCCTACAGTATGGAGACTGACACCCTACAGTATGGAGACTGACACCCTACAGTATGGAGACTGACACCCTACAGTATGGAGACTGATGTCTGGAGACTGACATCCTCTTCACAGAGACTGATGTCCGGAGACTGACACCCTACAGTTCGGAGACTGATGTCCGGAGACTGACACCGTACAGTATGGAGACTGATGTCCGGAGACTGACACCCTACAGTATGGAGACTGATGTCTGGAGACTGACATCCTCTTCACGGAGACTGATGTCCGGAGACTGACACCCTACAGTTCGGAGACTGATGTCCGGAGACTGATACCCTACAGTATGGAGACTGATGTCCGGAGACTGACACCCTACAGTATGGAGACTGATGTCTGGAGACTGACATCCTCTTCACGGAGACTGATGTCCGGAGACTGACACCCTACAGTTCGGAGACTGATGTCCGGAGACTGATACCCTACAGTATGGAGACTGATGTCCGGAGACTGACACCCTACAGTTCGGAGACTGATGTCCGGAGACTGACACCCTACAGTATGGAGACTGATGTCCGGAGACTGACACCCTACAGTATGGAGACTGATGTCCGGAGACTGACACCCTACAGTACGGAGACTGAAGTATGGAGACTGATACCCTACAGTATGGAGACTGACACCCTACAGTATGGAGACTGATACCCTACAGTACGGAGACTGATGTCCGGAGACTGACATCATACAGTTTTTCCATCATATTGATCCTGGACGGTGTCAAACATTTTTTTGGTTAATCATTATCCTGTTCCCAGACTTATAATTCCAGAAACATCAACGTCACCATGTATAAACTGAGTGAGTCCCATTGATTATTTACAGCCATTGTTTTGTAGATGTTTGATTGACGAGTGATTCGCTGACATAACTTGTCTGCTGCTCTCCGACAGCTCCACAGGAATTTTAGTCACAACTCTCTTTCAACTGTCAATACTTTAGACAGAATTCTTAGACTTGTGATTTAATTTCGCTGTTGGTGTATTCATTTATAACCCGTTCATTGCTGCAAGGGTGACAAAGGGAGGTAGATTGTACAGAGTTGTCCTAGGTATGTTCAATTGTATTACGTGAGCTTGGCTGGGCTTCACCGGGCAGAAACCGATTCATTAGGGAGACACAATGTCCAACCATGTCTGGCTTTTCAATAAAACCAGAACCCTGGAAACGTACATCAATTGAACCAGCGTAATGCTTGCTCTCAGATTTTCCAGCTAATGATACAAAATCACAAACATTTTGTTGTTTTGTGACACTGGTACCAGGACAGATGACAGGGTATCCGTACCAGAAAATGTCTTCATTAGAATTACAACAATGTAATGGTAAATCAGACAGGCCTTCCTATAATACTCAAAACCAATCAGCCTCAAAATACAATCACATTCTGAGAATCTGAATTAATTAAGCTTGTTAACACAATCACACGAATGACTGCTGCACATGACGATTACAGTAACATGTATCGTAAACAAAGAGGCATAACCTCTCAAAGTGTCTGGAAAATTAAACCAACACTCTTACTCCCAATAACAATAAGATTCAATGTATCGTAAAATTTAAAATCTTGTTTAGTTTTCACTGTGAGTATTATAATATTTTTGTCAAGCTTTTTAAAATAATCATTTTTTATTCCAGATGAGAATCAAACTTTACCAAAACTGATAAACATTTGGCATCACTTACTCAGGCTAGGTGCTTGTAAACTACAATATAGGGTGTTATTAAACTTAGAATATTATTCTGTGGTTACTGAGAAACTCTGTTTATGATCAATAACAGAAATGCCAAAAACTTAAACAGATCAGTATTGTTCAAAGCTGGGTTTAGAATCATCATTTTCATAAAATTCAACAGAACTTGAAATGTTAGAATGATTCATCAATGATTTCTAGCTTAGATCATACAGAATTATGAAATGCTACCGAGACAACCATATCTAACAGTAAGTAGCTATATAGGTAATCTGATTTACTGAAGTAGTATTGTACAACAAACGTTGTCTCCTCATAGCTTACAAGACACAGGGTCTAAAGATGGTCTTTTAGAAAGGACCCCATATATTCGAAAGACTCCACAAAAGGGCTTCACCAAGCAAATTTTTAAGGAAAAATTAAACTAGGGAACCAGCATATCTCAAATGTCAACTACATGTAGTCCTCAAACGAAGGGGCCGCGGTGGCCGAGTGGTTAAGGTGTCCCGACACTTTATCACTAGCCCTCCACCTCAAATGAGTTCTTTAATCTACAAATATCTGTGAGACATGTCTACATCTTGTGTGTAACATAAATACAAATTTAAACCAGAGGCCCAATGGGCCTGCGTCACTCACTTGTTATTCACTTATACAATGATTTATGACCTTTCCTTTCAGTCTATCAAAAGTAGTTACTCAAATGTTTTAGCAAAGTGGACTCCCGTAACATTGAGCCCAGGTCATTTTTTTTTACCAGGCAAATGATTCAACACATATCGGTCCAGGTAATTTCTTTTTCTCAAACTTGATGGGGTTCATCTCATCTGCCAAATTTTAAGTTCCTTGATTCTAGTACTTTTGGTTTTTGAGAAGAAGTTATTTAAAGGAAAAGGTCAATACCAGACAGATGACACTACGACATTAACCCTTCGTGCCATGTGAGCTAAAAAATTGAAAAAAAAAATGTATATCTATTGTATCTTCTTAATCATAAAGTATAATTGTTTGCATACACTATCTCTGACATAATTTTGAAACAACTGAAAAGATCCTGTCTGTTCAGGGACAAATACAAAACTAAACTAATCCAGGTGTATGGTGAATAACACCTACAGTAAGGAGAGATCACAGGAGAAATTGACCAATGAAATTGATATGTAAATCAGATGACTGTTCACCAGAAATCTTATCCAAGGAACCAACAGGGATTAGGTTTGACAGGTGAACACATTTACCTGGTCAGTTACAACTACTGGTCACAACCCACTGGACATGAATATATATTATACAGGGTATAATTAACCATTATGGAACATAATATAAAAATTGTTTTCATACACTATCTCTGACAAATATTGATTTTTTTTTTTCAAAAACTTAAAAACTTTCATTAACATTAAATTCTATTATTTAAGGCTAAAACATTTTAAAATAAATCCTACGTACATTTCACTTGTTGGTCTCCAACACATATGACATGTATAATGAGGGGATGTATTAATATCTTAATCATTAAATTCTTATTCTTTTCTGACAACACTGTATAATAAACAAACGTTCACATGGTCAGTAGGAATTTTAGGTTAGAACATTTTTGAAAGTCCAATTTCAATTTAAAGATCAACAATAAAAACTGTTTTTCATGCCAATTCAACATATTGTTTTATTGTTTAATCTATAAATACAAATTAAGGGATATATAATGGATGGCATATATACAATAGTTACAAAAACTGTCTTTGGTGTTAAATTTCTCATCTACAAGTTAAAGACATGCAAAGATAGACAACTCTTAGTGTAATCACATTCTAACATAGAGTCCATTCAATCAAATTGTCTCAATTCATTCAGAAAGAAAAATTTAAAAGAATTTCAAATACAGATGGATATTGTTGATGTGCAGTGAAACATGCAGGTAGAAAAATAAACATGCATACAACATGCTTATGGAACAAAAAACCAATTGAACAAGTCATCAATTGTTGTTTAAGTGACTGATTTCAAAAGTCAGCTGGTAAAACAAGAGAACTTCAACTCATGCAATGGTTTCTTCTTTTATCCAAACTGAAGTAAAGTAATAAACGTGTTTAAAAGGAACATTTATCACCATTTAAATACCCAGTGGTATCTAGTGAATAGCCCGCAGGATATAAATAAGACATTATTAAGTTTTTTGTAAAACTAATTTTAAATAACCTGCACAGTTTGTACCCAGGTAATACAACGATTGAATTCCCATAAATGAAAAAAATTATTTTATGCCTGTAAACTAATCCAACGCTGTATATTTTATTGATTTTTTTATGGCTGTGAGCATTGAATACTAGACTGTGAGAAACAGGTCGGACAAACCTGACTACAAACTTATAAACTGACCGACAGGTGGACATTACAGGTCGGACAAACCTGTCTACAAACTTATAAACTGACCGACTGGTGGACATTACAGGTCAGACAAACCTGACTACAAACTTATAAACTGACCGACTGGTGGACATTACAGGTCGGACAAACCTGACTACAAACTTATAAACTGACCGACAGGTGGACATTACAGGTCAGACAAACCTGTCTACAAACTTCTAAACTGACCGACTGGTGGACATTAGGAATTGGGTGACTGAAATACTTACATTTAATGTTGGAAGTTTTTATTTGGGGGGGAAGTAATAGACATCAGACTTACAGACGACTATTTCTTTCAAAACTGACCCTGTTATTTTTTATCCTAGATAAAGGGAGATAACTCCATCTTCTGTTAAGGTAAATTTTGACAAAATTATATTTGTCAATAGTACATCTAAATGATCATTTGTTGTGGAAATCAATGGCACATCTGAGCATTTTAATTTTGTTTAATGTATTTTTGTAATACTTTTTTTTTTTTTAAGTCTGAATCCAAGGCCATTTTTTTGCCAAATTAATTATGTTTTTATAGAATCTCCTAATTCACTATGCAGTGAAAAGGTCATTCAAAACATTTTTCTTTTCTATAAGGTTCGAAAAAGCAGATTTTACACCAAAAGGGCAAATCGTTTATATTAACCATGATAAGTATATACAAACCATCACAAACAAGAATAAATAAAGGAAAGATGGAAAGAAATGCAACTAAAATCTGAGCTCAAACAACAAGCCAGGACACAACATATACTAACTGTCAACAAACCTCAAGTTTTCTTCTAAATTTTTGCTGTAGAGCAGAAATTACATGAAACTGCATTATTTCATTTCTGTTGTGAAAAATCGATAAATCAACGATGCTGAGATTATCTTTAACACAGAATATTTGGAGATCAGAAATCAGAATTACTATTTGTAGTATTTCTTAATAGTTCCTTCAGATTTTTTCCTGACATGCAAATTGGGGAGGGGAAGTATCTAGCCAAATAAAATGAAATAATCCGATATTGAAAAGCGATAAAAAATAACTTAGCATCACATGTAAGACAGGCCAGCTGTAGCTTGTAAGCTTTAAAATGTGGAGTGTGGTCTAAGTCACCAACATGCTTGTAACCGACAATGATGGAGGTCAGTGATTAAAATGGCCAATGATAATCTATTACCAGATTTGTTAAATCCAAAATTAAGAATTTTTACTTGACAATTTCAGAAATTCAGCAAAGCTATACCGTCATAGGTAACTGATACTATCAGTCAAAATCTTATATAGCACAGTTGTTTAATAAATCTCTCAACAACAAACACATTTTTCCCTGCAAATATTTTCTTAATGGATCGTTGAGTAAACATATTTTTAATCAAAATAAATGTTCATTTTAATACCAAAATGATGAATATTTTAGAAATTCCATTTTTACTTAGGCGCTTCATTGTGACATAAATGACAGCAAAATTTCTTCTTTTGTTTGTTGTTGAAAGAAGACTGAAAATAGCTGCGAACAGATTTTTAAAATTCTCATTTCATCAATTATGCAAATATGGAATTATTTTTTTCTTTGGTGAACTCATGATAATGAATGAGGAAATCGATGAAATGTCTCTAAACTAGCGGCATGGTTGGAGGTGAAGGAATAGCCTGTGTGCTAAACTAGCGGAGATAGCGGACTTTCTCTACAACACTCACCTTGAGTTTGGATATACCCTCTATCGTAGAGCTTGGGCCTGACAACTCCTTTACTAGTGTTGATCCCAAATACTGAAACATACATAAATTAAATAACTACGGTTTTACTGGTAAACGCCATCTGTTAGAGACAACATGCAAAGATACATAGTATGAAAGTTACTATTGATGGCATATGTCACAGTAGTACTTTACGATTATCAATCAGCTGACTAGCATGCAGCCTCTTAGTTACAGGGAGAGATGGAATCGTAACAAAGTTACAGGGAGAGATGGAATCGTAACATTATATATATATATATAGTTACAGGGAGAGATGGAATCGTAACAAAGTTACAGGGAGAGATGGAATCGTAACATAGCTACAGGGAGAGATGGAATCGTAACATAGTTACAGGGAGAGATGGAATCGTAACATAGCTACAGGGAGAGATGGAATCGTAACATAGTTACAGGGAGAGATGGAATCGTAACATAGCTACAGGGAGAGATGGAATCGTAACATAGTTACAGGGAGAGATGGAATCGTAACATAGTTACAGGGAGAGATGGAATCGTAACATAGTTACAGGGAAGAGATGGAATCGTAACATAGTTACAGGGAGAGATGGAATCGTAACATAGTTACAGAGAGAGATGGAATCGTAACATAGTTACAGGGAGAGATGGAATCGTAACAAAGTTACAGGGAGAGATGGAATTGTAACATAGCTACAGGGAGAGATGGAATCGTAACATAGTCACAGGGAGAGATGGAATCGTAACATAGTTACAGGGAGAGATGGAATCGTAACATAGCTACAGGGAGAGATGGAATCGTAACATAGTTACAGGGAGAGATGGAATCGTAACATAGTTACAGGGATAGATGGAATCATAACAAAGTTACAGGGAGAGATGGAATCGTAACATAGTTACAGAGAGAGATGGAATCGTAACATAGTTACAGGGAGAGATGGAATCGTAACATAGTTACAGGGAGAGATGGAATCGTAACATAGTTACAGGGAGAGATGGAATCGTAACATAGTTACAGGGAGAGATGGAATCGTAACATAGTTACAGGGATAGATGGAATCGTAACATAGTTACAGGGAGAGATGGAATCGTAACATAGTTACAGGGAGAGATGGAATCGTAACATAGTTACAGGGAGAGATGGAATCGTAACATAGTTACAGGGAGAGATGGAATCGTAACATAGTTACAGGGAGAGATGGAATCGTAACATAGTTACAGGGAAGAGATGGAATCGTAACATAGTTACAGGGAGAGATGGAATCGTAACATAGCTACAGGGAAGAGATGGAATCATAACATAGTAACAGGGAGAGATGGAATCATAACATAGTTACAGGGAGAGATGGAATAGTAACATAGTTACAGGGAAGATATGGAATCGTAACATAGTTACAGGGAGAGAGGGAATCGTAACATAGTTACAGGGAGAGATGGAATCATAACATAGTTACAGGGAGAGATGGAATCGTAACATAGTTACAGGGAGAGATGGAATAGTAACATAGTTACAGGGAGAGATGGAATCGTAACATAGTTACAGGGATAGATGGAATCGTAACATAGTTACAGGGATAGATGGAATCGTAACATAGTTACAGGGAGAGATGGAATCATAACACAGTTACAGGGAGAGATGGAATCGTAACATAGTTACAGGGAGAGATGGAATCGTAACATAGTTACAGGGATAGATGGAATCGTAACATAGTTACAGGGAGAGATGGAATCGTAACATAGTTACAGGGAGAGATTGAATCGTAACATAGTTACAGGGAAGAGATGGAATCGTAACATAGTTACAGGGAGAGATGGAATCATAACACAGTTACAGGGAGAGATGGAATCGTAACATAGTTACAGGGAGAGATGGAATCGTAACATAGTTACAGGGATAGATGGAATCGTAACATAGTTACAGGGAGAGATGGAATCGTAACATAGTTACAGGGAGAGATGGAATCATAACACAGTTACAGGGAGAGATGGAATCGTAACATAGTTACAGGGAGAGATGGAATCATAACATAGTTACAGGGATAGATGGAATCGTAACATAGTTACAGGGAGAGATGGAATAGTAACATAGTTACAGGGAGAGATGGAATCGTAACATAGTTACAGGGAGAGATGGAATCGTAACATAGTTACAGGGAGATATGGAATCGTAACATAGTTACAGGGATAGATGGAATCGTAACATAGTTACAGGGAGAGATGGAATCGTAACATAGTTACAGGGAGAGATTGAATCGTAACATAGTTACAGGGAAGAGATGGAATCGTAACATATTTACAGGGAGAGATGGAATAGTAACATATTTACAGGGAGAGATGGAATCGTAACATAGTTACAGGGAAGAGATGGAATCGTAACATAGTTACAGGGAGAGATGGAATCGTAACATAGTTACAGGGAGAGATTGAATCGTAACATAGTTACAGGGAAGAGATGGAATCGTAACATAGTTACAGGGAAGAGATGGAATCATAACATAGTTACAGGGAGAGATGGAATCATAACATAGTTACAGGGAGAGATGGAATCGTAACATAGTTACAGGGAAGAGATGGAATCGTAACATAGTTACAGGGAAGAGATTGAATCGTAACATAGTTACAGGGAGAGATGGAATCAGTTACAGGGAGAGATGGAATCAGTTACAGGGAGAGATGGAATCGTTACAACTTTGATGGAGTTATAAGTGAGAAATTAATGAGTAGGATTAACTCGGACACCGGAGGGTTAAGGTTTATCTGCTTCAAACTAAATATTTGGTAAAAAACTTCTCCCACCCAATCACTGATATCCCAACAATTTCGTTGGATATCGTGTTAAGAGAGATTTACCTGGGCTATATAGTTACAGTAGCCTTTGATGAGCATCACTGGAGGGTGGCGCCATTCCTTTATTGGACTAGTAATCGTTGCTTGGTGGGGCGGCCGTAGGTGTATACTGTCATCTCTGATACTCACACCCTGAAACACAAGGATTGATGTATAGATATCCACTCAACACAATAAACACAAGGACTGATGTATAGATATCCACTCAACTCAATAAACACAGGGACTGATGTATAGATATCCACTCAACTCAATAAACACAGGGACTGATGTATAGATATCCACTCAACTCAAACACAGGGACTGATGTATAGATATCCACTCAACACAATAAACACAAGGACTGATGTATAGATATCCACTCAACTCAATAAACACAGGGACTGATGTATAGATATCCACTCAACACAATAAACACAGGGACTGATATATAGATATCCACTCAACTTAATAAACACAGGGTCTGATGTATAGATATCCACTCAACTTAATAAACACAAGGACTGATGTATAGATATCCACTCAACTCAATAAACACAAGGACCGATATATAGATATCCACTCAACTCAATAAACACAGGGACTGATGTATAGATATCCACTCAACACAATAAACACATGGACTGATGTATAGATATCCACTCAACACAATAAATACAAGGTCTGATATATAGATATCCACTCAACACAATAAACACAAGGACTGATGTATAGATATCCACTCAACACAATAAATACAAGGTCTGATATATAGATATCCACTCAACACAATAAACACAGGGACTGATGTATAGATATCCACTCAACACAATAAACACAGGGACTGACGTATAGATATCCACTCAACTCAAACACAAGGACTGATATATAGATATCCACTCAACACAATAAACACAGGGACTGATGTATAGATATCCACTCAACACAATAAATACAAGGTCTGATATATAGATATCCACTCAACACAATAAACACAGGGACTGATGTATAGATATCCACTCAACACAATAAATACAAGGTCTGATATATAGATATCCACTCAACACAATAAACACAGGGACTGATGTATAGATATCCACTCAACACAATAAACACAGGGACTGATGTATAGATATCCACTCAACTCAAACACAGGGACTGATATATAGATATCCACTCAACACAATAAACACAGGGACAGATATATAGATATCCACTCAACTCAATAAACACAGGGACAGATATATAGATATCCACTCAACACAATAAACACAGGGACAGATATATAGATATCCACTCAACTCAATAAACACAGGGACTGATGTAAAGATATCCACTCAACTCAATAAACACAGGGACTGATATATAGATATCCACTCAACTTAATAAACACAGGGACTGATGTATAGATATCCACTCAACACAATAAACACAGGGACTGATGTATAGATATCCACTCAACTCAATAAACACAGGGACTGATGTATAGATATCAACTCAACTCAAACACAGGGACCGATGTATAGATATCCACTCAAGTCCACAAACACAAGGACTGATGTATAGATATCCACTCAACTCAATAAACACAGGGACTGATGTATAGATATCCACTCAACACAATAAACACAAGGACTGATGTATAGATATCCACTCAACACAATAAACACAGGGACTGATGTATAGATATCCACTCAACACAATAAACACAGGGACTGATGTATAGATATCCACTCAACTCAATAAACACAGGGACAGATATATAGATACCACTCAACTCAAACACAAGAACTGATGTATAGATATCCACTCAACTCAATAAACACAGGGACAGGGGCGATAACTCAGTTATCGTTCCTTGCGGAGCGAAATGAAAGTATGGGCTAATTCACCCATTTTGCCGGCTATTGTAGCGATTTGAGGGTGGAAAAAATGGCACATACAATCTCTATGGTTTTTTGAACCATTGTAAAACTCGACTCGATCTAGGTCTGGATGTGTGTGGTATCCCTGTGGAAATTGTTATTTATGAGATATTTTGAGTCAAACATGCCAAAATCGTCATTTTGACCGGTAGCTTCTGTTTAACAGGTCCTTAAAAATCAGCGTTTCAATCCAAAAATCTGAAACTCCAAACATAACAAGAAGAGATAGATCTGAAGAAAAGAGTATCTTTAGTTTTTCTATATCTTTCATAGAACGGCCACAATAGGGTTTTGAAAAAGGGTCGTATTTTATCGAGAGGTGGCGGATGTTACGTCACCAGTCACCTAAATATCCAATCAGTAGGCCCGGATGCATTCACCTTCCTATTAAATCTTCTGCCCAAACGGGAAAAACCCACAATCTATTTTTGATTTGGTTCTGTGGTCCCTAGAAGCCCTGATTTTGACATCATAATGATATACATGACATTTGTTTTTATCTTTGATCGTATATGTAATTATTTATCGATTAGAATACCGCGAGTACATCTGTTACTAAGATGAACTTAGGGTTGATTGTTTGGCTGTTTTATCACCACGTGTATATATTGCAATCAGGATCGTTTTGAGGCTGGGTCTCCTTATAGTAGTGGGTGACTACCTCACTGAACAACAACACACGAGAGACCCTAACGTATGCTTGCATAGATGCCAATTGATGTCTCATAATCAATTAATGTGTCATATTCCAGAAAACTGAAGAATTATGAAAATTATTACAGTGGTAACCCTCAAACCTTCAATTTCCTCTCGCCAGTATTAATATTCAAACGTATTTGAGAGTTTTAAATGTCGCGCGAATAAATTAAGTGCAAGTGAGAAAATTAAGTGAAAGTGAGGAAATTAAGAGCAAGTGAAGGTATTTATGCTAAAGGAAAGGAAATAAAGGTTTTTGGGGTTACCAGTGTTATAAGATAACCAATAATCTATTTAGTGCCCAACTTAAAAAAAAATTGACACAAATGTTCTTCAATGTCATGGGGTTTGCAACTGATCTTTTATTTTCCGATCGGTCAGCCAAGAGGGCCGCCACAGACTTATTTGCCTCTGACTGGTGAAAATTTAGATATTGTTTGATTTCGATTACCATTGGTATATGGTATATATTGGTATTAGGGGACTGCGAATTCCATTGCATGGGTATCATTGCCATATCAAGGCTTCTGATTTGTCGAAGTTTAGACAATGGATTTGGATGCAAAATGGAACATTTTTGTAAATAGGGGAATTCGAATTCAACCACATGGGATTCATTGCCATAGCAACCACATTGAGGAATTCAATCGGTCAAATTTTAGATGCAAATTCAACCTCACGGATTTTCTTGCCATATAACCACGCTGATGCTTCTTATTGGTCGGAATATTGACATTGAACGATTTTGATGTAAACCAGGACTCGTGCATGGAACCTCTGAACTCAAGACGGACATTTCTGTATCACCCTCAGCATTTATTTTTTTCTGTCTTTCGTGCTCATCCAGAGTTATCTTCCCTAACTACACTTCATTCTTTCTGTGACACTCCTTTAGGTGTCACCCCACTAGTAGTATTCTGAGGAGAAAATTTACCGGACAGCGCACAGCATATAATGGACAGTGACAGACAAAGTATTGACAATATAGGTCAACATGACCCAGTTTTACAGGTCAAAAGACCTAAAATTAAATTTTATATACCTTGGTACACACATAAGGTAGAAAAAATGCTCTAAAGACCTTAATGAAAGATTATTGTATAACTATACAAAATTACTGCCTGTACAAAATATAGAGTTACTTTCCTTTAACCACTAAACATCTACCAATACTTTAATTTAATGCAGAGAAAAAAATGCTGGAAGAAGTATTTCTAATTTAGAGATTTGAACCTTTATTACTTGTTCAAGATACATACTTTCTAATTTTGTATTTCCATTGGAGAGCGTGTTGTCGTTCTTGAAGGAAAACTGCTTCCTCTCCTTTTGACGAACTTTTGATAAACCCTAACTTCCTGTTGACAAACTTTTGATAAACCCTAACTTCCTGTTGACAAACTTTTGATAAACTCTAACTTCCTTTTCACAAACTTTTAATAAACCCTAACTTCCTTTTCACAAACTTTTGATAAACTCTAACTTCCTTTTCACAAACTTTTGATAAACTCTAACTCTGCATTTCCAAATTATGAACAATTAAGAAATTTTACTGCCAATTGATATCATTATGTTTAAATTTAGGGCAAAAATTTTTGAGGTTTGCTCCAATAAAGGGAAACTTCGTGAGTATGTGTAGCTAATTAGAGGTGTGTCAAAGTACAAAAGAGCTGTACCTTGTTTTCTGACCGGAAGACTTCTTCATCCTCGCTGCTATCTACAGGAGGAAATGCACTCTGGGAAGACTCCTTGACATCCTCTTCAGAGGACGTGAGAGGCTTGACCCCTGTGTAATCCTTGTACAGGTTTACGTTAAATCGATGACTAGATGAATCGGAATCCGATGGCTGTGTATCTAACCGCTTCTTCTGTAAAAAAGAAATTATGATGCCACTATGTGGGAACAAAAAATGTAAAATTATTCATTTCTGAACAACACAAACTGTTTGTTAAAATGAGGTCGGCTAATAACTCTATTTCATTTTTGGTTCAAAAACAGTTTTCCAAACAGAGACATTCCAAATCCGTATTCTCCAGAAAAGTTCCATATGAACATTTCAGTTTCTGCATTGACTAATTCCGTTGATTCGACCGATAAAAAAGTTGTTTGTCAGATGACAAAGGGTGTTTGATAGATGAATTACACCCTCAAAATTTCTAAAAGGAAACAAAATTTTACCTTAGTCAAAAACATTCTTTCAGACCATTCATTGACTAATTATGCTTAAAACAATTTCTCTCTTCTTTTGAATATGAAGTCACTTTTACTGGAAGTTTCAAAAGTTTTCAATAATGTTTGTTGTAAGGATTATCCAAATTGGGGGCCCTGACTGAGGGTGTATACAGCGTGTCAGAATACGTACCAGTCCTGACTGTGAGGCCGTGTACAGTATGTCAGAATACGTACCAGCCCTGACTGAGGGTGTATACAGCGTGTCAGAATACGTACCAGCCCCGACTGTGAGGCCGTGTACAGTATGTCAGATTACGTACCTGCCCTGACTGTGAGGCCGTGTACAGTATGTCAGAATACGTACCAGCCCCGACTGTGAGGCCGTGTACAGTATGTCAGAATACGTACCAGCCCTGACTGTGAGGCCGTGTACAGTATGTCAGATTACGTACCTGCCCTGACTGTGAGGCCGTGTACAGTATGTCAGAATACGTACCAGCCCTGACTGAGGGTGTATACAGCGTGTCAGAATACGTACCAGTCCTGACTGTGAGGTCGTGTACAGTATGTCAGAATACGTACCAGCCCCGACTGTGAGGCCGTGTACAGTATGTCAGAATACGTACCAGCCCCGACTGTGAGGTCGTGTACAGTATGTCAGAATACGTACCAGCCCCGACTGTGAGGTCGTGTACAGTGTGTCAGAATACGTACCAGCCCTGACTGAGGGCGTATACAGTATGTCAGAATACGTACCAGCCCTGACTGTGAGGTCGTGTACCGTGTGTCAGAATACGTACCAGCCCTGACTGTGAGGCCGTGTACAGTGTGTCAGAATACGTACCAGCCCTGACTGAGGGCGTATACAGTATGTCAGAATATGTACCAGCCCTGACTGTGAGGTCGTGTACCGTGTGTCAGAATATATTCCAGTCCCGACTGTGAGGTCGTGTACAGTATGTCAGAATACATACCAGCCCCGACTGTGAGGCCGTGTACAGTATGTCAGAATACGTACCAGCCCTGACTGTGAGGCCGTGTACAGTATGTCAGAATAAATACCAGCCCCGACTGTGAGGCCGTGTACAGCGTGTCAGAATACCCACCAGTCCCGACTGTGAGGCCGTGTACAGTATGTCAGAATACGTACCAGCCCCGACTGTGAGGCCGTGTACCGTGTGTCAGAATACGTACCAGCCCCGACTGTGAGGCTGTGTACAGTCAGGGTTTTTGCCAGGCATATTTTGGGTCCGGTACACGGACCCATTCCCAATTCAAAAATTGGCATGTATTTTCCCAATTTCGGTCTATATTTTCCCAATTCCGGTCTGTATTTTCCCAATCGCTGTTAACATAAGACAACCTAAAAATTTGGATTGATACGAGCTTCCAGTCATTATTTTGTCAACGTTAAAATGTTACCGTGAGTCATCGTGTTGTTGTTGGTTTTGCGATTCGCACATGCGCTTGGATAGTCTTATTGAAGTCATATCATATCTGCGTTTGAATCGCCCATTTAAAGGGGAGTTTAATGCAAAGCGTTTACGTACATTGACTCGTTCTATTTACCGAGGTCAAATCAAGTACTGGACTCGGGATGATGTCACACAATTCCAAATATTACGCAAAGAAGATTTTGCTCAAAGATTCGAAAGATTTAATGAAAGTTACGAGCTTTTTCAAACGAAATACTGGTAATTCCCGATCTGAAAGTCAGGCAGCTGCTTCAAACGATCTCCAACCTGACTGATTTCCCTCTTGACAAGCTTTTTAATGAGTTTAAGCACACTAAAGACAGAAAATTAAACATTCTCTGATTGATTAAAACAAATATCCTGAAAAGAGATGCTGACTTGTATTCATTTGTACAAATATTATGAAAAAAAACAGCTAAGCTTGTATAATTCATATATTTTTCCAATTTTATAATATATTCCCAAATTTGATGAAACACCGATGGTATTTTCCCAATTTGTGGAAAATGCCGATGATATTTTCCCAATTTTTGTTCAGGGACCCTTTCCCAAAATAGCTGGCAAAAACCCTGACAGTATGTCTGAATACGTACCAGCCCCGACTGTGAGGCTGTGTACCGTGTGTCAGAATACGTACCTGCCCTGACTGAGGGTGTATACAGTGTGTCAGAATACCCACCAGCCCCGACTGTGAGGCCGTGTACCGTGTGTCAGAATACCCAGCAGCCCCGACTGTGAGGCCGTGTACAGTATGTCAGAATACGTACCAGCCCCGACTGTGAGGCCGTGTACAGTGTGTCAGAATACTTACCAGTCCCGACTGTGAGGCTATATACAGCATGTCGTAATACGTACCAAAGACGGGTACTGTTTCTCTGGTAATTGGCGTTCCCCGAGTGATGCCAGGATACGTTTACGGTGCCCAATGGCTGATATGTCTAACACTGTATGAAGTTCGACCTCCCAAAGTAACAAGACTCGCTCCATTGTATCCTTATCATGTGACCTAAACGAGTCTATGTACGTTTCAAGACCTAAACTTTCTAACCACTGTTCCACGGAGGCAGGAGGGTTGTCAGGATCTGTAATATATAGGTAAACAAAACATAGGTAACAGATAATTAAACAGATAAACTCATATGGTAAACTCAACAGATAATTAAACAGGTAAATTCATATGGTAAACTCAACAGATAATTAAACAGATAAACTCATATGGTAAACTCAACAGATAATTAAACAGGTAAATTCATATGGTAAACTCAACAGATAAACTCAACCAGTAAAGTCAACAAGTAAACTCAACAGGTAAATTCCACAGGTACGTAAACTCAACAAAACAAGAGGCCCGTTGGACCTGTATCACTCATCTGCTTCAAATGCAATTTTGGAGTTGATCTACACTTTTGTAGGTCACTTACGCAGATACTTATTTGATAATCACTTAATCAAATATCAGAATAGGCTAGGTTTATTCATTTCACCATGCTACAGGACCAATATCTGGTCACTGGGCCTCTTGGTTATTGAGAAGTCATCTAAAGAGTTTAGCCTCCTGTGACATTGAAGGTAGGTCAAGGTCATTCATTTGAACAAACTTTATAGGCCTTCGCCCAAGCATGTTACATGCTCAATATCAGGTCTCTGAACCTCTTCGTTATTGAGAAATTGTTTACAGGAAAAGTTGATGCCAAACAAAGGGACGCACGATGGATGATGCACCATGGCATAAGAACACTTGCTCTTCCAGCTGGTGAGCCTACTAGACACCAGTAAGAACTTTTTAAGAAAAAGCGGTAATAAACTTTAACCTTTCAAAGTGGCTACCTGTCTGCTATTTTTTATCCCCTTATTTGTCTTAAAATTTAATATTCAAAACTTTTATAGGGACCAAGAGAACTGTTTGAAATTTGAAAAAGATCCATTAAACACTTTCTGAGAAGTAACAAGCAGAAAGTAGCAGTACCAAGGATTGTTTATGGAAAGATGCCAGACCACAGAAAAAAATACTCTCAATAGGTAAAACCCAACAAGTTACTAGACAGGTACACTCCACAGGTAAACCCCACAAGTTACTGGACAGGTAAACCCCACAAGTTACTGGACAGGTAAACTCAACAGGTAAACCCCACAAGTTACTGGACAGGTAAACCCCACAAGTTACTGGACAGGTAAACCCCACAAGTTACTGGACAGGTAAACCCCACAAGTTACTGGACAGGTACACTCCACAGGTAAACCCCACAAGTTACTGGACAGGTAAACCCCACAATTTACTGGACAGGTAAACCCCACAAGTCACTGGACAGGTAAACCCCACAAGTTACTAGACAGGTAAACTCAACAGGTAAACCCACAATTTACTGGACAGGTAAACCCCACAAGTCACTGGACAGGTAAACTCAACAGGTAAACCCCACAAGTTACTGGACAGGTAAACCCCACAATTTACTAGACAGGTAAACCCCACAAGTTACTGGACAGGTAAACCCCACAAGTTACTGGACAGGTAAACTCCACAATTTACTAGACAGGTAAACCCCACAAGTTACTGGACAGGTAAACCCCACAAGTTACTGGACAGGTAAACCCCACAAGTTACTGGACAGGTAAACTCAACAAGTTACTACACAGGTACACTCCACAGGTAAACCCCACAAGTTACTAGACAGGTAAACTCAACAAGTTACTAGACAGGTACACTCCACAGGTAAACCCCACAAGTTACTGGACAGGTACACTCCACAGGTAAACCCCACAAGTTACTAGACAGGTAAACTCAACAAGTTAACCCCACAAGTTACTGGACAGGTACACTCCACAGGTAAACCCCACAAGTTACTGGACAGGTAAACCCTACAAATTACTGAAAAGGTAACTTCAACAAGTAAATTTACCTACAGGTCTGACTTCAAAATTTACCAACAGGTTTGATCTCAGAACTTACCAATAGGTTTGACCTCTAAACATACCAATAGGTTTGACCTCTAAACTTACCAATAGGTTTGACCTCAGAATTTACCTACAGGTCTGACCTCTAAACTTACCAATAGGTTTGACCTCTAAACTTACCAATAGGTTTGACCTCTAAACTTACCAATAGGTTTGACCTCCGGTAGTAGACGAGCTGCATCAAGAATCTGTTTACGATGTTCACTGTTCTTTATTCCTATCTGTTCTAAATCCTGATCATCCAGCAGTTTTCCACCCTGAGGAGTATGTAAGTATAGTATTACATTGGACAGGAAACTCAACAGGGTCAACAGTACGACAGGGTCAACAGTACAACGACAGGGTCGACAGTACTACAGGGTCGACAGTACAACGACAGGGTCGACAGTACTACAGGGTCGACAGTACGACAGGGTCGACAGTAGGACAGGGTCGACAGTACAACAGGGTCGACAGTACAACAGGGTCAATAGTACTACAGGGTCGACAGTACGACAGGGTCGACAGTAGGACAGGGTCGACAGTAGGACAGGGTCGACAGTACAACGACAGGGTTGACAGTACGACAGGGTCAACAGTAGGACAGGGTCAACAGTCGGAAAGGGTCAACAGTACGACAGGGTCGACAGTACAATGACAGGGTCGACAGTACGACAGGGTCAACAGTACCACAGGACGACAGGGTCGACAGTACGACAGGGTCGACTGTACGACAGGGTCGACAGTACGACAGGGTCGACAGTACTACAGGGTCGACAGTACTACAGGGTCGACAGTACGACAGTACGACAGGGTCAACAGTACGACAGGGTCGACAGTACGACAGGGTAGACAGTACTACAGGGTCGACAGTACGACAGTACGACAGGGTCGACAGTACGACAGGGTCGACAGTACTACAGGGTCGACAGTACAACAGGGTCAACAGTACGACAGTACGACAGGGTCGACAGTACGACAGGGTTAACAGTACGACAGTACGATAGGGTCAACAGTACCACAGGGTTAACAGTACCACAGGGTTAACAGTACCACAGGGTCGACAGTACCACAGGGTTAACAGTACAACAGGGTCAACTGTACGACAGGGTCGACAGTACGACAGGGTCGACTGTACGACAGGGTCGACAGTACGACAGGGTCGACTGTACGACAGGGTCGACAGTACGACAGGGTCGACAGTACTACAGGGTCGACAGTACGACAGTACGACAGGGTCAACAGTACGACAGGGTCGACAGTACTACAGGGTCGACAGTACAACAGGGTCAACAGTACGACAGTACGACAGGGTCGACAGTACGACAGGGTTAACAGTACGACAGTACGATAGGGTCAACAGTACCACAGGGTTAACAGTACCACAGGGTTAACAGTACCACAGGGTCGACAGTACCACAGGGTTAACAGTACAACAGGGTCGACAGTACCACAGGGTTAACAGTACCACAGGGTTAACACAACTGTATGATGATATATACCAACATATCATACTCCAGTATTATGTCGGTAGTACATGTCACCATACATTCACCTATGTATTTTTAGCAGTTACATGTAGTGACACAATATTCATGAGGAATTAGGGTTTTTATTGGGAGACAAAATAAACTATAGGACAGACAAACTCTTTATGTCCCATGTAACTTGGAAATTGACCTTTAATAGACAGGTAAACTTTGATTTAAAGATAGAACAATGATATGGTATAGGATCATTATTGAATATGTCCCAAACAAAATATATCCTAAAACTAGAAATAATTAATGCTGATGAGAAGACTGTAATCCTTTTCCTTATTACCTTTATATCAAGGTTAAAATAACATCTACAAAACAAACTCACCAGAAAATCGGTGTTGTCATATCCATTGGCTACTAACGTGTTTTCGTATTGACCAAGGTTTAGTTCTTCGAGCCAATCACCGACACATTTCACTTTTGAAGTTCCTAGCAATATAAAATGTAAATGTTGTACATAGCTACACATTGCATACATCTACACATCTTTTAACGCTGTATGTATATCATTCGACCATATATCAAATTTTTTACATCCTATCAAATAATTAAAAAAAAAACTCCATTTTCAAAGAATTTCATTTTGTTCAGATGTATATACAGTATGTTCAAATTACAACGCTTTCAGAATAACACTTAACTATTTCATTTGATTAATGTAAGCAATATAATAGGCATACAAAGTGGGGAAATACTCTGCTACACACTGAGAAAAGGTATACAGACTAGAACAAAGGGGAGGTAACTCTGGTACACACTGAGAATAGGTATACAGACTAGAACAAAGGGGAGGTAACTCTGGTACATCTAACACACAATGGGTGAGGAGGACAAAAGGACCTTGACAACAACAAAAGCTTGGGAGGACAACAGGTTAAACAACAACAAACACACACGAAGGAAGATTTCTCTCTCAAATAAATATTTGTAGACAATTTGTCCTTTAATGAGAATAATTTGCAAAAACTTCCCCAAACAGATAAATGCAGAAGGTATAGTGTACAAGTAGTGACTAGGGTTAGGTGTAACCCGTATGACTAGGGTTGGGTATATAACCCGTATGACTAGGGTTGGGTGTAACCCGTATGACTAGGGTTGGGTGTAACCCATATGACTAGGGTTGGGTGTAATCCGTATGACTGGGGTTGGGTATAACCTGTATGACTGGGGTTGGGTATATAACCTGTATGACTGGGGTTGGGTGTAACCCGTATGACTGGGGTTGGGTATATAACCTGTATGACTGGGGTTGGGTATATAACCCATATGACTAGGGTTGGGTGTAACCCGTATGACTAGGGTTGGGTGTAACCCATATGACTAGGGTTGGGTGTAATCCGTATGACTGGGGTTGGGTGTAACCCGTATGACTGGGGTTGGGTATATAACCTGTATGACTGGGGTTGGGTATATAACCTGTATGACTGGGGTTGGGTATATAACCCGTATGACTGGGGTTGGGTATATAACCTGTATGACTGGGGTTGGGTATATAACCCGTATGACTGGGGTAGGGTATATAACCTGTATGACTGGGGTTGGGTATATAACCCGTATGACTGGTGTTGGGTATATAACCTGTATGTCTGGGGTTGGGTATATAACCCGTATGACTGGGGTTGGGTATATAACCCGTATGACTAGGGTTGGGTGTAACCCGTATGACTAGGGTTGGGTGTAACCCGTATGACTGGGGTTGGGTATATAACCTGTATGACTGGGGTTGGGTGTAACCCGTATGACTAGGGTTGGGTATACCCTGTATGACTGGGGTTGGGTATATAACCTGTATGACTGGGGTTGGGTATATAACCTGTATGACTGGGGTTGGGTATAACCTGTATGACTGGGGTTGGGTATAACCTGTATGACTGGGGTTGGGTGTAACCTGTATGACTAGGGTTGGGTATAACCTGTATGACTGGGGTTGGGTATATAACCTGTATGACTGGGGTTGGGTATATAACCCATATGACTAGGGTTGGGTGTAACCCGTATGACTAGGGTTGGGTGTAACCCATATGACTAGGGTTGGGTGTAATCCGTATGACTGGGGTTGGGTGTAACCCGTATGACTGGGGTTGGGTATATAACCTGTATGACTGGGGTTGGGTATATAACCTGTATGACTGGGGTTGGGTATATAACCCGTATGACTGGGGTTGGGTATATAACCTGTATGACTGGGGTTGGGTATATAACCCGTATGACTGGGGTAGGGTATATGACCTGTATGACTGGGGTTGGGTATATAACCCGTATGACTGGTGTTGGGTATATAACCTGTATGTCTGGGGTTGGGTATATAACCCGTATGACTGGGGTTGGGTATATAACCCGTATGACTAGGGTTGGGTGTAACCCGTATGACTAGGGTTGGGTGTAACCGGTATGACTGGGGTTGGGTATATAACCTGTATGACTGGGGTTGGGTGTAACCCGTATGACTAGGGTTGGGTATACCCTGTATGACTGGGGTTGGGTATATAACCTGTATGACTGGGGTTGGGTATATAACCTGTATGACTGGGGTTGGGTATAACCTGTATGACTGGGGTTGGGTATAACCTGTATGACTGGGGTTGGGTGTAACCTGTATGACTAGGGTTGGGTATAACCTGTATGACTGGGGTTGGGTATATAACCCGTATGACTAGGTTTAGGTATATAACCCGTATGACTAGGTTTAGGTATATAACCCGTATGACTAGGTTTAGGTATATAACCCGTATGACTAGGTTTAGGTATAACCCGTATGACTAGGGTTAGGTATAACCTGTATGACTGGGGTTGGGTATATAACCTGTATGACTGGGGTTGGGTATATAACCTGTATGACTAGGTTTAGGTATAACCTGTATGACTAGGTTTAGGTATAACCTGTATGTCTGGGGTGAGATGTTGGGTATATAACCCATACCCCTTGCACCAATATATATTATAACCAGTTATTATTTTTGATAAAGTGTGTGAAGTTTCACCCTTTAACCTGAATTAGATGACCACTAAAAGCTGATCAGGTGTAGGAAGTGATGTTATGATACCATGGTAACTAAATCTCTTTGTGTACAGACAAATCCATTATCACAACACCCCAACCCTTCAAACTAAGTGGGTGAGGGAGCATTACTTCAAACTAAGTGGGTGAGGGAGCATTACTTCAAACTAAGTGGGTGAGGGAGCTTTACTTCAAACTAAGTGGGTGAGGGAGCTTTACTTCAAACTAAGTGGGTGAGGGAGCATTACTTCAAACTAAGTGGGTGAGCTTTAACACCTACTAAATGTAACAATAAAATATCATTTTGGAGGATTTTGGAGGATTTAACAACACAAGGTGGTAATATACAAGAGGCACATAGGCCTTAACGGTCACCTGAAATTTGAAATAAATCAGTTAATTTAATTTACCCTTTTTGGCCCAACTCATCAGTTTAAGGGGTCAGTCAGGGCCAACATGTGCAAACCATTAAGATTTCATCCCATGCAGATAAGGTTAACCAAGTTAGAATGAATTCCAATAGAAATCCAACAAACACTTATCAAAAATGTGATTTCCCTATATATACTATAGTAAAGTTTACCCCCTCCCCAGGGGCAAACATGAGACCCCAGGGTTATGAAATTCACAATTTTGGTAAAGCACCTTAAGACCCTTCCATCTATAAAGAGTGTTTGATTCCACCATATCTGAGAGTAGAGAAGAAGATTTTTGAAGTTTTAGTCAATTTGACCATTTTTAGCCCTGCCTCTCAGGCCCCTGTGGGGTGGGGACCATGTAATTCACAATTTTAGTTGACCTTTAGCCATAGAAGCTCCCTGCCAAATTTCATTGAATTTGGTTCAGCGGTTTTGGAGAAGAAGTTGAAAATGTAAATTGTTTACGGACGGACGGACGGCGACGGACAAAAGGCGATTAGAAAAGGTCACTTGAGACTTTGTCTCAGGTGACCTAAAAATACAATGGACCAGACAATTTGGGAATTACATACAACAAAGGAATAATTCTACATTATAACATTAGTATGTATTACATTATTTCATTAGTTTGTATTGCATTATTACATTTTTACATTGGTTTGTATTACATTATTAGTTTGTAGTACATTTTCACATTAGTATATTCCTTTTTATCTCAAGGAAGGATACAAAGATCAAATAATCATCAATCAAAAAGCTTCGTTCCAAATTAGTTTAACAACGACATTCAATGTTGTTTATATAACGTTTATCATTCCGAGTTAGTTACACAGATATATATATATAGGACAGACTGATGTTAAATAGGTGTGCATGTCCATGATACCTTGCGAGGTGAAGTGTTCAGTAAAAGTGTTCAAGAATTCCTTCACAAAGACGGATTCCCTGGCCATTCCCACCCCTACCGAGTCTAGGGTTATCTGTATCTACAAAAGGATCAACACATTGTCATACAACATGCTATTGTCTCATGCTTACCAGGCAAACAAAACAAGCTACGAAAATAATGTGTATAAAGCATGACGATGGCCAGGTCCATCAGAGATCCACCGACAAACGTCATCCTCAGTATTAACATCACCTGAGGATACCACACCTTAATAACACTACTTCTACACATCATCTGAGATGAATCTTCTTCGTTAAAGACACAGATAAAAATGTCTGGTTGACCTGGCACTCGTTAGTTCATTTTTTGTTCTGTTCTGCTTTCGGCAGGTGCTGGGTCAATATATGTTTGACCAGGATGTTTGATTTTAAAATACTCAAATGACATGATAAAATAATGTGGATAGTTTCCCTTTACAGAACTAGTCACCTTCCATAGTTGGTTCCTTTCAGATTGCTAAGCATGAAAATATCATTGTTGAAGGTTTAAGACCAGCTATTTTTGAGATATTTGTTGTCTTTTAATCATTTGCTCCATGAAAATTTGGCCTCTAATTAAAAATCTCAAAAATGATTTAAAGTCGAGAAAGACAAGATAATTCAGAGACTTTTTGTCTCCAATGCAAATCTGAACCGAGCAGGAAATGAAATAAACCAATTTCTGGAAATAAACTAATTTCACAGGAAGGGAAAACCATGTGTATTTCTATAGTTTAAGGTTACAAAACACTTAACATCGTCTGAATCTGTTTTGTGCTAAAATGTGACAAGATGGTAGCCGTATCTAAGTCCATTCCTTAGGAACCGTTATATTAACACTTGGAAACAGATCTTTCTATCAATTAGACCACGATTGTATGAAGATGGTAGATGGTAGATGTCCAACGGCGGTACACAATGTTTCCTACATATATATATTTACAAGATTTTATTATAAAGAAGCTTAATCAAAGACAAAAGAACAATGGGTAATCATGATCAACTAAAACAATAGACTGTTGAACAGTATATTTTATACAATACCAAACATACTCCATGTTAAAACACTCTCTAGAAGATTGACTGGTTGCTTTAAGTTTCAAAGAGAAAATAATAATTGATCCACAATAAATTCTATCGTTCTCCACCCCTATATTTGGCATATAACTTAAGATGTAATAATTTAGAGTTCTACACCCCTATATTCGTCTCAGATGACCTAAAAATTACAAAAATAATGAAGATTTTTTAAAAGGAAAGACTGTTTAGGATTTGAAATTATGAATTGCATTTAAGTTTAAACTCATAGAGATGGTAAATATTTTGCAACCAAAGAAAAAAATTATGGTTATGAGAACAAATAATTTGTTATAAATGGTAACAAAACAAAAAATTCAGCTCCATGCTTCAGTAATTAACCTGTAAGAAAAAAATGATGTTAGCAGAAATGTAACAGAAATGTGTACACACAACCAAACATTTTACAGACCCAGAACTGTGTACACACAACCAAACATTTTACAGACCCAGGACTGTGTACACACAACCAAACATTTTACAGACCCAGGACTGTGTACACACAAACATTTTACAGACCCAGGACCGTGTACACACAACCAAACATTTTACAGACCCAGGACTGTGTACACACAACCAAACATTTAACAGACCCAGGACTGTGTACACACAACCAAACATTTTACAGACCCAGGACTGCGTACACACAACCAAACATTTTACAGACCCAGGACTGTGTACACACAACCAAACATTTTACAGACCCAGGACTGCGTACACACAACCAAACATTTTACAGACCCAGGACCATGTATACACAACCAAACATTTTAAAAACCCAGGACTGTGTACACACAACCAAACATTTTACAGACCCAGGACTGCGTACACACAACCAAACATTTTACAGACCCAGGACTGTGTACACACAACCAAACATTTTACAGACCCAGGACTGCGTACACACAACCAAACATTTTACAGACCCAGGACCATGTATACACAACCAAACATTTTACAGACCCAGGACTGTGTACACACAACCAAACATTTTACAGACCCAGGACTGCGTACACACAACCAAACATTTTAAAGACCCAGAACTGAATGTGTACACACAACCAAACATTTTAAAGACCCAGAACTGCATGTGTACACACAATCAAACATTTTACAGACCCAGGACCGTGTACACACAACCAAACATTTTACAGACCCAGAACTGTGTACACACAAACATTTTACAGACCCAGGACTGTGTACACACAAACTTTTTACAGACAAACGCCATAACAAAACTACAAATGTTCTCATGAACACTGTTGCTGTATGTAAGACCACTATAGCAGTAAGCTTGTTTGATGTGTTTTATAAACTGATAATTATTTACAAGAAATGGCAGAAAATATCCTGGAAGCTGTTTCTGTTTTCGCATTATTTTTTATAAATCCTTGATCAGTTGCAAATCCTGATTCTATTTTTGTTTTTTTAAGTCTGATCTTAAATCTTACTTTCACAATCTTCATTACAACATAGACATTCAGATCTTAACAAAAATGTTGACAATCTGTAATATGGACCACTGCAGACATTAAAACTTCAACATCAAATATTCACAGATAGCATGCAACTGTACAAGCATTTATAGCAGCATGCAAAGGAGGAATAAAATATGCAAATGAGATGTAAGATCCAGGGAACAGGATACAGCAGGCAAACTCCCAGCATTCTTTGCCCCTCGTTGGCATGGTGACCAATGTACCTTTGAAAAGCCTGTTTATTTCGCTTTCTATGGAGGACAAATCGCTGAACTGTGAAATATCCTCGCCATAGCTGGATAGAATACCTGCAATCTGAACATCTTACGTTGTCAATCAGTAAACATCTTATGTTGTCAATCAGTAAACATCTTATGTTGTCAGTCAGTAAATAGCTTATGTTGTCAGTCAGTAAATAGCTTATGTTGTCAGTCAGTAAATAGCTTATGTTGTCAATCAGTAGACATCTTATGTTGTCAGTCAGTAAACATCTTATGTTGTCAATCAGTAGACATCTTATGTTGTCAGTCAGTAAACATCTTATGTTGTCAATCAGTAGACATCTTATGTTGTCAGTCAGTAAACATCTTATGTTGTCAATCAGTAAATAGCTTATGTTGTCAATCAGTAGACATCTTATGTTGTCAGTCAGTAAACATCTTATGTTGTTAATCAGTAAACATCTTATGTTGTCAATAAGTAAACATCTCATGTTGTCAATAAGTAAACATCTCATGTTGTCAGTCAGCAAACATCTTATGTTGTCTATCAGTAAACATCTTATGTTGTCAGTCAGTAAACATCTTATGTTGTCAATCAGTAAATATATTATGTTGTCAGTCAGTAAACATCTTATGTTGTCAATCAGTAAATATATTATGTTGTCAATCAGTAAACATCTTATGTTGTCAGTCAGTAAACATCTTATGTTGTCAGTCAGTAAACATCTTATGTTGTCAATCAGTAAATATATTGTGTTGTCAATCAGTAAATATATTATGTTGTCAGTCAGTAAACATCTTATGTTGTCAAGTCAGTAAATATATTATGTTGTCAGTCAGTAAACATCTTATGTTGTCAATCAGTAAACATCTTATGTTGTCAATCAGTAAACATCTTATGTTGTCAATTAGTAAACCAACAGGTACTAGATAACAAGGGGATCCTCAAAACCTACAGGTAGGTAAAGTTATTTACCTTCAACATAAAGGATATTTTGTTCATTATAATCAATTTTTTTAAGTAATATATGAATTGATAAGAATATTCTATAAACCTGGGCCCAGTCAGCAGTGTCGTCGAAGTGGTTAACATCTGTGTCTGTGTCTGCAGTCATGGGTACCCGCGTGGCTGAGATACTATCTATCATCTTTTTGTCCACGTCTTCTTCTTTCTCCATGAGAGGGTCAAAGGGCATCAATCCTGTTGTCGGGAGTGACTGCCTCTTCTTGGCACGCAGGTACTTTCTGTGTTTGACATTGTCCCAGATTTGTGACACCACCCGACGAGGCCGACCAACTACTGATCCTCTGAGAAGACCTGGAAGTACAGAGAATGTCCGTAAAAGTAACTTCTTACAAACAAGTCCATCAAGAAAAATAAAGAAAAAGGACCATGTTTTCTTACTCTCTATAGAAATACTGACAGCCCTTCACCAGTCCATGTTTTATACTCTCTATAGAAATACTGACACCCTTCACCAGTCCATGTTTTCTTACTCTCTATAGAAATACTGACAGCCCTTCACCAGTCCATGTTTTATACTCTCTATAGAAATACTGACACCCTTCACCAGTCCATGTTTTATACTCTCTATAGAAATACTGACACCCTTCACCAGTCCATGTTTTATACTCTCTATAGAAATACTGACACCCCTTCACCAGTCCATGTTTTATACTCTCTATAGAAATACTGACACCCCTTCACCAGTCCATGTTTTCTTACTCTCTATAGAAATACTGACACCCTTAACCAGTCCATGCTTTCTTACTCTCTATAGAAATACTGACACTCCTTCACCAGTCCATGTTTTCTTACTCTCTATAGAAATACTGACACCCCTTCACCAGTCCATGTTTTATACTCTCTATAGAAATACTGACACCCCTTCACCAGTCCATGTTTTATACTCTCTATAGAAATACTGACACCCCTTCACCAGTCCATGTTTTATACTCTCTATAGAAATACTGACACCCCTTCACCAGTCCATGTTTTATACTCTCTATAGAAATACTGACACCCTTCACCAGTCCATGTTTTATACTCTCTATAGAAATACTGACACCCCTTCACCAGTCCATGTTTTCCTACTCTCTATAGAAATACTGACAGCCCTTCACCAGTCCATGTTTTATACTCTCTATAGAAATACTGACAGTTCATGCGTAAACAGATACTCAGGCCTCGTATTACAAAAATCTCAGTAGCCCAATTACGCATCATAAAACTTATTTGCATTTGCTACAAATTTCAACAAAAATATTGAATTCAAACACATAAAAAGATTATTAATTAATCAAACATCTGCTGGCATCAGAATATTTCATCAGCTGTGTCCTTTATCAAGCCGAATGGTGTGCAATGTTCAAATCAATAAAATATTATCTTCTATACCACATCATAACATATCTCATTTCCACAGTAGAGATATTGACCAATCCACAGAGAAAAACATTAACAGTCACTGGGACTCCTAATAAAACGTACAATATTGTCTTTTAAAGCCGACATTTCATACCACATGTCAAACAATGTACATGTGACCCTTCTATTTCTCCGTTTTTCGTTGTCTCATAGAAATGCTAAGTTACACAAACTGCTTTGTAAGCAAATTTGCCTACTGCTACATAATGACATTTCCACCATTTCTCACACTAACTTGATCAAACAAAGTAATTTGTTCTGTCAATATAATACAGAGGAATATTTAATTAAACTTTGTAACACTGCTATGTTACAGACACAAACACAGCTGATACTGCAGTGTAATTAATGCCTCTTTTAATATCGCCAGGGCATGTTTATTTTACTCTTGATTAATTTGAATACAGCAGTACATCTTCCTATTAACACTGATGGGTAGTAACTTCAGGTCACCAAACTGTCCTATCTTACTATAAACACTGATGGGTAGTAACTCCAGGTCACCAAACTGTCCTATCTTACTATTAACACTGATGGGTAGTAACTCTAGTCACCAAACTGTCCTATCTTACTATTAACACTGATGGGTAGTAACTCTAGTCACCAAACTGTCCTATCTTACTATTAACACTGATGGGTAGTAACTCTAGTCACCAAACTGTCCTATCTTACTATTAACACTGATGGGTAGTAACTCCAGGTCACCAAACTGTCCTATCTTACTATTAACACTGATGGGTAGTAACTCCAGGTCACAAAACTGTCCTATCTTACTATTAACACTGATGGGTAGTAACTCTAGTCACCAAACTGTCCTATCTTACTATTAACACTGATGGGTAGTAACTCCAGGTCACCAAACTGTCCTATCTTACTATTAACACTGATGGGTAGTAACTCTAGTCACCAAACTGTCCTATCTTACTATTAACACTGATGGGTAGTAACTCCAGGTCACCAAACTGTCCTATCTTACTATTAACACTGATGGGTAGTAACTCTAGTCACCAAACTGTCCTATCTTACTATTAACACTGATGGGTAGTAACTCTAGTCACCAAACTGTCCTATCTTACTATTAACACTGATGGGTAGTAACTCTAGTCACCAAACTGTCCTATCTTACTATTAACACTGATGGGTAGTAACTCCAGGTCACCAAACTGTCCTATCTTACTATTAACACTGATGGGTAGTAACTCTAGTCACCAAACTGTCCTATCTTACTATTAACACCGATGGGTAGTAACTCTAGTCACCAAACTGTCCTATCTTACTATTAACACTGATGGGTAGTAACTCTAGTCACCAAACTGTCCTATCTTACTATTAACACTGATGGGTAGTAACTCTAGTCACCAAACTGTCCTATCTTACTATTAACACTGATGGGTAGTAACTCCAGGTCACCAAACTGTCTTATCTTACTATTAACACTGATGGGTAGTAACTCCAGGTCACCAAACTGTCCTATCTTACTATTAACACTGATGGGTAGTAACTCCAGGTCACCAAACTGTCCTATCTTACTATTAACACTGATGGGTAGTAACTCTAGTCACCAAACTGTCCTATCTTACTATTAACACTGATGGGTAGTAACTCTAGTCACCAAACTGTCCTATCTTACTATTAACACTGATGGGTAGTAACTCCAGGTCACCAAACTGTCCTATCTTACTATTAACACTGATGGGTAGTAACTCCAGTCACCAAACTGTCCTATCTTACTATTAACACTGATGGGTAGTAACTCCAGTCACCAAACTGTCCTATCTTACTATTAACACTGATGGGTAGTAACTCCAGGTCACCAAACTGTCCTATCTTACTATTAACACTGATGGGTAGTAACTCTAGTCACCAAACTGTCCTATCTTACTATTAACACTGATGGGTAGTAACTCCAGTCACCAAACTGTCCTATCTTACTATTAACACTGATGGGTAGTAAACTCCAGTCACCAAACTGTCCTATCTCCTATTAACACGATGGGTAGTACCTCCAGTCACCAAACTGTCCTATCTTACTATTAACACTGATGGGTAGGTAACTCTAGTCACCAAACTGTCCTATCTTACTATTAACACTGATGGTAGTAACTCTAGGTCACCAAACTGTCCTATCTTACTATTAACACTGATGGGTAGTAACTCTAGTCACCAAACTGTCCTATCTTACTATTAACCACTGATGGGTAGTACTCCAGGTCACCAAACTGTCCTATCTTACTATTAACACTGATGGGTAGTAACTCTAGTCACCAAACTGTCCTATCTTACTATTAACACTGATGGGTAGTAACTCTAGGTCACCAAACTGTCCTATCTTACTATTAACACTGATGGGTAGTAACTCCTAGTCACCAAACTGTCCTATCTTACTATTAACACTGATGGGTAGTAACTCAAGTCACCAAACTGTCCTATCTTACTATTACACACTGATGGGTAGTAACTCAAGTCACCAAAACTGTCCTATCTTACTATTAACACTGATGGGTAGTAACTCCAGTCACCAAACTGTCCTATCTTACTATTAACACTGATGGGTAGTAACTCTAGTCACCAAACTGTCCTATCTTACTATTAACACTGATGCGTAGTAACTCTGGTCACCAAACTGTCCTATCTTACTATTAACACTGATGGGTAGTAACTCCAGGTCACCAAACTGTCCTATCTTACTATTAACACTGATGGGTAGTAACTCCAGTCACCAAACTGTCCTATCTTACTATTAACACTGATGGGTAGTAACTCTAGTCACCAAACTGTCCTATCTTACTATTAACACTGATGGGTAGTAACTCTAGTCACCAAACTGTCCTATCTTACTATTAACACTGATGGGTAGTAACTCCAGGTCACCAAACTGTCCTATCTTACTATTAACACTGATGGGTAGTAACTCCAGTCACCAAACTGTCCTATCTTACTATTAACACTGATGGGTAGTAACTCTAGTCACCAAACTGTCCTATCTTACTATTAACACTGATGGGTAGTAACTCCAGGTCACCAAACTGTCCTATCTTACTATTAACACTGATGGGTAGTAACTCCTAGGTCACCAAACTGTTCCTATCTTACTATTAACACTGATGGGTAGTAACTCCAGGTCACCAAACTGTCCTATCTTACTATTAACACTGATGGGTAGTAACTCTAGTCACCAAACTGTCCTATCTTACTATTAACACTGATGGGTAGTAACTCTAGTCACCAAACTGTCCTATCTTACTATTAACACTGATGGGTAGTAACTCTAGTCACCAAACTGTCCTATCTTACTATTAACACTGATGGGTAGTAACTCCAGGTCACCAAACTGTCCTATCTTACTATTAACACTGATGGGTAGTAACTCCAGTCACCAAACTGTCCTATCTTACTATTAACACTGATGGGTAGTAACTCTAGTCACCAAACTGTCCTATCTTACTATTAACACTGATGGGTAGTAACTCCAGTCACCAACTGTCCTATCTTACTATTAACACTGATGGGTAGTAACTCTAGTCACCAAACTGTCCTATCTTACTATTAACACTGATGGGTAGTAACTCTAGTCACCAAACTGTCCTATCTTACTATTAACACTGATGGGTAGTAACTCTAGTCACCAAACTGTCCTATCTTACTATTAACACTGATGGGTAGTAACTCCAAGTCACCAAACTGTCCTATCTTACTATTAACACTGATGGGTAGTAACTCCAGGTCACCAAACTGTCCTATCTTACTATTAACACTGATGGGTAGTAACTCCAGGTCACCAAACTGTCCTATCTTACTATTAACACTGATGGGTAGTAACTCCAGGTCACCAAACTGTCCTATCTTACTATTAACACTGATGGGTAGTAACTCTAGTCACCAAACTGTCCTATCTTACTATTAACACTGATGGGTAGTAACTCCAGGTCACCAAACTGTCCTATCTTACTATTAACACTGATGGGTAGTAACTCTAGTCACCAAACTGTCCTATCTTACTATTAACACTGATGGGTAGTAACTCTAGTCACCAAACTGTCCTATCTTACTATTAACACTGATGGGTAGTAACTCAGGTCACCAACTGTCCTATCTTACTATTAACACTGATGGGTAGTAACTCCAGTCACCAACTGTCCTATCTTACTATTAACACTGATGGGTAGTACTCCTAGTCACCAAACTGTCCTATCTTACTATTAACACTGATGGGTAGTAACTCTAGTCACCAAACTGTCCTATCTTACTATTAACACTGATGGGTAGTAACTCTAGTCACCAAACTGTCCTATCTTACTATTAACACTGATGGGTAGTAACTCCAGTCACCAAACTGTCCTATCTTACTATTAACACTGATGGGTAGTAACTCTAGTCACCCAAACTGTCCTATCTTACTATTAACACTGATGGGTAGTAACTCTAGTCACCAAACTGTCCTATCTTACTATTAACACTGATGGGTAGTAACTCTAGTCACCAAACTGTCCTATCTTACTATTAACACTGATGGGTAGTAACTCCAGGTCACCAAACTGTCCTATCTTACTATTAACACTGATGGGTAGTAACTCCAGGTCACCAAACTGTCCTATCTTACTATTAACACTGATGGGTAGTAACTCCAGGTCACCAAACTGTCCTATCTTACTATTAACACTGATGGGTAGTAACTCCAGGTCACCAAACTGTCCTATCTTACTATTAACACTGATGGGTAGTAACTCCAGGTCACCAAACTGTCCTATCTTACTATTAACACTGATGGGTAGTAACTCCAGTCACCAAACTGTCCTATCTTACTATTAACACTGATGGGTAGTAACTCCAGGTCACCAAACTGTCCTATCTTACTATTAACACTGATGGGTAGTAACTCCAGGTCACCAAACTGTCCTATCTTACTATTAACACTGATGGGTAGTAACTCCAGGTCACCAAACTGTCCTATCTTACTATTAACACTGATGGGTAGTAACTCCAGGTCACCAAACTGTCCTATCTTACTATTAACACTGATGGGTAGTAACTCCAGTCACCAAACTGTCCTATCTTACTATTAACACTGATGGGTAGTAACTCTAGTCACCAAACTGTCCTATCTTACTATTAACACTGATGGGTAGTAACTCCAGGTCACCAAACTGTCCTATCTTACTATTAACACTGATGGGTAGTAACTCTAGTCACCAAACTGTCCTATCTTACTATTAACACTGATGGGTAGTAACTCTAGTCACCAAACTGTCCTATCTTACTATTAACACTGATGGGTAGTAACTCAGGTCACCAAACTGTCCTATCTTACTATTAACACTGATGGGTAGTAACTCCAGGTCACCAAACTGTCCTATCTTACTATTAACACTGATGGGTAGTAACTCCAGGTCACCAAACTGTCCTATCTTACTATTAACACTGATGGGTAGTAACTCCAGGTCACCAAACTGTCCTATCTTACTATTAACACTGATGGGTAGTAACTCTAGTCACCAAACTGTCCTATCTTACTATTAACACTGATGGGTAGTAACTCCAGGTCACCAAACTGTCCTATCTTACTATTAACACTGATGGGTAGTAACTCTAGTCACCAAACTGTCCTATCTTACTATTAACACTGATGGGTAGTAACTCTAGTCACCAAACTGTCCTATCTTACTATTAACACTGATGGGTAGTAACTCTAGGTCACCAAACTGTCCTATCTTACTATTAACACTGATGGGTAGTAACTCTAGTCACCAAGCTGTCCTATCTTACTATTAACACTGATGGGTAGTAACTCCAGGTCACCAAACAGTCCTATCTTACTATTAACACTGATGGGTAGTAACTCCAGGTCACCAAACTGTCCTATCTTACTATTAACACTGATGGGTAGTAACTCTAGTCACCAAACAGTCCTATCTTACTATTAACACTGATGGGTAGTAACTCTAGTCACCAAACTGTCCTATCTTACTATTAACACTGATGGGTAGTAACTCTAGTCACCAAACTGTCCTATCTTACTATTAACACTGATGGGTAGTAACTCCAGGTCACCAAACTGTCCTATCTTACTATTAACACTGATGGGTAGTAACTCTAGTCACCAAACTGTCCTATCTTACTATTAACATTGATGGGTAGTAACTCTAGTCACCAAACTGTCCTATCTTACTATAAACACTGATGGGTAGTAACTCCAGGTCACCAAACTGTCCTATCTTACTATTAACACTGATGGGTAGTAACTCCAGGTCACCAAACTGTCCTATCTTACTATTAACACTGATGGGTAGTAACTCCAGGTCACCAAACTGTCCTATCTTACTATTAACACTGATGGGTAGTAACTCCAGGTCACCAAACTGTCCTATCTTACTATTAACACTGATGGGTAGTAACTCCAGGTCACCAAACTGTCCTATCTTACTATTAACACTGATGGGTAGTAACTCCAGGTCACCAAACTGTCCTATCTTACTATTAACACTGATGGGTAGTAACTCCAGGTCACCAAACTGTCCTATCTTACTATTAACACTGATGGGTAGTAACTCCAGGTCACCAAACTGTCCTATCTTACTATTAACACTGACGGGTAGTAACTCCAGGTCACCAAACTGTCCTATCTTACTATTAACACTGATGGGTAGTAACTCCAGTCACCAAACTGTCCTATCTTACTATTAACACTGATGGGTAGTAACTCTAGTCACCAAACTGTCCTATCTTACTATTAACACTGATGGGTAGTAACTCCAGGTCACCAAACTGTCCTATCTTACTATTAACACTGATGGGTAGTAACTCTAGTCACCAAACTGTCCTATCTTACTATTAACACTGATGGGTAGTAACTCTAGTCACCAAACTGTCCTATCTTACTATTAACACTGATGGGTAGTAACTCAAGGTCACCAAACTGTCCTATCTTACTATTAACACTGATGGGTAGTAACTCTAGTCACCAGCTGTCCTATCTTACTATTAACACTGATGGGTAGTAACTCCAGGTCACCAAACAGTCCTATCTTACTATTAACACTGATGGGTAGTAACTCCAGGTCACCAAACTGTCCTATCTTACTATTAACACTGATGGGTAGTAACTCTAGTCACCAAACAGTCCTATCTTACTATTAACACTGATGGGTAGTAACTCTAGTCACCAAACTGTCCTATCTTACTATTAACACTGATGGGTAGTAACTCTAGTCACCAAACTGTCCTATCTTACTATTAACACTGATGGGTAGTAACTCCAGGTCACCAAACTGTCCTATCTTACTATTAACACTGATGGGTAGTAACTCTAGTCACCAAACTGTCCTATCTTACTATTAACATTGATGGGTAGTAACTCTAGTCACCAAACTGTCCTATCTTACTATAACACTGATGGGTAGTAACTCCAGGTCACCAAACTGTCCTATCTTACTATTAACACTGATGGGTAGTAACTCCAGGTCACCAAACTGTCCTATCTTACTATTAACACTGATGGGTAGTAACTCCAGGTCACCAAACTGTCCTATCTTACTATTAACACTGATGGGTAGTAACTCCAGGTCACCAAACTGTCCTATCTTACTATTAACACTGATGGGTAGTAACTCTAGTCACCAAACTGTCCTATCTTACTATTAACACTGATGGGTAGTAACTCTAGTCACCAAACTGTCCTATCTTACTATTAACACTGATGGGTAGTAACTCCAGGTCACCAAACTGTCCTATCTTACTATTAACACTGATGGGTAGTAACTCCAGTCACCAAACTGTCCTATCTTACTATTAACACTGATGGGTAGTAACTCCAGTCACCAAACTGTCCTATCTTACTATTAACACTGATGGGTAGTAACTCTAGTCACCAAACTGTCCTATCTTACTATTAACACTGATGGGTAGTAACTCTAGTCACCAAACTGTCCTATCTTACTATTAACATTGATGGGTAGTAACTCTAGTCACCAAACTGTCCTATCTTACTATAAACACTGATGGGTAGTAACTCCAGGTCACCAAACTGTCCTATCTTACTATTAACACTGATGGGTAGTAACTCTAGGTCACCAAACTGTCCTATCTTACTATTAACACTGATGGGTAGTAACTCTAGTCACCAAACTGTCCTATCTTACTATTAACACTGATGGGTAGTAACTCTAGTCACCAAACTGTCCTATCTTACTATTAACACTGATGGGTAGTAACTCTAGTCACCAAACTGTCCTATCTTACTATTAACACTGATGGGTAGTAACTCTAGTCACCAAACTGTCCTATCTTACTATTAACATTGATGGGTAGTAACTCCAGTCACCAAACTGTCCTATCTTACTATTAACACTGATGGGTAGTAACTCTAGTCACCAAACTGTCCTATCTTACTATTAACACTGATGGGTAGTAACTCCAGGTCACCAAACTGTCCTATCTTACTATTAACATTGATGGGTAGTAACTCTAGTCACCAAACTGTCCTATCTTACTATTAACACTGATGGGTAGTAACTCCAGTCACCAAACTGTCCTATCTTACTATTAACACTGATGGGTAGTAACTCCAGGTCACCAAACTGTCCCATCTTACTATTAACACTGATGGGTAGTAACTCTAGTCACCAAACTGTCCTATCTTACTATTAACACTGATGGGTAGTAACTCCAGGTCACCAAACTGTCCTATCTTACTATTAACACTGATGGGTAGTAACTCCAGTCACCAAACTGTCCTATCTTACTATTAACACTGATGGGTAGTAACTCTAGTCACCAAACTGTCCTATCTTACTATTAACACTGATGGGTAGTAACTCTAGTCACCAAACTGTCCTATCTTACTATTAACACTGATGGGTAGTAACTCTAGTCACCAAACTGTCCTATCTTACTATTAACACTGATGGGTAGTAACTCCAGTCACCAAACGGTCCTATCTTACTATTAACACTGATGGGTAGTAACTCTAGTCACCAAACTGTCCTATCTTACTATTAACACTGATGGGTAGTAACTCCAGGTCACCAAACTGTCCTATCTTACTATTAACACTGATGGGTAGTAACTCCAGTCACCAAACTGTTCTATCTTACTATTAACACTGATGGGTAGTAACTCTAGTCACCAAACTGTCCTATCTTACTATTAACACTGATGGGTAGTAACTCTAGTCACCAAACAGTCCTATCTTACTATTAACACTGATGGGTAGTAACTCTAGTCACCAAACTGTCCTATCTTACTATTAACACTGATGGGTAGTAACTCTAGTCACCAAACTGTCCTATCTTACTATTAACACTGATGGGTAGTTACTCCAGTCACCAAACTGTCCTATCTTACTATTAACACTGATGGGTAGTAACTCCAGGTCACCAAACTGTCCTATCTTACTATTAACACTGATGGGTAGTAACTCCAGGTCACCAAACTGTCCTATCTTACTATTAACACTGATGGGTAGTAACTCCAGGTCACTAAACTGTCCTATCTTACTATTAACACTGATGGGTAGTAACTCCAGTCACCAAACTGTCCTATCTTACTATTAACACTGATGGGTAGTAACTCTAGTCACCAAACTGTCCTATCTTACTATTAACACTGATGGGTAGTAACTCTAGTCACCAAACTGTCCTATCTTACTATTAACACTGATGGGTAGTAACTCCAGGTCACCAAACTGTCCTATCTTACTATTAACATTGATGGGTAGTAACTCTAGTCACCAAACTGTCCTATCTTACTATTAACATTGATGGGTAGTAACTCTAGTCACCAAACTGTCCTATCTTACTATTAACACTGATGGGTAGTAACTCCAGGTCACCAAACTGTCCTATCTTACTATTAACATTGATGGGTAGTAACTCTAGTCACCAAACTGTCCTATCTTACTATTAACACTGATGGGTAGTAACTCCAGGTCACCAAACTGTCCTATCTTACTATTAACATTGATGGGTAGTAACTCTAGTCACCAAACTGTCCTATCTTACTATTAACACTGATGGGTAGTAACTCCAGTCACCAAACTGTCCTATCTTACTATTAACACTGATGGGTAGTAACTCTAGTCACCAAACTGTCCTATCTTACTATTAACACTGATGGGTAGTAACTCCAGGTCACCAAACTGTCCTATCTTACTATTAACACTGATGGGTAGTAACTCTAGTCACCAAACTGTCCTATCTTACTATTAACACTGATGGGTAGTAACTCTAGTCACCAAACTGTCCTATCTTACTATTAACACTGATGGGTAGTAACTCAAGGTCACCAAACTGTCCTATCTTACTATTAACACTGATGGGTAGTAACTCTAGTCACCAGCTGTCCTATCTTACTATTAACACTGATGGGTAGTAACTCCAGGTCACCAAACAGTCCTATCTTACTATTAACACTGATGGGTAGTAACTCCAGGTCACCAAACTGTCCTATCTTACTATTAACACTGATGGGTAGTAACTCTAGTCACCAAACAGTCCTATCTTACTATTAACACTGATGGGTAGTAACTCTAGTCACCAAACTGTCCTATCTTACTATTAACACTGATGGGTAGTAACTCTAGTCACCAAACTGTCCTATCTTACTATTAACACTGATGGGTAGTAACTCCAGGTCACCAAACTGTCCTATCTTACTATTAACACTGATGGGTAGTAACTCTAGTCACCAAACTGTCCTATCTTACTATTAACACTGATGGGTAGTAACTCTAGTCACCAAACTGTCCTATCTTACTATTAACACTGATGGGTAGTAACTCTAGTCACCAAACTGTCCTATCTTACTATTAACACTGATGGGTAGTAACTCCAGGTCACCAAACTGTCCTATCTTACTATTAACACTGATGGGTAGTAACTCCAGTCACCAAACTGTTCTATCTTACTATTAACACTGATGGGTAGTAACTCTAGTCACCAAACTGTCCTATCTTACTATTAACACTGATGGGTAGTAACTCTAGTCACCAAACAGTCCTATCTTACTATTAACACTGATGGGTAGTAACTCTAGTCACCAAACTGTCCTATCTTACTATTAACACTGATGGGTAGTAACTCTAGTCACCAAACTGTCCTATCTTACTATTAACACTGATGGGTAGTTACTCCAGTCACCAAACTGTCCTATCTTACTATTAACACTGACGGGTAGTAACTCCAGGTCACCAAACTGTCCTATCTTACTATTAACACTGATGGGTAGTAACTCCAGGTCACCAAACTGTCCTATCTTACTATTAACACTGATGGGTAGTAACTCCAGGTCACTAAACTGTCCTATCTTACTATTAACACTGATGGGTAGTAACTCCAGTCACCAAACTGTCCTATCTTACTATTAACACTGATGGGTAGTAACTCTAGTCACCAAACTGTCCTATCTTACTATTAACACTGATGGGTAGTAACTCTAGTCACCAAACTGTCCTATCTTACTATTAACACTGATGGGTAGTAACTCCAGGTCACCAAACTGTCCTATCTTACTATTAACATTGATGGGTAGTAACTCTAGTCACCAAACTGTCCTATCTTACTATTAACATTGATGGGTAGTAACTCTAGTCACCAAACTGTCCTATCTTACTATTAACACTGATGGGTAGTAACTCCAGGTCACCAAACTGTCCTATCTTACTATTAACATTGATGGGTAGTAACTCTAGTCACCAAACTGTCCTATCTTACTATTAACACTGATGGGTAGTAACTCCAGGTCACCAAACTGTCCTATCTTACTATTAACATTGATGGGTAGTAACTCTAGTCACCAAACTGTCCTATCTTACTATTAACACTGATGGGTAGTAACTCCAGTCACCAAACTGTCCTATCTTACTATTAACACTGATGGGTAGTAACTCTAGTCACCAAACTGTCCTATCTTACTATTAACACTGATGGGTAGTAACTCCAGGTCACCAAACTGTCCTATCTTACTATTAACACTGATGGGTAGTAACTCTAGTCACACCAAACTGTCCTATCTTACTATTAACACTGATGGGTAGTAACTCTAGTCACCAAACTGTCCTATCTTACTATTAACACTGATGGGTAGTAACTCAAGGTCACCAAACTGTCCTATCTTACTATTAACACTGATGGGTAGTAACTCTAGTCACCAGCTGTCCTATCTTACTATTAACACTGATGGGTAGTAACTCCAGGTCACCAAACAGTCCTATCTTACTATTAACACTGATGGGTAGTAACTCCAGGTCACCAAACTGTCCTATCTTACTATTAACACTGATGGGTAGTAACTCTAGTCACCAAACAGTCCTATCTTACTATTAACACTGATGGGTAGTAACTCTAGTCACCAAACTGTCCTATCTTACTATTAACACTGATGGGTAGTAACTCTAGTCACCAAACTGTCCTATCTTACTATTAACACTGATGGGTAGTAACTCCAGGTCACCAAACTGTCCTATCTTACTATTAACACTGATGGGTAGTAACTCTAGTCACCAAACTGTCCTATCTTACTATTAACATTGATGGGTAGTAACTCTAGTCACCAAACTGTCCTATCTTACTATAAACACTGATGGGTAGTAACTCCAGGTCACCAAACTGTCCTATCTTACTATTAACACTGATGGGTAGTAACTCCAGGTCACCAAACTGTCCTATCTTACTATTAACACTGATGGGTAGTAACTCCAGGTCACCAAACTGTCCTATCTTACTATTAACACTGATGGGTAGTAACTCCAGGTCACCAAACTGTCCTATCTTACTATTAACACTGATGGGTAGTAACTCTAGTCACCAAACTGTCCTATCTTACTATTAACACTGATGGGTAGTAACTCTAGTCACCAAACTGTCCTATCTTACTATTAACACTGATGGGTAGTAACTCCAGGTCACCAAACTGTCCTATCTTACTATTAACACTGATGGGTAGTAACTCCAGTCACCAAACTGTCCTATCTTACTATTAACACTGATGGGTAGTAACTCCAGTCACCAAACTGTCCTATCTTACTATTAACACTGATGGGTAGTAACTCTAGTCACCAAACTGTCCTATCTTACTATTAACACTGATGGGTAGTAACTCTAGTCACCAAACTGTCCTATCTTACTATTAACATTGATGGGTAGTAACTCTAGTCACCAAACTGTCCTATCTTACTATAAACACTGATGGGTAGTAACTCCAGGTCACCAAACTGTCCTATCTTACTATTAACACTGATGGGTAGTAACTCTAGGTCACCAAACTGTCCTATCTTACTATTAACACTGATGGGTAGTAACTCTAGTCACCAAACTGTCCTATCTTACTATTAACACTGATGGGTAGTAACTCTAGTCACCAAACTGTCCTATCTTACTATTAACACTGATGGGTAGTAACTCTAGTCACCAAACTGTCCTATCTTACTATTAACACTGATGGGTAGTAACTCTAGTCACCAAACTGTCCTATCTTACTATTAACATTGATGGGTAGTAACTCCAGTCACCAAACTGTCCTATCTTACTATTAACACTGATGGGTAGTAACTCTAGTCACCAAACTGTCCTATCTTACTATTAACACTGATGGGTAGTAACTCCAGGTCACCAAACTGTCCTATCTTACTATTAACATTGATGGGTAGTAACTCTAGTCACCAAACTGTCCTATCTTACTATTAACACTGATGGGTAGTAACTCCAGTCACCAAACTGTCCTATCTTACTATTAACACTGATGGGTAGTAACTCCAGGTCACCAAACTGTCCCATCTTACTATTAACACTGATGGGTAGTAACTCTAGTCACCAAACTGTCCTATCTTACTATTAACACTGATGGGTAGTAACTCCAGGTCACCAAACTGTCCTATCTTACTATTAACACTGATGGGTAGTAACTCTAGTCACCAAACTGTCCTATCTTACTATTAACACTGATGGGTAGTAACTCCAGTCACCAAACTGTCCTATCTTACTATTAACACTGATGGGTAGTAACTCTAGTCACCAAACTGTCCTATCTTACTATTAACACTGATGGGTAGTAACTCTAGTCACCAAACTGTCCTATCTTACTATTAACACTGATGGGTAGTAACTCTAGTCACCAAACTGTCCTATCTTACTATTAACACTGATGGGTAGTAACTCCAGTCACCAAACGGTCCTATCTTACTATTAACACTGATGGGTAGTAACTCTAGTCACCAAACTGTCCTATCTTACTATTAACACTGATGGGTAGTAACTCCAGGTCACCAAACTGTCCTATCTTACTATTAACACTGATGGGTAGTAACTCCAGTCACCAAACTGTTCTATCTTACTATTAACACTGATGGGTAGTAACTCTAGTCACCAAACTGTCCTATCTTACTATTAACACTGATGGGTAGTAACTCTAGTCACCAGCTGTCCTATCTTACTATTAACACTGATGGGTAGTAACTCTAGTCACCAAACAGTCCTATCTTACTATTAACACTGATGGGTAGTAACTCTAGTCACCAAACTGTCCTATCTTACTATTAACACTGATGGGTAGTAACTCTAGTCACCAAACTGTCCTATCTTACTATTAACACTGATGGGTAGTTACTCCAGTCACCAAACTGTCCTATCTTACTATTAACACTGACGGGTAGTAACTCCAGGTCACCAAACTGTCCTATCTTACTATTAACACTGATGGGTAGTAACTCCAGGTCACCAAACTGTCCTATCTTACTATTAACACTGATGGGTAGTAACTCCAGGTCACTAAACTGTCCTATCTTACTATTAACACTGATGGGTAGTAACTCCAGTCACCAAACTGTCCTATCTTACTATTAACACTGATGGGTAGTAACTCTAGTCACCAAACTGTCCTATCTTACTATTAACACTGATGGGTAGTAACTCTAGTCACCAAACTGTCCTATCTTACTATTAACACTGATGGGTAGTAACTCCAGGTCACCAAACTGTCCTATCTTACTATTAACATTGATGGGTAGTAACTCTAGTCACCAAACTGTCCTATCTTACTATTAACATTGATGGGTAGTAACTCTAGTCACCAAACTGTCCTATCTTACTATTAACACTGATGGGTAGTAACTCCAGGTCACCAAACTGTCCTATCTTACTATTAACATTGATGGGTAGTAACTCTAGTCACCAAACTGTCCTATCTTACTATTAACACTGATGGGTAGTAACTCCAGGTCACCAAACTGTCCTATCTTACTATTAACATTGATGGGTAGTAACTCTAGTCACCAAACTGTCCTATCTTACTATTAACACTGATGGGTAGTAACTCCAGTCACCAAACTGTCCTATCCTATTTCTTTGCCAAACCACTGAAAAAAATTACCTCCAATAAACCCACACAATATTTACACAACCTCTCCAATAAGACCACCTCTTCATCAATAGCTTTCCTCTAATAAAACCACTTTTCTAATAAGACCACCCCTCTAATAAGATCACCTCTCTAATAAGACCACCCCTCTAATAAGATCACCTCTCTAATAAGGCCACCCCTCTAATAAGAACACCTCTCTAGTAAGACCTCTCTAATAAGACCACCTTTCTAATAAGACCAACTCTTCATTAAGATCACCTCTCTAATAAGATCATCTCTTTAATAAGACCACCTCTCTTATAAGACCATCTCTTTAATAGGACCACCTTTTAACAATACCAACAATCCCTCTCATAAGAAGTACACAAAATAAATGAAAAAAGTAGGAAAAATGTACTGGAACAAGTGATACATGAACGCTGAAACCTTACCCTGTCCTAACTACAACGGTTTAGCTTCTGTCCTAAATGTAGCCCTACATCTACTTCCTAGCTATAGCCATACACCTACTGTCCTAACAACAGTCCTAGGAACAGGTACTGTCCTAATTATAGCCCTACCACAACTGTCCTAACTATAGTCCTACAGCTACTGTCCTAACTATAGCCATACACCTACTGTCCTAACAACAGTCCTACAGATACTGTCCTAACTATAGTCCTACAGCTACTGTCCTAACTATAGTCCTACAGCTACTGTCCTAACTATAGTCCTACAACTACTGTCCTAACTATAGTCCTACAGATACTGTCCTAACTATAGTCCTACAGCTACTGTCCTAACTATAGTCCTACAGCTACTGTCCTAACTATAGCCATACACCTACTGTCCTAACAACAGTCCTACAGATACTGTCCTAACTATAGTCCTACCACCTACTGTCCTAACTATAGTCCTACACCTACTGTCCTAACTATAGTCCTACAGATACTGTCCTAACAATAGTCCTACACCTACTGTCCTAACTATAGTCCTACAGATACTGTCCTAACAATAGTCCTACACCTACTGTCCTAACTATAGTCCTACAGCTACTGTCCTAACTATAGTCCTACATCTACTGTCCTAACTATAGTCCTACAGATACTGTCCTAACTATAGTCCTACAGCTACTGTCCTAACTATAGTCCTACAGCTACTGTCCTAACTAGTCCTACATATACTGTCCTAACTATAGTCCTACAGCTACTGTCCTAACTATAGTCCTACAGCTACTGTCCTAACTATAGTCCTACATATACTGTCCTAACTATAGTCCTACAGCTACTGTCCTAACTATAGTCCTACAGATACTGTCCTAACTATAGTCCTACAGATACTATCCTAACTATATATAGCCCTATAGCTACTGTCCTAACTACAGTCGTACAGCTTGGGTACTCTATACATCTGTACTATACCTGTCTGACACTTTAATGGTATCTTATCAAACTGACTCTGGTTAACACCTGTGCTTTATGAGCTGATAAAATACCAACCTCTGGGGTATTATCTGCAGACAAGTTCACATTATTTCTTCTATGGGAAGGGGATTCTAAATTCTTCAGAAGCAGAGGTCAAACTCTTCCAAAGCTGGGGTCAAGCCCTTCAGAAGCCGAGATTTGAGGATATATATTTATGTAGAATGTCCATACTTATTTAACTTCAGAAACATATATCAATAAATTGTAGTCTGGGATTTTTTGTTAAAAGTTGTCAAGTGCTTGCATAATTGTCAAATAACTGTCTACCGGCCCTCCTTTCCCAGGTATGTAATGTCCCCGTCCCTCCATCCCCAGGTATGTAATGTCCCCGTCCCTCCATCCCCAGGTATGTAATGTCCCCGTCCCTCCATCCCCAGGTATGTAATGTCCCCGTCCCTCCATCCCCAGGTATGTCATTTGGGACTATGTTACTACCGTCCCTCCATCCCCAGGTATGTAATGTCCCCGTCCCTCCATCCCCAGGTATGTAATGTGGGACTATGTTACTACCGTCCCTCCATCCCCAGGTATGTAATGTCCCCATCCCTCCATCCCCAGGTATGTAATGTCCCCGTCCCTCCATCCCCAGGTATGTAATGTGGGACTATGTTACTACCGTCCCTCCATCCCCAGGTATGTAATGTCCCCATCCCTCCATCCCCAGGTATGTAATGTGGGACTATGTTCCTACCGTCCCTCCATCCCCAGGTATGTAATGTCCCCATCCCTCCATCCCCAGGTATGTAATGTCCCCATCCCTCCATCCCCAGGTATGTAATGTCCCCATCCCTCCATCCCCAAGTATGTAATGTCCCCGTCCCTCCATCCCCAGGTATGTAATGTCCCCGTCCCTCCATCCCCAGGTATGTAATGTGGGACTATGTTACTACCGTCCCTCCATCCCCAGGTATGTAATGTGGGACTATGTTATTGTCTACCGTCCCTCCATCCCCAGGTATGTAATAAGGGACTATGTTATTGTCTACCGTCCCTCCATCCTCAGGTATGTAATGTCCCCATCCCTCCATCCCCAGGTATGTAATGTCCCCGTCCCTCCATCCCCAGGTATGTAATGTGGGACTATGTTATTGTCTACCGTCCCTCCATCCCCAGGTATGTAATGTCCCTGTCCCTCCATCCCCAGGTATGTAATGTCCCGTCACTCCATCCCCAGGTATGTAATGTCCCCGTCCCTCCATCCCCAGGTATGTAATGTCCCCGTCCCTCCATCCCCAGGTATGTAATGTGGGACTATGTCTTTGTAAACATATATTTACTGTATAATATTACCAGCACTATAAAGATAGTTCTGATATAAAGGCCTGGTAAAGCGGAGCTGAGGTATACACACAAGCCACCAAGTGAAGAACAGAATACACACATGTATATTTACTATGACAACCAGGAATTGCAGTAGGTTGAGGGTTTAAAACTATTAAAACAAGGCCAACCTTTCTTCCTAGATGTATCATGATTTCTAGCTGTAGTCCTGACTTCATGCTCGGGTAAAAAACAACTCAACTTCTTCATCATGTTGTGACTGTCTCCGACTAACGGACACTAAAATGTGAGTAATCCAGAACCGTTGTGGCATTCTGGGATTGATAACAAATAACTTTAAAAGACGTAATAAAACACTTTATATCAGTTCATTCATACCGACATTTAAACCATAAATCAAGGTAGGATCTTTACCTATTGCGGTTTCGTTGGATTATGTAATAGCTTATCAGACCATCCTAGGTCTATTTTGCACTGATGAGGAAATATTATCAAAACCACAGGAAACATTTATCTTTACAGAAAATCTTAATTAATAAGATTTTTGAAGGAATAATGATTTCCAAATTACGAGGATGAACTTGTCTGAATAAAGCGTAATATGTCTGTTTGATATACAGTTCCATTTATCTATGTTTACGTTGACAGTCAACAAATTTTACTCACACTGCCTATAAACAATCCCATGGATCAATAAATTATGGCTTGGTAAGGATGTGGGTCTTTTCCCAAAGAATTCTATTGGCTTGGTAAGGATGTGGGTCTTTTCCCACAGAATTCTATTGGCTTGGTAAGGATGTGGGTCTTTTCCCACAGAATTCTATTGGCTTGGTAAGGATGTGGGTCTTTTCCCACAGAATTCTATTGGCTTGGTAAGGATGTGGGTCTTTTCCCACAGAATTCTATGGACAAACTCTAACTAAACCCATTAAGTGAGTTAATGAATTCATTATGTTTGTGTCAAGCTGTAGACTTAAGAGGTGAACTCCCATTCATGTATCAGGGCATTAAAAATGACACTCATACACTTATCTATTACTACTCAACACTCATACACTTATCTATTAATACTCAACACTCATACACTATCTATTATAACTCAACACTCATACACTTATCTATTATTACTCAACACTCATACATTATAACTCAACACTCATACACTTATCTATTATTACTCAACACTCATACACTTATCTATCATTACTCAACACTCATACACTTATCTATCATAACTCAACACTCATACACTTATCTATTATTACTCAACACTCATACACTATCTATTACCACTCAACACTCATACACTTATCTATTATTACTCAACACTCATACACTTATCTATTATCACTCAACACACATACACTTATCTATCATTACTCAACACTCATACACTTATCTATTACTACTCAACACTCATACACTTATCTATTATTACTCAACACTCATACACTTATCTATTACTACTCAACACTCATACACTTATCTATTACTACTCAACACTCATCTATTACCACTAAACACTCATACACTTATCTATTATTACTCAACACTCATACACTTATCTATTATCACTCAACACACATACACTTATCTATCATTACTCAACACTCATACACTTATCTATTACTACTCAACACTCATACACTTATCTATTACTACTCAACACTCATACACTTATCTATTACTACTCAACACACATACACTTATCTATTATCACTCAACACACATACACTTATCTATTACTACTCAACACTCATACACTATCTATTATCACTCAACACACATACACTTATCTATCATTACTCAACACTCATACACTTATCTATTACCACTCAACACTCATACACTTATCTATTACTACTCAACACTCATACACTATCTATTATAACTCAACACTCATACACTTATCTATTATAACTCAACACTCATACATTATAACTCAACACTCATACACTTATCTATTATTACTCAACACTCATACACTTATCTATCATTACTCAACACTCATACACTTATCTATCATTACTCAACACTCATACACTATCTATTATCACTCAACACTCATACACTTATCTATTACTACTCAACACTCATACACTTATCTATTACTACTCAACACTCATACACTTATCTATTATTACTCAACACTCATACACTTATCTATTATCACTCAACACTCATACACTTATCTATTATTACTCAACACTCATACACTTATCTATCATTACTCAACACTCATACACTATCTATTATTACTCAACACTCATACACTTATCTATTACCACTCAACACTCATACACTTATCTATTACTACTCAACACTTATCTATCATTACTCAACACTCATACACTTATGTATTATTACTCAACACTCATACACTTATCTATTACCACTCAACACTCATACACTTATCTATTACTACTCAACACTCATACACTTATCTATTACTACTCAACACTCATACACTTATCTATCATTACTCAACACTCATACACTTATCTATTATTACTCAACACTCATACACTTATCTATTACTACTCAACACTCATACACTTATCTATTATCACTCAACACACATACACTTATCTATTATTACTCAACACTCATACACTTATCTATTACTACTCAACACTCATACACTTATCTATTACTACTCAACACTCATACACTTATCTATCATTACTCAACACTCATACACTTATCTATTACTACTCAACACTCATACACTTATCTATTACTACTCAACACTCATACACTTATCTATTATTACTCAAAACACATACACTTATCTATTATTACTCAACACACATACACTTATCTATTATTACTCAACACTCATACACTTATCTATTATTACTCAACACTCATACACTTATATATCTATTATTACTCAACACTCATACACTTATCTATTACTACTCAACACTCATACACTTATCTATTATTACTCAACACTCATACACTTATCTATTACTACTCAACACTCATACACTTATCTATTACTACTCAACACTCATACACTTATCTATTACTACTCAACACTCATACACTTATCTATTACTACTCAACACTCATACACTTATCTATTATTACTCAACACTCATACACTTATATATCTATTATTACTCAACACTCATACACTTATATATCTATTATTACTCAACACTCATACACTTATCTATTATTACTCAACACTCATACACTTATCTATTACTACTCAACACTCATACACTTATCTATTACTACTCAACACTCATACACTTATCTATTACTACTCAACACTCATACACTTATCTATTACTACTCAACACTCATACACTTATCTATTATTACTCAACACTCATACACTTATATATCTATTATTACTCAACACTCATACACTTATCTATTATTACTCAACACTCATACACTTATATATCTATTATTACTCAACACTCATACACTTATCTATTATTACTCAACACTCATACACTTATATATCTATTATCACTCAACACTCATACACTTATATATCTATTATTACTCAACACTCATACACTTATCTATTATTACTCAACACTCATAAACTTATCTATTACTACTCAACACTCATACACTTATCTATTACTACTCAACACTCATACACTTATCTATTACCACTCAACACTCATACACTTATCTATTATTACTCAACACTCATACACTTATCTATTATTACTCAACACTCATACACTTATCTATTACCACTCAACACTCATACACTTATCTATCATTACTCAACACTCATACACTTATCTATTATTACTCAACACTCATACACTTATCTATTATTACTCAACACTCATACACTTATCTATTATTACTCAACACTCATACACTTATCTATTACTACTCAACACTCATACACTTATCTATTATTACTCAAATTACAATACAGGAATATATATGTAAGTCAAATCATCGAGTGACCTTTACTTTGGTCCAACATAACTAAAACTACTTACTTGACCTTGGACTATATGAAATATTTTGTTTGAAGGTGACCTTGACATGTGGTATAAAATGGCTATAAAACCCTGTCAACACCAGTCTGACCTTCAGTTTGACACGTGACCTGTTACATCAGATTATACATATCCCTATTATATGGTCATTTGTCCTCTAAGGGTCCTTAAACAAACCAGACAATGAGCCCCTCAAATGATATGAAATTAAATGCTGATAAGGTATAGATGATAAACTGTTAACATCAGGTGAACCCACACCCCAAGTATGAAGTTCCAGTGACAAGTAGTGTAAGAGACAGAGCCAGAACAACTTTTTTCTTTGATGTAGGTCAAAGGTCAAAATGTAGGTCACAGTGATCTACTTTAAGGTCTGGTTTACCTCCTACAATAGATATAGGTATAGTGACCTGTTTACCTCCACAGTACAGGTACAGAAGTCAGTCGTGATTTATTATAGCATTCAGCTTCACCTCTTTGATTACTTTTATCACAAGCTATTGGGTTCTGAGCAGACATGGTTATCTCTTAAAACTCCTCCAAATAGGCAAAGGCCCAGAAAACTGTGAAGTTATCAATACACTACGAAAACAACAACATGCCCATTGGGCCGGTACATACTGCTTTGATGATTCTCTGCCTTTGAATTAACAAGGTTTAGAACAATACTGTCTGTAGTTTTACATCATTACAGTAGAGAACAGTAAAACTCCTTGTTTTAGACAAGAACTGTGGAGGAAATAAGCCCTGGTTGTCTGGTGAAAGGGAACTCTGAAACAGGACCTCTGAGATCATCTTCATTTTTTCTTTGTGTTTTTTTTTCCATGACTATATTACCATGCAACTGCCCAAAATAAGGCTATTGTGTTGATGGACAAGCTATACACAATCTGTAGTGAGGGTTTCTAGTTGATGGCTAACCACAAATTGATGACATAACACACATTACATGTGTAGCCTTGATGTCTATCCCTATTGAATGTTATTTAAGGCTGACTGGTAACTGCCACTACAAACGTCAGATGAAATTGGCCAGAATGACACGATACACAGGCAATCCATCCTCTCACCAATCCTCAACGATCCACACGATACACAGGCAATCCATCCCCTTACTAATCCTTAATGATCCACACGATACACAGGCAATCCATCCCCTCCCCAATCCTCAACCATCCACACGATACACAGGCAATCCATCCCCTTACTAATCCTCAATGATCCACACGATACACAGGCAATCCATCCCCTTACTAATCCTCAACGATCCACATGATTCAAAGGCAATCCATCCCCTCACCAATCCTCAACCATCCACAGGATACACAGACAATCCATCCCCTTACTAATCCTCAATGATCCACACGATACACAGGCAATCCATCCCCTTACCAATCCTCAACCATCCACACGATACACAGGCAATCCATCCCCTTACCAATCCTCAACGATCCACATGATACAAAGGCAATCCATCCCCTTACTAATCCTCAATGATCCACACGATACAAAGGCAATCCATCCCCTTACCAATCCTCAATGATCCACACGATACACAGGCAATCCATCCTCTCACCAATCCTCAACGATCCACACGATACACAGGCAATCCATCCCCTCACCAATCCTCAATGATCCACACGATACACAGGCAATCCATCCCCTCACCAATCCTCAATGATCCACATGATACACAGGCAATCCATCCCCTCACCAATCCTCAACCATCCACACGATATACAGGCAATCCATCCCCTAACCAATCCTCAACCATCCACACGATACACAGGCAATCCATCCCCTCACCAATCCTCAACGATCCACACGATACACGGGCAATCCATCCCCTCACCAATCCTCAACGATCCACACAATACACAGGCAATCCATCCCCTTACTAATCCTCAATGATCCACACGATACACAGGCAATCCATCCCCTCACTAATCCTTAACAATCCATCATCAAACATCAAACCAGAATGACATGATATGAAATAACAATTCTAACCATCATTAAAATGATACAAATAGTTCCCCATACCCAAGGAGTAAACAACACCCCATACACAAGGTGTAAACAACACCCCTTACACAAGGTGTAAACAACACCCCTTACACAAGGAGTAAACAACACCCCTTACACAAGGAGTAAACAACACCCCTTACACAAGGAGTAAACAACACCCCTTACACAAGGTGTAAACAACACCCCTTACACAAGGAGTAAACAATACCCCTTACACAAGGAGTAAACAACACCCCTTACACAAGGTGTAAACATCACCCCTTACACAAGGTGTAAACAACACCCCTTACAAAAGGAGCAAACAATATACCCCTTACACAAGGTGTAAACAACACCCCTTACACAAGGAGCAAACAATATACCCCTTACACAAAGAGTAAACAACACCCCTTACACACGGTGTAAACATCACCCCTTACACAAGGAGTAAACATCACCCCTTACACAAGGAGTAAACAACATCCTTACACAACGAGTAAACAACACCCCATACACAAGGTGTAAACAACACCCCTTACACAAGGTGTAAACAACACCCCTTACACAAGGCGTAAACAGCACTTCTTACACAAGGAGCAAACAATACCCCTTACACAAGGAGTAAACAACACCCCTTACACAAGGTGTAAACAACACCCCTTACACAAGGAGTAAACAACACCCCTTACACAGGGAGTAAACAACACCCCTTACACAAGGAGTAAACAACACCCCTTACACAAGGTGTAAACAACACCCCTTACACAAGGAGTAAACAACACCCCTTATACAAGGAGCAAACAATACCGCTTACACAAAGAGTAAACAACACCGCTTACACAAGGTGTAAACATCACCCCTTACACAAGGAGTAAACAACACCCCTTACACAAGGAGCAAACAATACCCCTTACACAAGGAGTAAACAACACCCCTTACACAAGGTGTAGAAATCACCCCTTACACAAGGGGTAAACAACACCCTTACACAAGGAGTAAACAACACCCCTTACACAAGGTGTAGAAATCACCCCTTACACAAGGAGTAAACAACACCCTTACACAAGGAGTAAACAACACCCCTTACACAAGGAGTAAACAACACCCCTTACACGAGAAGTAAACAACACCCCTTACACATGGAGTAAACAACACCCCTTACACAAGGAGTAAACAACACCCCTTACACAAGGAGTAAACAACACCCCTTACACAAGGAGTAAACAACACCCCTTACACAAGGAGTAAACAACACCCCTTACACAAGGAGTAAACAACACCCCTTACACAAGGAGTAAACAACACCCCTTACACAAGGAGTAAACAACACCCCTTACACATGGAGTAAACAACATCCCTTACACAAGGTGTAAACAACACCCCTTACACAAGGTGTAGAAATCACCCCTTACACAAGGAGCAAACAATACCCCTTCCACAAGGTGTAGAAATCACCCCTTCCACAAGGAGTAAACAACACCCCTTACACAAGGAGCAAACAATACCCCTTACACAAAGAGTAAACAACACCCCTTACACATGGTGTAAACAACACCCCTTACACAAGGAGCAAACAATACCCCTTACACAAAGAGTAAACAACACCCCTTACACATGGTGTAAACAACATCCCTTACTAAACAGCCTTGCCACTATCACTTACAGATCCTCTTCTGTATCAGATTAGAACATAGCTCAGGATTAAACTTCAAGGAAAAAATCACTTGAAGAAGAAAACAAGAAAATCACCTGAAGAAAAGCTTTTTGAGACAAACAGATCCAATTCACTTGGACAGCCATCACACAATCAGCATACTTTCAATCAATCCGGAGGTTTTTACTCAGAATCAATAGAATCAGTGTTTTGTGTGTGACGGGACCATACACTACCTAGGTCAAATGCTTAACGGCTTAGAGGATAAACAACAATCAATTCAAATATTGTATTCCAGGGTCAAGACCAAGCAAACTATTATCGAATACTGAATAATCTAGGGTCGAGGCCAGCCGAACTACAATCAATTCAAATACTGTATTCTAGTATCGAGGCCAGCCGAACTACAAACAATTCAAATACTGTATTCTAGTATCGAGGCCAGCCGAACTACAATCAATTCAAATACTGTATTCCAGGGTCGAGGCCAGCCAAACTACAAACAATTCAAATACTGTATTCTAGTATCGAGGCCAGCCAAACTACAAACAATTCAAATACTGTATTCTAGGGTCAAGGCCAGCAAAACTACAAACAATTCAAATACTGTATTCTAGGGTCGAGGTCAGCCAAACCACAAACAATTCAAATACTGTATTCAAGGGTCGAGGTCAGCCAACTACAAACAATTCAAATACTGTATTCAAGGGTCGAGCCTAGCCAAACTACAAACAATAAATACTATATTCTAGTATCGAGGGTAAATCACTCAATGTATCACTATCACACCTAAGTTAAGTCTCTAAATGTAACACCTCATTGGCCTCAACATGACCATCCTCGGACATCACACATTGGCCTCAACATGACCATCCTCGGACATCAACACGACCATCCTCGGACATCAACATGACCATCCTCGGACATCAACACGACCATCCTCGGACATCAACATGACCATCCTCGGACATCAACATGACCATCCTCAGACATCAACATGACCATCCTCGGACATCAACATGACCATCCTCGGACATCACACATTGGCCCCACCATGACCATCCTCGGACATCACACATTGGCCTCAACATGACCAACCTCAGGTCTGCAACATACAGGATAAGCCAGTATATATACCACTACCGTCTGTATGGTGTAGATACTCCAGAAATATCTTTAGGATCACTACCTAGTTATGATAAGCAAACAAAAATAAACACTTGTGCCCTCAAGCTGGTATCGACAACATCTGTCTGGAAACTGGTGGATTAGGAAGCTCATGTTAACATATTCATGAAATTTTCTTTTAAACATGTCCAAATTCATACATTCTTACTATCAAAATATACATGATTTGTTAAAATATAGAACATGAATTCAGAAATTCAGAAGAGAAAACGTGTGTAAAGTAACTGAGGATAAAGGTACCTTAATCAGTGAATCGGAGCTCACAAAGCCACACCAGAACAATAGATTGCGCCAATAATCCCTTTCAAAGTGCTGATCCCAAAATGGGAGGAAACTATCACAATAGCATGATGTTTGTACAACAATAAAACATCAAATCTGCTGTATACAAATGATTAACTCCAGGACACATCAGAGATCCCATTTAATATTCCAGACGGTTTATCAACAAAGCTTAGGGAGAGAGAACTCTGGAGGATTAAATTTGCCATTGTTTGGCTTTTACAGTCAGGATTTTAAATATGATGTTCACGATAAAAATACATTACTGTTTATGTTAGAAATGTAGTTTTAATGTGTAAATTTGTCAGTAATTGCATGTCTGGACTCAAAGATCATTTACTGTAAACATTGGTTAATCTGTCTGTGTGGGGGAGAGGGGACGGTGGTTGTCAGTGCTGTTGCTAACAATATTTTTGAGCCACAAACTCTGATATACATACTACTGATATCTATTTGATTATCAACCATTAACAACTTTTTATTTTACTGCAATCAATTTTAAAATTTTATATGAAACTAAAATGTAATAATATAGCCTCACATCTTTCTGGGTTTTTTTGTTGTTTTTTTCGCTATGCAGATTGAAGATCACACAACATTATACTATTAGCTGGCAAACTGAAGATTCACTAAAAACTCTCTATAGGTCCCCTAGTATTTATAATTATATCTATGTAACATGTCAGTAATCAAATTAGATGTCCAAAACTCACGTGTAATCCCAAATCCACCTGCCCTGTTTAGAGCACCAACCCAAATTACTGGTGAAAAGTGTCACCAACGTACAGCCTTGTTTAACATTTCTAACATACACAGAACAAAGTGTCACCAACGTACAGCCTTGTTTAACATTTCTAACATACACAGAACAAAGTGTCACCAACGTACAGCCTTGTTTAACATTTCTAACATACACAGAACAAAGTGTCACCAACGTACAGCCTTGTTTAACATTTCTAACATACACAGAACAAAGTGTCACCAACGTACAGCCTTGTTTAACATTTCTAACATACACAGAACAAAGTGTCACCAACGTACAGCCTTGTTTAACATTTCTAACATACACAGAACAAAGTGTCACCAACGTACAGCCTTGTTTAACATTTCTAACATACACAGAACAAAGTGTCACCAACGTACAGCCTTGTTTAACATTTCTAACATACACAGAACAAAGTGTCACCAACGTACAGCCTTGTTTAACATTTCTAACATACAGATCTCAGCGAACAGAGAACCCTCCCCCTCCCCCTCTTGGGTGAGTCTATTAGGTTTAATACACGATATCTTTTTTTTTTCAGCATTCTATGTCTGGACAAAAGAATTGTGTACTTTTCACTTTTTTATAACAATTGGCCACAAAACAACTCAATGCAGCTACATCCTAACATTATATTCAACACTTTCAAAAGTTCGTGAGAGATATTTCATATTTTTTATTTTTACTACATGTAGAAATGAATACTGGACTACACCTGCAGACTCAGAACTGGTATCTCTAACAACTATCACAACATTCTACCAGCAACATGATTACCTAATTATATTCACATAATGCTATCATTTCTCAATTTGTAGACCATACTGATTACATTATTACTCAGATAGACCACATTCCTCTATGTTAACAAATTCCTCTTTATCATTTCCTGCAGATAAGACTTTCTAGTTTACAACATTTCTTTCTCTACATTTTTCTTTAATATTGGAGCTAATTTTCTCTTTTATACGTGAACTGCATGATCAATCTCATTTGAGGATATGTGTGCTCCTCTCTGTAAATAGGAAGCGTGTTTCTGGTTTTCTCTGGAAATATAATATTATCATCGATCATGCAAATATTGCAAAAGATCTTTGAATCAATTTCAATATTTTAGAACCGTTATTTTCCATGTTAAATAAGACGTAACTCCAATTCTTTATTGAAGCATTTCACCTGAGTTATTATTTACAGTGAATGTACTCAGACCGTGCTCCTTTTTCTAATGGCAAATAAAGCAACATTTTTTATTGCTTGAAAAGTATTGGTTTGGCATAGATATATATATATCCTATAAAAATATATAAAAATATATCATCATTTAAGGATAGTGTCCACGAATGCTGGGCTAGTGACAGGTAATTTTATAGTGCCATCACATTGTAAGACTATACCTGAACATGGTAGTGTGACACCTATACCCCTGTCACCCATACCTGTGACACCCATACCCCTGTCACCCATACCCCTGACATCCATACCCCTGTCACCCATACCTGTGACACCCATACCTGTGACACCCATACCTGTGACATCCATACCTGTGACACTCATACCTGTGACACCCATACCTGTGACATCCATACCCGTGACACCCATACCTGTGACAACCATACCTGTGACATCCATACCCGTGACACCCATACCTGTGACAACCATACCCGTGACACCCATACCTGTGTCACCCATACCCGTGTCACCCATACCCCTGTCACCCATACCCCTGTGACACCCATACCTGTGACAACCATACCCGTGACACCCATACCCGTGACACCCATACCCGTGTCACCCATACCCCTGTGACACCCATACCTGTGACAACCATACCCGTGTCACCCATACCCGTGTCACCCATACCCCTGTCACCCATACCCCTGTGACACCCATACCTGTGACAACCATACCCGTGTCACCCATACCCCTGTCACCCATACCCCTGTGACACCCATACCTGTGACAACCATACCCGTGACACCCATACCCGTGTCACCCATACCTGTGTCACCCATACCCCTGTCATCCATACCCCTGTCACCCATACCTGTGACACCCATACCCGTGTCACCCATACCTGTGACACCCATACCCGTGTCACCCATACCCATGTCACCCATACCCCTGTCACCCATACCTGTGACACCCATACCTGTGACACCCATACCTGTGACACCCATACCCCTGTCACCCATACCCGTGTCATCCATACCTGTGTCACCCATACCTGTGTCACCCATACCTGTGACACCCATACCCGTGACACCCATACCCGTGTCACCCATACCTGTGTCACCCATACCCCTGTCACCCATACCCCTGTCACCCATACCTGTGACACCCATACCCGTGACATCCATACCTGTGTCATCCATACCTGTGTCACCCATACCTGTGACACCCATACCTGTGTCACCCATACCTGTGACACCCATACCTGTGTCACCCATACCTGTGACACCCATACCTGTGATACCTATACCCTGTCACCCATACCCGTCATCCATACCCCTGACATCCATACCCGTGACACCCATACCTGTGTCACCCATACCTGTGACACCCATACCTGTGACACCTATACCCCTGTCACCTATACCTGTGACACCCATACCTGTGACACCCATACCTGTGACATCCATACCTGTGACACTCATACCTGTGACACCCATACCTGTGACACCCATACCCGTGACATCCATACCCGTGACACCCATACCTGTGACAACCATACCCGTGACACCCATACCTGTGTCACCCATACCCGTGTCAACCATACCCCTGTCACCCATACCTGTGACACCCATACCTGTGACACCCATACCCATGACATCCATACCTGTGTCATCCATACCCGTGTCACCCATACCCCTGTCACCCATACCCGTGACACCCATACCTGTGACAACCATACTTGTGTCACCCATACCCGTGTCACCCATACCCCTGTCACCCATACCCCTGTGACACCCATACCTGTGACAACCATACCCGTGACACCCATACCCGTGTCACCCATACCTGTGTCACCCATACCCCTGTCATCCATACCCCTGTCACCCATACCTGTGACACCCATACCTGTGACACCCATAACCGTGTCACCCATACCCATGTCACCCATACCCCTGTCACCCATACCTGTGACACCCATACCTGTGACACCCATACCTGTGACACCCATACCCCTGTCACCCATACCCGTGTCATCCATACCTGTGTCACCCATACCTGTGTCACCCATACCTGTGACACCCATACCCGTGACACCCATACCTGTGTCACCCATACCCCTGTCACCCATACCTGTGACACCCATACCCGTGACACCCATACCCCTGTCACCCATACCTGTGTCACCCATACCTGTGACACCCATACCCGTGTCACCCATACCTGTGTCACCCATACCCCTGTCACCCATACCCCTGTCACCCATACCTGTGACACCCATACCCGTGACATCCATACCTGTGTCATCCATACCTGTGTCACCCATACCTGTGTCACCCATACCTGTGACACCCATACCTGTGTCACCCATACCTGTGACACCCATACCTGTGATACCTATACCCTGTCACCCATACCCGTGTCATCCATACCCCTGACATCCATACCCGTGACACCCATACCTGTGTCACCCATACCTGTGACACCCATACCTGTGACACCTATACCCCTGTCACCTATACCTGTGACACCCATACCTGTGACACCCATACCTGTGACATCCATACCTGTGACACTCATACCTGTGACACCCATACCTGTGACACCCATACCCGTGACATCCATACCCGTGACACCCATACCTGTGACAACCATACCCGTGACACCCATACCTGTGTCACCCATACCCGTGTCAACCATACCCCTGTCACCCATACCTGTGACACCCATACCTGTGACACCCATACCCATGACATCCATACCTGTGTCATCCATACCTGTGTCACCCATACCTGTGACACCCATACCTGTGATACCCATACCCATGACATCCATACCTGTGTCACCCATACCCCTGTGACACCCATACCTGTGTCACCCATACCCCTGTGACACCCATACCTGTGACAACCATACCCGTGACACCCATACCCGTGTCAACCATACCCCTGTCACCCATACCCGTGACACCCATACCTGTGACACCCATACCCATGACAACCATACCTGTGACACCCATACCTGTGTCACCCATACCTGTGACACCCATACCTGTGACACCCATACCCGTGTCACCCATACCCGTGTCACCCATACCCCTGTCACCCATACCCCTGTCACCCATACCTGTGACACCCATACCTGTGTCATCCATACCTGTGACACCCATACCTGTGTCACCCATACCTGTGACACCCATACCTGTGACACCCATACCTGTGTCACCCATACCTGTGACACCCATACCTGTGATACCTATACCCCTATCATCCATACCCCTGACATCCATACCCGTGACACCCATACCTGTGACACCCATACCTGTGATACCTATACCCCTATCATCCATACCCCTGACATCCATACCCGTGACACCCATACCTGTGACACCCATACCTGTGATACCTATACCCCTATCATCCATACCCCTGACATCCATACCCGTGACACCCATACCCGTGACACCCATACCTGTGACACCTATACCCGTGACACCCATACCCGTGTCACCTGTACCCGTAACATCCGTGACATCCACACCCCATCACATGATATTGACAAATGACTGATTTAATTTGACCTATGAGAGCACAATTTCCAATATTAAAACTGGTTGATGAAAATACCACAACATAACAGAATCACAATGAGAATGAGTTTTTATGTAGCTGCCTTCTGTCCAACCAGCAAGGTCATAAAAAATCTCCGGGAAATGACAATTTGCTTTGGTTATTTTAGCCAGCCATAAAAAAATCAATGAAAGCAATTGATTTTTATAGTTAATAAATGATAATTGTCGTTAGACATGTTTTCGCCAGGACAAGAAGTGACTTGATCTCTGATGTATGATATGTTACAAGCAAGGTTAGGGTCTTCTTGGCTTTATCCATTACAAGTGGTACCTAGGACAAAACACCCAGGACCTAACTTAAACTTATAACAAGTGTAGCCTAACTACTCTAACCTTGTACCCTAACTACACTAACCTTGTACCCTAACTGCACTAACCTCGTACCCTAACTACACTAACCTCGTACCCTAACTACACTAACCTTGTACCCTAACTACACTAACCTCGTACCCTAACTACACTAACCTCGTACCCTAACTACACTAACCTCGTACCCTAACTACACTAACCTTGTACCCTAACTACACTAACCTCAACCAGAGACATATACAGTATCCCTACACTGGTCCAGAGACCTATACAGTATCCCTACACTGGTCCAGAGACATATTCAGGATCCCTACCCTGGTCCAGAGACATATACAGTATCCCTACCTTGGTCCAGAGACATATACAGTATCCCTACCCTGGTCCATTGACATATACAGTATCCTTACCTTGGTCCAGAGACATATACAGTATCCTTACCCTGGTCCAGAGACATATACAGTATCCCTACCCTGGTCCATAGACATATACAGGATCCCTACCCTGGTTCAGAGACCTATACAGTATCCCTACCCTGGTCCAGAGACATATACAGTATCCTTACCCTGGTCCAGAGACATATACAGTATCCCTACCCTGGTCCAGACACCTATACAGTATCCCTACCCTGGTCCAGAGACATATACAGTATCCTTATCCTGGTCCAGAGACATATACAGTATCCCTACCCTGGTCCAGACACCTATACAGTATCCTTACCCTGGTCCAGAGATATATACAGTATCCTTATCCTGGTCCAGAGACCTATACAGTATCCCTACCCTGGTCCAGAGACATATACAGTATCCTTATCCTGGTCCAGAGACCTATACAGTATCCCTACCCTGGTCCAGAGACCTATACAGTATCCCTACCCTGGTCCAGAGACATATACAGTATCCTTACCCTGGTCCAGAGACATATACAGTATCCCTACCCTGGTCCAGACACCTATACAGTATCCCTACCTTGGTCCAGAGACATATACAGTATCCCTACCTTGGTCCAGAGACCTATACAGTATCCTTACCCTGGTCCAGAGACCTATACAGTATCCTTACCCTGGTCCAGAGACATATACAGTATCCCTACCCTGGTCCAGAGACATATACAGTATCCCTACCCTGGTCCAGAGACATATACAGTATCCCTACCTTGGTCCAGAGACCTATACAGTATCCTTACCTTGGTCCAGAGACCTATACAGGATCCCTACCCTGGTCCAGAGACATATACAGTATCCCTACCCTGGTCCAGAGACATATACAGTATCCCTAACCTGGTCCAGAGACATATACAGTATCCCTACCCTGGTCCAGAGACATATACAGTATCCCTAACCTGGTCCAGAGACATATACAGTATCCCTACCCTGGTCCAGACACCTATACAGTATCCCTACCTTGGTCCAGAGACATATACAGTATCCCTACCTTGGTCCAGGACCTATACAGTATCCTTACCCTGGTCCAGTGACATATACAGTATCCCTACCCTGGTCCAGAGACATATACAGTATCCCTACCCTGGTCCAGAGACATATACAGTATCCTTACCCTGGTCTAGAGACCTATACAGGATCCCTAACCTGGTCCAGAGACATATACAGTATCCTTACCTTGGTCCAGAGACCTATACAGGATCCCTACCCTGGTCCATGCAGAGACATATACAGTATCCCTACCCTGGTCCAGAGACATATACAGTATCCCTACCTTGGTCCAGAGACATATACAGTATCCCTACCTTGGTCCAGAGACCTATACAGTATCCTTACCCTGGTCCAGAGACCTATACAGTATCCTTACCCTGGTCCAGAGACATATACAGTATCCCTACCCTGGTCCAGAGACATATACAGTATCCCTACCCTGGTCCAGAGACATATACAGTATCCTTACCTTGGTCCAGAGACCTATACAGGATCCCTACCCTGGTCCAGAGACATATACAGTATCCCTACCCTGGTCCAGAGACATATACAGTATCCCTAACCTGGTCCAGAGACATATACAGTATCCTTACCCTGGTCTAGAGACCTATACAGTATCCTTACCCTAGTCCAGAGACCTATACAGTATCCCTACCCTGGTCCAGAGACATATACAGTATCCTTACCCTGGTCCAGAGACCTATACAGTATCCTTACCCTGGTCCAGAGACCTATACAGTATCCTTACCCTGGTCCAGAGACCTATACAGTATCCCTACCCTGGTCCAGAGACATATACAGTATCCTTACCCTGGTCCAGAGACCTATACAGTATCCCTACCCTGGTCCAGAGACCTATACAGTATCCTTACCCTGGTCCAGAGACCTATACAGTATCCCTAACCTGGTCCAGAGACCTATACAGTATCCCTACCCTGGTCCAGAGACATATACAGTATCCTTACCCTGGTCCAGAGACATATACAGGATCCCTAACCTGGTCCAGAGACCTATACAGTATCCTAACCTTGGTCCAGAGACATATACAGTATCCCTAACCTGGTCCAGAGACATATACAGTATCCTTACCCTGGTCCAGAGACCTATACAGTATCCTTACCCTGGTCCAGAGACCTATACAGTATCCCTACCCTGGTCCAGAGACCTATACAGTATCCTTACCCTGGTCCAGAGACCTATACAGTATCCTTACCCTGGTCTAGAGACCTATACAGTATCCTTACCTTGGTCCAGAGACTGACTCGTAATGACCGTAACAGCTGATCCAATTGTTTAATAGAACTGATTCCACACAGTAGTCACTGTCATTCAGAAGTACATATAATGCCACGGTCCAACAGAAGCTACAGCATTCCTGATGAACATTCTCTGATATAGCAGATTTCAATAAAACCCATTACAAAAATGTATCCTCGTAGAAAAAATTACTTCCAAAATACCTGAGGGGGAAACATTATCCACTTGGTCTACATCAGTGATGTCTGTATGTACAAGGATTTCAAATCACAAATCCATGTTTAGTTTTTCACTGATGATATATAATGACTTTTATCTGTGACTTGAGATAATCCGCATTCTATAGATATCCACAAACACATAAATGTACTTAGTACAACATCACATAATGGCCTCTTAATTCTCCCTGCTTTTTAGATATCATCACTGAAGATTTCAAGACACAATCAAAGATTGCCGCTCTCTCGTTGCCTGAGTTTTAACTTTCCCTAGGTCACATCAACAATCAGGGAAATCATCTTTTAAACAGAAATATGTTTTCTCTTCGCAGTCACAATAAAAAATCCACGGTATCCATCATCAATATTAGAAGCCATGGCACTCCCACAAAACTTCACAAGCTCAGTTAAGATTCAGTAGCCGTTTTTTGTCCCAGTGACACCATAGCTACTGATGCTGTGTACCAACACACATGTGGAGGGCCAGGCTGGGTTTTCCCAACACACACTCCTGTTACAACACCACTATGGCAGTCGGACTGATAGCAATGCTCCCTGCTCTTGGTGATACCAGTTCTACAAACAAGGTGCAAGTCCCTTTCTGGAGATGTAAGTTTTCTGTTGAGCGACCTAGGATCTATGTAGTTCCAGTGTGAAGCATGTGCGAGCCATACCGTTAACACACATATGGAGAATGTCTGACAATTTGTTTTCTATGTAATTGAATTACATAAGCAAAGAAACACATGGTGTTGTCTACTGACTGGTTTTTTTTATAGTATATATATATAACACAGCAGACATCATCCACAGTTTTCTACACTAATTACATACCGATTGTCATTCTCCATTTCCTTCCTATCACTGACAGTGATCTCACAGTTTTCCCTAATCTCCTTTTTAAGGACCTTACACCTTCACAACCTCATACGATTTAGTAGAACTTTTTTGTCCAAGTGACACTAAAGCTACTAATGCTGTGTAACGACATACATAACGAGGGCTTCATTTCATCTGTCCATCTCTTTAATTAACAATTATACTGAGATATTACTGTTATTTCTTACTCTGATCAGTCCTTAAATTTGAACATGTACCATTAGGGACCAAGGGGACACTATACATGTACCATTAGGGACCAAGGGGACACTATACATGTACCATTAGGGACCAAGGGGACACTATACATGTACCATTAGGGACCAAGGGGACACTATACATGTACCATTAGGGACCAAGGGGACACTATACATGTACCATTAGGGACCAAGGCGAGACTATACATGTACCATTAGGGACCAAGGGGACACTATACATGTACCATTAGGGACCAAGGGGACACTATACATGTACCATTAGGGACCAAGGGCAGACTATACATGTACCATTAGGGACCAAGGGCAGACTATACATGTACCATTAGGGACCAAGGCGAGACTATACATGTACCATTAGGGACCAAGGCGAGACTATACATGTACCATTAGGGACCAAGGGGACACTATACATGTACCATTAGGGACCAAGGCGAGACTATACATGTACCATTAGGGACCAAGGCGAGACTATACATGTACCATTAGGGACCAAGGGCAGACTATACATGTACCATTAGGGACCAAGGCGAGACTATACATTTACCATTAGGGACCAAGGGGACACTATACATGTACCATTAGGGACCAAGGCGAGACTATACATGTACCATTAGGGACCAAGGCGAGACTATACATGTACCATTAGGGACCAAGGGGACACTATACATGTACCATTAGGGACCAAGGGGACACTATACATGTACCATTAGGGACCAAGGGCAGACTATACATGTACCATTAGGGACCAAGGCGAGACTATACATGTACCATTAGGGACCAAGGCGAGACTATACATGTACCATTAGGGACCAAGGCGAGACTATACATGTACCATTAGGGACCAAGGCGAGACTACGTATACATGTACCATTAGGGACCAAGGGGACACTATACATGTACCATTAGGGACCAAGGCGAGACTATACATGTACCATTAGGGACCAAGGGGACACTATACATGTACCATTAGGGACCAAGGGGACACTATACATGTACCATTAGGGACCAAGGGCAGACTATACATGTACCATTAGGGACCAAGGGCAGACTATACATGTACCATTAGGGACCAAGGCGAGACTATACATGTACCATTAGGGACCAAGGGGACACTATACATGTACCATTAGGGACCAAGGCGAGACTATACATGTACCATTAGGGACCAAGGGGACACTATACATGTACCATTAGGGACCAAGGCGAGACTATACATGTACCATTAGGGACCAAGGGGACACTATACATGTACCATTAGGGACCAAGGCCAGACTATACATTTACCATTAGGGACCAAGGGGACACTATACATGCAGAATGCAGAGAAAGATTATTGAGTACCTCTCAAGGAATACTAACAACAAGAACACGGATGGACATACAAGATATTCAAACAGACCACAGACAAAGGATGATAGTGGGCTAAAAATCATTGAAGTTTAAAGAAATATATAATCCTTAAACATCTGGTAACCTTGACAGCCAAATGTTTATTGTTATAAAGAGTTCTGGCAACATTGAACCAGGTCCCTGGTGACCTTGAAATCAGTTTCTATTCACATTGTCTCCAGCCAGGAACAAGAGAATCGTACTTTGACACAACAATCTGTGCTATGCTGCCTTGAGCAGTCTTTCCCACACCTGGCCACAGAAAAAAATATTATGTAACTCAGACACATCTGGACCAGTCACAGCTAACAGACTGGAGGGGCTGTCTCATATCATTTGTAACAAGTAGGCAAACAACTGTGATTGTCAGAGTCAAAGCCATCAGGCTAGAACCATTAGTGACAACACATCGCGGGCCTCATGTAATGGAGGCATCGCGGGCCTCATGTAATGGAGGCATCGGTAAGACTTTCACCAGGATTCAGAACAACTGACTAATTAAGTGAGAAAGGAATTCAATACAAGCCTTTAACATACAGCAGGACAGCCATGTAAATTATTGCTGGTAACAACCCTATGTCTGGTAATAACCCTATGTCTGATAATAACCCTATGTCTGGTAACAACCCTATGTCTGATAATAACCCTATGTCTGATAACAACCCTATGTCTGGTAACAACCCTATCTGGTAACAACCCTATGTCTGATAATAAACTTATGTCTGGTAACAACCCTATGTCTGGTAACAACCCTATGTCTGATAATAACCCTATGTCTGGTAATAAACTTATGTCTGGTAACAACCCTATGTCTGGTAACAACCCTATGTCTGGTAACAACCCTATGTCTGATAATAACCCTATGTCTGGTAATAAACTTATGTCTGGTAACAACCCTATCTGGTAACAACCCTATGTCTGATAATAAACTTATGTCTGATAACAACCCTATGTCTGGTAACAACCCTATGTCTGGTAATAAACTTATGTCTGGTAACAACCCTATGTCTGATAACAACCCTATGTCTGGTAACAACCCTATGTCTGATAATAACCCTATGTCTGATAATAACCCTATGTCTGGTAACAACCCTATGTCTGGTAATAACCCTATGTCTGATAATAACCCTATATCTGGTAATGAGCCCATCAGGTAACAATCCTGTGTCTAACGAGCCCATCAGGTAAATTATTGCTGGTAATAAACTTATGTCTGGTAATAAACTTATTACCTCATTGTGACTAATGAGCCCATCAGGTAATAATCCTGTGTCTAACGAGCCCATCAGGTAATAATCCCATGTCTAACGAGCCCATCAGGTAATAATCCTGTGTCTAACGAGCCCATCAGGTAATTATCGTGTCTCTGACAATAAACTTGTAGGTAACTGATGTCTATATCAGAAGAATACTAACACTAACTAGGTTGTATGTTGGTTTATTGAAGGATACATATTAACATAAAGTCTGAAAAAAGTAATAAAGAAAAGAACGGATAGATGTTTTGTAAGAGAATCAATAAAGAGATTAATGTGTGATGATGAATATATGTACCTAAGCCGATAGTAATGTTGGCTTTCCCATCAACCATATCCTTAACGTAACCCCTGCTGAAATATTTAACATTTCAGACAGATTATGTCATAAAACAACCCCTAAAATAGATATAAAGATGCAAAACTTCCCGGAGTCTAAAGGGCAGAGATTTCCAGGGGCTTGGGAAACTTACATGGAGTTGTCTTCAAAGCCTCGGTGGTCATCCTGGAAAATTGATAAATCCCACGATATGTGAACTCAAGTTTCCAGTTTGATATTGTCCACAAGTATCTAATGTGAGCTAATCTAGAGATCTAGAATGGAACACGTCTCAAACTTGATACTGTCCACAAATTGCTTCACATTTGCAGATAATAAGCAAAAACGGTTGATATCCGAAAAAATTCCATTCCACAAAAAATGCAACGATGATAATCCTGTCAAAAACATCCAAATTTGTCTAAATCCGGAACCAGCAGACTAAGCAGTTATGATTCCTCAAAGTCACAAACTATCTCCTTAAAATACCAGGATACCACAACCACCAGAAAAGGAGGAATTCGCGACGAGAGAGAATGTTTTTACGTGATGTGTTAAACACAACTTGATTTAGTCCATGAACCGTAAAGTTGGGGATTGGAAGATATCTGTACACAACACATGTTATCAAAAAACACTCAGCTTTTTATCAATTCCTCTTAACACTCCTGTTCTGTAAGGATGTTGATCCTGGAGACAGTGTTATAAAGAGGAAGAGATCTCATCTCACATGTTTCGGCAGCTGAGGGTAAAATGTTTTTTAATTTTTATTTGAATTTTCCTTAAGAATAAATCACTTGTTTTACAAGTTGTTTTTTTTTCTTTTAGAATCAAAAAAGTTATTTGAAGTCATGTACATGTATTGATATTATGTATTAAGCATGCACAAACTATTTAAAGAATGTATGCTTTACCATTAATAGTTATTTAAATAATTATGCATGTTATGATGAAATCCTGTCTTATTTTGATAAGGCAGCAGCATGGTAGCAATGCCGAAGTATTCAACATTATAGCTTCAACTTCCAATCACACTTCAAACAGAAAACGATCAGAATAACTACTAATTACACTAACTCTTTACCATGACACCACTAGGGAGCAATGTCCAAGGGTAATTGTTGTATCCTACTAGATACACCAACTCTTTACCATGACACCACTAGGGAGCAATGTCCAAGGGTAATTGTTGTATCCTACTAGATACACCAACTCTTTACCATGACACCACTAGGGAGCAATGTCCAAGGGTAATTGTTGTATCCTACTAGATACACCAACTCTTTACCATGACACCACTAGGGAGCAATGTCCAAGGGTAATTGTTGTATCCTACTAGATACACCAACTCTTTACCATGACACCACTAGGGAGCAATGTCCAAGGGTAATTGTTGTATCCTACTAGATACACCAACTCTTTACCATGACACCATCGGGTAACAATGTCCAAGGGTAATTATTGTATCCTACTAGATACACCAACTCTTTACCATGACACCACCGGGTAACAATGTCCAAGGGTAACTGTTGTATCCTACTAGATACACCAACTCTTTACCATGACACCACTAGGGAGCAATGTCCAAGGGTAATTGTTGTATCCTACTAGATACACCAACTCTTTACCATGACACCACTAGGGAGCAATGTCCAGGGTAATTGTTGTATCCTACTAGATACACCAACTCTTTACCATGACACCACTAGGGAGCAATGTCCAAGGGGTAATTGTTGTATCCTACTAGATACACCAACTCTTTACCATGACACCACTAGGGAGCAATGTCCAAGGGTAATTGTTGTATCCTACTAGATACACCAACTCTTTACCATGACACCACTAGGGAGCAATGTCCAAGGGTAATTGTTGTATCCTACTAGATACACCAACTCTTTACCATGACACCACTAGGGAGCAATGTCCAAGGGTAATTGTTGTATCCTACTAGATACACCAACTCTTTACCATGACACCACTAGGGAGCAATGTCCAAGGGTAATTGTTGTATCCTACTAGATACACCAACTCTTTACCATGACACCACTAGGGAGCAATGTCCAAGGGTAACTGTTGTATCCTACTAGATACACCAACTCTTTACCATGACACCACTAGGGAGCAATGTCCAAGGGTAACTGTTGTATCCTACTAGATACACCAACTCTTTACCATGACACCACTAGGGTAGCAATGTCCAAGGGTAACTGTTGTATCCTACTAGATACACCAACTCTTTACCATGACACCACTAGGGAGCAATGTCCAAGGGTAACTGTTGTATCCTACTAGATACACCAACTCTTTACCATGACACCACTAGGGAGCAATGTCCAAGGGTAACTGTTGTATCCTACTAGATACACCAACTCTTTACCATGACACCACCGGGTAACAATGTCCAAGGGTAACTGTTGTATCCTACTAGATACACCAACTCTTTACCATGACACCACTAGGGAGCAATGTCCAAGGGTAACTGTTGTATCCTACTAGATACACCAACTCTTTACCATGACACCACTATAGGGAGCAATGTCCAAGGGTAACTGTTGTATCCTACTAGATACACCAACTCTTTACCATGACACCACTAGGGAGCAATGTCCAAGGGTAATTGTTGTATCCTACTAGATACACCAACTCTTTACCATGACACCACTAGGGAGCAATGTCCAAGGGTAACTGTTGTATCCTACTAGATACACTAACTCTTTACCATGACACCACCGGGTAACAATGTCCAAGGGTAATTGTTGTATCCTACTAGATACACCAACTCTTTACCATGACACCACCGGGTAACAATGTCCAAGGGTAACTATTGTATCCTACTAGATACGCCAACCCTTTACCATGACACCACTAGGGAGCAATGTCCAAGGGTAATTGTTGTATCCTACTAGATACACCAACTCTTTACCATGACACCACTAGGGAGCAATGTCCAAGGGTAATTGTTGTATCCTACTAGATACACCAACTCTTTACCATGACACCACCGGGTAACAATGTCCAAGGGTAACTGTTGTATCCTACTAGATACACCAACTCTTTACCATGACACCACCGGGTAACAATGTCCAAGGGTAATTGTTGTATCCTACTAGATACACCAACTCTTTACCATGACACCACTAGGGAGTAATGTCCAAGGGTAATTGTTGTATCCTACTAGATACGCCAACTCTTTACCATGACACCACTAGGGAGCAATGTCCAAGGGTAATTGTTGTATCCTACTAGATACACCAACTCTTTACCATGACACCACCGGGTAACAATGTCCAAGGGTAATTGTTGTATCCTACTAGATACGCCAACTCTTTACCATGACACCACTAGGGTAACAATGTCCAAGGGTAACTGTTGCATCCTCAGCCAGTCATATTATCATCATTGGTAGTCTTGTCACTGCTCCAATATTATGTTACCTCTTTAACCTCACATTGCCAAACTCGTGACCTCACGACTCAAGTACCTAATAAAATATATACCATACACCAAAACCACTTACTTACGTTACAGGACGAGTATAAAAACTTAATTATTCTACCTGAATCTCACACCTGTGTTTAAAGCTACTCATTACACTTATCAAGTTAATAATTAATTTACCTACAACATTTTGTGTCACAGTTTTAGACAACTTACCACTAACAATATCTAAACAAATCACATATCAGTCAACAGATTTCTGATATCATCCCTGTATTAAACTGTGATACAAGAGACAAAGGGGGCCTGTACTATCACCCACATGGAAGTTAATAATGGAAAAACATTCCATATAAAAAGCAAGACTTCTTGATATATATGCTATATTAGGTTCTAAGTGTGTCTCTTATAATGTGACCTTAAAGGTCAAGGTCATTTATACAAGAAAACTTTATAGTACTCTATTTCAGGTATATGCTTCCTCAATACCATTACCCTGATTTGCCCAGAACTAGAAAAGGTGATGATTGAATGTTTTTAACATATTTGACCTTTGACTTTGAAGTATGTCACAGACATTTGTATTATGTATCTCCGTTAAGGACAAGTCTACCGATACATAAATAATCCTTGGCCCAGAACTGGAGAACATTTTTGAAGTGTTTTCACATTAGAACTTTAAAATTCAACATGACAACATATCCTTCATCTTACAGTTATTTACTGGCAATGCGCAGTATGTGAGATAAAAAAAAAATTTGGTTAGATCTTAAACCTTCCACACAATAGATCTTAACTTCCAGGCCTCATTTTGCTTAAGATAATTGATCTTGAACAGTCTGAAACAGTTAGTGGGTGTGTCACGGATATAACCCTCCAAATAGAAATACCGATCTACTTCATGTACGTCACTTCCAAAGACGTGATTTTTCAGCTACGAATCAAGATCCAAACTTTGTAACTTTAGTGTAAGAATAACAAATAGCTTAAAAACAATTTGTTAGAGATATAAACTAGAAAACCTAGAATAAATATAACATATAAAATTTAGCTATATTTTATAATTTTTCTAAAGAAATGGGTAAAATTTTGGCAGCTGCTAGGTAAGAGAGTATACCGTGCTATCTGAGTTAATTAAGAAAGTAATTATTTGGTAGCTGTGTTGGCAACAATGGGTTTTAGAGTATTCACCTTAGGGGAGACTTATAATTCCAACAAAAATAATCAGCACTGCTGAAAGACGAGCAGAGGGACGGCCAACACAGCTAGTTACAGTAATAACTTTTTGGCAACTTGGGTGAGAAACGGAGTTCCAAGAGTTATTTTGGCATGCTAGGTAGAGCGAATCGACCTAAACCACAGAAAAAAGGCAAATCTATGCAAGTGATTGTGGGTAATAAGAATAGTTTTCTCTTTCTAAGTAACATGGGTGAGAAATAGCAATGCATATATATTTGTGTAAGAGATCAATCTAGTTCTGTGGGCTCGAGTTTTCACACACAGCTCCAGTAGAGATGGGGGTCTATCATGGTATGCCTACATTAGCCAGGACGGTAGCAGGCTACATCAAGTCCCTGCAGTATTGTCATCCTTCTACGATTTCGGAGTCAGACTACACGAAAAGAGTCAGCTTAATACTTTATTGGCACGTTTACCTGTAGATTAGTAGTATTGGTTTGGTAAAGAATATTATTTATTACAAAAGAAGTAGTGACTTAATTATACATTTATATATATGTCAGTTATATACAGTTAACTTGGATATACATTTATATATATGTCAGTTATATACAGTTAACTTGGATATACATTTATACATATGTCAGTTATATACAGTTAACTTGGATATACATTTATATATATGTCAGTTATATACAGTTAACTTGGATATACATGTTAGTTATATACAGTTAACTTTGATATACAGTAAAACTCGGATAAGTCGAAGTCGACGGGACCGAGCAAAATATTCGACTTATCCGATGGTTCGACTTATCCGTGTCCGTTTGTATACGGAGACAAAACACCCGACTATCATCGTTTGTATGCATGCAGAACTGGTGCTTGATAACATAGTCGAAAATAAGCAATAAATAATAACAAAGAAATTAATTAATTGTACAGGATAACACTTATTCCTTTATCTAATAAACAATATTGTGCACAGTTACGGATCAAAACAAAGTAAATGCGTAAAATCGTCTTTGACATAGATACGCGATTTACACACGGGAGTCGTACAATGATAGCATAGTATTTTACGAAAACAATAATACATTATAAGAATATAAATGTATACAGTGTACTCATATTATTTATCTTAAAATCCATTTATATTGTTCTACAATTTAACAATATGAATTTAAACAATAAACAGTTCAGGAAAATTTGATCGACCGTCCGCATGCTGCTTTTGTATCAAAGGTGAAGGCCGCGGTCAGTGTTTATCGGCTGCATGATCATGCATTGCCACGATCTTTTGAATAGAGTAAAAAACATCCCGCATATCCTTGTTACTATTGCATCGTCGCATGCAGAATTTAGGCATATATAAATAAATCAATGACATACAAGTATTTTTTCGATGGAAGATATGTAATTTATCGTTTACTTTTTCCTTATTTTTTTCGGCGGCCATGTGTATAAAAACAGTAAACAAAACATATAGGCCTAGGCCTATTGGTTTGTACATTAAAACGTGCACATTTTATTCTTAGTTATGTATACCTGAACGTTTTACTTCACCCGTGCACCTGTATAAACAATGGGATGATGTGCGACCGACAGCCGAAACCTAACAATAGGCTCTGGTAACACCGTTACGGCTGATCGGTCACACTCGGTCAATCAGGCGAAGCCAGCAAATTTTACCTGAGACAGCATGACGCTTGGAAATTTTGGTATAGTTTAGAAGGGAGGGACCACAAAATATATTCGACACAACTGCAGTATTCGATTCAACAGTGTTCAAATCATCCGTGCTTAATTTACTAAGATAAAGAAGGGAAAAAATCGGGACCGAACGAATCGTTCGACTCATCCAATGTATTCGATTCAACCGTGTTCGACACAAGTGAGTTTTACTGTACATTTATATATATATATATATAAGTTATATACAGTTTACTGATTAAACAAAGTATGATAATACTACTTCATACAATGGACAAGTTCTGGTTAACTGCAACTCTTTCATTATCAATATAACAGCCAGCCTCATCTAGTTCGTAATCGGACTCCTACGTATCACTGGGCTAAATGATGCTGAGCAACCAACTTCACCTCACAGTGTGGCCTGTATCTTTCTAGCCTGATAAGCCATTTATCAATACCCCAATGTGGAGTTATGTGGAGTTATCACAGACTTTCAGTATCCATTAAATAAATATCAAATTATTGAAGACTGTATACCACAATAACTATACACATTCTTTGATCTATTCATCAGAGCTTTCCTGAAGTCCAGAATGTATCTTAGTCTAGACCCAATGTATACACCACTGTGTACAAACAATATACAGTGTTATACTGACTGGAAAATACCCTCTCAATATACAGTGTTATACTGAGTGGAAAATACCCTCTCAATATACAGTGTTATACTGAGTGGGAAATACCCTCTCAATATACAGTGTTATACTGAGTGGAAAATACCCTCTCAATATACAGTGTTATACTGAGTGGAAAATACCCTCTCAATATACAGTGTTGTACTGAGTGGAAAATACCCTCTCAATATACAGTGTTATACTGAGTGGAAAATACCCTCTCAATATACAGTGTTATACTGAGTGGAAAATACCCTCTCAATATATATACAGTGTTATACTGAGTGGAAAATACCCTCTCAATATACAGTGTTATACTGAGTGGGAAATACCCTCTCAATATACAGTGTTATACTGAGTGGAAAATACCCTCTCAATATACAGTGTTATACTGAGTGGGAAATACCCTCTCAATATACAGTGTTATACTGAGTGGAAAATATCCTCTTTAAAATTCAAGTTATTAAGCTGAAGGAAAAACTAAGTCACTGCCTACAGATTCCATTTAACAAAACTAAGTCACTGTCTATATACTCCAATTTATCCACACTTAGTCATTGTCTATAGACTCCATTTATCCACACTTAGTCATTGTCTATAGACTCCATTTATCCACACTCAGTCACTGTCTATATACTCCAATTTATCTACACTCAGTCACTGTCTATAGACTCCCAATTTATCCACACTTAGTCATTGTCTATAGACTCTATTTTATCCATACTTAGTCACAGTCTATAGACTCCATTTATCCACACTCAGTCACTGTCTATAGACTCCATTTATCCACACTCAGTCACTGTCTATTGACTCCATTTATCCACACTTAGTCATTGTCTATAGACTTTAATTTATCCACACTCAGTCATTGTCTATAGACTCCCAATTTATCCACACTTAGTCATTGTCTATAGACTCCAATTTATCCACACTTAGTCACTGTCTATAGACTCTAATTTATCCACACTTAGTCATTGTCTATAGACTCCAATTTATCCACACTTAGTCATTGTCTATAGACTCCATTTATCCACACTTAGTCATTGTCTATAGACTCTAATTTATCCACACTTAGTCATTGTCTATAGACTCCAATTTATCCACACTTAGTCACAGTCTATAGACTCTATTTATCCACACTCAGTCACTGTCTATAGACTCCAATTTATCCACACTTAGTCATTGTCTATAGACTCCATTTATCCACACTCAGTCACTGTCAATAGACTCTAATTTATCCACACTTAGTCATTGTCTATAGACTCCAATTTATCCACACTTAGTCATTGTCTATAGACTCTAATTTATCCACACTTGGTCATTGTCTATATACTCCAATTTATCCACACTTAGTCATTGTCTATAGACTCCAATTTATCCACACTTAGTCACTGTCTATAGACTCTAATTTATCCACACTCAGTCACTGTCTATAGACTCCATTTATCCACACTTAGTCACTGTCTATAGACTCTAATTTATCCACACTCAGTCACTGTCTATATACTCCAATTTATCCACACTCAGTCACTGTCTATAGACTCCATTTATCCACACTTAGTCATTGTCTATACTCTAATTTATCCACACTCAGTCACTGTCTATTGACTCCATTTATCCACACTTAGTCATTGTCTATTGACTCCATTTATCCACACTTAGTCACTGTCTATTGACTCCCAATTTATCCACACTTAGTCACTGTCTATAGACTCCAATTTATCCACACTCAGTCACTGTCTATAGACTCCAATTTATCCACACTTAGTCATTGTCTATTGACTCCATTTATCCACACTTAGTCACTGTCTATTGACTCCCAATTTATCCACACTTAGTCAATGTCTATAGACTCCATTTATCCACACTTAGTCACTGTCTATAGACTCCCAATTTATCCACACTCAGTCACTGTCTATAGACTCCCAATTTATCCACACTTAGTCATTGTCTATAGACTCCATTTATCCACACTCAGTCACTGTCTATAGACTCCAATTTATCCACACTTAGTGACTGTCTATAGACTCCAATTTATCCACACTTAGTCACTGTCTATAGACTCCAATTTATCCACACTCAGTCACTGTCTATAGACTCCCAATTTATTCACACTTAGTCACTGTCTATAGACTCCATTTATCCACACTAAGTCACTGTCTATATACTCCAATTTATCCACACTCAGTCACTGCCTATAGACTCCAATTTATCCACACTCAGTCACTGTCTATAGACTCCAATTTATCCACACTTAGTCACTGTCTATAGACTCCATTTATCCACACTTAGTCAATGTCTATAGACTCCAATGTATCCACACTTAGTCACTGTCTATAGACTCCCAATTTATCCACACTTAGTCACTGTCTATAGACTCCAATTTATCCACACTCAGTCACTGTCTATAGACTCCAATTTATCCACACTTAGTCATTGTCTATAGACTCCAATTTATCCACACTTAGTCATTGTCTATAGACTCTAATTTATCCATACTTAGTCATTGTCTATAGACTCCAATTTATCCACACTTAGTCATTGTCTATAGACTCCAATTTATCCACACTCAGTCACTGTCTATAGACTCCATTTATCCACACTTAGTCACTGTCTATAGACTCCAATTTATCCACACTTAGTCAATGTCTATAGACAGCTCTCAAGTACAGCCATACTTTGACATGTCACCTGATGGAGTTGTACAGCCATACTTTGTCATGTTATCTGATGGGAGTTGTACAGCCATACTTTGTCATGTCACCTGATGGAGTTGTACAGCCATACTTTGACATGTTACCTGATGGAGTTGTACAGCCATACTTTGTCATGTCACCTGATGGAGTTGTCCAGCCATACTTTGTCATGTCACCTGATGGAGTTTTACAGCCATAATTTGACATGTTACCTGATGGAGTGGTACAGCCATACTTTGACATGTTACCTGATGGAGTTGTACAGCCATACTTTGACATGTCACCTGATGGAGTTGTACAGCCATACTTTGACATGTTACCTGATGGAGTTGTACAGCCATACTTTGACATGTCACCTGATGGAGTTGTACAGCCATACTTTGACATGTTACCTGATGGAGTTGTACAGCCATACTTTGACATGTTACCTGATGGAGTTGTACAGCCATACTTTGTCATGTTATCTGATGGAGTTGTACAGCCATACTTTGACATGTTACCTGATGGAGTACGGCATACCGCTGAGTTGACAGCCATACTTGTCAGTCACCTGATGGAGTTGTCCAGCCATACTTTGTCATGTCACCTGATGGAGTTTTACAGCCATAATTTGACATGTTACCTGATGGAGTGGTACAGCCATACTTTGACATGTTACCTGATGGAGTTGTACAGCCATACTTTGACATGTCACCTGATGGAGTTGTACAGCCATACTTTGACATGTCACCTGATGGAGTTGTACAGCCATACTTTGACATGTTATCTGATGGAGTTGTACAGCCATACTTTGACATGTTACCTGATGGAGTTGTACAGCCATACTTTGTCATGTTATCTGATGGAGTTGTACAGCCATACTTTGACATGTTACCTGATGGAGTTGTACAGCCATACTTTGACATGTTATCTGATGGAGTTGTACAGCCATACTTTGACATGTTACCTGATGGAGTTGTACAGCCATACTTTGACATGTTACCTGATGGAGTTGTACAGCCATACTTTGACATGTTATCTGATGGAGTTGTACAGCCATACTTTGACATGTTACCTGATGGAGTTGTACAGCCATACTTTGTCATGTTATCTGATGGAGTTGTACAGCCATACTTTGACATGTTATCTGATGGAGTTGTACAGCCATACTTTGACATGTTACCTGATGGAGTAGTACAGCCATACTTTGACATGTGACCTATGTTAAACATTGTGTCATACAACTGTCCTCCACTTAATCTCTACAGTAATATATAAATCAGGACCTCATTTTCTTAAAGGAACACAATCTAAAGCTGAAACTGATTTAACGTTTCAGTAAGCATGTGCAAACAATTAGTTTTCCTCCAAGAGGAAGTGTGTGGAAAGATACTTCCAAATCACTTCACCAAATACCAAGGGCCTATTAAAAGCAAATAACAACACCTACTTGAAATCTGGAGAGAAAATCTTACTTTAGTGCATCACAGACAAATTAAATGTGAGTGTATCACAGAGCAGCCAACAACAGCACATGGTGTATCCAATGGCCATCACTACATAACCTGTCTCCAATATTAACCAAATATCAATTACAAACAGGCTAACGCAATGTAATAACACTTATCTTATTTTTTGCAATATGTAAAAAAGAATGTGTAACAACACTTGAGTTGCCTTGAATATCGATGAAGCTGTTAAATGTGTGTAGGATTTATAGCTATGGCAAATGTTAATTAGTTATAGGAAATTCTTTATACATCAGGTGGCAAAGTGCCAGCAAACCTTTTGTGTTGATTTCATGGAACTCCAGATAAACAAGAGGCACAAAGTGTCTGTATCACTAACATTGGTATGAAGAAAGGTTGGCAAAACATTTTCACTGAAATCAATTGAAGACTTTATGCTATGGATCCTTCAGAGTTATTTCATACATTTTTGTATATGTTTAATCCTTGTAAACTAGGGTCAAGGTCATTTATATAGGTAACCTATACACCACTTCAGATAGCTGTGGCTAATACCTTGGTCTTCCAGAAAATAGAGATCAATCATTAAAGTGTTACACATACTGTACTGGACTAATAAAGACATAGCATGTAGGTCAAGGTCATTGTATGTGAGGCAAACTTACTTCACCTCATTCCCGTATGTAGGTGGTAATCCTGTAACTATTTAACTTATTTCACCTCATTCCCGTATGTAGGCGGTAATCCTGTAACTATTTAACTTATTTCACCTCATTCCCGTATGTAGGCGGTAATCCTGTAACTATTTAACTTATTTCACCTCATTCCCGTATGTAGGCGGTAATCCTGTAACTATTTAACTTATTTCACCTCATTCCCGTATGTAGGCGGTAATCCTGTAACTATTTAACTTATTTCACCTCATTCTCATATGTAGGCGGTAATCCTGTAACTATTTAACTTATTTCACCTCATTCCCGTATGTAGGTGGTAATCCTGTAACTATTTAACTTATTTCACCTCATTCCTGTATGTAGGTGGTAATCCTGTAACTATTTAACTTATTTCACCTCATTCTCATATGTAGGCGGTAATCCTGTAACTATTTAACTTATTTCACATCATTCCCGTATGTAGGCGGTAATCCTGTAACTATTTAACTTATTTCACCTCATTCCCGTATGTAGGTGGTAATCCTGTAACTATTTAACTTATTTCACCTCATTCCTGTATGTAGGTGGTAATCCTGTAACTATTTAACTTATTTCACCTCATTCCCGTATGTAGGCGGTAATCCTGTAACTATTTAACTTATTTCACCTCATTCCCGTATGTAGGTGGTAATCCTGTAACTATTTAACTTATTTCACCTCATTCCTGAAAGAAATATTATTTCATTGTTCTGTAGTAGGTCTGGCATACTTTAAGTCAAAACTTTCTCTAAGACACCCCCACCCCTGAGCTAATTGAAGGATACAGTAAATACAGACACCTCCACCCCTGGGCTAATTGAAGGATACATTAGATATAGACACCCCCTCCCCTGGGCTAATTGAAGGATACAGTAAATACAGACACCCCTAACCCCTGGGCTAATTGAAGGATACAGTAAATACAGACACCTCCACCCCTGGGCTAATTGAAGGATACAGTAAATACAGACACCTCCACCCCTGGGCTAATTGAAGGATACAGTAAATACAGGCACCCCTACCCCTGGGCTAATTGAAGGATACAGTAAATACAGACACCTCCACCCCTGGGCTAATTGAAGGATACAGTAAATACAGACACCCCTAACCCCTGGGCTAATTGAAGGATACAGTTAACATAGACACCCCCACCCCTGGGCTAATTGAAGGATACAGTAAATACAGACACCCCCTCCCCTGGGCTAATTGAAGGATACAGTTAATATAGACACCCCCACCCCTGGGCTAATTGAAGGATACAGTAAATACAGACACCCCCACCCCTGGGCTAATTGAAGGATACAGTTAATATAGACACCCCCACCCCTGGGCTAATTGAAGGATACAGTAGATATAGATGTATTAGCAACATCACACAACCAAGACAGCATTTATAAAGACACATATCAAATTGAATCATGTCTGACAACACTTGTGAGAAACTCGGCTAATGAACGGATGGTAAGATAGAAAGTGGGAACCATCCACTTACACAACATACTTTAACTTCGTTGATTTGATACAGGACTTTATGCCAAAAAGTCTCCAAAGGAAAACCAGAAAATGAAAACATTCATTCTTAATTATGTTACAACTCCAATTGGTTCATGCTAATCAAATTGTATAATTTAAGTGAAATAGTCTTTTTTTAGCTCCTAACAAAAGGACATAGAACATTACAGCGGTGTATCTATAGATGGCATGCATTGTTACCATATATTATTGTCTAATATATATAAACTTGTGTAAGTTATGGCCCATGTTTTTAGAAATTAGAAAGTAGTCACCACTAAATACATGTAAAGTGTTATGTTTAGATTTAATAGACAAACTTCTTAAAGCCATAGTAAACTTCTCATTATCAATAATTCATATTATCAATAATCATTATTATTAAAATTAATCAATATCATCAATAATCAATATCATCAATAATCAATATTATTAAAATCAATATTATTAAAATCAATCAATATTATCAATAATCATTATTATCAATAATCAATATTATTAAAATCAATATTATTAAAATCAATCAATATCATCAATAATCATTATTATCAATAATCAATATCATCAATAATCAATATCATCAATAATCAATATCATCCAAGTTACTTTTCTTGATTGTTCAAACTTATTTGAAGATAAATTTCATTGTTTCCATTTGTTTGACTAGAGATTCATGTCATTTAGCCAATGTAAATCTATTTTATTGATAAGAATGTACACTAGTATACCAATTGTCTCTAATTATTCTAGATTTAAGCATTGTGAAATTATATTACCAACCTAAACGGGACAAAACATCAACTAGTACACAGAAATGAAACAGGATGATTATATATCCAAACAGTTTCAAAATGTGGGCCGACTATAAGAAACCTTAAATTCCTACTCGGACACCAAACATTTCCAGAAGATTCCTGTATGAATCTGGTGACTTAAGTTATATATACATCAATAATAAACAGAGCCTTTACCAATGATAATAATTACTGACAAGTTTCCAATTACTTTGAATTAAAATTAATCACTGAGGAGCAGAAAAACAGATTATAGGAGTTAGGATTGCAGTTTGACAGGATATCATTATAAAGACTGAACAACACCAGACATATGACCGTAACAATGGTACCCTAGTCTCAACAATACACACGCCACACCAACTATAATTTGTCTATACAACAATTTCTCAGGTTTTTGTTACATGACTTCTTTTAAATCTAAATGGCTGTCACAGAGTACAGAGAGAAAACATATTAGTTCTTATTAATGGTATTTATAGTGTACTAGACGAACCTGACTTGACAGAGATCAAATTATCCCTAAAACATGGAGATAAATGGCATGTATTTCCCATGTAATAATGGCCATATTAGTAAAATATGAATAAACACGACATGTAAGGAGATAAGAGTAAACATTTAAAATCCAGTATTTGTTATCTGGCTGCAGTATAATATATATATATATATATTTCCATCTGAAATAATTTTTGAATAAGCTCCCTAAAACCCTATAATGACCATTCTATTCCACTACTGGTATTTCATTTCTCTGTAGCTGGGTGTAACATCCAATTCTTTTCAATCTAAAACTTGACTATTTGATTTCTCTATAAACTTTTATTTCAATTTAACCTTGACCTTTTTGATTGCCTTGCCTGTCATTTCAATTTAACCTTGACTTTTCTGATTGCCTTGCCTGTCATTTCAATTTAACCTTGACCTTCCTGATTGCCTTGCCTGTAATTTCAATTTAACCTTGACCTTTGTGATTTCCAGACTAAACTCACCCTTAACTGTAATCGTCCTTTCGAATTTGCTTCTGAACTTTTCATTACTTCTTAAGCTTACTGGAAGCATAACTCATTGAGGATACAAATGTACATGTATGTTATAGATATGATCTTTGTTTTTTCTTCTTTCTCTCATTTCAACATTTTTAACATGTTCTTTTGTCTCCTTAGCCTAACCTTTCTTATTTCAACAATTGCTAATATGTTCTCCCTTATACATGACATTCACATGAAAAAGGAATTACTTTGAATGATACAGATTCTAATTTCTGAAATCTGAAAGCAACATTTATATAATACAATGTATATGATATATCACACCAATATGTTATAGGCTTACAAACCTTTCTCTTGTTAATCTGTTAATCCTAATCCTGATGAGCTGTAGGGATTAAATATGATTAGAATTCTGACTGAATTATAAAGTTTTTAAAACCCAGGCAAAATACACTTCCATACATGCCTCTAAAATCACGAACTACAGCATCAAACACTTCCATAGAGGAAGTTTCTATTTACAAGCGGATGAACGACAAATGCACTTAAAGGACTCATCGTTCCTGTAGTCCTGAGTTAGGTCAGCTGTAACAGGAAGTTTGTCATAGCCTGAACAGCTTAATACCACAGTGAGACTGACTCTATCTCTGTAGTATGCCCTGGACACAACTCAAACTGTCCCTAGAATGGTGAATACTCCTGCTCCACACCAACCCCCACTCTGCGTCTAACACAATTACACTGAACAGTGGTTTGGTTTGGTTTATTTTTGTTTAGCATCCTATTAACAGCCAGGGTCATTTAAAGACATACCAGGTTTTGGAGGTGGAGGAAAGCCGGAGTACCCGGAGAAAAACCACCGACCTACGGTCAGTACCAGACAACTGTCCCACGAAGGTTTCGAACTCACAACCAAGAGGTGGAGGGCTAGTGATAAAGTGTCGGGACACCTTAACCACCTGGCTAACTCCCTAATTCACCCGACACTCTTTGAGCAAAATCATAAAGATTCTGTTAAGACAGATAGGAACAAGGAAGAACCGCCATCAACACTGTTTAATGAACCAAGCATGCTGGGTATTACTACTAAGGTTCACTGTAACCAGGGTCCAGGTTACTACTAAGGTTCACTATAACCAGGGTCCAGGTTACTACTGAGGTTCACTATAACCAGGGTCCAGGTTACTACAGAGGTTCACTATAACCTGGGTCCAGGTTAATACAGAGATTCACTATAACAAGGGTCCAGGTTACTACAGAGGTTCACTATAACCTGGGTCCAGGTTAATATAGAGGTTCACTATAACCAGGGTCCAGGAGGTTAATACAGAGGTTCACTATAACCTGGGTCCAGGTTAATACAGAGGTTCACTATAACCTGGGTCCAGGTTACTACAGAGGTTCACTATAACCAGGGTCCAGGTTAATATAGAGGTTCACTATAACAAGGGTCCAGGAGGTTAATACAGAGGTTCACTATAACCTGGGTCCAGGTTAATATAGAGGTTCACTATAACCAGGGTCCAGGTTACTACAGAGGTTCACTATAACAAGGGTCCAGGAGGTTAATACAGAGGTTCACTATAACCAGGGTCCAGGTTCACTATAAACAGGGTCCAGGTTACTACTGAGATTCACTATAACCAGGGTCCAGGTTACTACTGAGATTCACTATAACCAGGGTCCAGGTTACTACTGAGATTCACTATAACCAGGGTCCAGGTTAATATAGAGGTTCACTATAACCAGGGTCCAGGTTAATATAGAGGTCACTATAACCAGGGTCCAGGTTACTACTAAGGTTCACTATAACCAGGGTCCAGGTTACTACTGAGATTCACTATAACCAGTGTCCAGGTTAATATAGAGGTTCACTATAACCAGGGTCAAGGTTACTACAGAGGTTCACTATAACCAGGGTCCAGGTTAATACTGGGGTTCACTATAACCAGGGTCCAGGTTAATACAGAGGTTCACTATAACCAGGGTCCAGGTTAATACTGGGGTTCACCATAACCAGGGTCCAGGTTACTACAGAGGTTCACTATAACCAGGGTCCAGGTTAATACAGAGGTTCACTATAACCAGGGTCCAGGTTACTGCAGAGGTTCACTATAACCAGGGTCCAGGTTACTACACAGGTTCATTATAACCATGGTCGAGGTTAATACAGAGGTTCACTATAACCAGGGTCCAGGTTACTACACAGGTTCATTATAACCAGGGTCCAGGTTAATACAGAGGTTCACTATAACCAGGGTCCAGGTTAATACAGAGGTTCACTATAACCAGGGTCCAGGTTAATACAGAGGTTCACTATAACCAGGGTCCAGGTTAATACAGAGGTTCATTATAACCAGGGTCCAGGTTACTACAGAGGTTCACCATAACCAGGTTCCAGGTTACTACACAGGTTCATTATAACCATGGTCGAGGTTACTACACAGGTTCCCTATAACAAGGGTCCAGGTTACTACACAGGTTCCCTATATCAAGGGTCCAGGTTAATACTGGGGTTCACTATAACCAGGGTCCAGGTTAATACAGAGGTTCACTATAACCAGGGTCCAGGTTAATATAGAGGTTCACTATAACCAGGGTCCAGGTTAATATAGAGGTTCACTATAACCAGGGTCCAGGTTAATATAGAGGTTCACTATAACCAGGGTCCAGGTTACTACTGAGGTTCACTATAACCAGGGTCCAGGTTACTACAGAGATTCACTATAACCAGGGTCCAGGTTAATACAGAGGTTCACCGTAACCAGGGTCCAGGTTACTACAGAGGTTCACTATAACCAGGGTCCAGGTTACTACAGAGTTTCACTATAACCAGGGTCCAGGTTAATACTAAGGTTCACTATAACCAGGGTCCAGGTTACTACTGAGGTTCACTATAACCAGGGTCCAGGTTACTACAGAGGTTCACTATAACCTGGGTCCAGGTTAATACTGGGGTTCACTATAACCAGGGTCCAGGAGGTTAATACAGAGGTTCACTATAACCAGGGTCCAGGTTCACTATAACCAGGGTCCAGGTTACTACTGAGATTCACTATAACCAGGGTCCAGGTTACTACTGAGATTCACTATAACCAGGGTCCAGGTTACTACTGAGATTCACTATAACCAGGGTCCAGGTTAATATAGAGGTTCACTATAACCAGGGTCCAGGTTAATATAGAGGTCACTATAACCAGGGTCCAGGTTACTACTAAGGTTCACTATAACCAGGGTCCAGGTTACTACTGAGATTCACTATAACCAGTGTCCAGGTTAATATAGAGGTTCACTATAACCAGGGTCAAGGTTACTACAGAGGTTCACTATAACCAGGGTCCAGGTTAATACTGGGGTTCACTATAACCAGGGTCCAGGTTAATACAGAGGTTCACTATAACCAGGGTCCAGGTTAATACTGGGGTTCACCATAACCAGGGTCCAGGTTACTACAGAGGTTCACTATAACCAGGGTCCAGGTTAATACAGAGGTTCACTATAACCAGGGTCCAGGTTACTGCAGAGGTTCATTATAACCAGGGTCCAGGTTACTACAGAGGTTCACCATAACCAGGTTCCAGGTTACTACACAGGTTCATTATAACCATGGTCGAGGTTACTACACAGGTTCCCTATAACAAGGGTCCAGGTTACTACACAGGTTCCCTATATCAAGGGTCCAGGTTAATACTGGGGTTCACTATAACCAGGGTCCAGGTTAATACAGAGGTTCACTATAACCAGGGTCCAGGTTAATATAGAGGTTCACTATAACCAGGGTCCAGGTTAATATAGAGGTTCACTATAACCAGGGTCCAGGTTAATACAGAGGTTCACTATAACCAGGGTCCAGGTTACTACTGAGGTTCACTATAACCAGGGTCCAGGTTACTACAGAGATTCACTATAACCAGGGTCCAGGTTAATACAGAGGTTCACCGTAACCAGGGTCCAGGTTACTACAGAGGTTCACTATAACCAGGGTCCAGGTTACTACAGAGTTTCACTATAACCAGGGTCCAGGTTAATACAGAGGTTCACTATAACCAGGGTCCAGGTAACTACAGAGGTTCACTATAACCAGGGTCCAGGTTACTACTAAGGTTCACTATAACCAGGGTCCAGGTTACTACAGAGGTTCACTATAACCAGGGTCCAGGTTACTACAGAGGTTCACTATAACAAGGGTCCAGGTTAATACAGAGGTTCACTATAACCAGGGTCCAGGTTAATACAGAGGTTCACTATAACCAGGGTCCAGGTTAATACAGAGGTTCACTATAACCAGGGTCCAGGTTACTACAGAGGTTCACTATAACCAGGGTCCAGGTTAATACAGAGATTCACTATAACCAGGGTCCAGGTTAATACAGAGGTTCACTGTAACCAGGGTCCAGGTTACTACAGAGGTTCACTATAACCAGGGTCTAGGTTACTACAGAGTTTCACTATAACCAGGGTCCAGGTTAATACAGAGGTTCACTATAACCAGGGTCCAGGTTACTACAGAGGTTCACTATAACAAGGGTCCAGGTTACTACTAAGGTTCACTATAACCAGGGTCAAGGTTACTACCGAGGTTCACTATAACCAGGGTCCAGGTTACTACAGAGGTTCACTATAACCAGGGTCAAGGTTACTACCGAGGTTCACTATAACCAGGGTCCAGGTTACTACAGAGGTTCACTGTAACCAGGGTCCAGGTTACTACAGAGGTTCACTATAACAAGGGTCAGGTTAATGCAGAGATTCACTATAACTAAGGTCCAGGTTAATACTGAGGTTCACTATAACCAGGGTCCAGGTTACTACAGAGGTTCACTATAACAAGGGTCCAGGTTACTACAGAGGTTCCCTATAACCAGGGTCCAGGTTAATACAGAGGTTCACTATAACCAGGCTCCAGGTTACTACAGAGATTCACTATAACTAAGGTCCAGGTTAATACTGAGGTTCACTATAACCAGGGTCCAGGTTACTACAGAGGTTCACTATAACTAAGGTCCAGGTTAATACAGAGGTTCACTATAACCAGGGTCCAGGTTAATATAGAGGTCACTATAACCAGGGTCCAGGTTACTACAGAGATTCACTATAACTAAGGTCCAGGTTAATACTGAGGTTCACTATAACCAGGCTCCAGGTTACTACAGAGATTCACTATAACTAAGGTCCAGGTTAATACAGAGGTTCACTATAACCAGGGTCCAGGTTACTACAGAGATTCACTATAACTAAGGTCCAGGTTAATACTGAGGTTCACTATAACCAGGCTCCAGGTTACTACAGAGATTCACTATAACTAAGGTCCAGGTTAATACTGAGGTTCACTATAACCAGGGTCCAGGTTACTACAGAGGTTCACTATAACAAGGGTCCAGGTTACTACAGAGGTTCCCTATAACCAGGGTCCAGGTTAATACAGAGGTTCACTATAACCAGGGTCCAGGTTAATACAGAGGTTCACTATAACCAGGCTCCAGGTTACTACAGAGGTTCTCTATAACCAGGGTCCAGGTTAATACAGAGGTTCACTATAACCAGGGTCCAGGTTACTACAGAGGTTCACTATAACCTGGGTCCAGGTTAATATAGAGGTTCACTATAACCAGGGTCCAGGTTAATACAGAGGTTCACTATAACCAGGGTCCAGGTTAGTACAGAGGTTCACTATAACCTGGGTCCAGGTTAATACAGAGGTTCACTATAACCTGGGTCCAGGTTAATATAGAGGTTCACTATAACCTGGGTCCAGGTTAATATAGAGGTTCTCTATAACCAGGGTCCAGGTTAATACAGAGGTTCACTATAACCAGGGTCAGGTTAATACTGAGATTCACTATAACCAGGGTGCAGGTTAATACTGAGGTTCACTATAACCAGGGTCCAGGTTAATACAGAGGTTCACTATAACCAGGGTCCAAGTTAATACAGAGATTCACTATAACCATGGTCCAGGTTACTACAGAGATTCACTATAACCAGGGTCCAGGTTAATACAGAGGTTCACTATAACCAGGGTCCAGGTTACTACAGAGATTCACTATAACCAGGGTCCAGGCTACTACTGAGGTTCACTATAACCAGGGTCCAGGTTACTACAGAGATTCACTATAACCAGGGTCCAGGTTACTACTGAGGTTCACTATAACCAGGGTCCAGGTTAATACAGAGGTTCACTATAACCAGGGTCCAAGTTAATACAGAGATTCACTATACCCAGGGTCCAGGTTACTACTGAGGTTCACTATAACCAGGGTCCAGGTTAATATAGAGGTTCACTATAACCATGGTCCAGGTTACTACAGAGATTCACTATAACCAGGGTCCAGGTTAATACAGAGGTTCACTATAACCAGGGTCCAGGTTACTACAGAGATTCACTATAACCAGGGTCCAGGTTACTACTGAGGTTCACTATAACCAGGGTCCAGGTTACTACTAAGGTTCACTGTAACCAGGGTCTAGGTTACTACTAAGGTTCACTATAACCAGGTTCCAGGTTACTACAGAGGTTCACCATAACCAGGGCCCAGGTTACTACTGAGGTTCACTATAACCAGGGTCCAGGTTACTACTAAGGTTCACTGTAACCAGGGTATAGGTTACTACTAAGGTTCACTATAACCAGGTTCCAGGTTACTACTAAGGTTCACTATAAGCAGGGTCCAGGTTACTACAGAGGTTCCCTATACCCAGGGTCCAGGTTAATACAGAGGTTCATTATAACCAATTCTAGGTTTCTACCTAAGTTCCCATATAACTTACTCAGGAGTTTCTATTGAGGTTCACTATCCAGGTTTTCACTAGCATCCAGATTTTCTTCCTCCTCCTATAATTATGCACCACATGTTTGTGTACTGTTGACAAGTTTCCCTCCACCCTCATAGTCCCAGCTTATACTTGTGTATATATAATGTGAGTCACAGAGCCAGAAGACACTAAATTATGGTGCACTTGATCTAGATGGCACAGAGATGTAAACTAATTTGTTTCAGCCTCCCCTTGTAGTATAACCTTTGATGAATGACCTTTGACCTCTCGTTCCTACAATTTGTACATGACCTTGACCTCTGCACTCAACTGGCATAGCACCAATTGACTGTAAAGCACACATATCCTATAGGTTTATCCCTTACCTTCCCTAGACAGGAAGTTATACATATATTACACTGGACAATCTCAGTCCAAAAAAAGTGTTGTATATCTAGGAAAGTAGGTAGGCGGAGTTTAGACAAAACATTTAATTTGAAACCGTGTGTAAATTAGGACACTTAACGTTGGTGTGTCACTGAATACTCAGTCTGCTGCACATTGCTCTCCGTAAAATAAATAACACATTGTCATGATGACTTTTACATGTAGAACATTTAGCTACATAAATCAGGACAGCATGGCACGAAACAAGTACACACAGGCAAAGAAAGACAGGCAGATTAAACTTACCCTTAACCTTAGGTGATATCATTTTACATTTTTACATCATCTGTACCTCAGTACGTCCCTCCTTATCATTAGATACTAAGATTTACCTCGGTACGTCCCTTCTTATCATCAGATACTACGATTTACCTCAGTACGTCCCTCCGTATCATCAGATACTACGATTTACCTCGGTACGTCCCTCCTTATCATCAGATACTACAATTTACCTCAGTACGTCCCTCCTTATCATCAGATACTACGATTTACCTCAGTACGTCCCTCCTTATCATTAGATACTACGATTTACCTCGGTACGTCCCTCCTTATCATCAGATACTACGATTTACCTCAGTACGTCCCTCCTTATCATCAGATACTACGATTTACCTCAGTACGTCCCTCCTTATCATCAGATACTACGATTTACCTCGGTACGTCCCTCCTTATCATCAGATACTACGATTTACCTCGGTACGTCCCTCCTTATCATCAGATACTACGATTTACCTTGGTACGTCTCTCCTTATCATTAGATACTACGATTTACCTCAGTACGTCCCTCCTTATCATCAGATACTACGATTTACCTCAGTACGTCCCTCTTTATCATAAGATACTACGATTTACCTCGGTACGTCCCTCCTTATCATCAGATACTACGATTTACCTCAGTACGTCCCTCCTTATCATCAGTTACCAAGATTTACCTCGGTACGTCCCTCCTTATCATTAGATACTACGATTTACCTCGGTACGTCTCTCCTTATCATCAGATACTACGATTTATCTCAGTACGTCCCTCTTTATCATCAGATACTATGATTTATCTCAGTACGTCCCTCTTTATCATCAGATACTACGATTTACCTCAGTACGTCCCTCCTTATCATCAGATACTACGATTTATCTCAGTACGTCCCTCTTTATCATCAGATACTACGATTTACCTCAGTACGTCCCTCCTTATCATCAGATACTACGATTTACCTCAGTACGTCCCTCTTTATCATAAGATACTACGATTTACCTCAGTACGTCCCTCCTTATCATCAGGTACTACGATTTGCCTCAGTACGTCCCTCCGTATCATTAGATACTACGATTTACCTCGGTACGTCCCTCCTTATCATCAGATACTACGATTTACCTCAGTACGTCCCTCCTTATCATCAGGTACTACGATTTACCTCGGTACGTCCCTCCTTATCATCAGATACTACGATTTATCTCAGTACATCCCTCCTTATCATCAGGTACTAAGATTTACCTCAGTACGTCCCTCCTTATCATTAGATACTACGATTTACCTCAGTACGTCCCTCCTTATCATGAGATACTACGATTTACCTCGGTACGTCCCTCCTTATCATTAGATACTACGATTTACCTCAGTACGTCCCTCCTTATCATTAGATACTACGATTTACCTCAGTACGTCCCTCTTTATCATCAGATACTACGATTTACCTCAGTACGTCCCTCCTTATCATCAGATACTACGATTTACCTCAGTACGTCCCTCTTTATCATAAGATACTACGATTTACCTCAGTACGTCCCTCCTTATCATCAGGTACTACGATTTGCCTCAGTACGTCCCTCCGTATCATTAGATACTACGATTTACCTCGGTACGTCCCTCCTTATCATCAGATACTACGATTTACCTCGGTACGTCCCTCCTTATCATCAGATACTATGATTTATCTCAGTACATCCCTCTTTATCATAAGATACTACGATTTACCTCGGTACGTCCCCCCTTATCATCAGATACTACGATTTACCCCGGTACGTCCCTCCTTATCATCAGATACTACGATTTACCTCGGTACGTCCCTCCTTATCATCAGATACTACGATTTACCTCAGTACGTCCCTCTTTATCATCAGATACTATGATTTATCTCAGTACGTCCCTCTTTATCATAAGATACTACGATTTACCTCAGTACGTCCCTCCTTATCATCAGATACTACGATTTACCTCGGTACGTCCCTCCTTATCATCAGATACTACGATTTACCTCGGTACGTCCCTCCTTATCATCAGATACTACGATTTACCTCAGTACATCCCTCCTTATCATCAGATACTACGATTTACCTCGGTATGTCCCTCCTTATCATCAGATACTACGATTTACCTCGGTACGTCCCTCCTTATCATCAGATACTACGATTTACCTCAGTACGTCCCTCCTTATCATTAGATACTACGATTTACCTCGGTACGTCCCTCCTTATCATCAGATACTACGATTTACCTCGGTACGTCCCTCCTTATTATCAGATACTACGATTTATCTCAGTACGTCCCTCCTTATCATCAGATACAATGATACACTTACTCAAATCACATTTTCAATTATCAGGATGATAAAGTGTGTAGTATCGTAGGCCAGGGACTCCATGCATCACTATAAATACCCGGGAAACACATAAAGCGGAGGAAGTGCTTGAGAATGAACTTTTTACTTGTGGGGGAGATGTTCCAGTGTTTTTAAACTGACAGACAAGTGTACCATTAACAAACTATATCTATTCATTACCCTCTAAGTAACTCAAGGTCATCCTGCCTATATCAAGGTCACATAAAAATATGACATACTTCCTTAAGTATATACTTTGATCACATAGCACCATATATCTCCTATAATTGTTATCAATAACAAGCCTATTTTAGCCATTTAGTCCATCCTAGTTAGCTTTCAAACATTTTTGTAAAACAAATAAAAATCAATGGCAAAAGGCCAAACAAGCTTACCCCAAAGAATGTATGTCTCGAATTTCTGATCATCAAAACAATCGCACCAAAACAATCATTTCACAAAGAAAAACCAAAAATGAAAAATATTAAGTTCCAAAATATACCAAATACTTTAGTATATTATGGAACTGTGATCTTATCTATTGGAAAGGAAATGTGAAGATAAGGAAACTGGAGTCTTGAACATCTGACCCAGGGTAATATTAATTTGTCATCACCCTATTGTGATAAATATTGTAACTCTCTAACATAAAATTACAAACCGGACCAACTGGTAGATCCTGTACGTCAGATATTGAGATTTCCTGTTCTGGTGTTTACAACAAACAGACAACTCCCAAGTATTTTTCAATGTCATGGAAGATTTGAGACTTTCCAGTAATATTTTTACAGATGGAGACGTGTCAGCCAGTGACTGCCTCTGTAGTACAAGCTACAGATCTTTATCAATGGTAGTAATGGTAGTAATTGTTTTAACATAATCGTACTGTCATGTAGGTGATGGATGACAACTGTCCAGCTACACCGATTCAATGCTCTAAGTAGCTAGGTTATATACACTAGTCAAAAAACATGATTTCTCAAATGATAAAAGCCAGCAGAGCTAGTCAAGTTATTGATCTGCTGACAGAGATAATCTATAATTTCTGAAGGGGACAGTTATTCGTATCTGTAGTAGCCTGGCATGTAGTTTACCTGACACAAGTATATATCATAAACACACACATTAACCCTGGTAATGAATTAATTATGATCACTTACCTCTGAAGATGATGGAATCCCATCAAACAGAGAACATGATAATCCTTGGGAGAGATTTACAAAGGTACACTGAATCAAAACAATTCTTCACCTGTCCACAGTAAATTCCACTGGTCACTTTTAACTGACCATTGCCTGGACGTTAAGATCAATATCTTAGATCTGTGGTCAGTATAGTTAACTATCCATAGTGAAACATCAAAACATTAATTTTCCGACTCAGTGCTGGATAGAACAAACGTATAACATGCTCCGGGTCATCGGAAGGCTTAGCTATTGACTGACTGAAACCTCATGAAGCTTTACGGTAAATCATCTTGAGATTTGATTGGCATAAAAACGGATTCTGTACCCAATAAATACTGACCCATTGAATATATACCACGTCTGCAGTTTATTTTATATCAAATCCAAAACACTTCCATCACGCAAATAATGAAATGTTTGGAAGCAAATAATCTTTTAAATGCCTAAATGTAATTTTTTTTTAAATCTGTCCACACATTATTTCCATTAATATTATTAACTGCCTTAATACGAAATTAATTTTGTTAGGTTTTTTTTTTTTATTATTTCATCAATAAGAATTAAACCTGCAATGCTTTAGAACATTTAGCGTACCTAAGTGACCTGCTCCCAGTGAATTCAGACCATGCACACAACAAATATTAATTATCTTTTCTAAATAAATGAAATCTATATCCCATGATCCCCTAACCTTCCACCTGTCAGCACAAAAAACACAAAAGATTCCTGTTTTTTCCCTTCAATAAAATGTCAATAAGAAACTGTGCTAGTTTACCTGTCACCCGATTGTAACAAATATCAATAAGAGATTCGAGTTAACGACCTGTCTGGAGACAACCACCTGACAACATTGTCTTACTCTAGCAGGTAATAGGCTGCCTGCCGTGACAGTATCTGTGACCAGGATTTAATGAAATTTAAGTGATCAGGTTGAAAACTATACAAGAGGCCACACAAACTCTGCTCTAACAACTTCTAAATTGGCTGTGTACTGCACACCACAGGGGTAACAGCTACTCTAATACCTGTTAATGCAATTTAGATGAACACCATAATCTATAATCTTATAATCTAGTATTAGCCATCTACACTGATAAAATCCATATAGTGGGAGCCATAGTTCTGTGAATTTAGCAAAAAGAATGACAAATCAGGTATATAGTCCTAAATACAGGAGAATCACAGGTATTGTTTGGAAATTATGTCTAGACTAACGATGAATGCACTTTTTGGACAATTAATGACAGGTCATATACGACTAACAGCATGCTGTTAATTAAATTAATTACCAAATTAAGTAGAGTTTTATATATACTGACATACAGGTTTGTGGATTCATTGGACCAGTATGTCCTCAAAGACTTACAGTATTTTTTTCCTGTCACAAATGTTCATAAAATTCTACGATAAATCATCGTAACTGTTTACAAAGTTCACACATTACCTGTCAACATAGACACCTGTTACCTGTCCAAAAAGACCACATGTTACCTGTCAACAAAGACACCTATTACCTGTCCAAAAAGACCATGTTACCTGTCCAAAAAGACACCTGTTACCTGTCCAAAAAGACCACATGTTACCTGTCAACAAAGACCACCTGTTACCTGTCAACAAAGACCACCTGTTACCTGTCAGCAAAGACCACTTGTTACCTGTCAACAAAGACCACCTGTTACCTGTCAACAAAGACCACCTGTTACCTGTCCACACAGACCACCTGTTACCTGTTAATAGATACCACCTGTTACCTGTCAACACAGACCACCTGTTACCTGTTAACATATACCATGTGTTACCTGTCAACACAGACCACCTGTTACCTGTTAACATTACCACCTGTTACCTGTCCAAACAGACCATCTGTTACCTTCCACAAAGACCACCTGTTACCTGCCAAGGTATAGTATGTGACTTTTCTACAAAGACCACTATGCTACCTGTGTACAAAAAACACCCATTACCTACTCACAAGGCCCATTTGCAATTACCTGTCAATGTGTCTATAAAGGCAAGTAATATTGACCAGATCTGTACCATAGGTCATGACCTTCAGAAATAGGACTGATATTTTGTGAATTAAATAGATATGATCTAATTGTGGGGAATCTGAATAATCATAATTGTGGCGAACTTTAGGACCAAGGTCAGTGTGGAGAGTCTGGACGACCAGGGTCAGTGTGGAGAGACTGGACGACCAAGGTCGGTGTGGAGATCAGGTCTGGATAATTATGATTGTGGCCAACTTTAGGACCAGGGTCAGTGTGGACAGAATTAGTAATGAGTATAGTGATACTTCAATCGATTTGTCTCCATTCAGGAACTGGAAATGAAATTTGCATAATTACATATACCCCACTGCCTCATACATTAGTCAGGTTGACCAGAGAGAGGTTTACAGCTCATTACACATTTACACAGGGGGTTGTTATGTAGGAAATTAGAATGTAGTGGAGTCTAGTATGTTATGTAAGTCCACCATCCCTTCCCCTATCATCAGTGACTATAGCAGGCCAGCCCGGCTTTATACCAGCTTATCAGGTCATTGCCATTACAGACCTGTAATAGCTCTAATCAAACAATTAACTCATTATTAACTAAATCATTTACAATCGGGGGATACAACCATGGGTTATGTCCCCTAGAGAGAGGAAGTTCTACTTCTGAACCCTGTGTAGGGTGGGGGGTGGGGGGTGGGGGGTGGGGGGTGGGGGTGGGGGGTTAGGGTTACAACCATGGGTTATGTCCCCTAGAGAGAGGAAGTTCTACTTCTGAACCCTATGTAGTGGGGGGTGGGGGACGGGGGGTGGGTTAGGGTTACAACCATGAGTTAAGTCCCCTAGAGAGAGGAAGTTCTACTTCTGAACCCTATGTAGGGTGGGGGGGGGGGGGGGGGGGGGGGGGGGTTAGGGTTACAACCATGGGTTATGTCCCCTAGAGAGAAGAAGTTCTACTTCTGAACCCAGTGTAGGGGGGGGGGGGGGGGGGGGGGGGGGGGGTTAGGGTTACAACCATGGGTTATGTCCCCTAGAGAGAGGAAGTTCTACTTCTGAACCCTATGTAGGGGGGTGGGGTGGGGGGTGGGGGGTGGGGGGTTAGGGTTACAACCATGGGTTATGTCCCCTAGAGAGAAGAAGTTCTACTTCTGAACCCTGTGTAGGTGGGGGTGGGGGGTTAGGGTTACAACCATGAGTTATTTCCCCTAGAGAGAGGAAGTTCTACTTCTGAACCCTATGTAGGGGGGGGTGGGGTGGGGGGTGGGGGGTGGGGGTCGGGGGGTTAGGGTTACAACCATGGGTTATGTCCCCTAGAGAGAAGAAGTTCTAATTCTGAACCCTATGTAGGTGGGGGGTTAGGGTTACAACCATGAGTTAAGTCCCCTAAAGAGAGGAAGTTCTAATTCTGAACCCTGTGTAGGGTGGGGGGTGGGGGGTTAGGGTTACAACCATGAGTTAAGTCCCCTAAAGAGAGGAAGTTCTAATTCTGAACCCTGTGTAGTCCTTTCAGCATTAGTGTAAAGCATTTTTAATTTATATTACTCGTTAATCCAGGTATTTGTTCACAAAGCAATTTGGAAAATATCAATGTAAAAGGAAAAATTTGTTTGAATTAATGAACTGTTATTATTAAAATTTACCCTATAGCCAAAACATGTCAACAACGCTCTCCAATAAATTGGATCATTAAATGAATCTTCGTATTGGGCTCACACTTAATTGTTATTATTAAAGATTCTCAGTTCTGAAGATGTTTGTCTGGATTATTGTTATGTAGTCATACAAGTCAAGGGGTCAAACTGGAGATGTTGGGAAATACAAGTCAAGGGGTCAAAACTGGAGATGTTGGGAAATACAAGTCAAGGGGTCAAACTGAAGAGGTTGGGAAATACAAGTCAAGAGGTCAAAACTGAAGATGTTGGGAAATACAAGTCAAGGGGTCAAACTGGAGATGTTGGGAAATACAAGTCAAGGGGTCAAAACTGGAGATGTTGGGAAATACAAGTCAAGGGGTCAAAACTGGAGATGTTGGGAAATACAAGTCAAAGGGTCAAACTGAAGATGTTGGGAAATACAAGTCAAGGGGTCAAAACTGAAGATGTTGGGAAATACAAGTCAAGGGGTCAAACTGAAGATGTTGGGAAAACATTTCAAAGTTTAATCTTAACTAAATTATTACGTTGCTTAAACATCTTATAATAACCTCTTGTAATCAACTCAGTTTTACAGACAAATCATCAAAATATACTAAGTTAAAAACAATAGATTTCATTTCAAAAATCTCCAGTTTAGAAGAAAAAATTTGCTGCATTGAAGGTTGTCAAAAAATATAAATCAGGTTCAATTCTAAACCAGGATATTTCAGGTATTTGAGATAGTTACTGGAACCTACCGGAGACTTGACAGGTATTTGAGATAGTTACTGGAACCTACCGGAGACTTGACAGGTATTTGAGATAGTTACTGGAACCTACCGGAGACTTGACAGGTATTTGAGATAGTTACTGGAACCTACCGGAGACTTGACAGGTATTTGAGATAGTTACTGGAACCTACCGGAGACTTGACAGGTATTTGAGATAGTTACTGGAACCTACCGGAGACTTGACAGGTATTTGAGATAGTTACTGGAACCTACCGGAGACTTGACAGGTATTTGAGATAGTTACTGGAACCTACCGGAGACTTGACAGGTATTTGAGATAGTTACTGGAACCTACCGGAGACTTGACAGGTATTTGAGATAGTTACTGGAACCTACCGGAGACTTGACAGGTATTTGAGATAGTTACTGGAACCTACCGGAGACTTGACAGGTATTTGAGATAGTTACTGGAACCTACCGGAGACTTGACAGGTATTTGAGATAGTTACTGGAACCTACCGGAGACTTGACAGGTATTTGAGATAGTTACTGGAACCTACCGGAGACTTGACAGGTATTTGAGATAGTTACTGGAACCTACCGGAGACTTGACAGGTATTTGAGATAGTTACTGGAACCTACCGGAGACTTGACAGGTATTTGAGATAGTTACTGGAACCTACCGGAGACTTGACAGGTATTTGAGATAGTTACTGGAACCTACCGGAGACTTGACAGGTATTTGAGATAGTTACTGGAACCTACCGGAGACTTGACAGGTATTTGAGATAGTTACTGGAACCTACCGGAGACTTGACAGGTATTTGAGATAGTTACTGGAACCTACCGGAGACTTGACAGGTATTTGAGATAGTTACTGGAACCTACCGGAGACTTGACAGGTATTTGAGATAGTTACTGGAACCTACCGGAGACTTGACAGGTATTTGAGATAGTTACTGGAACCTACCGGAGACTTGACAGGTATTTGAGATAGTTACTGGAACCTACCGGAGACTTGACAGGTATTTGAGATAGTTACTGGAACCTACCGGAGACTTGACAGGTATTTGAGATAGTTACTGGAACCTACCGGAGACTTGACAGGTATTTGAGATAGTTACTGGAACCTACCGGAGACTCCAGTTCAAACTTGGTGTTTCAGGTATTCAGTATTATCAGTCATCACTCAACAGTTTTCACATGTATGTAAGTTCCTCTCTAGCTTTGGGTAAAATACCATCTTTTAAGGATTCTATAGCTGTCCATGTATGTGATAATCCATCAGTTCACCTGTGTTAATCCCCCAACATGTACAGTAGTAAGTCTCTAAGTGAGCACTGCTCATCCTCCTCAGCCACCACACACATGGGGATCAACAGATGGTCAGTGTAGTGGTCAGTATAGTGGTTAGTGTAGTGGTCACTTCCTGCTAACAACTGGTCACCAAGACAGCCCTAACAATATATACACATTTCTAAAACATAACAACAACATCCTAAGCCCCTACAAAAACAGGTTACAATATGGAGACAGATCGTGGATTATCATACAAACCTCAGTAGAGACCAGATGGTTTAAGTGGGTTTTTTTTACCATAAATAACCTGTAAAAACTAAATGTCTTTTACTTTTCCTCATGTTCCCACAGAAAACGACCAATTCAGTTAAATGACCTCATGCTGCGTAAGCATCATATCATAAATACACAGTTTCTAACCATCAATACCACTTCTATCTAAAGTACAACATTTACACTAAACACCTTACCACATTTACACTAAACACCTTACCACATTTACACTAAACACCTTACCACATTTACACTTAGCACTAAACATCTTACGACAATTACACTTAACACTAAACACCTTACCACATTTACACTAAACACCTTACCACATTTACACTAAACACCTTACCACATTACACTAAAACACCTTACCACATTTACACTAGACAAACACCTACCACATTTACACTAACACACACACCACATTACATTGAAACTAAACACCGTACCACATTACACTAAACACCGTACCACATTACACTTAACACAAACATCGTACGACATTACACTAAACACCTACCACATGTACACTAAACACCTGGACCACATGGTAAACTTTACACAAACACCTTACCACATTACACTAAACACCTTACCACATTGACACTAAACACCGTACCACATGTACACTAAACACCTTACCGCATTTACACTAAACACCTGTACCACATTTGACACTAAACACCGGACCACATTGACACTAAAACACCTACACACACTAAGGGACACATAACACCTAAACCACCAATTACACGAAACACCTGTACCACAGTACACTTAACACCTTACCACATTACACTTAACACTAAACACCTTACCACATTTACACTAAACACCTTACCACATTTACACTAAACACCTTACCACATTTACACTAAACACCTTACCACATTTACACTAAACACCTTACCACATTTACACTAAACACCTTACCACATTTACACTTAGCACTAAACACCTTACCACATTTACACTTAGCACTAAACACCTTACCACATTTACACTAAACACCTTACCACATTTACACTAAACACCTTACCACAGGGAAACTTTACACGTAAACACCGTACCACATGTACACTAAACACTACCACATGTTACACTAAACACCTTACCACATTTACACTAAACACCTTACCACATTTACACTAAACACCTTACCACATTTACACTTAACACTAAACACCTTACCACATTTACACTAAACACCTTACCACATTTACACTAAACACCTTACCACATTTAAACTTTACACTAAACACCTTACCACATTTACACTAAACACCTTACCACATTTACACTTAGCACTAAACACCTTACCACATTTACACTAAACACCTTACCACATTTACACTTAGCACTAAACACCTTACCACATTTAAACTAAACACCTTACCACATTTAAACTAAACACCTTACCACATTACACTAAACACGGACCACAGGAAACTGGGACACGAAACACCGGACCACATGTACACAAACACCTTACCACATTTACACTAAACACCTTACCACATTTACACTAAACACCTTACCACATTTACACTAAACACCTTACCACATTTACACTAAACACCTTACCACATTTACACTAAACACCTTACCACATTTACACTTAACATCTTACCACATTTACACTGAACACTAAACACCTTACCACATTTAAACTTTACACTAAACACCTTACCACATTTACACTAAACATTTAACACCTTACCACATTTACACTAAACACTTCACCACATGTACACTGAACATTTAACATCCTACCACATTTACACTTAACATTTACACTTTACCACATTTACACTAAACACATTACCACATTTACACTAAACACATTACCACATTTACACTAAACACCTTACCACATTTAAACTTTACACTAAACACCTTACCACATTTACACTAAACACATTACCACATTTACACTAAACACCTTACCACATTTAAACTTTACACTAAACACCTTACCACATTTACACTAAACACTTCACCACATTTACACTGAACATTTAACATCCTACCACATTAACACTTAACATTTACACTTTACCACATTTACACTTAACATTTACACTTTACCACATTAACACTTGTACCATAAATTCCATATCTATCTTATGGTTCTACATTTACACCTGTACAATTACATACTTTTTAAAATGCTGTTTTAATTTTCTCAATTTTTAAAATAGATTATCAGATGCTGAATCAATAATACATATAAATAAATCCAATCATATAAAATAATGATTACTCTGAGAATCTTAATGATACTACCTCATGTCCTTTACAGTAGACCTTGATCATGTCTGATGAAAGCCCATTAGGAATTCTCTCATTAATTGAACAACACACTTTTGTCAAATTTTTACCATTCTTTCCAATTCACTAGCGGATAATAATTTTTCTGAGAACATTATGTACCAAGATAAAAATAACTCCATGTTTGAGCCTGAACTGCACATATAGGCAGATTGACATTTAGTGCCGAAGTGGCAGCCAGTAATATACATTCTCTTATCCCAAAACAAATATTTTCAAAGATGTTTTCCTGCCTGGGTGATGAGAAGAGTTAGGCTGGATGACAGTGATGAAGACAAATGGTCAGTCAAATGTATAATCGTACCTCCCTGCCATACCGATGTTCATCAGTATATAATCGTACCTCCCTGCCATACTGATGTTCATCAGTATATAATCGTACCTCCCTGCCATACCGATGTTCATCAGTATATAATCGTACCTCCCTGCCATACCGATAATCATCAGTATATAATCGTACCTCCTTGCCATACCGATAATCATCAGTATATAATCGTACCTCCCTGTCATACCGATGTTCATCAGTATATAATCGTACCTCCCTGTCATACCGATGTTCATCAGTATATAATCGTACCTCCCTGCCATACCGATAATCATCAGTATATAATCGTACCTCCCTGCCATACCGATGTTCATCAGTATATAATCGTACCTCCCTGCCATACCGATGTTCATCAGTCCCATCCCACATATAAGTTATCTTACCACCATTACCATGACTATTTCACAGTTCATTGGTTTATAACAATTATTTAATTTTTTTCAAATAAAAAAAGAAAATGTGAACCAGGTGAAATCTAAAAATGTCCTAAAGGTCACCTTGAACATGTATCTATTATGTAATCTAAATTAAAAATACACGGTCCTCTATTACATTGATCTATTACCAGTTAAAGAGTTTGTCGTCTGAATATTGATATATCATGATTATAAAGCCTACTAAGTTTCAAAGAAATTGATTGGAAAATGAAGGAGATCTCAATCTGGAGAAAAGAAAAAAAAACGAATATTAAAATAAGCAAAGAGAAACAAATTTTGCAGAAACAGTTAAATTGGAATTCTTTTCATGGAGACACAACTTGATATCAGAATTACAATGTAGTTAAAAGAGATCAGTTGGAAACTGTTGGACGATATCTCAAACAACAAAATAAATAGTGGGCAAAAACAGCAAAGAAGGGTGGGAAGGGGGGAGTGAAAAATAAACAAAGACAGCAGCAAAGAAGGGTGGGAAGAAGGGGAGTGAAAAATAAACAAAGACAGCAGCAAAGAAGACAGGAAAGGGAAGAAAACAGAAAAGAAGAGTAGCAAGCTCTATTTCACTGCCATGCCTCCTTATCATCCCATCATTACTGTCCATCCGTCTGTTGTCTGAGGCGGATGTTTTAAAAGTGAACTTTTATCTGGTATTTATTGATAGATGATTTAGGAAATACTGACCTTGATATTAGCCTGCATCTTTCACCAATGCTGAGAAGGAATCCATTCCAGAAATATTTCTTGTCTTAGAAAGACATATTGTCCAAATGTGTGTAATAAAACTAAACAATAATAACCAATGATTTCTCTGGTCTCTCAAACACTGGCCAGAGGGATAAAACACGTACATATGCGATTTCTGACTTCAGAACAAAACCGCTTCTGATAAGACAGTTATTCCAGTCTAAGAAAACATTATCTCAAATGGTGTCTATGAAAAGGAATTTGTGAAAAACTGTTTTTCTCATCTCCATTCATCTTTTTCCGGTTAGAGTGATATAAGTTAATGTTCTATATCTTTATCTACACAAATCTTCAGGAGAAATGAGACAGATTTTATGTATAAATAATGACCAAATATTTTTGTCTGCAAGAAACATCAAGTAAAGTTATCTCTGAGATGATCCTTATCTCAGGACTGGAATCACTTTAGGGGGAACCTGCTTCTGAAGGTCGAGTGTTTGTTTGAACAAGTGAATTCCTCAATCAATACATTTGTCTATAACTTTAGTGGTAAAGATGATAAGCCACTACAAAGTCGCTTTGGTATCAATGAACAAAGGGCCATAACTCCATATAAACAGGGTATATATCACCACATCAAAACAAAGGGCCATAACTCCATATAAACAGGGTATATATCATCACATCAAAACAAAGGGCCATAACTCCATATACAGAGGTATATATCATCACATCAAAACAAAGGGCCATAACTCCATATAAACAGGGTATATATCACCACATCAAAACAAAGGGCCATAACTCCATATACAGAGGTATATATCACCACATCAAAACAAAGGGCCATAACTCCATATAAACAGGGTATATATCACCACATCAAAACAAAGGGCCATAACTCCATATACAGAGGTATATATCACCACATCAAAACAAAGGGCCATAACTCCATATAAACACAGAGGTATATATCATCACATCAAAACAAAGGGCTATAACTCCATATAAACACAGAGCTATATATCATCACATCAAAACAAAGGGCCATAACTCCATATAAACACAGAGGTATATATCATCACATCAAAACAAAGGGCCATAACTCCATATAAACAGGGTATATATCACCACATCAAAACAAAGGGCCATAACTCCATATACAGAGGTATATATCATCACATCAAAACAAAGGGCCATAACTCCATATAAACAGGGTATATATCACCACATCAAAACAAAGGGCCATAACTCCATATAAACACAGAGGTATATAACATTGCATCAAAACAAAGGGCCATAACTCCATATACAGAGGTATCATCGCATTGTAGTATGGGATACTTCCTCATTCAAAAATGTACACACACATAAAATGATTTCCAATTGTACATATCATATATATGAAATATTCTCCAGCGAAAATACCAATGCGAATTTAAGGCCAATGTACATATAGATAAGATTTGCTTGTTTGGTGGGTTTATTGCCCTGTGAACAGCAGGAGTCATTTTGAGGTGAGTCTCCTTGCAGTAGCTGGTGACCACATCACTGAACAACATATAGGAGGCCTGTCACATGCATTTCAGAACAATTAGGGTTTATATGGACACAACGATGACATTACAAGCCAGCCCATTTCCCAGCTTCCCAAGAAACACAAAATGACACCGGTAGGGAGCGTGGAACCACGGACCTCGGATCTTCACCGGAGATTACATGGCTAGCCCCTTATATAGATAGGGACAAGATTTTAGTATGACTCAAAAACAGTTTCTCATCCTTATCTGTAGTTTAGGATTTTCCACCTCATTTTAAGCCACTCATTGATACTGTAAGACAGTGTGTGCCATTACCATGGTAACCTGATGGCAAGTAATGATATTGGTGAATACTGCTTTAAAATATTATACAGCATTCTGATATGTAACTCATAAATATTGTCTAAAATAAACAACAACCAATAAGATAAAAGAACTACCATACTGATAATTTGTACCAACTTTAAATTGATTCTAATTGGAAATTCAATAAATGATCCTCATATATGTAATTTTCTTATACAAACTATAGTAAACTTTCCCTGTCCTTAAGGGGAAACATGATACCCCATAAGGGTCATGAAATACCTCGCCCAATGTTTAAAGAGCACCGTTCTATAACAAGATAAAATCATACCCCACTGACGTTTAAAGAGCACCGTTCCATAAGATAACATTTTACTTGACCCAATGTTTAATGAGCACCGTTCTATAACAAGTTAAATTCATATACCTCACCCAATGTTTAAACAGAACTGTTCTATAACAAGTTAAAATCATACCTCACCCAATGTTTAAAGAACACTGTTCTATAACAAGTTAAATTCATATTTCACCTGACGTTTAACGAGCACCCTTCTACAACAAGTTAAAATCATACCTCACCTGATAATACACAATAAGGTATTTTTAGAGTTTCATTAGCTTTCTCAGACTTATGGGTGTGGCTGCTCAGGAAATGCAATATTAGATATGTGGAGGAAATTAAATTACTTACACATGTAGTGCAAAAACTGGAGAAGAGAATGGGAAACAGACATTAAGACAGCTAACATCTATAAACCTATAATAACACACGTTAGGTGTTTTAATTAATGTTGGGGTCTACATTCATACACTATAGGTATTGTATATAACAGTAAGTTTACACAACATATTGTATTGATCATTACCACAGCGAGATGAATCTGGGTGGGTATTCCAGGGGTGGGTATTCCAGGGGTGGGTATTACAGGAGTGGGTATTCCAGGGTGGGTATTCCAGGGGTGGGTATGTGGGTATTCCTGGGGTGGGTATTCCAGGGGTGGGTATTCCAGGGGAGGGGTATTCCAGGGGTGGGTATTCCAGGGGTTGAGTATTCTAGGGAGGGAATATAGGTGTTCCTTCAGGTGGGCATTCCAGATTTGGGTATTGCGGGGATGAGGAGTATTCAAGGGGTATTTGAGTGATGCAAATGATGTTTTTGGTGTTCCTCTATGTTGGGATAAGGATGTTTTTGAGCGATTCAGATATGCTATTAGTGTTCCTCCAGGGTTAGATAAGGATGTATTTTAGTGTTTCACACTTGCTAAAGGTGTTCCTCAAGGGTGGAATACAGATCTATTTGAGCAATTTACACATGCTAATGGTGTTCCTCTAGGGTGGGGTAAGGATTTATCAGTTCTACAAGTAAGGAAAAGTAATTAGGCTGGAAATGATGAGAGTTACTGGCATTCAAGTTCAGCTAAACTGTCAATAATTACATAGAAAGCATGGGTAGGGAAGCTGTGTAGTGTACACAAGTCTGGTGTGACTTGTATTGCTAATGGAGGATCCCCTATAAACAGATTCCTCCCTCCTCATCACCATCCTCCTAGAAGGGTGTTAACCTTAACGATGAGTCATCACCGTCCTCCTAGAAGGTTGTTAACCTTAACAGTCCTCACCGTCCTCCTAGAAGGTTGTTAACATTAACAGTCCTCACCGTCCTCCTAGAAGGTTGTTAACATTAACGATGAGTCATCACCATCCTCCTAGAAGGTTGTTAACATTAACGATGAGTCCTCATCACCATCCTCCTAGAAGGGTGTTAACATTAACGATGAGTCCTCATCACCATCCTCCTAGAAGGTTGTTAACATTAACGATGAGTCATCACCGTCCTCCTAGAAGGTTGTTAACATTAACAGTCATCACCATCCTCCTAGAAGGGTGTTAACATTAACGATGAGTCATCACCATCCTCCTAGAAGGTTGTTAACATTAACGATGAGTCATCACCATCCTCCTAGAAGGGTGTTAACATTAACAGTCATCACCATCCTCCTAGAAGGGTGTTAACATTAACGATGAGTCATCACCATCCTCCTAGATGGGTGTTAACATTAACAGTCATCACCATCCTCCTAGAAGGGTGTTAACATTAACAGTCATCACCATCCTCCTAGAAGGGTGTTAACATTAACGATGAGTCATCACCATCCTCCTAGAAGGTTGTTAACATTAACAGTCATCACCATCCTCCTAGAAGGGTGTTAACATTAACGATGAGTCATCACCATCCTCCTAGAAGGTTGTTAACATTAACGATGAGTCATCACCATCCTCCTAGAAGGGTGTTAACATTAACAGTCATCACCATCCTCCTAGAAGGGTGTTAACATTAACGATGAGTCATCACCATCCTCCTAGATGGGTGTTAACATTAACAGTCATCACCATCCTCCTAGAAGGGTGTTAACATTAACAGTCATCACCATCCTCCTAGAAGGGTGTTAACATTAACGATGAGTCATCACCATCCTCCTAGAAGGGTGTTAACATTAATGATGAGTCATCACCGTCCTCCTAGAAGGTTGTTAACATTAACGATGAGTCATCACCATCCTCCTAGATGGGTGTTAACATTAACGATGAGTCATCACCATCCTCCTAGAAGGGTGTTAACATTAACAATGAGTCATCACCATCCTCCTAGAAGGTTGTTAACATTAACGATGAGTCATCACCGTCCTCCTAGAAGGGTGTTAACATTAACGATGAGTCATCACCATCCTCCTAGAAGGTTGTTAACATTAACGATGAGTCATCACCATCCTCCTAGAAGGGTGTTAACATTAACAGTCATCACCATCCTCCTAGTAGGGTGTTAACATTAACGATGAGTCATCACCATCCTCCTAGAAGGGTGTTAACATTAACGATGAGTCATCACCATCCTCCTAGAAGGTTGTTAACCTTAACGATGAGTCATCACCGTCCTCCTAGAAGGTTGTTAACCTTAACGATGAGTCATCACCATCCTCCTAGAAGGTTGTTAACATTAACGATGAGTCCTCACCATCCTCCTAGAAGGGTGTTAACATTAACGATGAGTCCTCACCATCCTCCTAGAAGGTTGTTAACATTAACGATGAGTCATCACCATCCTCCTAGAAGGTTGTTAACATTAACGATGAGTCCTCACCATCCTCCTAGAAGGGTGTTAACATTAACGATGAATCCTCACCATCCTCCTAGAAGGTTGTTAACATTAACAGTCCTCATCACCATCCTCCTAGAAGGGTGTTAACATTAACAGTCCTCATCACCATCCTCCTAGAAGGTTGTTAACATTAACGATGAGTCATCACCATCCTCCTAGAAGGTTGTTAACATTAACGATGAGTCATCACCATCCTCCTAGAAGGTTGTTAACATTAACGATGAGTCATCACCATCCTCCTAGAAGGTTGTTAACATTAACAGTCATCACCATCCTCCTAGTAGGGTGTTAACATTAACGATGAGTCCTCACCATCCTCCTAGAAGGGTGTTAACATTAACAGTCATCACCATCCTCCTAGAAGGGTGTTAACATTAACGATGAGTCATCACCATCCTCCTAGAAGGTTGTTAACATTAACAGTCCTCACCATCCTCCTAGAAGGGTGTTAACATTAACAGTCATCACCATCCTCCTAGAAGGGTGTTAACATTAACGATGAGTCATCACCATCCTCCTAGTAGGTTGTTAACATTAACAGTCATCACCATCCTCCTAGAAGGGTGTTAACATTAACGATGAGTCATCACCATCCTCCTAGAAGGGTGTTAACATTAACAGTCATCACCATCCTCCTAGAAGGGTGTTAACATTAACAGTCCTCACCGTCCTCCTAGAAGGTTGTTAACATTAACAGTCATCACCATCCTCCTAGAAGGGTGTTAACATTAACGATGAGTCATCACCATCCTCCTAGAAGGTTGTTAACATTAACGATGAGTCATCACCATCCTCCTAGAAGGGTGTTAACATTAACGATGAGTCATCACCATCCTCCTAGTTGGGTGTTAACATTAACAGTCATCACCATCCTCCTAGAAGGGTGTTAACATTAACAGTCATCACCATCCTCCTAGAAGGGTGTTAACATTAACGATGAGTCATCACCATCCTCCTAGAAGGGTGTTAACATTAACGATGAGTCATCACCGTCCTCCTAGAAGGTTGTTAACATTAACGATGAGTCATCACCATCCTCCTAGATGGGTGTTAACATTAACGATGAGTCATCACCATCCTCCTAGAAGGGTGTTAACATTAACGATGAGTCATCACCATCCTCCTAGAAGGTTGTTAACATTAACGATGAGTCATCACCGTCCTCCTAGAAGGGTGTTAACATTAACGATGAGTCATCACCATCCTCCTAGAAGGTTGTTAACATTAACGATGAGTCATCACCATCCTCCTAGAAGGGTGTTAACATTAACAGTCATCACCATCCTCCTAGTAGGGTGTTAACATTAACGATGAGTCATCACCATCCTCCTAGAAGGGTGTTAACATTAACGATGAGTCATCACCATCCTCCTAGAAGGTTGTTAACCTTAACGATGAGTCATCACCGTCCTCCTAGAAGGTTGTTAACCTTAACGATGAGTCATCACCATCCTCCTAGAAGGTTGTTAACATTAACGATGAGTCCTCACCATCCTCCTAGAAGGGTGTTAACATTAACGATGAATCCTCACCATCCTCCTAGAAGGTTGTTAACATTAACGATGAGTCATCACCATCCTCCTAGAAGGTTGTTAACATTAACGATGAGTCCTCACCATCCTCCTAGAAGGGTGTTAACATTAACGATGAATCCTCACCATCCTCCTAGAAGGTTGTTAACATTAACAGTCCTCATCACCATCCTCCTAGAAGGGTGTTAACATTAACAGTCCTCATCACCATCCTCCTAGAAGGTTGTTAACATTAACGATGAGTCATCACCATCCTCCTAGAAGGTTGTTAACATTAACGATGAGTCATCACCATCCTCCTAGAAGGTTGTTAACATTAACGATGAGTCATCACCATCCTCCTAGAAGGGTGTTAACATTAACAGTCATCACCATCCTCCTAGTAGGGTGTTAACATTAACGATGAGTCATCAACATCCTCCTAGAAGGGTGTTAACATTAACAGTCATCACCATCCTCCTAGTAGGGTGTTAACATAAACGATGAGTCATCACCATCCTCCTAGTAGGTTGTTAACATTAACAGTCATCACCATCCTCCTAGAAGGGTGTTAACATTAACGATGAGTCATCACCATCCTCCTAGAAGGGTGTTAACATTAACAGTCCTCACCGTCCTCCTAGAAGGTTGTTAACATTAACAGTCATCACCATCCTCCTAGAAGGGTGTTAACATTAACGATGAGTCATCACCATCCTCCTAGAAGGTTGTTAACATTAACGATGAGTCATCACCATCCTCCTAGAAGGGTGTTAACATTAACGATGAGTCATCACCATCCTCCTAGTTGGGTGTTAACATTAACAGTCCTCACCATCCTCCTAGTAGGGTGTTAACATTAACAGTCATCACCATCCTCCTAGAAGGGTGTTAACATTAACAGTCCTCACCATCCTCCTAGAAGGGTGTTAACATTAACGATGAGTCATCACCATCCTCCTAGAAGGGTGTTAACATTAACGATGAGTCATCACCATCCTCCTAGAAGGGTGTTAACATTAACAGTCATCACCATCCTCCTAGAAGGGTGTTAACATTAACGATGAGTCCTCACCATCCTCCTAGAAGGGTGTTAACATTAACGATGAGTCCTCACCATCCTCCTAGAAGGTTGTTAACATTAACGATGAGTCATCACCATCCTCCTAGTAGGTTGTTAACATTAACGATGAGTCATCACCATCCTCCTAGAAGGGTGTTAACATTAACAGTCATCACCATCCTCCTAGAAGGGTGTTAACATTAATGATGAGTCATCACCATCCTCCTAGAAGGTCGTTAACATTAACGATGAGTCATCACCATCCTCCTAGAAGGGTGTTAACATTAACAGTCCTCACCATCCTCCTAGAAGGGTGTTAACATTAACGATGAGTCATCACCATCCTCCTAGAAGGGTGTTAACATTAACGATGAGTCATCACCATCCTCCTAGAAGGTTGTTAACATTAACGATGAGTCATCACCATCCTCCTAGAAGGTTGTTAACCTTAACGATGAGTCATCACCATCCTCCTAGAAGGTTGTTAACATTAACGATGAGTCATCACCATCCTCCTAGAAGGGTGTTAACATTAACGATGAGTCATCACCATCCTCCTAGAAGGGTGTTAACATTAACGATGAGTCATCACCATCCTCCTAGTAGGGTGTTAACATTAACGATGAGTCCTCACCATCCTCCTAGAAGGGTGTTAACATTAACAGTCATCACCGTCCTCCTAGAAGGGTGTTAACATTAACGATGAGTCATCACCATCCTCCTAGAAGGGTGTTAACATTAACAGTCCTCACCGTCCTCCTAGAAGGTTGTTAACATTAACGATGAGTCCTCACCATCCTCCTAGAAGGTTGTTAACATTAACAGTCATCACCATCCTCCTAGAAGGTTGTTAACATTAACGATGAGTCATCACCATCCTCCTAGAAGGGTGTTAACATTAACAGTCATCACCATCCTCCTAGAAGGGTGTTAACATTAACAGTCATCACCATCCTCCTAGAAGGGTGTTAACATTAACGATGAGTCATCACCATCCTCCTAGAAGGGTGTTAACATTAACGATGAGTCACCACCATCCTCCTAGTAGGGTGTTAACATTAACAGTCCTCACCATCCTCCTAGAAGGCTGTTAACATTAACGATGAGTCATCACCATCCTCCTAGAAGGTTGTTAACATTAACGATGAGTCATCACCATCCTCCTAGTAGGGTGTTAACATTAACGATGAGTCATCACCATCCTCCTAGAAGGGTGTTAACATTAACGATGAGTCATCACCATCCTCTTAGTAGGGTGTTAACATTAACGATGAGTCATCACCATCCTCCTAGAAGGTTGTTAACATTAACGATGAGTCATCACCATCCTCCTAGATGGGTGTTAACATTAACAGTCCTCACCATCCTCCTAGAAGGGTGTTAACATTAACAGTCATCACCATCCTCCTAGTAGGGTGTTAACATTAACAGTCATCACCATCCTCCTAGAAGGTTGTTAACATTAACGATGAGTCATCACCATCCTCCTAGATGGGTGTTAACATTAACAGTCATCACCATCCTCCTAGAAGGGTGTTAACATTAACAGTCATCACCATCCTCCTAGAAGGGTGTTAACATTAACGATGAGTCATCACCATCCTCCTAGTAGGGTGTTAACATTAACGATGAGTCATCACCATCCTCCTAGTTGGTTGTTAACATTAACGATGAGTCATCACCATCCTCCTAGAAGGGTGTTAACATTAACAGTCATCACCATCCTCCTAGAAGGGTGTTAACATTAACAGTCATCACCATCCTCCTAGAAGGGTGTTAACATTAACAGTCATCACCATCCTCCTAGTAGGGTGTTAACATTAACAGTCATCACCATCCTCCTAGAAGGGTGTTAACATTAACGATGAGTCATCACCATCCTCCTAGAAGGGTGTTAACATTAACGATGAGTCATCACCATCCTCCTAGAAGGGTGTTAACATTAACGATGAGTCATCACCATCCTCCTAGAAGGTTGTTAACATTAACGATGAGTCATCACCATCCTCCTAGAAGGGTGTTAACATTAACGATGAGTCATCACCGTCCTCCTAGAAGGGTGTTAACATTAACGATGAGTCGTCACCATCCTCCTAGAAGGGTGTTAACATTAACGATGAGTCATCACCATCCTCCTAGAAGGGTGTTAACATTAACGATGAATCCTCACCATCCTCCTAGAAGGTTGTTAACATTAACAGTCATCACCATCCTCCTAGAAGGGTGTTAACATTAACAGTCATCACCATCCTCCTAGAAGGGTGTTAACATTAACAGTCATCACCATCCTCCTAGAAGGGTGTTAACATTAACGATGAGTCCTCACCATCCTCCTAGAAGGGTGTTAACCTTAACAATTCTATTAACTTTCCACTTAAAACACTTCTGAACTTTCTATTATGAGGTAATCTGGTATAACATATGACCCTTGACCTTCAACTAAGCACTCAGATGACACAGATTCTCACAAGATCTACTTGTAGGTACACAAAACTAAATCTGTATATATATATGACATGTCATTCAACCACACACATCCATGAAATTATATTTTTTCTGAATCAAGATACTCCATTTTGTGGTATAATTGGTTAACAAATTCTAATAGAAAAGGTAATGATCTTCTTTTCCTTGATAAAAGCCAGGTAGTTACCAGGTATACAAAACTAATCTATCATGTTTTCGTTCAGTAAATATTTAACAAGTTTATACTCCAATTTGATTGAGTTGTAGGGTATAGGGTTGATCCTATGAGAAGCCACAGCTCTAGCTAGGCCACTCACACAAATGTGTATGTGGAGAAATTTAACAATTTTCAATTAAGTATATGAATACATTGCCTTGTATTATCATACTGGTGATTTGTGTTCAGGCTATTACCTCCCTTAACAGATTTCAATGATCATAATCAAGTCATAAGGTATTTGTGTGTAAACGTAATATCATTAATTACAGCTCAAAAAACATACACAGTGAAAGTCTTTTGAAAAGGAGATGATATCAATTCGGATAGTTCAAACATACACTTATTTTCTGAAACATAATTCAGTATAATTCAAAAAAGTTCATCAATATTTATTTAATTTTGTTGGAACTGACCGGACCAGTAGACCAGTAAATAGTAGCATACCTGAGTTATTGGTTCAGTTTTCTTTGGTTTAGGTATTCTCCGAAGTAAATTACATGTACTCAAATTTCACCAACAGAGATCACTCAAAAGTCAAACAAGCATACTGAGCATAACTAAAGGAATACTTATCCCCTACTCTATCCCCACTAGAGCCCTCACAAGGATGGTGACCTTGACCTTCACCCAGCAACCCTGAAACTTCACTTATCCAAGATATTATGGTTGTTTGTTATTGTGTGAAGTTTGATCACAATCCTCTAAGAAATGAAGCTGCTAGAGAGAGCTAACAATTATAATTTGGAAAAGATGAGAGTGGCAGTGTAAGGAAATAAGAGATGAGAGTGGCAGTGTAAGGAAATAAGAAATGAGAGGGGCAGTGTAAGGAAATAAGAAATGAGAGGGGCAGTGTAAGGAAATAAGAGATGAGAGGGGCAGTGTAAGGAAATAAGAAATGAGAGGGGCAGTGTAAGGAAATAAGAGATGAAAGGGGCAGTGTAAGGAAATAAGAGATGAGAGTGGCAGTGTAAGGAAATAAGAAATGAGAGGGGCAGAGTAAGGAAATAAGAAATGAGAGGGGCAGTGTAAGGAAATAAGAGATGAGAGGGGCAGTGTAAGGAAATAAGAAATGAGAGGGGCAGTGTAAGGAAATAAGAGATGAGAGGGGCAGTGTAAGGAAATAAGAAATGAGAGGGGCAGTGTAAGGAAATAAGAGATGAGTGGGACAGTGTAAGGAAATAAGAAATGAGAGGGGCAGTGTAAGGAAATAAGAAATGAGAGAGGCAGTGTAAGGAAATAAGAGATGAGAGGGACAGTGTAAGGAAATAAGAAATGAGAGAGGCAGTGTAAGGAAATAAGAGATGAGAGGGGCAGTGTAAGGAAATAAGAGATGAGAGGGGCAGTGTAAGGAAATAAGAAATGAGAGGGGCAGTGTAAGGAAATAAGAGATGAGAGGGGCAGTGTAAGGAAATAAGAAATGAGAGGGGCAGTGTAAGGAAATAAGAGATGAGAGGGACAGTGTAAGGAAATAAGAGATGAGAGGGGCAGTGTAAGGAAATAAGAACCTGACCACATGGGTTTCACATCCTCATCAGTTAACATCCAGCTGGTCAAGTTCTATATATCTGGTCAGTTTACCTCCAGCTGGTCAAGTTTTATATATCTGGTCAGTTTACCTCCAGCTCGTCAGTTTTATATATTAGGTCAGTTTGTTTAATCAACATCTATGATATCAGTATTCTATTTATATGTAAATCAGAACTTGTCGATTCCTTTGACATGAGCTGAACTGATTCTACATGAGGGAGTCACAGAAACTTACATAACGTTTCTCGAGGATTACTATTGGTTATTGACTGTACATCAGGCCATGTGTTGTATATAGTCGAGTGTTCAGGTCTGACAAGGACAGCTGTCATGTGTAGTCTACGGTACATCTGTATATGCAAGTGTGTGTATACATGTTGACACTTTTGGCCCTCAGGCCCCTGGGGGATGGGGACCATATAATTCTCACTTTTGGGTGACTCTTAGCCATAGAAGCTTCCTGCCATATTTCACTGAATTTGTTTCAGCGGTTTTGGAGAAGAAGTCGAAAATGTAAATTGTTTACGGACACAAGACGACAGACAAAAGGCGATTAGAATAGGTCACCTGTGACCTAATAAGGCTTTGGCCCATATTCAAGGTCACAGAGGGAAATTCTTGACATTTGGACCCAAATGACCTTGACCTATAACGCATTGACCGTTATCTTTGATTTCTTGCATAATTCCAACCAACTTTGCATCAAATTGCCAAATCAAAATGTTCATTAATGAAAAGATACAGTGATAAATCCAAGATGGCTGCCTGTCACCATTTTGTTTTCCAGTTCAAAATCAAAATTGAATGGGACCAAGGGGAACTTAAATTTTAAGTTTGAGAAATATGCCTCCAGTACTTTTCAAAAGTTAGCAGGTCACTTGTCAGCTATGTCCTGTTTTTTGTAGGACAACTTTTGGGGACATTTTATATTTCTGATCAGTTGATAGAGACAATTGACAACCAAGGGCAATATTTTGATGACTAGTGCTAAATAATCTGTTAAGTTCTGTAGGTAAAGAGAAATAACTCAGTACTCCATGTAGATCGGTAGCATTGAAGGGAAATTAAAAACATCTTAATCCAACAAGGTTGAGTATGAAACGGTGAGCCCTTGGACAGGATAGCCATACCATAGCTATTGATTTCTAGTATGAGCTAGGAGATCTTTGGTCATAAACTTTCTCATCAGATGATACTGACCATCGTTCAACTATATAGTGACCACTGCAAATGACCAGTAAGAAATCAATAAGAAAGGCATCAGCTTACTTTACTGAGAGATGACTGTTGTAAGAATGACAATTCTAACAATATAATTACGTCTGGTCTGGTCTGGTCTGGTCTAGGTGGCGTATGACAGGTCTCCCATATGTTGTTCTGTGAGGTAATCACCAACTACAAGGAGACCCTGCCTCAAAATGACCCTGGCTGTTCATGGGTCTAAACCCAGGAAACAATCAAACAAAATGCAAATAGACATCTAACATTGTACCTGACCTCTGATATATAACATTGTACCTGACCTATATAACATTGTACATGACCTATATAACAGTGTACCTGACCTATATAACATTGTACCTGACCTATATAACATTGTACATGACCTCTGACATATAACATTGTACCTGACCTATATAACATTGTACCTGACCTCTGACATATAACATTGTACCTGACCTCTGACATATAACATTGTACCTGACCTATATAACATTGTACCTGACCTGACATATAACATTGTACCTGACCTCTGACATATAACATTGTACCTGACCTCTGACATATAACATTGTACCTGACCTATATAACATTGTACCTGACCTCTGACATATAACATTGTACCTGACCTATATAACATTGTACCTGACCTCTGACATATAACATTGTACCTGACCTCTGACATATAACATTGTACCTGACCTATATAACATTGTACCTGACCTATATAACATTGTACCTGACCTATATAACATTGTACATGACCTCTGACATATAACATTGTACCTGACCTATATAACATTGTACATGACCTCTGACATATAACATTGTACCTGACCTCTGACATAAAACATTGTACCTGACCTATATAACATTGTACTTGACCGTTATAACATTGTACATGACCTCTGACATATAACAGTGTACCTGACCTATATAACATTGTACCTGACCTATATAACATTGTACCTGACCTATATAACATTGTACCTGACCTGACATATAACATTGTACCTGACCTCTGACATATAACATTGTACCTGACCTCTGACATATAACATTGTACCTGACCTATATAACATTGTACCTGACCTATATAACATTGTACCTGACCCATATAACATTGTACATGACCTCTGACATATAACATTGTACCTGACCTCTGACATATAACATTGTACCTGACCTATATAACAATGTATATTACATTGTACATGACCTCTGACATATAACATTGTACCTGACCTCTGACATAAAACATTGTACCTGACCTATATAACATTGTACTTGACCGTTATAACATTGTACATGACCTCTGACATATAACAGTGTACCTGACCTATATAACATTGTACCTGACCTATATAACATTGTACCTGACCTATATAACATTGTACCTGACCTGACATATAACATTGTACCTGACCTCTGACATATAACATTGTACCTGACCTCTGACATATAACATTGTACCTGACCTATATAACATTGTACCTGACCTATATAACATTGTACCTGACCCATATAACATTGTATATGACCTCTGACATATAACATTGTACCTGACCTCTGACATATAACATTGTACCTGACCTATATAACAATGTATATTACCTTTATAACAATGTACCTATACTCTAACATATTCTATTGTCTTACCCTCCAGTTCATGCTCTAACCTGTCCAGTCGATCCATATCATTGAAAATGTCAGATGTCATGATTCTTCTCTTCTATGAATCCACCATTAATTAATTCTTAGATGCAAAACTACTGATTTGCTGTACAAAATGTCTACATGCAAATATCACAACAGAAAACATGCTCGTACATACAACAATAAGCCTATCACTTTTAATTTGAGTCTACTTAATATTTCCCCCTCATATCCTGCCCATTGTTCCTTAAGTAAAGAGCCCTTGTTAATACAGACCAGCCTGAAGACTACTATCCCCGATAATACACACCAATAATACACACCGTTTTAAACAGGAAAACCTCTGGCTAGTGTTTGTATAATGCTACATTCCATCAGTCCATGTATGAGATGTGATAACAAGAGGCCCATGGGGCCTGTATCGCTCACCTGGTTGGATTTGACCAAATGTCAAAATAGTATTCATGTTCAATTCGTTTTATTTCTCAACCTCAAACAATGCTTTATATGCTTAAAGTGTGGGGATCCCAACTGCTTTGAAGAAATAACGAAGTCCAGACTCTCTATGTTTACAACATGCATTCATAACTCTATGACTAGAAGCGATTTAAAGGAATTACATTTATTTCCCCTATGGGGCCCCACAACTTTGGCCAAAGTCATCATTAAATGCGAAACAGGCCGCAAGAATGTTTCTGACCAAATTGGGTTCAAATCCATTCATAACTTAATGACTAGTAGCAATTTAAAGTAATAACCTCTATTTCCCCTATTGGGCCCCGCCCATTTGGCCCCTCAGGTCAGAGTCGCCTTTTATGCAAAATCTGTTCCCCTTCCCCCAAGGATGTTCCTGACTAAATTAAGTTCAAACCCATTCATAACTTTATGACAAGCAGCGATTTAAAGGCATTACCTCTATTTCCCCTATTGGGCCCCGTCCCTCAGGCCCCTTGGGGTTCAGAGTCACCATTTATGCAAAATCTGTTCCCTTTCCCACATAGATGTTTCTGACCAAATTGGGTTCAAATCCATTGATAACTTTAGGACTAGTAGCAATTTAAAGGAATTACCTCTATTTCCCCTATTGGGCCCCGCCCCTCAGGCCCCTTGGGGTCTGAGTTACCATTTATGCAAAATCTGTTCCCCTTCCTCCAAGGATGTTTCTGACCAAATTTGGTAAAAATCCAACAAGAACATTTTGACTAGTAGCGATTTGAAGCAAATGTTGACCGACGACGGACGGCGGACAACGGACGGATGGACGCCGCGCCATGACAAAAGCTCACCGGACCTTCGGTCCAGGTGAGCTAATAAAAACACAGTTCAGACTGGTTGTTCCTATTTACCAGCAAATGATCTGGTAGCTGCCTCTGTGAAGGAGTTATATTCTCCCTTACATCAGTAGTGTAGTCATCAATCTCATTCTCTATCAAGTTAACATGTGTTAATGTTTGTGTGACATGACTCTCTATCAAGTTAACATGTGTAAATGTTTGTGTGTCATGACTCTCTATCAAGTTAACATGTGTTAATGTTTGTGTGTGACATGGCTCCCTATCAAGTTAACATGTGTAAATGTTTATGTGTGACATGACTCTCTATCAAGTTAACGTGTAAATGTTTGTGTGACATGACTCTCTATCAAGTTAACGTGTAAATGTTTGTGTGACATGACTCTCTATCAAGTTAACGTGTAAATGTTTGTGTGACATGACTCTCTATCAAGTTAACATGTGTAAATGTTTGTGTGACATGACTCTCTATCAAGTTAACGTGTAAATGTTTGTGTGACATGACTCTCTATCAAGTTAACATGTGTAAATGTTTGTGTGACATGACTCTCTATCAAGTTAACATGTGTAAATGTTTGTGTGTGACATGACTCTCTATCAAGTTAACATGTGTTAATGTTTGTGTGTGGCATGACTCTCTATCAAGTTAACATGTGTAAATGTTTGTGTGTCATGACTCTCTATCAAGTTAACATGTGTTAATGTTTGTGTGTGACATGACTCTATCAAGTTAACATGTGTTAATGTTTGTGTGTCATGACTCTATCAAGTTAACATGTGTTAATGTTTGTGTGTGACATGACTCTCTATCAAGTTAACATGTGTAAATGTTTGTGTGGCATGACTCTCTATCAAGTTAACATGTGTAAATGTTTGTGTGTGACATGACTCTCTATCAAGTTAACATGTGTTAATGTTTGTGTGACATGACTCTCTATCAAGTTAACATGTGTAAATGTTTGTGTGTCATGACTCTCTATCAAGTTAACATGTGTAAATGTTTGTGTGTGACATGGCTCCCTATCAAGTTAACATGTGTAAATGTTTATGTGTGACATGACTCTCTATCAAGTTAACGTGTAAATGTTTGTGTGACATGACTCTCTATCAAGTTAACATGTGTTAATGTTTGTGTGTGACATGACTCTATCAAGTTAACATGTGTAAATGTTTGTGTGTCATGACTCTCTATCAAGTTAACATGTGTAAATGTTTGTGTGACATGACTCTATCAAGTTAACATGTGTAAATGTTTGTGTGACATGACTCTCTATCAAGTTAACATGTGTGTCAAGTTAACATGTGTAAATGTTTGTGTGTCATGACTCTCTATCAAGTTAACATGTGTAAATGTTTGTGTGTCATGACTCTCTATCAAGTTAACATGTGTTAATGTTTGTGTGTGTCATGACTCTATCAAGTTAACATGTGTAAATGTTTGTGTGGTATGACTCTCTATCAAGTTAACATGTGTAAATGTTTGTGTGGTATGACTCTCTATCAAGTTAACATGTGTAAATGTTTGTGTGTCATGACTCTCTATCAAGTTAACATGTGTAAATGTTTGTGTGGTATGACTCTCTATCAAGTTAACATGTGTAAATGTTTGTGTGTGACATGACTCTCTATCAAGTTAACATGTGTTAATGTTTGTGTGGTATGACTCTCTATCAAGTTAACATGTGTTAATGTTTGTGTGTGACATGACTCTCTATCAAGTTAACATGTGTAAATGTTTGTGTGTCATGACTCTCTATCAAGTTAACATGTGTTAATGTTTGTGTGTCATGACTCTATCAAGTTAACGTGTAAATGTTTGTGTGTCATGACTCTCTATCAAGTTAACATGTGTAAATGTTTGTGTGTGACATGACTCTCTATCAAGTTAACATGTGTAAATGTTTGTGTGTGACATGACTCTCTATCAAGTTAACATGTGTAAATGTTTGTGTGTCATGACTCTCTATCAAGTTAACATGTGTAAATGTTTGTGTGTGTCATGACTCTCTATCAAGTTAACATGTGTAAATGTTTGTGTGTCATGACTCTCTATCAAGTTAACATGTGTAAATGTTTGTGTGTGTCATGACTCTCTATCAAGTTAACATGTGTAAATGTTTGTGTGTGGCATGACTCTCTATCAAGTTAACATGTGTAAATGTTTGTGTGTGGCATGACTCTCTATCAAGTTAACATGTGTAAAGATACAACACCAGCTCTGCATATTGACAGCCACTTTCAGAACTGCTTTAATTCCTTGATGGTATCAGAGTATCGTTCTAAATATAACCTTAATCAATTAAAACGATGCAACTGATTTAATACAGCATGCAAAACAGAAAACATTGAAACGACAAACTTTTATAATGAGCACAGCAACGGCCGACATTCAACATTCCATTATCAAAACAATATAACAAGGAAATACCGATGTTTTCAAATATCTTAAAAACAGTTTTAACATGCTACTTACAACAATGTGAAAAAAAGTGCTTCACACACATCAAATGTTCACATTGGTGACACAACAACGAAGTGAAAACAGGTCATGTGACTTACACACAGCGGAGGACGTCCCAGTACCAAGAGCAGCTTCCATAGGCAAAGTCAAAATCAGCTGTTATTAATCGTAGAAAAAACAACAATTCAAAAAATACATCAGTGTCAACAACCTTTACATGGTAGTGTGGTTTTCATCCTGTTACTACGTGTGGTATGTCACCCCGATATTGAAGCAGCCATGTTGACTGGTAAATCACACTACAAACAGTGACACAGCCACGTTTTCAGACTGGTAAATCTTACTACAGTGATACAGCCACATTTTCAGACTGGTAAATCTTACAACAGTGACACAGCCACGTTTTCAGACTGGTAAATCTTACTACAGTGTTACAGCCACGTTTTCAGACTGGTAAATCTTATGACAGTGACACAGCCACGTTTTCAGACTGGTAAATCTTATGACAGTGATACAGCCACATTTTCAGACTGGTAAATCTTACTACAGTGATACAGCCACATTTTCAGACACGCAGATCTTACTACAGTGACACAGCCACGTTTTCAGACTGGTAAATCTTACTACAGTGACACAGCCACATTTTCAGACTGGTAAATCTTACTACAGTGATACAGCCATGTTTCGAGACTGGTAAATCTTACGACAGTGACACAGCCACGTTTTCAGACACGCAGATCTTACTACAGTGACACAGCCACATTTTCAGACTGGTAAATCTTACTACAGTGATACAGCCACGTTTTCAGACTGGTAAATCTTACTACAGTGATACAGCCACATTTTCAGACTGGTAAATCTTACAACAGTGACACAGCCACGTTTTCAGACTGGTAAATCACACAACAAACAGTGACACAGCCACGTTTTCAGACTGGTAAATCTTACTACAGTGATACAGCCACGTTTTCAGACTGGTAAATCTTATGACAGTGACACAGCCACGTTTTCAGACACGCAGATCTTACTACAGTAATACAGCCACATTTTCAGACTGGTAGATCTTACTACAGTGATACAGCCATGTTTTCAGACTTATTCTACAATAATGTGCCATATCACTTGTTGTCCATGTTAATTTTTTGTAGCTCGGTTTCATTTTGGGAAAGGTGCTGAGAAAAGTTACTGGGTAATGATAAGTTATGGTTTTGCAGAAAATACACTAAATAATTTGTGATGGTAAGTATACCGGTAGGCTGTATATAAAGAATAACATCAATCTCATTTTCTGAAATCTCAAAAGTATGTATTAAAGTTTTTATTATTCCACAAACTTTTACAAACATTGTTCACCACCACCAGCTTTTCTGTGGCTGTACTTCTAACACGAACCTACCCAGCCTACCCAACCTACCGAACCGCACCTTCCAAACCTACCAAACCTACCCAACCTACCCAACCTACCCAACCTACCGAACCGAACCTTCCAAACCTACCAAACCTACCAAACCTACCCAACCTACCGAACCGAACCTTCCAAACCTACCAAACCTAACAAACCTACCAAACCTACCCAACCTACCCTACCTACCAAACCTACCCAGCGTACCTAACCTACCAAACCTACAAAACCTACCCAGCCTACACAACCTACCGAACCGAACCTTCCAAACCTAACAAACCTACCAAACCTACCCAACCTACCGAACCGAACCTTCCAAACCTACCAAACCTAACAAACCTACCAAACCTACCCAACCTACCCTACCTACCCAACCTACCCAACCTACCCAACCTACCGAACCTACCGAACCGAACCTTCCAAACCTAACAAACCTACCAAACCTACCCAACCTACCCAACCTACCAAACCTACCCAACCTACCGAACCGAGCCTTCCAAACCTACCCAACCTACCAAACCTACCAAACCTACCCAACCTACCAAACCTACCCAACCTACCCAACCTACCCTACCTACCAAACCTACCCAGCGTACCTAACCTACCAAACCTACAAAACCTACCCAGCCTACCCAACCTACCGAACCGAGCCTTCCAAACCTAACAAACCTACAAAACCTACCCAGCCTACCCAACCTACCGAACCGAACCTTCCAAACCTACCAAACCTACCAAACCTACCCAACCGAACCTTCCAAACCTAACAAACCTACCCAACCTACCCAACCTACCCAACCTACAAAACCTACAAAACCTACCCAACCTACCCAACCTACCAAACCTACAAAACCTACCCAACCTACCAAACCTACAAAACCTACAAAACCTACCCAACCTACCAAACCTACAAAACCTACCCAACCTACCCAACCTACCAAACCTACAAAACCTACAAAACCTACCCAACCTACCCAACCTACCAAACCTACCCAACCTACCCAACCTACCAAACCTACAAAACCTACAAAACCTACCAAACCTACAAAACCTACCAAACCTACAAAACCTACCCAGCCTACCCAACCTACCGAACCGAACCTTCCAAACCTACCAAACCTACCCAACCTACCCAACCTACCAAACCTACCCAACCTACCCAACCGAACCTTCCAAACCTACCCAACCTACCCAACCTATCCTACCTACCAAACCTACCCAGCGTACCTAACCTACCAAACCTACAAAACCTACCCAGCCTACCCAACCTACCGAACCGAGCCTTCCAAACCCAACAAACCTACAAAACCTACCCAGCCTACCCAACCTACCGAACCGAACCTTCCAAACCTAACAAACCTACAAAACCTACCCAACCTACCCAACCTACCAAACCTACAAAACCTACCCAACCTACCAAACCTACAAAACCTACAAAACCTACCCAACCTACCAACCTACAAAACCTACCCAACCTACCCAACCTACCAAACCTACAAAACCTACAAAACCTACCCAACCTACCCAACCTACCAAACATTACCCAACCTACCCAACCTACCAAACCTACAAAACCTACAAAACCTACCAAACCTACAAAACCTACCAAACCTACAAAACCTACCCAGCCTACCCAACCTACCGAACCGAACCTTCCAAACCTACCAAACCTACCCAACCTACCCAACCTACCAAACCTACCCAACCTACCCAACCGAACCTTCCAAACCTACCCAACCTACCCAACCTATCCTACCTACCAAACCTACCCAGCGTACCTAACCTACCAAACCTACAAAACCTACCCAGCCTACCCAACCTACCGAACCGAGCCTTCCAAACCCAACAAACCTACAAAACCTACCCAGCCTACCCAACCTACCGAACCGAACCTTCCAAACCTAACAAACCTACCAAACCTACCCAACCTACCCAACCTACCAAACCTACAAAACCTACAAAACCTACCCAACCGAACCTACCCAACCTACCAAACCTACCCAGCGTACCCAACCTACTCAACCTACGCAGTCTATGGTCTCAGAAGTAGGAGTGACACGGTTTTTGTAAATTAATAAACTTTGTCATGATCATAATCTCTGTTTACTTATGATTGTATACTCTGGTCCCTTTGATATTTTCTGTATACATACAACACAATAAAGGAATACCGCAAACAGCATCACTGTAATGTTGCTACTCGGTGGTGATATTGAGCCAATTTAATATAAACATTTCTCCATAGGAACATAACAAGCCAACATTCCCAGTTACAGAAATGTTACTTAAACCAACATTCCCAGTTACAGAAACATCACAAGCCAACATTCCCAGTTACAGAAACGTTACTAACCAACATTCCCAGTTACAGAAACGTTACTAACCAACATTCCCAGTTACAGAAATGTTACTATAACCAACATTCCCAGTTACAGAAATGTTACTATAACCAACATTCCCAGTTACAGAAATAACCAACATTCCTAGTTACAGAAATAACCAACATTCCTAGTTACAGAAACATCACAAGCCAACATTCCCAGTTACAGAAACGTTACTAACCAACATTCCCAGTTACAGAAACGTTACTAACCAACATTCCCAGTTACAGAAATGTTACTATAACCAACATTCCCAGTTACAGAAATGTTACTATAACCAACATTCCCAGTTACAGAAATAACCAACATTCCTAGTTACAGAAATAACCAACATTCCTAGTTACAGAAACGTTACTAACCAACATTCCCAGTTACAGAAATGTTACTATAACCAACATTCCCAGTTACAGAAATGTTACTAACCAACATTCCCAGTTACAGAAATGTTACTATAACCAACATTCCCAGTTACAGAAATAACCAACATTCCCAGTTACAGAAACATTACTAACCAACATTCCCAGTTACAGAAACGTTACTAACCAACATTCCCAGTTACAGATTTGTTACTAACCAACATTCCCAGTTACAGAAATGTTACTAAACAACACTCCCAGTTACAGAAATGTTACTATAACCAACATTCCCAGTTACAGAAACGTTACTAACCAACATTCCCAGTTACAGAAATGTTACTATAACCAACATTCCCAGTTACAGAATCGTTACTAACCAACATTCCCAGTTACAGAAATGTTACTATAACCAACATTCCCAGTTACAGAAATAACCAACATTCCTAGTTACAGAATCGTTACTAACCAACATTCCCAGTTACAGAAATGTTACTATAACCAACATTCCCAGTTACAGAAATGTTACTATAACCAACATTCCCAGTTACAGAAACGTTACTAACCAACACTCCCAGTTACAGAAATGTTACTATAACCAACATTCCCAGTTACAGAATTGTTACGAACCAACATTCCCAGTTACAGAAATGTTACTATAACCAACATTCCCAGTTACAGAAATAACCAACATTCCCAGTTACAGAAACGTTACTAACCAACATTCCCAGTTACAGAATCGTTACTAACCAACATTCCCAGTTACAGAAACGTTACTAACCAACATTCCCAGTTACAGAAATGTTACTATAACCAACATTCCCAGTTACAGAATCGTTACTAACCAACACTCCCAGTTACAGAAATGTTACTATAACCAACATTCCCAGTTACAGAAAAGGTACTAACCAACATTCCCAGTTACAGAAATGTTACTAACCAACATTCCCAGTTACAGAAATGTTACTAACCAACATTCCCAGTTACAGAAATGTTACTTAATGTTACTAACCAACATTCCCAGTTACAGAAACGTTACTAACCAACATTCCCAGTTACAGAAATGTTACTAACCAACATTCCCAGTTACAGAATTGTTACTAACCAACATTCCCAGTTACAGAATTGTTACTAACCAACATTCCCAGTTACAGAATTGTTACTAACCAACATTCCCAGTTACAGATTTGTTACTAACCAACATTCCAAGTTACAGAAACATTACAAGCCAACATTCCCAGTTACAGAAACAGTATATATATACAGTGGAACTTCGTTAACTCGAACTCGGAAAACTCGAATACCCCGCTTAACTCAAAGTACCTCGTCAGTCCCGGCCAAATTCTTTCTTTATCTTAGTAAAGAAAACTCGGAAAACTCGAACTCGGAAAACTCGGAAAACTAAAAAAACTCGGATAATTTGGTCCCAACAATAAAAATCCTATTTGAAATGATCGAATAACTCGAAGTATAATTTTCGGGTCCAACAACGATCGGTGGTAAACGCCGACATTTTTTAACAGCTAAATTCCGTTTGTAATACTGAATATATCGGCACTACAAAACTACATGCTATTATAAGTGTTTCATAAATTCATTAAAGAAATTGTCGGTGGAATCTTATAACAACAACTCTTGGTGATAAAAGGTACTGCTTTACTTACATCAGGTAATTTCCTAAGGTGGTCGCCGATATTAGTACACACAATAGGCCTAGTAAACAACTCATCTACCCGCTCGCTCATGCGGGACTATAATTTCTGACACACCGGTAGATCTACCCGGCTGATGATTTTACATGTGTAGAAATGAAACAGTCACCGGTGCCTATTAAATCTTTAAACTGCTGAAACAATAGCGTTATTACTGCCGAGGTGTTCAGAGTACGACTGCAATGGTCAGCGCTGTCTATTAAATCGGATAACATGCCAACTCAGTAACAGTAACATTTTATATGCACATGCGCAGCCCAACTTCCGGTGCTAATACACATGGAAATGGCGTGGTTATCAATAAAAAGTAAGTAGGCCTATCAAACAGTATTTTATATGTCCAATTTAAGGTAATGGTTCTGTTACGTTTTACATACAATCTGTGTTAAACTTAAACGGTTATTTGATTTGACATGAATAAATTGTTATTCTGTCGAATTCCGTTTTATCGTTATTCCTTTTGCAAACATGACTTGCACATCAGATCGTTATTGAAGTGACTAAGTGAAAGAAACTTTATCGTGACTGTATATCGGCAAAACTACACCAAACTACAAGTGACAGAACGAAACATTACATATATAATTACATGTATTGACCAGTCTTCACACTAAACTGATGAGCGACAGAGCGGAGTTATAATGATTATATAATGTTGACAAATATTGACCAAACTTTTCACCAAAAATGATAACTCGACTTCGAGTTAACGAAGTTCCACTGTACAAGCCAACATCCCTATTTTTCTTTTTTCTAAAGAGAAACCTTTGCTTTCCAAATAAGAAATATAAAACTCTTCAAGAAATATCAAACTTTCTAAGATCAATGTTCTGTTAAACAAAAAATATAAGAATTTATTGTAAAAGAGTTTCAATGACATTAGTTTTTTACATAGCATAAAATTAAGTATAGTCGTTGATTCTGCAACAAAGCTGTTGTACAGTCAGTTAAACATGTAACGGTACCTACCTGCCAGTGGTCCGAGTTCGTCCTCACGGAACAGATCCTCCTGACTACTGCTACTAGCACTTCCCGTACTACGTCTCATCTCGGCAGCACCCTCTGGTGGTTGGATCTGGGCGTGTCTACTCCGCCTCATCACTACTGGTGAGGCGTGAAAATCTGTGTGGTCACCCGATGGTCCGCTTGGTAAACCTTCGTCGACAGCTGCTTTCCTAACACAGAGATCGTCACCAGAAGAGGAAATAGAAGAAACGTCATCTGCAAATGGAATGTCGTTCGCACCAGAGACGGTGTCAACTTTTGGAATGTTAACAGCAGAAGATGACTGTTGAGAAGGATCGCGGAGGTACACAGTCTCGGTAATAGTCTCCATGTCCCGGGAAGAACGTTTACTCTGTAATATGACAATAAAATCAATTCCTAAGTCAGAATTACATTGTCTATTGCCCGATGTCCTGCTATTTTTCATTCTTGACAATTAAAACATGCATATGAATGTTAAAAACACCATTTTAGAATCATTTCCATGAACAACAGGATTTGTCTCCCTTTGTCCACTTTACACTGTGACATATTTGATATATATCCATGTGATTACAATACAAAATTAATCAGTAAACAACAAACTTTACACTGTTTTTCCCCCATATTTGTCCTATCAACCATAAATTTACACATGTACTTCATGTGAATGCTTAATATGCAGATACATTTTGGGGCGAGATTTTTTCAAAAAAATTGTCCAGTCTAATCGAATAATTACCGACAATTATACCACTTTTAGTAAGGTAGATTATCAATACTTGGCTTGAACTGAACACATGTTATTGGTTAGAAATGGTTGGTCGAGTGTATCAGACAGGAGATCTGAACCACCAGTTACTTTAACCTTTAAAGTGAACCAGAAAAGATGTTTGGTGAAACAAGTAAATAAACATGGTTCAGATATAATCTAAATCTATTGAGAAGTTCACATATCTTGTTGGGTAAAAACCTACATCAATGCCAGCCATCTTCTCCTGTATACCCTGCATGGCTGTGTTGGGTGAGGGAGGAGGGAAGTCGGGCGTGGCTGGCTGTGGATAGCCTGTCGGGGTCAGGGGTATCTCCTCCCGAATCAACCTCTTTTTCTCAAACTCAAGAGAAGGAGGTTTAGCCAGCTTTCCTTCTCCCATATCTACAACAGATTGTGTACAAACCATCGGTATCATCAGATCTATACAGGAACTGACAATAGGTTTATATTGTTGATGTACTTCAGTTCAATCTGTCCAAGTCTCTATTTGGATTAAACAGCTTACTGTTAAATCAGGATTTATAATCTTTTTGAGACTTTAGGACAGATATTTGCCAGTAAAAATATGTTTATGAAGTACAAAATGCAATAACAAAACTAATAATTTGGATGGATGTCTGGAGAGATAATCAAATTATCCAATTAAATATTTCTAATGTTAAATCACTATGCTTTGTTATACTAAAGAATTACAAAAAAATATGATAAAAAATTTAAATAATAAAAAATACTAATATAAAGAAATCCTTTTTTTTTCTCAAACAGACAGATTATTGTATATTTTATTCCCATTTTATGAAGTGAATCACTCCAAATCAGTGTGTTTAAAAAAACCACTCTCTATTGATTAAGAGATTGTTTTTCAGCTTCCCTTGAGCGGTCTTAAATACAGATTCGACTGTTTAGAAGATATGTTACTGGTGTATGTTAATGACAGATGTATGTTACTGACAGGTTATGTTACAGGTGTATGTTACTGACAGGTGTATGTTACTGACAGGTGTATGTTACTGACAGGTGTATATTACTGACAGGTGTATGTTACCGACAGGTGTATATTACTGACAGGTGTATGTTACAGACAGGTGTACGTTACTTACAGGTGTATGCTACTTACAGGTGTACATTACTGACAGGTGACATTACTGACAGGTGTATGTTACAGACAGGTGTATGTTACTGACAGGTGTTTGCTGACAGGTGTATGTTACTATGTTACTGACAGATATATGGTACTTTATTACTGACAGGTGTATGTTACTGACAGGTGTATGTTACTGACAGGTGTATGTTACTGAAAGGTGTATGTTACTGACATGTGTTTGTTACTGACAGGTGTATGCTACAGGTGTATGTTACTGACAGGTGTATGTTACAGGTGTATGTTACTGACAGGTGTTTGCTGACAGGTGTATGTTACTGACAGGTGTATGTTACAGGTGTATGTTACTGACAGGTGTACGTTACTGACAGGTGTTTGCTGACAGGTGTATGTTACTGACAGGTGTTTGTTACTGACAGGTGTATGTTACAGGTGTATGTTACAGGTGTATGTTACTGACAGGTGTACGTTACTGACAGGTGTATGTTACTGACAGGTGTATGTTACTGACAGGTGTATGTTACTGACAGGTGTATGTTATGATTTACAAGTGATTATCGCAAGATTTTCTGATATTTATAAAATCAACTAATCCTGAAAACCAGTCACTTTTCTATCAAACTAGTTCAATGTTGGTGTGATTTGTCTACTGTTGTAAGTCAGTTGATATCTAATATTACTTCTCATAACATCTCCGTATTTAACCAGGGGTACATCAGTATACACAGTTCTGTTGACTTACGTTTGGTAGGATCCTCGACATGATGAACTCCGTTTGACAGACGTTTGTTATCCGTTAACAATTCATCAGAAAGTCTCGATTCACCTTTTTCTATCACAACACTACGTTTATTATCACAGAAACTTTGATCACAGTTAGAGTTACTTCCCTTATCATCTTTTTGAATTGGCACAACTGCTTCCTCATTCGATACATTATCATAACGACTCTTCCTCTTTTTTTCTTTTTGTGAACTTTGTGAACTTTGTGAACTTTGCCGTTGTGAACGTATTTTTACAGGTAAAACCGGTGGTTTATCAGAGGAAGTCCTTGGCTGTGTAGAGTTAGGTCTACGAGGGACAGGTATATTAGGAATACTCTCCATATTCTGGTAGTCCCTACTTACAGCTGAGCGTTTACTATTTCCCTGACTACTGGTAAAAACATCCTCATCCTGTGACGTAGGACGGTTGATATATAGCTCACCAGAATCACTTGATAACAAATCTTCAGAAGAGGAAGATGCTGATGATGATGACAAGTTAGTGTCTGGTTCATTTTCTGTGTTGTCCATATTGTTAGTTTTTGATAACCTGTTCTCATTCGCTGATAAAACCCTGTCCCTGTTAAGATTAAGAATCTTGTATGTATCGCTGTAAGTATCATTTTCATCTTCTTTAACATTACTCATCCTCACATAATCTGTCTTTTCATTTGACTTTACTTCATTCATTTTCATATAGTCCATTCTGCTGTCATTTTCCCCTGTACCGACATCCGACATCCTCATGTAGTCCTCGGTCGGTTCTCCCTCATCACCACAGCCTACTAATAACTTTTCCTGTATACCTGCCATTCCCATATAATCATCAGTTGCCTTTTTCGTAGCATCAGAGATAGAGGTACTATCTTGTGGTTTCTTTAAGGGGAGATAATCCATGATCTGTTCCTCTTCCCTGGGTGGAACGTCCCGTCGAGGAGGTCCTGGAGATCGGTTTTCATGGCCATAAGGACTACGCCTAGAACTTGGACTAACGGAGGTGGGTGGTTTGGATCTTTTTGGCTTCTGTGGAGGTGTCTGAAGATAATTATATTTGAAGACAACAGTATTAACTGTAAAGAACCATTCTTACATCAAAACATGTTGAAGGGATATTTATCAGTGATTTCTGTCTCTATCTTTGTCTAAACCGGTCTTTCTAATGAATTTTAAAAACAAGAGATCCCAGAGGGACCTTAGAGGTGCCCGACATTAAGTGATCTGTATTTGATCCCAGAGGGACCTTAGAGGTGCCCGACATTAAGTGATCTGTATTTGTTCTATGTAAAACTGATATTCTCCTAACTTTTTCTTTCTTTTCTTTTTTCCTCATTATAACCTGATGGATAATCAAAATGGCTGCCTGTCTGCCATTTAGTTTTCCCGATCAGATTCAAAATTAAATGGGCACAACCAGGCACCAAGGGCAAACTATATTTAAAGTGTGAGAAATATCCTTGCAGTACCTCTCAAGGAATAGCGATAACAAGGATTGTTTATGGACAAACAGATGGACAGACAACAGAAGGACGAAGGACAGACAGACGATGGATGATGGACAGACAGACGATGGATGATGGATGAACACTATCACCCGAGTATATCTATAATTAGACCACTTATACATTTAGCGTATTGGAGAATCCAGAACCGAAGGGTCACTGGATCACAGATTTTACGAGAATTTCATTTGATAAATACACAGGTGTTCACCTATAATTTCTGCTTAGATTACAATTTCATTGCTTTGTGTTATTTCTTGTCATTTTTAAAATGTACACAAATATTTCACATCGTTAGGCTTCTAAAATTCAAACCTGTTGTGATATAATCAGTTCCCCACAAACGTTTGTAAATTCATCTAGATTCACATAAAGAATGTTTTCAAAATAAATATCATATGTTTATATGGTACATTTATTACTTGAGAGGTACAATTTCTATAAGAATAGATTCATTTATCTTTTGATATTGTAAACATTATCATATACACATTGTCTTGGTATATCAATAGACTTGTTTAGAAGGCCTTTAGATCTAGATTATGTATTTAAATTCCTTAAAGATTGTTTCATGGGGATTTTTTATTAATAGTTTTAATTAAACACGATAAAACTTCCTATCTAACTACCTTCCTGAGTGGCTTGGAGGACAGATTTTCTCCGCTGGCTGACAAGGAACCAACTGAAACTGAAAAAGACACATTCATTACAAACATGTCCAACAAGATTTCACGCTACCCAAGTACACAATTTAAACTGATAAGATTTAACATGATTTTAATGTAGTGGACTCTGTCAAATCAGGATCTCTGTCTAAACCGGTCAATAATCTAGTCCCGAAAAAATCTTTATTTGTCTATAGTAGTTTAACTCTGTCTAATTCGGACTTCGTCTAATCTGTAATCCGGTCATATTTCAAAGTCATGATCCTTCTTTACACTAATAAATCCTCTATGTTTAAATACACGTTGTGGTCCAGTGTGCAGCGGTGGCTTCGTGGGTATCCAGAGGGTGTTTATACAGTGTCGATACAGGTAAATTATTAATTGACCCTTGTCACTGTCAACATAGACATTGTCAGCCTAACACCTGAGCTCCTTCCACGTATTGGAACGAAATGCTGCATTGCTAATTAAAATAAATTACAATGGACTTAATTCTGTCAGATACCATTACAATCTGATTAATCGGGCGAGACTTCCTGTGATATTAATTTCATGTTATAACTAAATTTTTCATCATCAATAAAAGTTAGAAGAAATATATGCTACCTCAAAATTGTATACATATCAGAATTTATTCAATATTTTGTTGGACCTACATGTATTGTGGAAAAGTAAAATTTAGGTGCAGAACATCATGCACATGCCAAGAGGTCAGGCCAATAATTGTTTTTATATCAGCACAAACAGGAATATATAAAAACAAGCAATTTATTGTTGTGTATTGATATTGTGTTTAAACATTTACAAACTATCATTGTCAGAATCACAGATCTCATCATCAGGTCCAACAAACACTGGTCTTCATTTGAGATTTTGTAGTTATCTCCCTTACAACAGAAACTCATTTATTGCTAAGGATATAAAGATCATTCTCAAAATTCATCGCGTACAACTTGGAACCAAGTCCCCTTAGTCCCTACACATGAAAGATCGATGAATAATTATCTGAGAAGTAATGATAACAAACTTTGCCTCCCAAAATTCAAAATGATTACTAGCAGCCATCTTATTTTCCGGACTCCATATTAAACATTTGTAGATAGGGACCAAGGACATGAAATTTGAGATCTATTTTGTACTTCTCAAGAAACAGCGATAACAAAGATTGAGATCTGTTTTGTACTTCTCGAAAAACAGCGATAACAAGGATTGAGATCTGTTTTGTACTTCTCAAGAAACAGCGATAACAAAGATTGAGATCTGTTTTGTACTTCTCAAGAAACAGCGATAATAAAGATTGAGATCTGTTTGGTACTTCTCAAGAAACAGCGATAATAAGGATTGAGATCTGTTTTGTATTTCTCAAGAAACAGCGATAATAAGGATTGAGATCTGTTTTGTACTTCTCAAAAAACAGCGATAACAAGGATTGAGATCTGTTTTGTACTTCTCAAGAAACAGCGACAACAAGGATTGAGATCTGTTTTGTACTTCTCAAGAAACAGCGATAACAAAGACTGAGATCTGTTTTGTACTTCTCAAGAAACAGTGATAACAAGGATTGAGATCTGTTTTGTACTTCTCAAGAAACAGCGATAACAAGGATTGAGATCTGTTTGGTACTTCTCAAGAAACAGCGATAATAAGGATTGAGATCTGTTTTGTATTTCTCAAGAAACAGCGATAATAAGGATTGAGATCTGTTTTGTACTTCTCAAGAAACAGCGATAACAAGGATTGAGATCTGTTTTGTACTTCTCAAGAAACAGCGATAACAAAGATTGAGATTGTTTGTATTTCTCAAGAAACAGCGAAAATAAGATTGAGATCTGCTTTGAACTTCTCAAGAAACAGCGATAATAAAGATTATTTAAGGACAGACAACAGACAGAGGTTGGATTATGGATGAAGGGTGATTTGAACAGCCCACTTTTTGATAATGGTGAGCTAAAAACCATTGCTACCATCAATAAGACGGGTAAATAGACAACAATGTTTATTTACAATTATAGAAAAATAATATATAAGAAAATTTGTTCCTGACTGGAACCTAGGGACTTTGTTTGAACCACTGTTACTCCTGACTCGTGTAATAATCTCCAGATATACATTGTACTACATAACAGTGGCGTTTCTAGAAATAAAGAACAAACCGTAATGATGTTGGACTCCTTTCAGGTCCTATATGTCACTAGCTGTTGTCAGGTATCCATTTATAGGACAGATAAGCTTATACTACAAACTAAGTATTTATTTTACACCATAGTGATAATCTAGAACTTTAACAATATAGAATATACTGAGATAATAAATCCCTTGTTTTGATTTTATTATTTCTTTCCAGTTCTTACCATGTACGGATGAGGACTCTCCTCGACAAGCCCTTGGAGGAGGGGGTTCATCATGACCTCCAACATCACCAATGTTCATGTAATCCCTCTTAGCACCCCCTATCTGGCCGACGTTGTAGTAGGGAGGATTTCCGTCCGAGGTTCGACGTTGTCTTGTCACAGTCTTGTTCTCTCCACCAGAACTGCGCCGCTGTCTAGTACCTGTATGTGGGATTTCCCAGGTGGCAGAGTCCGAAGGCTCAAGAGAGGGCATCTCTTTTTGCCGTTGAGGTGGAGAGTTTTTTGGTGGGGTGAACAGAGGCTGATGTGGCGCAGGACTGAAGGGGACTTGTGGGGCAGACTGGACTAAGCCAGCTATAGAGGGTAGATGTTTGGCCATTTCATCCAGTAATGATACAGATCTCGGAGGGATCGGAGGGGGACTTAGTTCATTAATAGGGTCTCTCTCTGGTTCCTTCATCCTATAAAATGAATTTTGCTTTAGATAATTTCAGACCTTCTGTGCTATTTCAATGAAGACAAGATAAAACAATCTTTATCTACATCTTTTATTTGTCAACTACATAAAAACACTGCATCACTACCGTAAGAAAAACAAAAAGGATATTGATACATCAAATACAAAGGGCAGCAACTCCCTTCAAGACATCTGGATGAATAGTTTCATTTTGATGCAAATTCAACCTGACTAAGTTACAGGAACATTCATCAAAGCCTTACTGAAACATCAATTAAAATTATTTCATTCTCTCAATTGACTTTTTACCCTGAGACAGCTTGTGTCTAATCAATCCAGACCAGTTAATAATAATACAAGTGACCCAATGGGCCTGTATAATGCACCTGGCATTATTCTGAGAACTGGGTTTAAGGTGAAACATCTTTGACTTCAATGACTTCGAAAAATGTATTAAGGTGATACATGTGAATATCAATGCCCCAGGTTGGCAGTCAGTCATTCCAGCATATCACCACACATGTTATCACTCTAAGCCTTTTGAGTTTTCAGAAGAACTTATTTAATTCTTTAAAACAAATTTGAACCCTGTGACCCTGGATATAAGTCAAGGTCATTCATTTACACAATGCAGGTAAGCCTTCATCCCAGTATGTAACATGTCCAAGATAAGGCCTCTGAGCTTCTGGGCCACTTGGTTATTGGAAAGAAGTTGTTTAAATATTTATGAATATTTGACCACTTTAACCTTGAAAGTACTTCAAAGTGATTTATTTGAACGACCTTGGTAACCTTTCATCCCAGCATGCTTCAGGCCCAATATCAGGTCCCTGGGTCTCTTGCTTATTGAAGTCGTTTAACGATTTTAGCATATTTGACCCCTGTGACCTTAAATAAAGGCCAATGAGGTCTCTGAGTCTCTTGGTTCTTGAGAAGAAACCTGAATGCTTTGTCTCAGGAAAGAAGCACTTCCACTTTTTCAGCCATTTGTATTTTCTTACCTCTTGTCTTGTGAGCGATCACGTTTGCTCGGTTTGGAGTATAAATCCTCAACCTTTGGGCTGTTGGATCGGCGTGTTTGGAGCTGAGGGGATGGATGTTCCTCGTTAAGGGATTGGCATTCCTCCTCGGGTGACGGGGAAGCACGCTTCTGGTCAATATCATCCACTCGTACATAATCTACCTCCTGTATCATAGCCTTCTGTAAGTCTTGTAGGTTCTGGATGTATTCTGATCATCACAAAACACTTACAATTAGTAAAACAAATGAGTCAGTAGGTGTATACAGACTAGAAGTCAACCATTAACACAGATCCACTTACAAGAATTTCACTGACACAGAACCACTTACAAGAGTTTCACTGAACAAGACAGCCAACTAGAACACTGACAGGTGGCTATATATCCACATCAAGAAACTGTTTGCCAATATCGCTGAGGCTCAGACATAATTTGACATCTGGATTTTAAACAATTGCAAGTACAAAGCAAAATAGATTTTATACAGGTACTTTGATGTCTCTGTTTCCTTCCATAAACTCATTTGATACTCATCTTATTTAATTCAAGCCAAATTTAATTCATTCTATCATGAAAAAAGGTCCATCAGTGAAAAATTAGAATATCTGACCTTGGCTTTTAACCTATGGACCAAGCATCAGATGATATCAGGTTGTATTATAATAAAGTTACATTTGATGTCAGGTTGTGTTATAATAAAGGTAAATCTAATGTCCGGTTGTGTAACAATAAAGTTACATTTGATGTCAGGTTGTGTTATAATAAAGTTACATTTGATGTCAGGTTGTGTTATAATAAAGTTACATCTAATGTCAGGTTGTGTTATAATAAAGTTACATTTGATGTCAGGTTGTGTTATAATAAATTTACATTTGATGTCAGGTTGTGTTATAATAAAGTAACATTTGATGTCCGGTTGTGTTATAATAAAGTAACATTTGATGTCAGGTTGTGTTATAATAAAGTAACATTTGATGTCAGGTTGTGTTATAATAAAGTTACATCTAATGTCAGGTTGTGTTATAATAAAGTAACATTTGATGTCAGGTTGTGTTATAATGAAGTAACATTTGATGTCAGGTTGTGTTATAATAAAGTAACATTTGATGTCCGGTTGTGTTATAATAAAGTAACATTTGATGTCAGGTTGTGTTATAATAAAGGTAAATCTAATGTCCGGTTGTGTTATAATAAAGTAACATTTGATGTCAGGTTGTGTTATAATAAAGTAACATTTGATGTCAGGTTGTGTTATAATAAAGTAACATTTGATGTCAGGTTGTGTTATAATAAAGTTACATTTGATGTCCGGTTGTGTAACAATAAAGTTACATTTGATGTCAGGTTGTGTTATAATAAAGTTACATTTGATGTCAGGTTGTGTTATAATAAAGTAACATTTGATGTCAGGTTGTGTTATAATAAAGTTACATTTGATGTCAGGTTGTGTTATAATAAAGGTAAATCTAATGTCAGGTTGTGTTATAATAAAGTTACATCTGATGTCAGGTTGTGTTATAATAAAGTTACATTTGATGTCAGGTTGTGTTATAATAAAGTAACATTTGATGTCCGGTTGTGTTATAATAAAGTTACATCTAATGTCAGGTTGTGTTATAATAAAGTTACATCTGATGTCAGGTTGTGTTATAATAAAGTAACATTTGATGTCAGGTTGTGTTATAATAAAGTTACATTTGATGTCCGGTTGTGTTATAATAAAGTAACATTTGATGTCAGGTTGTGTTATAATAAAGTTACATTTGATGTCCGGTTGTGTTATAATAAAGTAACATTTGATGTCAGGTTGTGTTATAATAAAGTTACATTTGATGTCAGGTTGTGTTATAAAAAAGTTACATTTGATGTCAGGTTGTGTTATAATAAAGTTACATCTGATGTCAGGTTGTGTTACAATAAGGAGGTGTTACACTATGAGAGGAAACGGTAACCACAGGAAACATTGTTTTAAAATTCATCACTAGAACACTTTTTAAGGACTCACCTTGTATAACGAGGCTGACCTTGGAGTTATTTCCACCACACTGGGCGGCAATATCCTGAGCTGTGTGACCATTCCTGTCCACACCCATCAGATCAGTACCTGTAACACAGAAGAAATTTTTTATTTCTCAGAAACACCACATAGACAAGAAGCCACCTTAACGGTCACCTGAGTTTTGATATATTTTAGTTTATTTTACCCCTGTGACCTTGAATTAAGGTCAAGGTCATTCATTTGAACAAACCTTACCACAGAATGCAACAATTCCAAAATCAGGTCTCTGGGCCTCTTTGTTATCATGAAGAAATTAATTCAAAGATTTTAGTATATTTTACCCCTGTGACCTTGAATGAAGATCAAGGTCATCCAATTTAACAAACTTTGTAGCCCTTTATCCCAGCATATTACAAACCCAATACCAGGTATCTCGGTCTCTTGGATATCAAAAATAAGTCAATTAAGATTTTAGCATATTTGACCCCTGTGACCTTGAATGAAGGTCAAGGTCATCCATGCGAACAAACTTAGTAGCCCTTCATGCCAGCATGCTACAGAACCAATATCAGGTATCTGGGCCTTATTGAGAAGAAGTAAAAAAATCAATTGTTTATGGACGGATGATGCATGTTGCATCATGACGGACAAAAGTCTATTGCATTAGACCACTCTTTGTCTCTGGTGACCTAAAAATGTCTTAATTCTTACACATCACACATAGAAAATTTCTCAATTCTTACAAACAACACAGGAAATGTCAAAGTGTACCTGAAACAAAAATTGTTAAACATTTACATTTATTCCATTTGTATTCCAAAGCCACAGGTCGAAAACAGTATCAAAATCGGCCCATTTAGTACATATATCAACCCTGAAGAGCACAAAAAGCACCTGTCAATTTTTATGCTGATCATAATCTGTGACTGACAAATGTCAAATAATGGCAGCCAGTATGTGGAAGAGTGATTGCTGTATGGCGTCATATTGTGAATTGAACACAGATCTTGAGGAAGTGGATTACGGTGAAGATGATCAAAATGAAAGTAACATAAAATATTACAATCGTAGTTCAAATTCACATTTCCAAATTGGAAATAGTAATTTTGCAATTATTACTAACTGACTATGTGAGTGATTCAGACCCTCTGGGCCTCTTGTTAAGCAAAAAGCAATAGAGAAAAGAATAATTTTACAGACTTATCTCCCTTTCTCTTACCTCTCTCCAGGAGAACGGACACAATCTCAGGTTTGAAATACATCACAGCAACATGGAGGGCGGTGCCATTGTCTGTCTGTAGACAAATCAAAGGTAAAACAAACCTACAGATATCCCCAGAGAAAATATCATATCAAGATTAAAATCCTATTATTGTAGTAAAGTCAGATAAGTGGTACTATCAGTACATTAAAATCCTATTATTGTAGTAAAGTAAGATAAATGGTTCTATCAGTACACTAAAATCCTATTATTGTAGTAAAGTAAGATAAGTGGTACTATCAGTACATTAAAATCGTATTATTGTAGTAAAGTCAGATAAATGGTACCATCAGTACATTAAAATCCTATAATTGTAGTAAAGTAAGATAAGTGGTACTATCAGTACATTAAAATCCTATTATTGTAGTAAAGTAAGATAAGTGGTACCATCAGTACACTAAAATCCTATTATTGTAGTAAAGTAAGATAAGTGCATGGTTCTATCAGTACATTAAAATCCTATTATTGTAGTAAAGATAAGTGGTTCTATCAGTACACTAAAATCCTATTATTGTAGTAAAGTAAGATAAGTGGTACCATCTGTACATTAAAATCCTATTATTGTAGTAAAGTAAGATAAGTGGTACCATCTGTACATTAAAATCCTATTATTGTAGTAAAGTAAGATAAATGGTACTATCAGTACATTAAAATCCTATTATTGTAGTAAAGTAAGATAAGTGGTACCATCTGTACATTAAAATCCTATTATTGTAGTAAAGTAAGATAAATGCTCCTATCAGTACATTAAAATCCTATTATTGTAGTAAAGTAAGATAAGTGCATGGTTCTATCTGTACATTAAAATCCTATTATTGTAGTAAAGTAAGATAAGTGCATGGTTCTATCAGTACATTAAAATCCTATTATTGTAGTAAAGTAAGATAAGTGCATGGTTCTATCAGTACATTAAAATCCTATTATTGTAGTAAAGATAAGTGGTACTATCAGTACATTAAAATCCTATTATTGTAGTAAAGTAAGATAAGTGGTATTATAAGTACATTAAAATCCTATAATTGTAGTAAAGTAAGATAAGTGGTACTATCAGTACATTTAAATCCTATTATTGTGTAGCATTATGAGGTCAGTAATTTCTAAACCACCATCCACTTGTTCTGTTAGGCTTCCCTACCTTTGTGTTGATGTCAAAACCAGCATCATATCAAGATTAAAATCCTATTATTGTAGTAAAGTAAGATAAGTGGTACCATCTGTACATTAAAATCCTATTATTGTAGTAAAGTAAGATAAGTGGTACCATCTGTACATTAAAATCCTATTACTGTAGTAAAGTAAGATAAGTGGTACCATCTGTACATTAAAATCCTATTATTGTAGTAAAGTAAGATAAGTGGTACCATCTGTACATTAAAATCCTATTATTGTAGTAAAGTAAGATAAGTGGTACCATCTGTACATTAAAATCCTATTATTGTAGTAAAGTAAGATAAGTGGTACCATCTGTACATTAAAATCCTATTATTGTAGTAAAGTAAGATAAGTGGTACCATCTGTACATTAAAATCCTATTATTGTAGTAAAGTAAGATAAGTGGTACCATCTGTACATTAAAATCCTATTATTGTAGTAAAGTAAGATAAGTGGTACCATCTGTACATTAAAATCCTATAATTGTAGTAAAGTAAGATAAGTGGTACCATCTGTACATTAAAATCCCATTATTGTAATAAAGTCAGATAAATGTTACTATCAGTACATTAAAATCCCATTATTGTAGTAAAGTAAGATAAGTGGTACCATCTGTACATTAAAATCCTATTATTGTAGTAAAGTAAGATAAGTGGTACTATCAGTACATTAAAATCCCATTATTGTAGTAAAGTAAGATAAGTGGTACCATCAGTACATTAAAATCCTATAATTGTAGTAAAGTCAGATAAGTGGTACTATCAGTACACTAAAATCCTATTATTGTAGTAAAGTAAGATAATTGGTTCTATCAGTACATTAAAATCCTATTATTGTAGTAAAGTAAGATAATTGGTTCTATCAGTACATTAAAATCCTATTATTGTAGTAAAGTAAGATAATTGGTTCTATCAGTACATTAAAATCCTATTATTGTAGTACAGTAAGATAAGTGGTTCTATCAGTACATTAAAATCCTATTATTGTAGTAAAGTAAGATAAGTGGTACTATCAGTACATTAAAATCCTATTATTGTAGTAAAGTAAGATAAGTGGTTCTATCAGTACATTAAAATCCTATTATTGTAGTAAAGTAAGATAAGTGGTATTATCAGTACACTAAAATCCTATTATTGTAGTAAAGTAAGATAAGTGGTACTATCAGTACACTAAAATCCTATTATTGTAGTAAAATAAGATAAGTGGTTCTATCAGTACACTAAAATCCTATTATTGTGTAGCATTATGAGGTCAGTAATTTCTAAACCACCATCCACTTGTTCAGTTAGGCTTCCCTACCTTTGTGTTGATGTCAAAACCAGCATCCAGCAGGATTTCTACAATCTTTCTGTGACCACACGCTGCGGCCAGATGTAGAGGGGATCGATTTGGAATGAGTCGCTGGGACAAATAGGGAAACTTATCAACCAGAAGACTGACCACCTCCACGTGGCCGTATTGGGCAGCAAGGTCAAGTGCCGACTCCTGTTTCAGGTTACGGAATGCCGGATCAGCTTTGTGCTGTAAGGACGGAAATAACAGGATAGAATAGTGATTATAACATTAAAGGATAGAACAGTGATTATAACATTAAAGGATAGAACAGTGATTATAACATTAAAGGATGGAATAGTGATTATAACATTATAGAATAGAACAGTGATTATAACATTATAGAATAGAACAGTGATTATAACATTAAAGGATAGAATAGTGATTATAGGATAGAATAGTGATTATAACATTATAGGATAGAACAGTGATTATAGGATAGAACAGTGATTATAACATTATAGGATAGAACAGTGATTATAACATTATATGATAGAACAGTGATTATAACATTATAGGATAGAACAGTGATTATAACATTAAAGGATAGAACAGTGATTATAACATTATAGGATAGAACAGTGATTATAACATTAAAGGATAGAACAGTGATTATAACATTATAGGATAGAACAGTGATTATAACATTATAGGATGGAATAGTGATTATAACATTAAAGGATAGAACAGTGATTATAACATTAAAGGATAGAACAGTGATTATAACATTATAGGATGGAACAGTGATTATAACATTATAGGATGGAACAGTGATTATAACATTATAGGATAGAACAGTGATTATAACATTATAGGATAGAATAGTGATTATAACATTAAAGGATAGAACAGTGATTATAACATTATAGGATAGAATAGTGATTATAACATTATAGGACGGAACAGTGATTATAACATTAAAGGATAGAACAGTGATTATAACATTATAGGATAGAACAGTGATTATAACATTATAGGATAGAACAGTGATTATAACATTATAGGATAGAATAGTGATTACATGTATAACATTAAAGGATAGAACAGTGATTATAACATTATAGGATAGAACAGTGATTATAACATTATAGGATAGAATAGTGATTACATGTATAACATTAAAGGATGGAACAGTGATTATAACATTAAGGAAGCAGGTTTTCTCCTTTATACCACACAGTGGTTTTATCACTACCACAATGGTTGGTGCCCCGGCCAATTAACTTAAAATGAAGATCCAAGGTGTGGGGTTCGATGCTTCCTGTCTATTTCTGTTTCTCAGGAAGTTGAATAATGGGTCGGTCTGTGTCACGGCAGTTGTGTCCTTGTGTTATATTAGGGGATTAGGATGGTTTATCTACATAGGAACACCTACATCTGATAGAAAGAATGGCCTCTCTCAGCAGATGAACAGTTGTTCAACAAACAATAGTTATACATTTCATATGGGTGGTCCCACATTGAAATCTAATGTCAGAATAACTGCTCAATTATTGTACTATGTATTTAGTGGGTCTCTATAGACAGGTAAAATAAGATTCCAGACCTGTATAAGGACATCCACCACAGCGTCATAGCCATACTGTGCTGCGTAATTGAGGGCAGTGTCACCATTACTGTCCTGAAAGTCAAAATCACTAGTTATAAAACAGTATCGAGGATTGAGTATTGATTATGTCCAGATATCTACAACAAAACCTTGGCTTGGAAATGTTAACTAGTCTAAGTTAGCAAGGACAACTATTCTTGACCTCTATATAATGTTAACTAGTCTAACTTGGCAAGGACAAATATTCCTGACCTCTATATAACGTTAACTAATCTAACTTGGCAAGGACAACTATTCCTGACCTCTATATAATGTTAACTAGTCTAACTTGGCAAGGACAAATATTCCTGACCTCTATATAACGTTAACTAATCTAACTTGGCAAGGACAACTATTCCTGACCTCTATATAATGTTAACTAGTCTAACTTGGCAAGGACAAATATTCCTGACCTCTATATAATGTTAACTAGTCTAACTTGGCAAGGACAAATATTCCTGACCTCTATATAACGTTAACTAATCTAACTTGGCAAGGACAACTATTCCTGACCTCTATATAAAGTTAACTAGTCTAACTTGGCAACCTCTATATAATGTTAACTAGTCTAACTTGGCAAGGACAACTATTCCTGACCTCTATACAAGAGGCCCATGGGCCTTAACGGTCATCTGACAAACACGTACACTTACAGCAGGGACACACACCCCAATCCAGCATTATTACCATAAATTATTTATCGCAGCCAGTTATGTTTTAGATCAAATTTGGTTTTTATCCATTTAGCTTGTCCAGGAAGAGCAGCATCATAAAGCAAAATTTTAGCCAAGTTCCCATTTTTGGGGCATGCCCCTCTGTCCCAATGGGTCAGACAAGACTCATTTATATCAATTAGGATTGCCTTTCCCCAATGATGTTTCATACTAAATATGGTTGTAATCAATTAAGGCATTAAGGAGGAATTGCATTTTTAAGAAATGTTTAACCTAAGCACTCCTTTTGCCCCATCTTTTTTTCCCCAGGGGTCAAACCTGTCTCATTAAAAAATATGATTGCCGTCACCTAATATGTTTCACATCAAATTTGGTTGTAATGCACCAAAAGGTTAGGGAGGATTAGGATTTAACAGCAAATATTCACCAAAGTTCCCATTTTGGGGCCCTGCCCCTCAGGCCCCAGGGGTCACACTAGCCTCATTTATAAATATGACCACCCTTCCCAAAGGATGTTTCACACCATATTTCGTATTAATCCACCCAAGGGTTAGAGAGAAGTAGATTTATAGCAAAAATTCACCAAAGTTCCCCTTTTGGGGCCCCGCCCCTCTGGCCCTAGGGGTCAAACCAGCCTCATTTATATAAAATATGATTGTCCTCCTCCAATGATGTTTCACACCAAATTTGGTAATAATTCACTATGGGTGTTAGGAGGAATAGGATTTTATAGCAAAATTTCATCAAAGTTCCCTTTTTGGGGCCCCGCCCCTCTGGCCCCAGGGGCCACACCAGCCTCATTTATATAAAATATGACCACCCTCCACCAATGATGTTTCACACAATATCTGGTTGAAATCCACCAAAGGGTTAAGGACGAGCCGGATTTTATAGCAAAATTTCATCAAAGTTCCCTTTTTTGGGCCCGTCACTCTGGCCCCATGCAGGGCTCACACCAGCCTCATTTATATAAAATATGACCACCCTCCCCCAATGATGTTTCACAACATATCTGGTTGAAATCTACTAAAGGGTTAAGGAGGAGTAGGATTTTATAGCAAAATTTCATCAAAGTTCCCCATTTGGGGCCCCACCCCTCAGGCCCCAGGGGTCACACTAGCCTCATTTATATAAAATATGACCGCCCTCCCCAAATGATGTTTCACAACATATCTGTTTGAAATCCACTGAAGGGTTAAGGAGGAGTAGGATTTTATAGCAAAATTTCATCAAAGTTCCGCTTTTGGGGCCCCGCCCCTCAGGCCCCAGGGGTCACACCAACTTCATTTATATAAAATATGACCGCCCTCCCCAAATGATGTTTCACAACATATCTGGTTGAAATCCACTAAAGGGTTAAGGAGGAGTAGGATTTTATAGCAAAATTTCATCAAAGTTCCCCTTTTGGGGCCCCGCCCCTCAGGCCCTAGTGGTCACTACAGCCTCATTTATATAAAATATGACCGCCCTCTCCAAATGTGTTTCACAACATATCTGGTTGAAATCCACTAAAGGGTTAAGGAGGAGTAGGATTTTATAGCAAAATTTCATCAAAGTTCCCCTTTTGGGGCTCCGCCCCTCAGGCCCTAGTGGTCACACCAGCCTCATTTATATAAAATATGACCGCCCTCCCCAAATGATGTTTCACAACATATCTGGTTGAAATCCACTAAAGGGTTAAGGAGGAGTAGGATTTTATAGCAAAATTTCATCAAAGTTCCCCTTTTGGGGCCCCGCCCCTCAGGCCCCAGGGGTCACACCAACTTCATTTATATAAAATATGACCACCCTCCCCCAATGATGTTTCACACCAAATTTAGTTGTAATCCACCCAAGGGTAAAGGAGGAGTAGGATTTTATAGCAATATTCACCTAAGTTCCCTTTTTGGGGCCCCGCCCTTCTGGCCCCAGGGGTCAGACCAGCCTCATTTATATAAAATGTGATTGCCCTCCCCCAATGATGCTTCAAACCAAATTTGGAAGTAATCCACCCAAGGGTTAAGGAGGAGTAGCGTTTTGAAAGAAAAAGTTTACGGACGGCGCACGGCGCACGACGCACGGCGCACGGCGGACGACGACGGACGAAGCACGATGACTATAGGTCATCCTGACCCTTTGGGTCAGATGACCTAATAATGTTAACTAATCTAACTTGGCAAGGACAACTATTCCTGACCTCTATATAATGTTAACTAGTCTAACTTGGCAAGGACAAATATTCCTGACCTCTATATAATGTTAACTAGTCTAACTTGGCAAGGACAACTATTCCTGACCTCTATATAATGTTAACTAGTCTAACTTGGCAAGGACAAATATTCCTGACCTCTATATAATGTTAACTAATCTAACTTGGCAAGGACAACTACTCTGACCTCTATATAATGTTAACTAGTCTAACTTGGCAAGGACAATTATTCCTGACCTCTATATAACGTTAACTAGTCTAACTTGGCAAGGGCAAATATTCCTGACCTCTATATAATGTTAACTAATCTAACTTGGCAAGGACAACTACTCTGACCCGTATATAATGTTAACTAGTCTAACTTGGCAAGGACAAATATTCCTGACCTCTATATAACGTTAACTAGTCTAACTTGGCAAGGACAACTATTCCTGACCTCTATATAATGTTAACTAGTCTAACTTGGCAAGGACAACTATTCCTGACCTCTATATAATGTTAACTAGTCTAACTTGGCAAGGACAACTATTCCTGACCTCTATATAATGTTAACTAGTCTAACTTGGCAAGGACAACTATTCCTGACCTCTATATAATGTTAACTAGTCTAACTTGGCAAGGACAAATATTCCTGACCTCTATATAACGTTAACTAGTCTAACTTGGCAAGGACAACTACTCTGACCTCTATATAATGTTAACTAGTCTAACTTGGCAAGGACAACTATTCTTGACCTCTATATAATGTTAACTAGTCTAACTTGGCAAGGACAACTACTCTGACCTCTATATAACGTTAACTAGTCTAACTTGGCAAGGACAACTACTCTGACCTCTATATAATGTTAACTAGTCTAACTTGGCAAGGACAACTATTCCTGACCTCTATATAATGTTAACTAGTCTAACTTGGCAAGGACAACTATTCCTGACCTCTATATAACGTTAACTAGTCTAACTTGGCAAGGACAACTACTCTGACCTCTATATAACATTAACTAGTCTAACTTGGCAAGGACAACTACTCTGACCTCTATATAATGTTAACTAGTCTAACTTGGCAAGGACAACTACTCTGACCTCTATATAATGTTAACTAATCTAACTTGGCAAGGACAACTATTCCTGACCTCTATATAATGTTAACTAGTCTAACTTGGCAAGGACAACTATTCCTGACCTCTATATAACGTTAACTAGTCTAACTTGGCAAGGACAACTACTCTGACCTCTATATAACATTAACTAGTCTAACTTGGCAAGGACAACTATTCCTGACCTCTATATAATGTTAACTAGTCTAACTTGGCAAGGACAACTATTCCTGACCTCTATATAATGTTAACTAATCTAACTTGGCAAGGACAACTATTCCTGACCTCTATATAATGTTAACTAGTCTAACTTGGCAAGGACAAATATTCCTGACCTCTATATAATGTTAACTAGTCTAACTTGGCAAGGACAACTATTCCTGACCTCTATATAATGTTAACTAGTCTAACTTGGCAAGGACAAATATTCCTGACCTCTATATAATGTTAACTAGTCTAACTTGGCAAGGACAAATATTCCTGACCTCTATATAATGTTAACTAGTCTAAGTTAGCAAGGACAACTATTCCTGACCTCTATATAATGTTAACTAGTCTAACTTGGCAAGGACAACTATTCCTGACCTCTATATAATGTTAACTAGTCTAATTGCCTTATAATAGTTGTGTCGTCAAGTTTAGTGTTAATGGAGGAAGTTATGTAAGGAATTAATAACTTTTACAAAATTGTAAAGAGGATGTACATTCAACATTACATTAGCGGCCATAGTTCTACCTAATAGATCGTAATTCTCATAGATATCACACCTCTGTAAAGGTACAAACTCAAACAGATCTTAATTCTCATAGAGATCATACATTTATAACAGAACAAAATCAAACAGATCTTAATTCTCATAGATATCATACATTTATAACAGAACAAAATCAAACAGATCTTAATTCTCATAGAGATCATACATTTATAAAGGTACCGATACAAAGTACAAACATGTTCAGTGATTAGGACTTCCTTGTTACTCTTTGATATATACCTGTGTACATGGTATGTATACCTGTATATAGTATGTATACCTGTACATAGTATGTTTACCTGTACATAGTATGTATACCTGTATATAGTATGTATACCTGTACATAGTATGTATACCTGTAAATAGTATGTATACCTGTGTACATAGTATGTATACCTGTACATAGTATGTATACCTGTACATAGTATGTATACCTGTGTATATAGTATGTATACCTGTACATAGTATGTATACCAGTACATAGTATGTATACCTGTATATAGTATGTATACCTGTACATAGTATGTATACCTGTACATAGTATGTACATAGTATGTATACCTGTAACATTATCATTACCTGTACATAGTATGTATACCTGTACATAGTATGTATACCTGTGTACATAGTATGTATACCTATACATAGTATGTATACCTGTACATAGTATGTATACCTGTATATAGTATGTATACCTGTACATAGTATGTATACCTGTACATAGTATGTATACCTGTACATAGTATGTATACCTGTACATACCTGTACATAGTACGTATACCTGTACATAGTATGTATACCTGTACATAGTTTGTATACCTATACATGGTATGTATACCTGTACATAGTATGTATACCTGTGTACATAGTATGTATACCTGTGTACATAGTATGTATACCTGTACATAGTATGTATACCTGTATATAGTATGTATACCTGTACATAGTATGTATACCTGTACATAGTATGTATACCTGTACATAGTATGTATACCTGTAACATTATCATTACCTGTACGTTGATTGGCACTGCCTCGTTAGCCAGTAGGAGCTCACAGATTTCATGATAGCCTTTCCAGGCAGCCAGGTGTAGTGCTGTACAGCCTGTATTGTCCTGTTGACTGGGCAAGGCTTCGGCAGACAGCAGCATCTCCACGGTAACCCTGGATATCAAGGATAGACCAAACATTAAGGGAAAGGAAGCTCACTACAAACCAAACATTAGGGAAAAGGAAGCTCACTATAGACTTAACATTAGGGAAAATGAAGCTCATTACAAACCAAACATTAGGGAAAAGGAAGCTCACTACAGACCTAACATTAGGGAAAAGGAAGCTCACTACAGACCAAACATTAGGGAAAAGGAAGCTCACTACAGACCAAACATTAGGGAAAAGGAAGCTCACTATAGACCAAACATTAGGGAAAAGGAAGCTCACTATAGACCAAACATTAGGGGAAAGGAAGCTCACTACAGACCAAACATAAGGAGAAAGGTAGCTCACTATAGACTTAACATTAGGGAAAAGGAAGCTCACTACAGACCAAACATTAGGGAAAAGGAAGCTCACTATACAACAAACATTAGGGGAAAGGAAGCTCACTATAGACCAAACATTAGAGGAAAGGAAGCTCACTACAGACCAAACATTAGGGAAAAGGAAGCTCACTACAGACCTAACATTAGGGGAAAGGAAGCTCACTACAGACCAAACATTAGGGAAAAGGAAGCTCACTACAGACCAAACATTAGGGAAAAGGAAGCTCACTATAGACCAAATATTAGGGAAAAGGAAGCTCACTACAGACCAAACATTAGGGGAAAGGAAGCTCACTATACACCAACATTAGGGAAAATGAAGCTCACTTACCTAAATAGTACACAGCAAAACTTAACAAGGACAGTCCAAGAAGACTGAATCAGTAAATTTCAAAGTTGATTTTGGTTGTGTATGTGGTATTGTCACATGTCTTATATCATATCCTTGGATATTTAGCATCAATAATTTCAAGATTTTAATGCATTTGACCCCTTTGACCTTAGGTCAAGGGGAATCAGAATGTAAGCTCATCTGCCTTGCTAATATCAAATGGATGAGGATTCTAGTTATTTTATAGCTTTACACAAATGGCAATATTCAGAGTCAGCACACATGTCTTCACAGGTCATTTAAGAAGCAGGTCACTTCATGTCACCAGGTCCAACTACTGCCTTACTGACAGGTCACTTCAGGTTACAAGGTCCAACTACTGCCTTACTGACAGGTCACTTCATGTCACCAGGTCCAACTACTGCCTTACTGACAGGTCACTTCATGTCACCAGGTCCAACTACTGCCTTACTGACAGGTCACTTCATGTTACAAGGTCCAACTACTGCCTTACTGACAGGTCACTTCAGGTTACAAGGTCCAACTACTGCCTTAGTGACAGGTCACTTCAGGTTACAAGGTTCAACTACTGCCTTAGTGACAGGTCACTTCATGTCACCAGGTCCAACTACTGCCTTACTGACAGGTCACTTCATGTTACAAGGTCCAACTACTGCCTTACTGACAGGTCACTTCATGTCACCAGGTCCAACTACTGCCTTACTGACAGGTCACTTCATGTCACAAGGTCCAACTACTGCCTTACTGACAGGTCACTTCAGGTTACAAGGTCCAACTACTGCCTTACTGACAGGTCACTTCATGTCACCAGGTCCAACTACTGCCTTACTGACAGGTCACTTCATGTTACAAGGTCCAACTATTGCCTTACTGACAGGTCACTTCATGTTACAAGGTCCAACTACTGCCTTACTGACAGGTCACTTCATGTTACCAGGTCCAACTACTGCCTTACTGACAGGTCACTTCATGTTACAAGGTCCAACTACTGCCTTACTGACAGGTCACTTCAGGTTACAAGGTCCAACTACTGCCTTACTGACAGGTCACTTCAGGTTACAAGGTCCAACTACTGCCTTACTGACAGGTCACTTCAGGTTACAAGGTCCAACTACTGCCTTACTGACAGGTCACTTCATGTTACAAGGTCCAACTACTGCCACTTCATGTTACAAGGTCCAACTACTGCCTTACTGACAGGTCACTTCAGGGCACCAGCTCCAACTACTGCCTTACTGACAGGTCACTTCATGTCACCAGGTCCAACTACTGCCTTACTCGCAGGCCACTTCAGGGCACTTCAGGTCACCTTTGTATCATTAACAGGCAGGCATATATCTAGAGAGATGTGACTGTTGTCCCTGACTAATCAGTAGAGATGTGACTGTTGTCCCTGACTAGTCAGTAGAGAGATGTGACTGTTGTCCCTGACTACTCAGTAGAAAGATGTGACTGTTGTCCCTGACAAATCAGTAGAGATGTGACTGTTGTCCCTGACTAATCAGTAGAGATGTGACTGTTGTCCCTGACTAATCAGTAGAGATGTGACTGTTGTCCCTGACTAATCAGTAGAGATGTGACTGTTGTCCCTGACTAGTCAGTAGAGAGATGTGACTGTTGTCCCTGACTAGTCAGTAGAGATGTGACTGTTGTCCCTGACTAATCAGTAGAGATGTGACTGTTGTCCCTGACTAGTCAGTAGAGATGTGACTGTTGTCCCTGACTCATCAGAAGAGATGTGACTGTTGTCCCTGACTCATCAGTAGAGATGTGACTGTTGTCCCTGACTCATCAGAAGAGATGTGAATGTTGTCCCTGACTAATCAGTAGAGATGTGACTGTTGTCCCTGACTAGTCAGTAGAGAGATGTGACTGTTGTCCCTGACTAGTCAGTAGAGATAGAGAGATGTGACTGTTGTCCCTGACTAGTCAGTAAAGAGATGTGACTGTTGTCCCTGACTAATCAGTAGAGATGTGACTGTTGTCCCTGGCTAGTAAGTACAGAGATGTGACTGTTGTCCCTGACTAGTCAGTAGAGATGTGACTGTTGTCCCTGACTAGTAAGTAGAGAGATGTGACTGTTGTCCCTGACTAGTCAGTAGAGATGTGACTGTTGTCCCTGACTAATCAGTAGAGATGTGACTGTTGTCCCTGACTAATCAGTAGAGATGTGACTGTTGTCCCTGACTAATCAGTAGAGATGTGACTGTTGTCCCTGACTAAATCTGTAAAGAGATGTGACTGTTGTCCCTGACTAATCAGTAGAGAGATGTGACTGTTGTCCCTGACAAATCTGTAGAGAGATGTGACCGTTGTCCCTGAATAGTCAGTAGAGATGTGACTGTTATCCCTGACTAATCAGTAGAAATGTGACTGTTGTCCCTGACTAGTCAGTAGAGCGATGTGACTGTTGTCCCTGACTAGTCAGTAGAGATGTGACTGTTGTCCCTGACTAGTCAGTAGAGAGATGTGACTGTTGTCCCTGACTAATCAGTAGAGATGTGACTGTTGTCCCTGACTAGTCAGTAGAGATGTGACTGTTGTCCCTGACTAATCAGTAGAGAGATGTGACTGTTGTCCCTGACTAATCAGTAGAGATGTGACTGTTGTCCCTGACTAATCAGTAGAGATGTGACTGTTGTCCCTGACTCATCAGTAGAGATGTGACTGTTGTCCCTGACTAGTCAGTAGAGAGATGTTACTGTTGTCCCTGACTAATCAGTAGAGAGATGTTACTGTTGTCCCTGACTAGTCAGTAGAGATGTGACTGTTGTCCCTGACTAATCAGTAGAGATGTGACTGTTGTCCCTGACTAGTAAGTAGAGAGATGTGACTGTTGTCCCTGACAAGTCAGTAGAGAGATGTGACTGTTGTCCCTGACTAGTCAGTAGAGATGTGACTGTTGTCCCTGACTAATCAGTAGAGAGATGTGACTGTTGTCCCTGACTAGTCAGTAGAGATGTGACTGTTGTCCCTGACTAATCAGTAGAGATGTGACTGTTGTCCCTGACTAATCAGTAGAGATGTGACTGTTGTCCCTGACTAATCAGTAGAGAGATGTGACTGTTGTCCCTGACTAGTCAGTAGAGATGTGACTGTTGTCCCTGACTAATCAGTAGAGATGTGACTGTTGTCCCTGACTAATCAGTAGAGAGATGTGACTGTTGTCCCTGACTAGTCAGTAGAGAGATGTGACTGTTGTCCCTGACTAGTCAGTAGAGAGATGTGACTGTTGTCCCTGACTAGTCAGTAGAGAGATGTGACTGTTGTCCCTGACTAGTCAGTAGAGAGATGTGACTGTTGTCCCTGACTAATCAGTAGAGAGATGTGACTGTTGTCCCTGACTAATCAGTAGAGAGATGTGACTGTTGTCCCTGACTAGTCAGTAGAGAGATGTGACTGTTGTCCCTGACTAATCAGTAGAGAGATGTGACTGTTGTCCCTGACTAATCAGTAAAGAGATGTGACTGTTGTCCCTGACTAATCAGTAGAGAGATGTGACTGTTGTCCCTGACTAATCAGTAGAGATGTGACTGTTGTCCCTGACTAATCAGTAGAGATGTGACTGTTGTCCCTGACTAATCAGTAGAGAGATGTGACTGTTGTCCCTGACTAGTCAGTAGAGATGTGACTGTTGTCCCTGACTCATCAGAAGAGATGTGACTGTTGTCCCTGACTAGTCAGTAGAGAGATGTGACTGTTGTCCCTGACTAGTCAGTAGAGAGATGTGACTGTTGTCCCTGACTAGTCAGTAGAGATAGAGAGATGTGACTGTTGTCCCTGACTAGTCAGTAGAGAGATGTGACTGTTGTCCCTGACTAGTAAGTAGAGATGTGACTGTTGTCCCTGACTAGTCAGTAGAGAGATGTGACTGTTGTCCCTGACTAATCAGTAGAGATGTGACTGTTGTCCCTGACTAATCAGTAGAGATGTGACTGTTGTCCCTGACTAGTCAGTAGAGATGTGACTGTTGTCCCTGACTCATCAGAAGAGATGTGACTGTTGTCCCTGACTAATCAGTAAAGAGATGTGACTGTTGTCCCTGACTAGTCAGTAGAGAGATGTGACTGTTGTCCCTGACTAATCAGTAAAGAGATGTGACTGTTGTCCCTGACTAGTCAGTAGAGATGTGACTGTTGTCCCTGACTAGTCAGAAGAGATGTGACTGTTGTCCCTGACTAATCAGTAGAGATGTGACTGTTGTCCCTGACTAGTCAGTAGAGATGTGACTGTTGTCCCTGACTAATCAGTAGAGATGTGACTGTTGTCCCTGACTAGTCAGTAGAGATGTGACTGTTGTCCCTGACTTTTCAGTGGAGCTAACAGTTTGTATTTGTATCACTTTGCCAAGTGATTTCTACTAACAGAGAAAGATCGACTATGATAGTGTTGGGTGTAAACGTTGTGAAATGTTTTGTGCGATGTCCTTGTTGTGTGACAGTATAACATGAATAGCTTTGTACATATTGTCTTTGTACTTCAGGTGTCCCAATAACCTCCTTTATGTCTTGGTTTTTAACTCTGCTTTCATAATTGTAAGTTCTATTTTGAGAACAGGAAGACTTGTACCAGACCAGTCGGTAGTTTTACCTACATGTGCCACATAATTTTCAGTGTTCGAAAGTAAAGGTGGTCCGATGGCCCGAGGCCACAGAAAATCTGATCGGTCTATGTAAAAATTCATTGTGTTGGACCGATTGGCTATGCAATTTTTCAGTCTTGATATTATATTTTCCTCGTGACACATGATAACAAAATCTTTCCTTGTCTTTTGACTAATGATCCAGTAATAAATGAGCTCAAAATAAAAGTAAATCTTCCGAGAAAAGCGCGTCAGCAGGGTGTATTTGCTTCAAGCGTCTGAGTGATTTGACACCGAACGATGCAAGCGTTTGCATGACGCAGTTATTCAAAACAACATGGCGCACATGTTAAAGTGTTATGAAGGTGCTAAACCAAATACGAAGCGAAAACATTCCTCTGCTTATTCCTCGGCGACACAGTTACATGCTAAACGAAAGGCATATGACGATAACACCAGAGAAAGGACTTTTCAATGCCACTGGCTTGTTGGAAGAGACTGGTTATGTTACGAGGTCGAGGATAACGTGATGAAATGTAGGTACTGTTGTAAAAAGAAAAATAAGCATGGTACGGGAAATTCGCTGTCCCAGATATGGGTTGATGGCACAAATAACTTTAAATTAGATAGTGTCAAGGCCCATGAGAAAAGTATAAGCCATAAGGATGCCGAGAAGGCATTCTTAAACAAACGAGAGCCAAATAAGTCGGAGGGAGACACAGCAATGAGACAGCTCAGCTTAGCTCAATTACAAAATCTGAGGAACAAGTTCAGAAATGCCCATGCGGTAGCAAAACAGGATTTTTCATTTCTTGATTATGTTGCACTTTGCCGTCTTGATAGAGCAAAAAAACTAGACAATGGGATCACATATGAGAATGACAAATCCTGCAGGATATTTGTACACAATATAGCTATGGTCGAATCAGAAAAAACTGTCAACATGTTAAATGATGCCAGCTTCTTTTCAATAAAATAAATTTAAAAAAATAAAATTTAAAAAAGAACTGATTAACAATCACAAATAAAAATCTTATTAACAATAACAATTGATTCTCATTTTTTTATTTCATTAACAACATTTCACTTATTTCACAATAAGTTTAACGACTATCACTCTGCTACTAAAAAGCATGTTGTAAAAAATGGGTCTCTGTAGACCTATTGTCTATGGAGAATTCAGAGTTACTTTCAGACACTGAATTTTACCTCAGACCAGTCAGTAGTTTTACCTACATGTGCCACACAATGTTACCTCAGACCAGACAGTAGTTTTACCTACATGTGCCACACAATGTTACATCAGACCAGACAGTAGTTTTACCTACATGTGCCACACAATGTTACCTCAGACCAGACAGTAGTTTTACCTACATGTGCCACACAATGTTACCTCAGACCAGTCAGTAGTTTTACCTACATGTGCCACACAATGTTACCTCAGACCAGACAGTAGTTTTACCTACATGTGCCACACAATGTTACATCAGACCAGACAGTAGTTTTACCTACATGTGCCACACAATGTTACATCAGACCAGACAGTAGTTTTACCTACATGTGTCACACAATGTTACCTCAGACCAGTCAGTAGTTTTACCTACATGTGCCACACAATGTTACATCAGACCAGACAGTAGTTTTACCTACATGTGTCACACAATGTTACCTCAGACCAGACAGTAGTTTTACCTACATGTGTCACACAATGTTACCTCAGACCAGTCAGTAGTTTTACCTACATGTGCCACACAATGTTACCTCAGACCAGTCAGTAGTTTTACCTACATGTGCCACACAATGTTACCTCAGACCAGTCAGTAGTTTTACCTACATGTGTCACACAATGTTACCTCAGACCAGACAGTAGTTTTACCTACATGTGTCACACAATGTTACCTCAGACCAGACAGTAGTTTTACCTACATGTGCCACACAATGTTACCTCAGACCAGACAGTAGTTTTACCTACATGTGCCACACAATGTTACATCAGACCAGACAGTAGTTTTACCTACATGTGCCACACAATGTTACCTCAGACCAGACAGTAGTTTTACCTACATGTGCCACACAATGTTACCTCAGACCAGTCAGTAGTTTTACCTACATGTGCCACACAATGTTACCTCAGACCAGACAGTAGTTTTACCTACATGTGCCACACAATGTTACATCAGACCAGACAGTAGTTTTACCTACATGTGCCACACAATGTTACATCAGACCAGACAGTAGTTTTACCTACATGTGTCACACAATGTTACCTCAGACCAGTCAGTAGTTTTACCTACATGTGCCACACAATGTTACATCAGACCAGACAGTAGTTTTACCTACATGTGCCACACAATGTTACCTCAGACCAGTCGGTAGTTTTACCTACATGTACCACACAATGTTACCTCAGACCAGACAGTAGTTTTACCTACATGTACCACACAATGTTACCTCAGACCAGACAGTAGTTTTACCTACATGTGCCACACAATGTTACCTCAGACCAGACAGTAGTTTTACCTACATGTGCCACACAATGTTACCTCAGACCAGACAGTAGTTTTACCTACATGTGCCACACAATGTTACCTCAGACCAGACAGTAGTTTTACCTACATGTGTCACACAATGTTACCTCAGACCAGACAGTAGTTTTACCTACATGTGCCACACAATGTTACCTCAGACCAGTCGGTAGTTTTACCTACATGTGCCACACAATGTAACCTCAGACCAGACAGTAGTTTTACCTACATGTGCCACACAATGTTATCTCAGACCAGACAGTAGTTTTACCTACATGTGCCACACAATGTTACCTCAGACCAGACAGTAGTTTTACCTACATGTGTCAAACAATGTTACCTCAGACCAGTCGGTAGTTTTACCTACATGTGCCACACAATGTTACCTCAGACCAGTCGGTAGTTTTACCTACATGTGCCACACAATGTTACCTCAGACCAGACAGTAGTTTTACCTACATGTGCCACACAATGTTACCTCAGACCAGACAGTAGTTTTACCTACATGTGCCACACAATGTTACCTCAGACCAGACAGTAGTTTTACCTACATGTGCCACACAATGTTACCTCAGACCAGTCCGTAGTTTTACCTACATGTGCCACACAATGTTACCTCAGACCAGACAGTAGTTTTACCTACATGTACCACACAATGTTACCTCAGACCAGACAGTAGTTTTACCTACATGTACCACACAATGTTACCTCAGACCAGACAGTAGTTTTACCTACATGTGCCACACAATGTTACATCAGACCAGTCGGTAGTTTTACCTACATGTGCCACACAATGTTACCTCAGACCAGACAGTAGTTTTACCTACATGTACCACACAATGTTACCTCAGACCAGACAGTAGTTTTACCTACATGTGCCACACAATGTTACCTCAGACCAGACAGTAGTTTTACCTACATGTGCCACACAATGTTACCTCAGACCAGACAGTAGTTTTACCTACATGTGCCACACAATGTTACCTCAGACCAGACAGTAGTTTTACCTACATGTGCCACACAATGTTACATCAGACCAGACAGTAGTTTTACCTACATGTACCACACAATGTTACCTCAGACCAGTCAGTAGTTTTACCTACATGTGCCACACAATGTTACCTCAGACCAGACAGTAGTTTTACCTACATGTGCCACACAATGTTACCTCAGACCAGTCAGTAGTTTTACCTACATGTGCCACACAATGTTACCTCAGACCAGACAGTAGTTTTACCTACATGTGCCACACAATGTTACCTCAGACCAGACAGTAGTTTTACCTACATGTGCCACACAATGTTACCTCAGACCAGACAGTAGTTTTACCTACATGTGCCACACAATGTTACCTCAGACCAGTCAGTAGTTTTACCTACATGTGCCACACAATGTTACCTCAGACCAGACAGTAGTTTTACCTACATGTGTCACACAATGTTATATCAGACCAGTCGGTAGTTTTACCTACATGTGCCACACAATGTTACCTCAGACCAGTCAGTAGTTTTACCTACATGTGCCACACAATGTTACCTCAGACCAGACAGTAGTTTTACCTACATGTGTCACACAATGTTACCTCAGACCAGACGGTAGTTTTACCTACATGTGCCACACAATGTTACCTCAGACCAGTCAGTAGTTTTACCTACATGTGCCACACAATGTTACCTCAGACCAGTCAGTAGTTTTACCTACATGTGCCACACAATGTTACCTCAGACCAGACAGTAGTTTTACCTACATGTGCCACACAATGTTACCTCAGACCAGACAGTAGTTTTACCTACATGTGCCACACAATGTTACCTCAGACCAGACAGTAGTTTTACCTACATGTGCCACACAATGTTACCTCAGACCAGTCAGTAGTTTTACCTACATGTGCCACACAATGTTACCTCAGACCAGTCAGTAGTTTTACCTACATGTGCCACACAATGTTACCTCAGACCAGACAGTAGTTTTACCTACATGTGCCACACAATGTTACCTCAGACCAGACAGTAGTTTTACCTACATGTGCCACACAATGTTACCTCAGACCAGACAGTAGTTTTACCTACATGTACCACACAATGTTACCTCAGACCAGTCAGTAGTTTTACCTACATGTGCCACACAATGTTACCTCAGACCAGACAGTAGTTTTACCTACATGTGCCACACAATGTTACCTCAGACCAGACAGTAGTTTTACCTACATGTGCCACACAATGTTACCTCAGACCAGTCGGTAGTTTTACCTACATGTGCCACACAATGTTACCTCAGACCAGACAGTAGTTTTACCTACATGTGCCACACAATGTTACCTCAGACCAGACAGTAGTTTTACCTACATGTGCCACACAATGTTACATCAGACCAGACGGTAGTTTTACCTACATGTGCCACACAATGTTACCTCAGACCAGACAGTAGTTTTACCTACATGTGCCACACAATGTTACCTCAGACCAGTCGGTAGTTTTACCTACATGTGCCACACAATGTTACCTCAGACCAGACAGTAGTTTTACCTACATGTACCACACAATGTTACCTCAGACCAGACAGTAGTTTTACCTACATGTGCCACACAATGTTACATCAGACCAGACGGTAGTTTTACCTACATGTGCCACACAATGTTACCTCAGACCAGTCGGTAGTTTTACCTACATGTGCCACACAATGTTACCTCAGACCAGACAGTAGTTTTACCTACATGTGTCACACAATGTTACCTCAGACCAGACAGTAGTTTTACCTACATGTGTCACACAATGTTACCTCAGACCAGACAGTAGTTTTACCTACATGTGCCACACAATGTTACCTCAGACCAGACAGTAGTTTTACCTACATGTGTCACACAATGTTACCTCAGACCAGACAGTAGTTTTACCTACATGTGCCACACAATGTTACCTCAGACCAGACAGTAGTTTTACCTACATGTGCCACACAATGTTATCTCAGACCAGTCGGTAGTTTTACCTACATGTGCCACACAATGTTACCTCAGACCAGACAGTAGTTTTACCTACATGTGCCACACAATGTTACATCAGACCAGACGGTAGTTTTACCTACATGTGCCACACAATGTTACCTCAGACCAGACAGTAGTTTTACCTACATGTGCCACACAATGTTACATCAGACCAGTCAGTAGTTTTACCTACATGTGCCACACAATGTTACCTCAGACCAGACAGTAGTTTTACCTACATGTGCCACACAATATGTTACCTCAGACCAGACAGTAGTTTTACCTACATGTGCCACACAATGTTACCTCAGACCAGACAGTAGTTTTACCTACATGTGTCACACAATGTTACCTCAGACCAGACAGTAGTTTTACCTACATGTGTCACACAATGTTACCTCAGACCAGTCGGTAGTTTTACCTACATGTGCCACACAATGTTACCTCAGACCAGTCAGTAGTTTTACCTACATGTGTCACACAATGTTACCTCAGACCAGACAGTAGTTTTACCTACATGTGTCACACAATGTTACCTCAGACCAGTCGGTAGTTTTACCTACATGTACCACACAATGTTACATCAGACCAGACAGTAGTTTTACCTACATGTGTCACACAATGTTACCTCAGACCAGACAGTAGTTTTACCTACATGTGCCACACAATGTTACCTCAGACCAGTCAGTAGTTTTACCTACATGTGTCACACAATGTTACCTCAGACCAGTCAGTAGTTTTACCTACATGTGTCACACAATGTTATCTCAGACCAGACAGTAGTTTTACCTACATGTGCCACACAATGTTACATCAGACCAGACAGTAGTTTTACCTACATGTGCCACACAATGTTACCTCAGACCAGTCGGTAGTTTTACCTACATGTGCCACACAATGTTACCTCAGACCAGTCGGTAGTTTTACCTACATGTGCCACACAATGTTACCTCAGACCAGACAGTAGTTTTACCTACATGTGCCACACAATGTTACCTCAGACCAGACAGTAGTTTTACCTACATGTGTCACACAATGTTATCTCAGACCAGACAGTAGTTTTACCTACATGTGCCACACAATGTTACCTCAGACCAGTCGGTAGTTTTACCTACATGTGCCACACAATGTTACCTCAGACCAGTCGGTAGTTTTACCTACATGTGCCACACAATGTTACCTCAGACCAGACAGTAGTTTTACCTACATGTGCCACACAATGTTACCTCAGACCAGTCCGTAGTTTTACCTACATGTGCCACACAATGTTACATCAGACCAGACAGTAGTTTTACCTACATGTGCCACACAATGTTACCTCAGACCAGACAGTAGTTTTACCTACATGTGCCACACAATGTTACATCAGACCAGTCGGTAGTTTTACCTACATGTGCCACACAATGTTACCTCAGACCAGACAGTAGTTTTACCTACATGTGCCACACAATGTTACCTCAGACCAGTCGGTAGTTTTACCTACATGTGCCACACAATGTTACCTCAGACCAGTCAGTAGTTTTACCTACATGTACCACACAATGTTACCTCAGACCAGACAGTAGTTTTACCTACATGTGCCACACAATGTTACATCAGACCAGACAGTAGTTTTACCTACATGTACCACACAATGTTACCTCAGACCAGACAGTAGTTTTACCTACATGTGTCACACAATGTAACCTCAGACCAGACAGTAGTTTTACCTACATGTGCCACACAATGTTACCTCAGACCAGTCAGTAGTTTTACCTACATGTGCCACACAATGTTACCTCAGACCAGACAGTAGTTTTACCTACATGTGCCACATATCTGTCATTTTACTGATGTTTTATTTTTATCTCATAGAAGACCGATCTTTTCTCTCTTGTCCCAGTCCATTGATTGTAACAACTAACGGTTAACTGTAGTGGAGATTGAGAATCTGAAGTGTGTGTTGGGATGAGAATGAAGTGTGTGTTGGGATGAGAATGAAATGTGTGTTGGGATGATGATGAAGTGTGTGTTGGGATGAGAATGAAGTGTGTGTTGGGATGAGAATGAAATGTGTGTTGGGATGAGAATGAAGTGTGTGTTGGGATGATGATGAAGTGTGTGTTGGGATGAGAATGAAGTGTGTGTTGGGATGATGATGAAGTGTGTGTTGGGATGATAATGAAATGTGTGTTGGGATGAAAATGAAATGTGTGTTGGGATGAGAATGAAGTGTGTGTTGGGATGAGAATGAAATGTGTGTTGGGATGAGAATGAAATGTATGTTGGGATGATGATGAAGTGTGTGTTGGGATGAGAATGAAATGTATGTTGGGATGAGAATGAAGTGTGTGTTGGGATGAGAATGAAGTGTGTGTTGGGATGAGAATGAAGTGTGTGTTGGGATGAGAATGAAATGTGTGTTGGGATGAGAATGAAGTGTGTGTTGGGATGAGAATGAAGTGTGTGTTGGGATGAGAATGAAGTGTGTGTTGGGATGATGATGAAATGTGTGTTGGGATGAGAATGAAATGTGTGTTGGGATGAGAATGAAGTGTGTGTTGGGATGAGAATGAAATGTGTGTTGGGATGATGATGAAGTGTGTGTTGGGATGAAAATGAAGTGTGTGTTGGGATGAGAATGAAGTGTGTGTTGGGATGATGATGAAGTGTGTGTTGGGATGATGATGAAGTGTGTGTTGGTATGAGAATGAAATGTGTGTTGGGATGAGAATGAAGTGTGTATTGGGATGATGATGAAATGTGTGTTGGGATGATGATGAAGTGTGTGTTGGGATGATGATGAAGTGTGTGTTGGGATGAGAATGAAATGTGTGTTGGGATGAGAATGAAGTGTGTATTGGGATGATGATGAAGTGTGTGTTGGGATGATGATGAAGTGTGTGTTGGGATGATGATGAAGTGTGTGTTGGGATGATAATGTATAAGTATATTCCTGGTCTGGCTAGGACAGCACATGTACTTTGAAAGAAATTAAACTAACCCCCAGCTAAATAAAATCTTGGACATTGGACAATTAATCAAGTTCAATAATTTAAAATCGAAGTATAGGCTCAAATCATAATAGAAACCATGTGAAATGTGAGGTTGACCAATGGAGGAAGGCGCAACAGAGAAGGAAAATGGAGGAAGGCGCAACAGAGAAGGAAAATGGAGGAGGGCAACAGAGAAGGAAAATGGAGGAAGGTGCAACAGAGAAGGAAAATGGAGGAAGGTGCAACAGAGAAGGAAAATGGAGGAGGGCAACAGAGAAGGAAAATGGAGGAAGGCGCAACAGAGAAGGAAAATGGAGGAGGGCAACAGAGAAGGAAAATGGAGGAAGGTGCAACAGAGAAGGAAAATGGAGGAAGGAGCAACAGAGAAGGAAAATGGAGGAAGGTGCAACAGAGAAGGAAAATGAGCCGGTAACAGAAGTAAGTGTATTATTTCAGGTGATGATTGGAGTAAACAAAGTCTTTTACATTGGACAATTAATTAGTCCAAACTTAAAGTTCAACATTGATGCCACTGCTCTATAACAATAACAAGCATACTGAGTATTGATAAAGCAATACATGTCCCCCTTCCAGCCCCCACCAGCTATTATACTGTAATGATTTATAAAGAAACGCCTGCACCCCCGGCCCCCCAAAACCCAAAATCCCCTTGAAGGTAGATATATATTGTTGAAGACCAAATGCTTCCATAAAACTGAGCAGGTAGACAGGTAGATGTAGATTATTACTTACTTATGTCCATGGAGAACGGCCAGATGTAGCGGAGTATAGCCATTACTGTCCACACAATTTACGTTGGTCGAAGATTTCACCGGCCAACTGGAATAACAACAAAATCTTACTTCAACAAATATCCTTGCACTAACATATAGATTTGATAGAAGCTACAGATTGATGTATATATTTTTGTTATGAAATTACTTAATACATTTTGGGGTTTTGGGGGTTTTTTTTAAACAAAAGGCCCAAAATGGTTGCACTGCTATTTACTCACCTGGACATTTTAATGGTAAAATGTTCTCAGATAGTACAATAGTGTATAATTTTTCATGTCCAGCATTTTCATACAGTTATAAAACAAACATGCCCATGGTTTGAACCAATCAGACTTTTATTCCTCAGGTAAGGGAAATACCCAGGAACAACCTACAACCTGGCCCACGTACTCCTCAACCTACAACCTGACCCACGTACTCCTCAACCTACAACCTGGCCCACGTACTCCTCAACCTACAACCTGGCCCACGTACTCCTCAACCTACAACCTGGCCCACGTACTCCTCAACCTACAACCTGGCCCACGTACTCCTCAACCTACAACCTGGCCCACGTACTCCTCAACCTACAACCTGGCCCACGTACTCCTCAACCTACAACCTGGCCCACGTACTCCTCAACCTACAACCTGGCCCACGTACTCCTCAACCTACAACCTGGCCCACGTACTCCTCAACATACAACCTGGCCCACGTACTCCTCAACATACAACCTGGCCCACGTACTCCTCAACCTACAACCTGGCCCACGTACTCCTCAACCTACAACCTGGCCCACGTACTCCTCAACCTACAACCTGGCCCACGTACTCCTCAACATACAACCTGGCCCACGTACTCCTCAACATACAACCTGGCCCACGTACTCCTCAACATACAACCTGGCCCACGTACTCCTCAACATACAACCTGGCCCACGTACTCCTCAACATACAACCTGGCCCACGTACTCCTCAACATACAACCTGGCCCACGTACTCCTCAACATACAACCTGGCCCACGTACTCCTCAACATACAACCTGGCCCACGTACTCCTCAACCTACAACCTGGCCCACGTACTCCTCAACATACAACCTGGCCCACGTACTCCTCAACCTACAACCTGGCCCACGTACTCCTCAACCTACAACCTGGCCCACGTACTCCTCAACATACAAACGCCCACTCTGTTGAGAACAACACAGTACGAATGAGAACAACAGATTACGAATGAGAACAACAGTTTACGAATGAGAACAGATTATGAATGAGAACAACAGTTTACGAATGAGAACAACAGATTACGAATGAGAACAACAGATTACGAATGAGAACAGATTATGAATGAGAACAACAGTTTACGAATGAGAACAACAGATTACGAATGAGAACAACAGATTATGAATGAGAACAGATTATGAATGAGAACAACAGTTTACGAATGAGAACAACAGATTACGAATGAGAACAACAGATTACGAATGAGAACAGATTATGAATGAGAACAACAGTTTACGAATGAGAACAACAGATTACGAATGAGAACAACAGATTACGATTGAAAACAACAGATTATGAATGAGAACAACAAATTACAAATAAGAACACAGTACGAATAAGAACACAGTACGAATGAGAACAACAGAGTGTGAATGAGAACAACAGATTACAATTGAGAACAACAGATTACGAATGAGAACACAGTACGAATGAGAACAACAGATTATGAATGAGAACACAGTACGAATGAGAACAACAGATTACAATGAGAACAACAGATTACGAATGAGAACAACAGAGTACAAATGAGAAGCAGCATAAGGAATGAGAACGGAGGTTAATGGCTACAGAGACCACTAACCATCACCAGACATCTTAATATCTATGTATTGTCAACTTGTAATTATAACACAAAGAAAACATTTAACCTAAAAAATAGATCTTCAATTCTAACATGTTAGTACATATAAACTATTCTTTATGAAAAAACTCTGATGATCTTTTCAACATACTCAAACTAACCAGACATTCAGACAACGACACAAAGCATGAAACAAGCTATGATCTATATCAGGCATTAAAACAACCAGCACCTTTGCTTAAACACTGGTCAGCTTGAAAAACTAACATTTTACCTTAACTGAGTGGTATCAAGTTACCAGAAATGCTTCTTCAAATATGAGTTGATGAACATTTGTTTTGTAAATCCATGGCAGCCAAGGCCCTATCGGTCCCCATAGTTTTAGGCACAAACAAGAGGCCAATAGGCCTTATCGGTCACATGAGTTTTAGGCCCAAACAAGAGACAAAAAGGCCTTATCGGTCACATGAGTTTTAGGCCCAAACAAGAGACAAAAAGGCCTTATCGGTCACATGAGTTTTAGGCACAAACAAGAGACCAATAGGCCTTAATTATCAGTCACTTGAGTTTTAGGCACAAACAAGAGGCCAATAGGCCTTAATTACCAGTCACTTGAGTTTTAGACATGCCTTGATGTCGTTTAAAGTTTCTATTTTTTTGTATTAAAATTGTTCTAGTATACACTACAATACTGTACATAAATATGATCAAGCAGGCACGTTTAAGGTTTCTAACAATATCAATAAAGAAAGTGCAGATGCTGCAGATCTTCATTCCACCATAGTCATCACAATATTATTACAGCGCTGCACACAATACCACAATTCAGCCATGACATTTTACAAATTAAGTGGTTATAAATTTCCCAATTAAATTGAAAATCCACATGAGCGTAATTGTTGTTATAGTTAGACTAGACAGGACCAGGATTATATCTGTCTCTAATGATCAAGGCTACACCAGGGTTTAAAAAAAAACAAAGACAGTGCTGTCAAGGAGAGGTCTTACTGTCTGAGATTAGCTGGTATACACACCGCCATAGATATCCCTACTCATGGCTTTTGGTGCAAGATCATGTTAATGGTCAAACATCAAAAGTTAGTCAAACATCAAAAGTTGGTCAAACATCAAGAGTTGGTCAAACATCAAAAGTTGGTCAAACATCAAAAGTTGGTCAAACATCAAAAGTTAATCAAACATCAAAAGTTGGTCGAAAATCAAAAGTTGGTCAAACATCAAAAGTTGGACAAACAATGTTCACTGTTACAGGTTATATCAAATAAACTTCAGATACATAGTAACTATATTGTGTGCTGTGTGTCAGTGTCTCTTGGTTCAGGGTCAAGGTCAAATTCAAACATGATTTAACACCATATTTTACTAACATGTTACCTTAATTAAACATTGCAAAGCAGTCTTTAATTAGCTGTTAAACAGGAACAAGTTGACGATAAAATAGAACATTAATTAGTCAGCATGGCCTCGTCATGTGACTATATATATATATCCCATAATCATCATACATATTGTTGAGGCTGACATTTAATATTTTCACTTTAAAAGAAATGAAAAGGAACCAAAATTTACATTACACACACTATAATGTGACTCTACCTTTATATCAGCTGGGCTAACACAAATGTAAATACTGGTGTAATACTCAATTGATTAGATTTGAATTTTTTTAAACATTAAATACTTCTCCCACTAACAAGCCTTGCCAGAGATCCACTTATTCCTTGACCTTTGGACTTTGACATTTGACCAAGAAGCCTTGATCTTTCGTCAGTTGACTTCTCATATCACTCCAACCAATTTTGCTTCATAATGTCATAACCGTATTCATCTGTGAAAAGATACAAAATTTGACCTTGACTTTTGACCCAGTGTCTTTGACCTATTTAACTTGGTGACCTTGAACATTGCTTCATGATGTCATCAAAAAATTATTGTAAGTGAAAAGATATATATTTGACCTGATAACCAAGACTTTGATCTAGATTGACTTAAATGGTATGAAATGTCAACTAACAATCTTGACCAAATTTCATCTAAATCTGTCAATAAATACTTAAAGTTATAACCAGGAACAAAAATCATGGAGGGACGAACGGACAGCCTGGATGAACATGCAGACAGACAGAGTGGTTACTATAGGGAAATTGTATCTCCAATACGGGCCTTAATAATACTACAATCAGACAATACCTGATCTGATACATCAAGTGACACAGACTGACATCAGTCCACATCTAACTGTAACTTCATACTATCTAACTGACAAAGAAACTCTATTTTCTATCTCAGAAGAATCACTTGAAATGTCAGGATACAGACAGATGAAGGAATTTAATGACCCAACAGAAAGATGTTGTCACACATTTTCTCATGATAGATCAGATACATCCGTTTTATAACTTTTAATCTAAAATTTAGGAGAAAGTAGTAGCCTCCATTGAAAGTTTCATTAGGAGAGGTTTGTGTGACACCGACAAACTAGTATAAAATCAATCCTTGTGCTATTGTCATATCCTCTTTACAGCCATACACAAAATTCACCTGGGAGTGAAGCAGGCACAAAAACCATTACCTTAAACTCTCACAGCCCTAGAGATAACTGATTCTAAAACAAACATTCAAGGTTATGATTCAATGACAACCATTTCCCTAATAAATCTAAAGAGTAGAGACTTAGAGATCTAGAGACTTGATGTCATAGGGTATATCTACAAGGAAAGTTCTCAAATCATGATAATAACTTTGGTTTATTTGGTTTATTTGGTTTAACGTCCTATTAACAGCCAGGGTCATTTAAGGACGTGCCAGGTTTTAGAGGTGGAGGAAAGCCGGAGTACCCAGAGAAAAACCACCGGCCTACGGTCAGTACCTGGCAACTGCCCCATGTAGGTTTCGAACTCGCAACCCAGAGGTGGAGGGCTAGTGATAAAGTGTCGGGGACACCTCAACCTCTCGGCCGACGCAGCCCTTTGATGATACATGTAATAACAAACCAATGTTAAACAAAAACCACTCAGATGGCCCACTGTGCTGTGTCACACACGTCCCTCTATATCAACACAGTCAGATGATGAAATGATGCTCAAAAGTGTGATTTACCTAAATATATATATATATAAACTTATTGTAAAGTTTATATATAATTAGCCTCTCCCCGTTGGAAAACAGGAAACCCAGGGAGCCATGAATATACAATTTTGATAAAGCATCTTAAAACCTTTTTTATCCATTAAGACTATCTAAGTATACCATATATGGGTCTTGGGAGAAGAAGAGTTTTGAAATCTCAGTCAATTGACCATTTTAGGCCTCAAAAGCTACTTACATCAAAGGGAATGAAATCCATCAAAACTCCTTGTGATTTCTTGTAAGGTCTATTCTGAAGAAACTAATTATAGTCAAATGTTATTCTAACTTTATTATTGATCTTAATCAGTTCAGGGTATCAGTTTTCTAATTCCCCTATATATCAATTTAGACTGGTCTGATTCAATAGACGGAAGGATCTATTTTCTAGTAAACATGGAAACTCAGTGATTAGGTCAGGTTGCCATATCACAATCTTCTCTTACAAGGAGTGTGGATTCTGATCTTATAAGTAAATTAATTTCCTGAAGAACCTAAAAGAGAATCAACATATATAATCCATGGAAAAACATTCTTCTTTCCTCTGATAGCTTATAAACTTTTTTATGGAATTATGAGTACTTCTAAACCATAAGGACTTAGTGCATGTCTGTGTGTTTCTGTAAAAGTACAGAATTAATTCCGATGTGAAACCGAAGAAATGTTGAAACTGACATTGATCTGGCAGTGAGAATGTCGGGACGTGACAAGAGGCGAACGGTAGCCCCTCCTAGTGGCAGCTATGTGCTAATTCTCTAATCAATACCTTCGGCCTCAGAGATTCCTCAATACCTAAAACCTCATTCAGACTAACAAGTCTTACATATCTGTTTACTAGAGTCCCTCCCCAATAGAATTATAACCATATTATATCGGCCTCGACATACCTCTCAGGTTCCTGAACTCATCTCAATTAACATCCAGTTATCAGCCTCGACATACCTCTCCGGTTCCTCAACTCCTCTCAATTAACATCCAGTTATCAGCCTCGACCTACCTCTCCGACCTACCTCTCCGACCTACCTCTCCGGTTCCTCAACTCCTCTCAATTAACACCCAGTTAACATAAATAGCTGATGGTAACTATTGTTATTAAGATTACCTTTCTTGCACTTTCTACCATTAAGGTACAATTATTTTGTTTATGAATTTAACTACAAACATCGACAATTAATCTCGTATATCAGTGCTGACATCCATCTAAAAATGACCACATGTTTCTTCCTTTTATTCCCTGTTGTTGGTTTTAATCTTTCACCACAGTTAAAGGTTGGGTGACTATAATCTTTCATTTAAATAAAGCATGTTATCTTTTTGCCCCCGGTAACCTTGAATGCTGGTCAAGGTCATTCATTTCAATAAACCTGGTAACCCTTCACCTCCACATGCTACAGGTCAAATATCAGGTCTCTGGGCCTCTTGGTTATGGAAAAGATGTTGTTAAATGGTTAAAGCAAATTTGATCCTATGACCTTGAATGTTTGCGAAATTTGTGGAGGGAAGCCGGAGTGCCCGGAGAAAAACCACCGACCTAAGTTCAGTACCAGGTAACTGCCCCATCTTAGTTTCGAACTCGCAACCTTGAATATGGGGTCAAGGTCAATTACTTTTGCAAATATCATCTAAACTTTGTCAGGCCACATCCAAGGAAACTATCAGCCAACTATCAAGACTTAAGGTCTCTTGGTTAATGCGAAGAAGTCAGTTAAAGGTTTTAACATATTTGATCCCTGTGACCTTAAATATGGGTAAAGATCATTTCTTTTTGCAAACTTTGTTTGCCTTATTCAAAGAACCTATCACTCAAATATCAGGACTGAGCATCTTGTTTAGTGAGAAGTTGTTGTTTAAAAGTTTTAAGAGAAGGAATTTGACCCCTGGCACCTTTATTATGATATGGGTCAAGGTCATTTCTTATCGCAAGCTTTGTCGGTCCTCACTTAGATTTAATTACCTACCATGACCCTGGGGCTCTAGGATAGTGAGCAGAAGTTCTTTAACAAATAGACACTGAATGCACAACAGACGATGGATGGACAGATGCTGCATCATAGTTATAACTTGGTCCATTGGGCCAGATCAGCTAACAATGAACCTCTGTCAAAATTCTAGATAGCCACTTGCCTGCTATTTTGTTTTTTTCCAATCAGACTCAAAATCATACAGTCACTACAAGGAATCAACCAGCTGACAACCTACAAATCTAGCTTGATAAATATAGTTTCATTAGAACGACTGAATACTAAAGAAATAGAGGTAAGAACGATTGTTCAGTCAAAAAAGTTTTATTATTATGTCCAGTATAGAGATAATAATTTCTTCACGAAACGACTTATAACTTATGTCTACTAAGTATGTGGAATATTGACATCTAAGATCTTACATCATATCATACATGGCCATGGCCTAAAGTAAACATTTTAACTAATAATGTACACGATACAGGAAGTTGACTCATCAAAGTAAATAACTTCTTTCACGTATGGTACTTGGTTTTTCCCTTACATTGTTGGTTTTTATCACTTATAATAGAAAACAAGGTCCAGAGGGCCTGTATCGCTCGCCTGGATGGATTTGACAAAATGTCAAAATAATGTTCATGTTCAAATCATTAATATCTTTACTTGTTCAATTCAAACAATGCTATAAATGGTTATGGGGTGGGGATCCCAATTGCCTCAAAGATATAACCCAGAAATGAAGACCAGACTCCTTAGGGGTATGAAAAGACCCCAGGGATTTGCCCCTCCATTTGTAGCTTTTTGAATCCACATCACCAAAATATGCTACCAGTAATATATGAGTGGTGTCAATCACTTTGTTCCAGATTAGTAGTAGTTTATAGCAATATAGCCAAATTTCTCCCTTTTGACCCGCCCCTCAACCCCCTGGGGACGGGGGTGAGCCCCACTACTAAGCTTAACTAGGTCCTTCAGACAAGTGAGTACAAATCTATACAAGAGGCCCAGAGGGTGTGAATTGGTCACATTAATGTTCCTTAGGAATAATGGCAAAATCACCATATCCATAGTCCTGCTGACTGTAATATGTTAGTGATGTTTCATAATATGGTTATTAATTCTAACAAATTATGATTCATTGTCGAAGTCAGTTAATGGTAATCGCATCTGTTGCTCTTTTCTTAGAATCAAACATACCAATGTTATACCCATTACATGTAGAGATGAAAGCATGTTGTTGATCCCGTGTAGTATACATAGGAAACGTGGCCGCAGACATGTATTTCAATTTTCACAATGGTGACCTTGGAAATAGGCCAAGGTCATATGTATACCGAATCTTTGTAGGACTACCTCCTGGCAAAACATTGGCATGGGTCTTCTAGAACTTGAAAATATCATTGAAGTTTTTTTTTACAATTTGATCCATGTGACTGAAAACAAGTGGTAGGCAATGATTATGAGGAAACTATACAGCACTACATAGCAGGTACATAGGTACGCTGGGTCTTTAAGAACATTAAAAGAAGATTTATAAAGGATTATGTTTTACAATTTTTACTAAGTGAAACAGAATCAATGTCATTTATATGAGGAAATTTCATAGCAATCCAATGTTAAAGATGAGTAGCTTTGATCTTTTGATAAAATTGACAATTAGATTTGCAAATGAATTTTCAACTTTTTGGCCCCTGTGACCTTGAAAATAGGTCAGGCTAGGTAATTTATATGAGGAAGCTTTATACCACATAGTCATATAGGAACCTGCTGGCAAATATCTCTTCAAGCCAAACAATGATATGGATGGTTATTGAGTCGAGATCTCAATGGTTTAAAAAAAAACAAGAGGTATAATGGACATGTATCACTCACCTGTTTCTAGAGCAACTATGAAGTTGATCTAGGTCATTTACGCAGATACTAAGGTGATTACCAATTTAATCAAATATCCGAGTATGGTAAGTTCATTCATGTAAATTGATTTTTGTAGTCTTTCATTCACGCATACTAGTGGCCCAATATCTGGTCTCAGAGTATCTATGCTATCGAATTTGACCCCTAGGCCTGTGACCTTAAATGTAGGTCCGTTCATTTAACAAACTTGATAGCCATTCAATTCATGGTATAAACCTTATATCAACTCCCTAAGCCTCTGGACTATTGAGAAATAGTCATTTTAAAGAATTTGGCCTATGACCTGTGTGACCTTGAATGGTGGGTCAAGGAAACTCGGTAGCCCTTCACCCCAGTATGCTACAGACCCAATATTAACTCCCTATGCCCCAATAGCTTTCAGAAAGGCACAACATGTCATGATATTCTGATTCCAGTTTGATAGCAGAAACAACCAAAGGTTTGACCACTGTGTTGGTACAGTAGACCATTAAATACAAACAAAGGTTTGACCACTATGTTGGTACATCAGACCATTAAATACAACCAAAGGTTTGACCACCATGTTGGTATAGCTGACCATTAAATACAACCAAAGGTTTGACCACTATGTTGGTATAGCTGACCATTAAATACAACCAAAGGTTTGACCACTATGTTGGTACATCAGACCATTAAATACAACCAAAGGTTTGACCACTATGTTGGTACATCAGACCATTAAATACAACCAAAGGTTTGACCACTATGTTGGTACATCAGACCATTAAATACAACCAAAGGTTTGACCACTATGTTGGTACAGCTGACCATTAAATACAACCAAAGGTTTGACCACTATGTTGGTACATCAGACCATTAAATACAACCACAGGTTTGACCACCATGTTGGTACATCAGACCATTAAATACAACCAAAGGTTTGACCACTATGTTGGTACATCAGACCATTAAATACAACCAAAGGTTTGACCACTATGTTGGTACATCAGACCATTAAATACAAACAAAGGTTTGACCACTATGTTGGTACATCAGACCATTAAATACAACCAAAGGTTTGACCACTATGTTGGTATAGCTGACCATTAATACAACCAAAGGTTTGACCACTATGTTGGTATAGCTGACCATTAAATACAACCAAAGGTTTGACCACTATTTGGTACATCAGACCATTAAATACAACCAAAGGTTTGACCACTATGTTGTACATCAGCACATTAAATACAACCAAAGGTTTGACCACTATGTTGGTACATCAGCACCATTAAATACAACCAAAGGTTTGACCACTATGTTGGTACATCAGACCATTAAATACAAACACAGGTTTGACCACCATGTTGGTACATCAGACCATTAAATACAACCAAAGGTTTGACCACTATGTTGGTACATCAGACCATTAAATACAACCAAAGGTTTGACCACTATGTTGGTACATCAGACCATTAAATACAACCAAAGGTTTGACCACTATGTTGGTACATCAGACCATTAAATACAACCAAAGGTTTGACCACTATGTTGGTACATCAGACCATTAAATACAACCACAGGTTTGACCACCATGTTGGTACAGCAGACCATTAAATACAACCAAAGGTTTGACCACTATGTTGGTACATCAGACCATTAAATACAACCAAAGGTTTGACCACTATGTTGGTACAGCTGACCATTAAATACAACCAAAGGTTTGACCACTATGTTGGTACATCAGACCATTAAATACAACCAAAGGTTTGACCACTATGTTGGTACATCAGACCATTAAATACAACCAAAGGTTTGACCACTATGTTGGTATAGCTGACCATTAAATACAACCAAAGGTTTGACCACTATGTTGGTACATCAGACCATTAAATACAACCAAAGGTTTGACCACTATGTTGGTACATCAGACCATTAAATACAACCAAAGGTTTGACCACTATGTTGGTACATCAGACCATTAAATACAAACAAAGGTTTGACCACTATGTTGGTACATCAGACCATTAAATACAACCAAAGGTTTGACCACCATGTTGGTACAACAGACCATTAAATACAACCAAAGGTTTGACCTCTATATTGGTACAGCATTTGAGATATCTTAAACAACAATTGTAATATTGTTACACTTACGCATCCATATATAAAGACATGAATGACATTGGAAAGCTTTTTCCTATTCATTCCACAGGAAATTCCAATTTCTACAGGTACCCTGTGACTTAGAAAATAACAGAATCTCTTATGTTTAAATAAACGAGGATTCATCTTGAATCTAATCTCATATATAATAACAGTATGTTACTTAATTTCACAAAATGAAGGATATTGGTTAAGCTGCAACAACAACATGCGAAAACTTATTCACTCATTCTAATACTTCCTTCAACATAAGCATGCATGTACTTAGAAAAATATCCTTGATAGCAATAAGATGAACAGGATAACAATAAAAACAATTGATATTATCTATTGTTATACACATTATAAAGGCTCTTTATATGGAAACCTAGGCTATAGCATCATCTTCTATTTAAAATATGGCACTGAAGTCAACAAGTTATTCCCATCATGGCAAAAGTTTTATACTATTTGTTATATATCTATTAAATGAGTAGTCTACTGTACCATTTAAGGAGGACGTGTGATGTTAAAGATGAGGTGTGATAATATGTCTATTGTACCAGTTAGTGAGGTGTGATAATATGTCTATTGTACCAGTTAGGGAGGAGGTGTGATAATTAGTCTACTGTACCAGTTAGTGAGGTGTGATAATTAGTCTACTGTACCAGTTAGTGAGGAGGTGTGATAATTAGTCTACATGTACCAGTTAGTGAGGTGTGATAATTAGTCTACTGTACCAGTTAATGAGGTGTGATAATTAGTCTACTGTACCAGTTAGGGAGGATGTGTGATAATTAGTCTACTGTACCAGTTAGGGAGGATGTGTGATAATTAGTCTACTGTACCAGTTAGGGAGGTGTGATAATTAGTCTATTGTACCAGTTAGTGAGGTGTGATAATTAGTCTACATGTACCAGTTAGTGAGGTGTGATAATTAGTCTACATGTACCAGTTAAGGAGGATGTCTGATAATTAGTCTACTGTACCAGTTAGGGAGGAGGTGTGATAATTAGTCTACTGTACCAGTTAGTGAGGAGGTGTGATAATTAGTCTACTGTACCAGTTAGTGAGGTGTGATAATTAGTCTAATGTACCAGTTAGTGAGGTGTGATAATTAGTCTATATGTACCAGTTAGTGAGTAGGTGTGACAATTAATCTACTGTACCAGTTAGGGAGGAGGTGTGATAATTAGTCTACATGTACCAGTTAGTGAGGTGTGATAATTAGTCTACTGTACCAGTTAGTGAGGTGTGATAATTAGTCTAATGTACCAGTTAATGAGTAGGTGTGACAATTAGTCTACTGTACCAGTTAGGGAGGTGTGATAATTAGTCTAATGTACCAGTCAGTGAGTAGGTGTGACAATTAGTCTACTGTACCAGTTAGTGAGGTGTGACAATTAGTCTACTGTACCAGTTAGTGAGGTGTGATAATAAGTCTATTGTACCAGTTAGGGAGGAGGTGTGATAATTAGTCTATTGTACCAGTTAATGAGGTGTGATAATTAGTCTATTGTACCAGTTAGTGAGGTGTGATAATTAGTCTTTTGTACCAGTTAGTGAGGTGTGACAATTAGTCTACTGTACCAGTTAGGGAGGAGGTGTGATAATTAGTCTATTGTACCAGTTAGTGAGGTGTGATAATTAGTCTACATGTACCAGTTAGTGAGGTGTGATAATTAGTCTACTGTACCAGTTAGTGAGGTGTGACAATTAGTCTACTGTACCAGTTAGGGAAGAGGTGTGATAATTAGTCTACTGTACCAGTTATTGAGGTGTGATAATTAGTCTATTGTACCAGTTAGTGAGGTGTGATAATTAGTCTACTGTACCAGTTAGTGAATAGGTGTAACAATTAGTCTACTGTACCAGTTAGGGAGGAGGTGTGATAATTAGTCTACTGTACCAGTTAGGGAGGTGTGATAATTAGTCTATTGTACCAGTTAGTGAGGTGTGATAATTAGTCTAATGTACCAGTTAGTGAGGTGTGATAATTAGTCTAATGTACCAGTTAATGAGTAGGTGTGACAATTAGTCTACTGTACCAGTTAGGGAGGAGGTGTGGTGATTAGTCTATTGTACCAGTTAGGGAGGTGTGATAATTAGTCTAATGTACCAGTCAGTGAGTAGGTGTGACAATTAGTCTACTGTACCAGTTAGGGAGGTGTGATAATTAGTCTACTGTACCAGTTAGTGAGGAGGTGTGACAATTAGTCTACTGTACCAGTTAGTGAGGTGTGACAATTAGTCTACTGTACCAGTTAGTGAGGTGTGATAATTAGTCTATTGTACCAGTTAGGGAGGAGGTGTGATAATTAGTCTATTGTACCAGTTAAAGAGGTGTGATTATTAGTCTATTGTACCAGTTAGTGAGGTGTGATAATTAGTCTACATGTACCAGTTAGGGAGGATGTGTGATAATTAGTCTACTGTACCAGTTAGGGAGGTGTGATAATCAGTCAAATGTACCAGTTAGTGAGTAGGTGTGACAATTATTCTACTGTAACAGTTAGTGAGGAGGTGTGATAATTAGTCTACTGTACCAGTTAGGGAGGAGGTGTGATAATTAGTCTATTGTACCAGTTAGGGAGGTATGATAATTAGTCTATTGTACCAGTTAGTGAGGTGTGATAATTAGTCTATTGTACCAGTTAGTGAGTAGGTGTGACAATTAGTCTATTGTACCAGTTAGGGAGGTGTGATAATTAGTCTACATGTACCAGTTAGTGAGTAGGTGTGATAATTAGTCTATTGTACCAGTTAGTGAGTAGGTGTGATAATTAGTCTATTGTACCAGTTAGGGAGGTGTGATAATTAGTCTACATGTACCAGTTAGTGAGATGTGATAATTAGTCTACATGTACCAGTTAAGGAGGATGTGTGATAATTAGTCTACTGTACCAGTTAATGAGGTGTGATAATTAGTCTACTGTACCAGTTAGTGAGGTGTGATAATTAGTCTAATGTACCAGTTAGTGAGTAGGTGTGATAATTAGTCTACTGTACCAGTTAGGGAGGTGTGATAATTAGTCTATTGTACCAGTTAGTGAGGTGTGACAATTAGTCTACTGTACCAGTTAGTGAGGTGTGATAATTAGTATATTGTACCAGTTAGGGAGGAGGTGTGATAATTAGTCTATTGTACCAGTTAATGAGGTGTGATAATTAGTCTATTGTACCAGTTAGTGAGGTGTGATAATTAGTCTATTGTACCAGTTAGTGAGGTGTGACAATAAGTCTACTGTACCAGTTAGGGAGGAGGTGTGATAATTAGTCTATTGTACCAGTTAGGGAGGAGGTGTGATAATTAGTCTACATGTACCAGTTAGGGAGGATGTGTGATAATTAGTCTACTGTACCAGTTAGGGAGGTGTGATAATTAGTCAAATGTACCAGTTAGAGAGTAGGTGTGACAATTATTCTACTGTACCAGTTAGGGAGGAGGTGTGATAATTAGTCTTCATGTACCAGTTAATGAGGTGTGATAATTAGTCTACTGTACCAGTTAGTGAGAAGGTGTGACAATTAGTCTACTGTACCAGTTAGGGAGGAGGTGTGATAATTAGTCTACTGTACCAGTTAGGGAGGTGTGATAATTAGTCTACATGTACCAGTTAGTGAGGTGTGATAATTAGTCTACATGTACCAGTTAAGGAGGATGTGTGATAATTAGTCTACTGTACCAGTTAATGAGGTGTGATAATTAATCTATTGTACCAGTTAAGGAGGATTTATGATAATTAGTCTACATGTACCAGTTAGTGAGGTGTGATAATTAGTCTACATGTACCAGTTAAGGAGGATTTATGATAATTAGTCTACATGTACCAGTTAAGGAGGACGTGTGATAATTAGTCTACTGTACCAGTTAATGAGGTTTGATATTTAGTCTATTGTACCAGTTAATGAGGTGTGATAATTAGTCTACTGTACCAGTTAGGGAGGATGTGTGATAATTAGTCTACTGTACCAGTTAGGGAGGATGTGTGATAATTAGTCTACTGTACCAGTTAGGGAGGTGTGATAATTAGTCTACATGTACCAGTTAAGGAGGATGTGTGATAATTAGTCTACTGTACCAGTTAGTGAGTAGGTGTGACAATTAGTCTACTGTACCAGTTAAGGAGGATGTGTGATAATTAGTCTACTGTACCAGGTAAGGAGGTGTGATAATTAGTCTATTGTACCAGTTAATGAGGTGTGATAATTAGTCTATCGTACCAGTTAATGAGGTGTGATGATTAGTCTACATGTACCAGTTAAGGAGGATGTCTGATAATTAGTCTACTGTACCAGTTAGGGAGGTGTTATGTTAGGGAGGCATAGAAGGATTGACCACCAGCGAAAGGTGATTTGAAAAATGCCTTTATTTACAACATTACTTAATGATAATTCTCACAGGCCTACTAAGAAAACAATTAAATAAATCAAACATTAGGAACTTTTCTATGGTCAGGTGGTATAACTTATAACCATTCATAGACATCTGATTATCTGTAACGAACAGAATGATGTATAGTCCTGTAGTACACAGGAAAAATAATTCACTTTAAAAGAAATGCATGTATGTAGTAATCTCTCCGGATTTATTCTCACTAAACATCACTATGCTATTGGTAAATAAGACATAACAAATAATACAAAATTTAACAACTATCAACATCGAACTAAAACACTGTCTTTATAAACTGATTGGATACATCACAGTCTATAAAGGAACATAAATGACATGTGTCAAATGACATGTGTCAATTGACATGTGATGACAATTTACATTATACTGTCAAAACACATATCTGTCAGTGCATCCTCACCTGATTCCAAACGATGCTGTCTGCCTACTGCCTTTTAAATTCTTGCACACCAATTTTTCAACCACATCTACTTTCCCGCTTCTTGCAGCATCTAAGAGTTCTTGTTCTTTGCTACCGATCAGATTCCTTAGTAGCCCTGCCATAATGATCTGTTTGAATTGTGAACATCACAGTAAATATGATGAAGTTACTTCCTCAACATAGCAGCGCCATCTCTATTTTACTAACAAAATGTCTAACAAACAATGTTTTTCACTGGATATTCTATAGCAGTTCTGACCAATCGACGTTCTTATTGAATATTTGTCTCAATCGATGCAATTTGCTGATGCAGTGACACACCTCCAATTTTAACCAATCAAAATACCGATGGTATGTTGAAACGAAATACACATCATGACGTTGACAGTCTGGCTAAAAATAGAATTTTGATGTAAACAAGAGCGTAAGGACGACGAAGGACAGATTAAGTGTGTGGCTATTTACTGAAGAATACAGATCACTACAAAGCTAGAGAAAATGCCTGATTCAGAGAAAAGGACACGACAGGACATTAGAATGACAAAGCCGCTGACAGTGGTAAGATTTCAACATCGCATGAATGTTCATTTTGACAGGAAACATTGGAGCCAGCGAACGTTGAGATCTAGGCCTAGCATGTGACCAGTGATCATGAAATCATTCACTGGCTTTGTTTACATCTGCGTCGTTGTATTTATCGTTACTTTTTTATGATACTGTTACGTTTAACGATGAATTGTGTTTTATAAGTGATTCGTTTAATCAGGGTGCTTAAATTCCACCTCTGAAAACCAGCTTTACTGTAAGCCTATTGTTTTATTGTTTGGTCCGGTTCATTGTTCCGATATAAAATGTATAGGTTATATTTCCGTTGTGTGTACATGTGTATATACGGTAGTTCTACAGTATATGTATCTAAAAGTAAGGAAGAAACATAATTTAGCGACCATTTCCTTGTTTATACCACGGACTGTTCAATATATCGATCCATCTGTTTACATAATTTATGACAAAAGAAGTCAACATCTTAAATTGGCATTGCGCCATTGTGACGTCGCCCGTCACTGTAAACATGTGACTTTTCATTGTAGAATATCGCCATTGTCCAGACTTAACCTATTTAACTCTATGCGTGGCAGATCCCATAGTGTTCAGGGACAGTACAATTATAATGGATTCAGAATTTTCACAAACTGCATGTTGTGCAAATTAAGCTGCCATTTTATGTAGGCCTATACACATCAATATTGTATGTAATGTACGTACACCATGCACTGCAGTCATGGATTCTAATTATATAACTATTTCATTTATTTTAGCAAATCCATGAACTTTTATGACTTCGTTTTTCAATGGATTTTCTGGAAATTCCAAAAACATGCATAAACCAATTAGGATCTTTCACCTGATATTTTTAAATAGGCCTACATGTTTTTCCTCCAAAATGTTCTGCTTAATTTCTTGAAATAGATGAATACTGTAGAAATCTATCACTGTTTCTGTATTCTTACTTATGATACTCTTGCTAAACTTTGAATTGAAATGTCTCTTGAAACATATGCAAGGGAAAATTAAACAATTACCAGAGGAAAGAGCAAGTAAGTCTCTTGGAAATGTAAAATTTTAATCAATTCCATTCAAATTAATGGCAAACAAATTAATGAAAATTCATAGAAAAGTTAAATGAAGTGAAGTCCTTGTGAAGGATAAATATAAATTAAACAAAACATATTTATACAGCTGTAAATCACTTTGATTTAGCAATTACTTTATTTTGTGAACTATGTAACCTCTTCAGAAATATTTCCAATGCATGATTTCATGAACTCTGATCTAAAAATGATTCACATATGAGAAGCTATATGTTAGTCATAGATTCCTTTATTGGTAGCCTTTTACTGATAGCTTGCTAGCCATCCAAAAGTGTTTCGTCTTTGATTTCATGATAGACTGTCCTCATGTATTATTAATTCGAAAATAAATCTCATGCGAAATGTGATTTACAGTACAGTCTGTATATAGTACAGATTTCATAAAGTGTCTCAAATGCAAGTTCAGGAGAGTTCTCACGAACTAACATTTCATTAAATGCGATTTTAATTAATTGTGTCATAAAATATAAGAGAGGGAAAAACATACGTATGCTGAAAGACACATTTTTTGCTCAGGTTCAAAATTCAAATGAATGCAATTTGCGATAAATCTGATATCTGAATTAATGAATGTTCAATGATTTTGAAGGAATTTGGGAAAGATTTCATGAGATAGGATTTTTGATGTTGAGGTTTTTCTCCTATTTCATGATTAAGTGAGTTTAAAGAAAGTTCCCAGCATGGCACAATGACGTTTATTAAACTTTAATTGATTCAACTTTGAGGACCCAACTTTTATCCTTCGTACAGTACATAAATGCACGCTATACCCATGGAAATGTATGTGATCATGATAGGGTCATCATGTCTGTGGTCATGATAGGGTTATTATGTCTGTGATCATGATAGGGTTATTATATCTGTGATCATGATAGGGTCATCATATCTGTGGTTATGATAGGGTTATTATATCTGTGGTCATGATAGGGTTATTATATCTGTGGTCATGATAGGGTCATCATATCTGTGGTCATGATAGGGTTATTATATCTGTGATCATGATAGGGTCATCATGTCTGTGATCATGATAGGGTTATTATATCTGGTCATGATAGGGTCATCATATCTGTGATCATAATAGGGTTATTATATCTGTGACCATGATAGGGTTATTATGTCTGTGGTCATGATAGGGTTATTATGTCTGTGGTCATGATAGGGTTATTATGTCTGTGGTCATGATAGGGTCATCATGTCTGTGGTCATGATAGGGTTATTATGTCTGTGGTCATGATAGGGTCATCATATCTGTGATCATGATAGGGTCATCATGTCTGTGATCATGATAGGGTTATTATGTCTGTGATCATGATAGGGTCATCATGTCTGTGGTCATGATAGGGTTATTATATCTGTGGTCATGATAGGGTCATCATATCTGTGATCATGATAGGGTCATCATGTCTGTGATCATGATAGGGTTATTATGTCTGTGATCATGATAGGGTCATCATGTCTGTGATCATGATAGGGTTATTATATCTGGTCATGATAGGGTCATCATATCTGTGATCATGATAGGGTCATCATGTCTGTGGTCATGATAGGGTTATTATATCTGTGATCATGATAGGGTCATCATGTCTGTGGTCATGATAGGGTTATTATATCTGGTCATGATAGGGTTGTTATGTCTGTGATCATGATAGGGTTGTTATGTCTGTGATCATGATAGGGTCATCATGTCTGTGGTCATGATAGGGTCATTATATCTGTGGTCATGATAGGGTCATCATGTCTGTGGTCATGATAGGGTTATTATATCTGGTCATGATAGGGTTGTTATGTCTGTGATCATGATAGGGTTGTTATGTCTGTGATCATGATAGGGTCATCATGTCTGTGGTCATGATAGGGTCATTATATCTGTGGTCATGATAGGGTTATTATATCTGGTCATGATAGGGTCATCATGTCTGTGATCATGATAGGGTTATTATATCTGTGATCATGATAGGGTTATTATGTCTGTGATCATGATAGGGTCATCATGTCTGTGATCATGATAGGGTTATTATATCTGGTCATGATAGGGTCATCATGTCTGTGATCATGATAGGGTCATCATGTATGTGGTCATGATAGGGTTATTATATCTGTGATCATGATAGGGTTATTATATCTGTGATCATGATAGGGTCATTATATCTGTGATCATGATAGGGTTATTATATCTGGTCATGATAGGGTCATCATGTCTGTGATCGTGATATGGTTATTATATATCTGGTCATGATAGGGTTATTATATCTGTGATCATGATAGGGTTATTATATCTGTGATCATGATAGGGTTATTATCTCTGTGGTCATGATAGGGTCATCATGTCTGTTGCCATGCAGATCCTTTTTAAATTGAATTTCTTTTCTAAAAATATATACTAAATTACTATTCAGTAAAAATGTAGGGGAATACAAAAAACTCTCTAAATAAAAATAACAGATCAATGTATTAAGTCTTTACCTGTAATTCATAGGAACAAAATCTTATTTTTAGTATATGATTACACTGAATAACCTTGTGATATTTTTAGTATGGTGATGATTACACTGAATAACCTTGTGATATTTTTAGTATGGTGATGATTACACTGAATAACCTTGTGATATTTTTAGTATGGTGATGATTACACTGAATAACCTTGTGATATTTTTAGTATGGTGATGATTACACTGAATAACCTTGTGATATTTTTAGTATGGTGATGATTACACTGAATTACCCTGTGATATTTTAATTAATTAAATCCTATTCTAAACAGATCACTCAGCTACTTGTGATAAACTGTACATGTGTAGATCTCATATATTCTGTCTGTACTTTACAGGTGAACACTTTACAGGTGAACACTATAGGTGAACACTTTATAGGTGGACACTTTACAGGTGAATACTTTACAGGTGAACACTTTACAGGTGAACACTTTACAGGTGAACACTTTATAGGTGAACACTTTACAGGTGAACACTTTACAGGTGAACACGTGCATTGACAGGTATAACCACTTTACAAGGGAACAATATATACTGTTGAACACTTTATACGTGTACAAAATACAGGTGAATGCATTGAAGATGTGAAATTTATTGTTGAACATTTTACAAATGAGCAATTTTCAGGTGAACATGTACACTTTACAGTTGATCATAAACTACAAATAAACAAATATCTAGTCAATATATATAACACCTGACCAAGAGGTCATGCTGGGTTAAATGGCTACCAAGTTTGTTCAAATTAATAACCTTGACCATATTTCATGGTCATAGGGGTCAAATATGTTAAAATATTCAGATGAGGCCGACTTTCTCAATATATTCAGATGAGGCAGACTTTCTCAATAACAAAGAGGCCCAGGGCCCTGATATTGAGACAATAGTATGCTGAGATGTCACACTGATCAAATGTGTTCATTTTTATTCAACTTAAAAACAAAAACATCAACTATCACTATCCATTTCCGAACTCAGGTGACTTTTAAGTCCCATGGGCTTCTTGGTAGTATTTGTTAAAAATCACCATTAGGTGTACCCCAGTGTCTACTCACCCCAAGGTCAATTTGTTACAAATCATCTACCCCAAGGTCAGTTTATTGCCTATAATCACCTAATAATAATCAAAATTAACCGAACCCGTTACTAAGTTTCCATGTATATTTCACATCCTTTCAATAAAGACTAATGATCACCTGCATCACATAACAATGACAAAATCCACCAATGAAATTGGTTGTAATTCTTACGAAGATGATTGTCTTACTTGTAAGCTAGCTATATATATAGACTGCTGATCTTTTCAAACAGTGATAATTAAGAAACTTCTAAGAACCTACATATATGTATATAAATAATTTCACCTGATGGTAAAATCCTATTATTATTATTTTATAGCTGAAGAGCATTGGCCCAAAGTTAGTACCATTCTTCAAAACGGTGGCCATCTTTTTTGTTCTCTTTGGACGAGAGGAAAAGGAAAGTTCCAAATTGTTCTGCTGTGTGGCCAAAATCTTACCAATCATCTCGCTGATCTTGTTTGTGTTTCTACACGGCATGAATCTCACAGAATACTACCGCTATTCACGGAGGATTCTGATTGGCCTGATCTTCTCATGCTTTGGCGACATACTGTTGGTGTGGAAGGATTCATATTTTGAAGCTGGAATTCTCATGTTTGCTGTGGCTCAGATCTGCTACGCCAGGGCATTTGGATGGAAACCATTCAACCCCTACGCCCTGGCTGTGTTTGCCGCCATCGGAGCAGCCACCTATGGTATTTTGAGTCCCTCCTTAGATGGAATTTTGAGCTATCTGGTTGCGATTTACATAACCTTGATTTGTGTGATGGGATGGAGAGCGGTTGCCAGGGTGAGATTTTTTGATGACCTTGTGACCTGGACCAAACTCTGTGGATGTGCAGGCTCAATTCTGTTCATGATATCAGATGTGACCATCGCTGTTAATAAGTTTGTGATGCCCCTACCATTCCACCACCAAATTATCATGCTGACATACTATGCAGCCCAATTGGGCATAACATTGTCAGTGGTGGACAGTCAGGTGGACATTATCTTACAGTCGGACACAGATTAGGATGGACACATCAACCTGTCGACATGATTCAAAAACCAAGATGTGTATCCTTCTCAATATAACCTTCAAATGGTGCTACATTGAGTAAGAGAAGGCCTCTCTTGGTTCAGATGGGAGGAGACAATATATATCACACATTAAATTGTGTAGTGTGAAAGTCGGGTTTTCTCAACAACAAAAAGTGATACAATTTGTCTTTCTGTTTTGACAGTCATTGTTTCAGTATTATTTTGTGTGAATTTATGAATGAATTTATGTGTGACGTGTAGAGAGTCTGTTACAAAGTGTGTGTGATTTATTTGAAGCCTAGTCATAGATGATGAGGATAGTGTCCCGTCAGACTGGGACATTGACCTATGTTTTACTCGCTGTCAGGGGTAAAGTCCATATTACTGAGGACACATCCGGTATCTCTAAGTCATAAACTATATTCCAAGTTAAACTGTAAAATATTTATCAATTGGACATAACATTGCCGGCCTGTAACTTCGAATAGTGACAGTATTGACCACTTTTTACAAACTAAGAATGACAGTTATACACATGTAATTTATATCTAGTCAATAAGTGTCAGCAAATGTCTTTGTATCGCAGAAAAAATATAGAGAAAAATCATGTAAAAAATCATTTGTGTATAAATATTTCAAATTCATCAAAAATCAATATCTAGTGATTAGAAAAGATTCAATTTTGTTATCTTAAGTTTTGAATTTTTTCTTTTTTAGTAGCTTTGATATCTAAGTTTACCATAGAGGTAGACTAATTATCTCCCGATTTTATCTCTATAGAGAAACTATATACAGAGAGTTACTGCCTTTAACCTTGTACTGAATCAGCTGGCTGAACCTAGGATAGGTGTCAGTGACTGATCGTGGTGACGACTGGTACAGGGTCATCAGTCTCCAGATTTAAATAATCATTGTTGTCTGGTAACCTGTAATCCTGTATCAGCTGGTTCATTGGAGATTGACATCAGTTTGAAAAGATAATTTCCTTTTTGATGTCTTAAAATGTTAAAAGTCTATGATTCTGACTGTTAAATTAGATCATTGTCTATATATATATTATGATATTATATAAATTAAATAGAAATTGAGCAGGAAATAAGTATGATAGTTTCAGTATATTTATGTGAATTTCATGTAAAGTCAATTTTTTAAGCTTATAATTATGCAAACTAACAGTTTGAGTCATTCTATAAAAAAAAGTCTAGTTCTTTATTAATTGTGTTGAAATAGACTTAAACAACGCAACCTGATTCCATGTGTACACACAATAACACACACACGTACACGTATATTACACTATAACTGTCATTACTGGTAGTGTTTTTATCTTATCTATAACATATGTATTGTTAAAACTACTTATCAAATCAGTACATTATTGTGTTGTTATGATATAGAGTAATTTTACCCTATTTCGACCTCAAGTCAAGCTTTACATAGTGTACATCAAACCGACCTGAATCATTGATATTTCTATTCCATTGTCTCTAATTCTACCACCATACATTAATTGCCAAACTCCCTTTAAAGTGCCAAAAAGTGGCTGCCAATAATTGCTGGCATTAAAAGAAGTTTTACTTTGTGGTACTATATATGTATATCAGTGATCAACATTTACACGATACTGTAAACGTTCCATGTTTTAGTGGTAATCTTATTTTGGCGCTTTTCACTCTTGAAGCATTACACTAAATTATGACTGCGCTAATTACATCATCTATAATGCTGCTCTTACAGAAATATGAGAATGCGTTAATTCTTCAGTGTGATAATTTCTTATAATTTGGAAATGCTCGAAAATTTGAGTATGCTAAAGTTATAACATTTACAGTAATTTACACAATTATGAGGATGTCTGTATAAGAATAAAACTACATGCATTAGTTAATCCGTGTACTGTATTATTAAGTCAGAATGAGAAATTATTATGATGATTCAGTCGTTATTAGCTAATATGGTCTGAAGGGCCAAGTGATCATGTGCCCTGATGCGGCATTCATCCGTCGGTCGTCTGGCGTCGTCATTCTGCTGTCAACTTTTCCTTTTAAATTAATTCTCATTAACCAAGAGGTCCATGGTTATGATTTTTGGCCAATAGGTTCCTTGGATGGCAAAAAGAAATGATCTTGACCTATATTCACTGGGGTCAAATTCATTTGACTTCTTCTCACAAACCAAATTAAATGGCCTATAATATAATCATGACATTTGGCTGGTAAGCTCCTGGGATCGATAGAGCCGCTCATAGTTTGTGACCTTGACCTATATTAAAACATACAAAGGACTTTGTATGATTGAAATATATAACTGAATGTCCCAAAACCAATTTCTTTTGATTAAATGAAAGGCAGAGAATTGTCAAACAAATAATACCAGGTGAATGATGCAGGCCCATTGGGCCTCTTTTAACTTGTACTAGGCATATTTTGTCAAATCTGAAATAGGTGTACATAAATATGTACCTTACAAGTTTTCGTAAGGTCAGTGTTTAATTTATACCTGATCGGTCTGAGTTTCAAACTTACTGTTGTTAGCATTGTGATGGACATTTGTAACACATTCTTTAGCTTAAAAGTTTCCATACAAAAAACATTAAAGAAATAAAGGAAAGTTCCTTCCTAGGATCTGTTTCCTTAAGTCCAATACATTATGTAATTCTTTCCTTAATCTAAGGAACATTGATGAAACTTGAGCCAGGATGGAAATTAATTTTGCTTTTCTAGAGGTTTTAAGTCAAAGTAGATTATATTTGACCAAATAATAACATTGTAGGTGCTCCTATCCTTGGCTAAGCATTAATCCCCTCTCTGTCATAATTGTACACACATTATCAGCTGTTTATCTGAAATGTTCTCCAGTCTGTTCTAGTTCTGTTTATGACATCACACCTAGAACTCTGTATGTTCAGTGAAACATCTGTCACGTACGTAAACAAAGAAAATGTTGTGATGTGTAAATTCACATCAGAAGCAAACAGAAAGGGAAAGAGAGAGGGCATATGTTTAATTATATTAAAATTTATAATAGGCATTCTCCTATGGAAATTACCATAATTATCAACTCTGAGAATGGGATCTTTGATTATTAGTACCCAGTAATATAAGTCATACTTGGGTACGTACCACTAATTCATAAAAAAAAATTAACTGCTACATCATTTTTTTTCTGCTCACTTAAATGCGTCTATATTTTTGTATAAGAGTTGCAGACAAGGTTTATGACAGGAACATCATACCCATTCGCTAGAAAAATCAACATAAATTTCAATGTACAAAAAGTGTATTTCAATGTGATGGAAAGAAAGCAAAGTTAACATTAAAAAAGCCACTTATATTATGGTAAATATGAGATAGGTTTGGTAGGTGGTATTTACAATGTGAGTATATAAAACTCAATTATTGACAGGCCTGTGTGATTTACAAATGGTGAACAATGTTCAGTGTATTTACAGAGAAATGTCGCAGACAGGTGTTACATTACAGAGCTGATTAAGGTGTAATGATGTTGGGAATGATATTTTTATCCGTGTCATACTTAATATGACTGGTATTTTAATAACATGAAAATCTGATATCCATATATGCATGCTGTTGTCCAATTCAATTTACCAATAATTTATCAAATGATCAGGTATACCTTCAAAGAGCATTATTACAGTATAAATTTTTGAACATTATAGAAAATGAAATTTTTGTCACTTTCGTATAAAAAAATTAATTTGACATCTTCTGCGGTAGCTATACTTGAACTACAAAAATGTGTAGTGGGTTAGGTTAGGTTAATTATGCCAATGTATGTAACACCCGCTCACCACGTCTACCTGCTGCTTATATAGGTATATAGGTATAGCATTCGCATATCGACAAGATACAGCTGCAGCCCAAGGCAATTCTTAACCAATCTCTATACCTAAACATATATCAGTCAATGTATACCGACAAATTAACTACAATGTTGCTCTGACATTATTTATATCGATCGCGATACATTACATATGTATACACCCTGGATTGGTGTATAAAAGTTTGATTTGGTTTTTAACTGTCATCCAGTTAATATATTTTGAATATAAGTGTCCAATGTAAAAATCATTCACATGAAAATGTCCTCATATGAGTCTTATAGATTTTTGTGTCTTCAACACGTTTTTACATGGCCCCTCAGGCATTTTATATTCTGAGCGGAATCCCTTTTATAGATATACATCTGTATAGAGATGGCAGTAGATTTTGGATGTGAGCTATGGTATTATTGATCAGTATTTAGTAGTGTAGGGGGACATGAATGTGTCGGGCATTGTCATTGGGGACCTCTGGCTGTTGTATTAGAGTACGTACTAAAAGTGTTTGATGTAGGTTTATAGTAGAGAGAAACGTGTTCGGTGTTCAAGTCTACATGTATGTAAGAGATTTGTTGTATTAAAAAAAACGATAATTTGAGACAAACGTAGTGATAGTTGGTTTATAAGATTTAGATTGTATGATACTTCTATCGGTACATTGACACATGTACAGGAACATCGAGCTCTGCATGTTAATATGACTTGTATGTCACAGTGTGTTGTACATGTGTAAAGCACCTGTATAACAGGAGTGAATCAGGTCTGTTGGAGGCTTTGATCAGGTTCATTTGAAGGCTTTGATCCAATGGTCATATGCACACTGAAAAATTACACCAATCCTCACTTTGACTTGCACCCGTCTCAAAAAATTAAGATGATAAGTAAAACTGAACTTTATAATTGTGGTCTTCTGGATAATGTCGGATTCTGGAGACTAGTCAAATTTGGATCATGTTTGCAAATTGATGTCTTGCCTCAGATTGTTGGTAGAACCACTCGTTAATTATTTGTTATATATTTATAGGTACTTTTTGAGTCTGCCTCATTACACTGATCAGAAAAACTGTATGTTACATGGGGGTAAATCAAACTAGGGGCAGATCAGCTAGTAAGAATTTCGCTGGGCAATTCTTAACTTAAAATTTAGGAGTCAGTAGCCATGCTGTCTTAAATCATCGCTCTCTATATACATATATAGTATACCTATGTTACGTCACAGCTGTTCTCATGATCTGGGCCAGTTTACAAGCCAACAAGCTGTGTGGTGGTTTAATATGTACAAACCTATATAGATACACCGTTCAGTGGTTATATACACTTTACTATAGCGTGATTCTTGATATTATTATAGCTGTAAATACTAGCTTTATACTCTAATGAAGTGATGCATTAGTACATATTACCTGCAATAACCCAAGGCATCCAATAAGTGATTCAACTTTGGCTTATTGCCAAAATAATAAGTTAAATATTCGTCATCATCCTAAAAATGTTTGTTGTCTGTCTATTATTGTGAGAAGTTTAATTTGTGTGTTCCTTGAAAAATAATTGAATTAAGTGGAAAGAAATATATTTCTGTTAACTTGGTTTTGGACATCTACAATTTTACCAATGTAAGATTTTTTTATCCCACCCTTGGGTTGAGACAAGCTGCTCTTGTTTTTTGCACGCTCTAACAATTGTATGACGTCATGCACAGCAACAATACAATCACATCACACCAACATTGTCTTGCATTGATGTAACGGCAATATTAGATACATACGGAGGTAACATATGGTGAGAGAAAAATAATCATACAACCTCTTGCGAATGAGGCAGGGGAATGTCAAACCTCGGGGTAAGATTCTTAATATAAGCAGTCAGACACTTGGCAAACCTTGTGGTTGGCAACTTTAGAATCTTCCCCTTGGGTTAAAATAACCCCAACGGGCTGAAAGGTTGTAATAATCACACCCAAGGGTTGAGATAAGCAATACATGTTCTTACCACATTCTCAACAATTGGATGATGTCACCCTTACAATATAACGGTGTCACATAGACAATGTTATCATGTAACATCAATATTCGCTACATAAGAGAGTAAGAGACAAATAATCACTCAAGTCCTTGGGAGTGATGGAGACGGGGGGATCTCAACCCTCAGGGTAAGATTCTTAAGCTGTCAAACACTTGATAAGCCACATGTTTGGCAACCTTAGAATCTTCCCCAGTAGTTGAGATTCCCCTGTCTCACTCCCAAGGGAGTGAACGATTCTATCAATGAAGTAAACATTGAGATTCCCCGTCTCACTCCCAAGGGAGTGAACGATTCTATAAATCTATCCTCGTGTAGTAAACATTGAGATTCCCTGTCTCACTCCCAAGGGAGTGAACAATTCTATCAATGTAGTAAACATTGAGATTCCCCGTCTCACTCCCAAGGGAGTTAGCGATTCTATCAATGTAGTAAACATTGAGATTCCCCTGTCTCACTCCCAAGGGAGTGAACGATTCTATAAATCTATTCTCGTGTAGTAAACATTGATGTATCATCAGGACCAGGGGAACACATGTTTTACTGGGACATATACTTAGTTGGTAAAGATTATCAGCACCTTCAGCAATAGACATGAGGATGAACTCGTTATATGGTATGTTGTTTTACTCATTATATTGGTTATATTGTATCATTGTTATTATCAGTGCAATTGGAGGACTTTTATTGTTTATGGTTTTTCTAGGACAAATGTCTGTTGTTTGTTAAAACCTATTCCAGAGAAATGTCTGTATTGTTTGTTAAAGTCTTTATCAGAAATGTCTGTATTGTTTGTTGAAGTCTTTATCAGAAATGTCTGTATTGTTTGTTAAAGTCTTTATCAGAAATGTCTGTATTGTTTGTTGAAGTCTTTATCAGAAATGTCTGTATTGTTTGTTAAAGTCTTTATGAGAAGTTTGTTAAAGTCTTTATCAGAAATGTCTGTATTGTTTGTTGAAGTCTTTCTCCAGCAAATTTCTGAATATCTGTATTATATATATATACATTGTACTGGTATATTGGTATGTCAGTTTAACATGGTACAATTGTTATGTGATATCTGTTAGGAGGTGCTATGTCCACTTTTACAGTGCTCAGAGAGAATACAACTAGGTTTTATTTACTATGGAGAAGACAAATTCTGATATAGGTACACTTACTATTAAGGGCAAATTCTTATATAGGTATGGTTACTAGCAAGGACAAATTCTGATATGTACAATTACTAGTAAGGACAAATTCTGATATGTATAATTACTAGTAAGGACAAATTCTGATATAGGTACAATTACTAGTAAGGACAATTTCTGATATAGGTACAATTACTAGTAAGGACAAATTCTGATATAGGTATGGTTACTAGTAAGGACAAATTCTGATATAGGTATGGTTACTAGGAAGAACAAATTCTGATATAGGTATGGTTACTAGGAAGGACAAATTCTGATATAGGTACAATTACTAGTAAGGACAAATTCTGATATAGGTACAATTACTAGTTAAAGGACAAATTCTGATATAGGTACAATTACTAGTAAGGACAATTTCTGATATGTATAATTACTAGTAAGGACAAATTCTGATATAGGTACAATTACTAGTAAGGACAATTTCTGATATAGGTACAATTACTAGTAAGGACAAATTCTGATATAGGTATGGTTACTAGGAAGGACAAATTCTGATATAGGTACAATTACTAGTAAGGACAAATTCTGATATAGGTACAATTACTAGTTAAAGGACAAATTCTGATATAGGTACAATTACTAGTAAGGACAATTTCTGATATGTATAATTACTAGTAAGGACAAATTCTGATATAGGTACAATTACTAGTAAGGACAATTTCTGATATAGGTACAATTACTAGTAAGGACAAATTCTGATATAGGTATGGTTACTAGGAAGGACAAATTCTGATAGGTACAATTACTAGTTAAAGGACAAATTCTGATATAGGTACAATTACTAGTAAGGACAAATTCTGATATACAGTGTAGATACAAATACTAGTAAGGACAAATTCTGATATAGGTACAATTACTAGTAAGGACAAATTCTGATATAGGTATGGTTACTAGGAAGGACAAATTCTGATAGGTACAATTACTAGTAAGGTACAATTTCTGATAGGTACAATTACTAGTAAGGACAAATTCTATTAGGTACAATGACTAGTGAGGACAATTTCTGATATAGGTACAATTACTAGTAAGGACAATTTCTGATATAGGTACAATTACTAGTAAGGACAAATTCTGATATAGGTATGGTTACTAGGAAGGACAAATTCTGATAGGTACAATTACTAGTTAAAGGACAAATTCTGATATAGGTACAATTACTAGTAAGGACAATTTCTGATAGGTACAATTACTAGTAAGGACAAATTCTGATATACAGTGTAGATACAAATACTAGTAAGGACAAATTCTGATATAGGTACAATTACTAGTAAGGACAAATTCTGTGATTGCTGATAAGGAATCATGTGTTAAGAGATTTTAAAAGTGTCGATATAGATTTGTTTTCAAAATATATTGAAGTTGATACTTTTCAATGGAATGGCTGTTAAATTGTTGTGATGGCAGGATTGTATAAAACAGTGTATGATAATGTTTGACCTGTCATTGACCGTCATTGACCGTCATTGTAATAGAGAGATTGTACTATTACCGTGTATGATAATGTTTGATCTGTCATTGACCGTCATTGTAATAGAGAGATTGTACTATTACAGTGTATGATAATGTTTGATCTGTCATTGACCGTCATTGTAATAGAGAGATTGTACTATTACAGTGTATGATAATGTTTGACCTGTCATTGACCGTCATTGTAATAGAGAGATTGTACTATTACAGTGTATGATAATGTTTGATCTGTCATTGACCGTCATTGTAATAGAGAGATTGTACTATTACAGTGTATGATAATGTTTGACCTGTCATTGACCGTCATTGTAATAGAGAGATTGTACTATTACAGTGTATGATAATGTTTGACCTGTCATTGACCGTCATTGTAATAGAGAGATTGTACTATTACAGTGTATGATAATGTTTGACCTGTCATTGACCGTCATTGCAATAGAGAGATTGTACAATTACAGTGTCTGATAATGTATGTTGTTGTTGAGCGATCCAGAGGAGAGGTCTGTCACATGATCAGTGGTATAGTCCATCCCAGTAATTCAGTTCTTACATGTATGAATGATTCAGTATTTCCTAAAGTAGTTGGCAGAACCATCATAGTCGTTATACATTTTAATAGTTACAATGTACATATTATTGTCTATCATTGGTAACTTCTATGTATAAAATAGATACAATCAGTGTATTTTTCACCTACAAAACATTACAATCACCTTATTTAATTTTGGTGGTTTTTTGTGTGTACAGAATATTTTACTACACATGCACCTTGATGATAAGATGTTTTTTGAGATTACTGTAGTATTTTTAGGAACTTTTTATGGATGTATTCATATCTATGGAGAGATACATGTAACATTCATGTATATTTGATATTTTACACTTCATTATTTTGAATCTCAGAATTTTTGGCGGGAAACATATTAAAAGATTTATGATGTTATTACCATAATACAAAAGATATTACTGACTCCTCATAAGGCGTATGATAAATGTTTAATCTTTAAGAAAATTTCACTTCTTTGTTTACATGTATAAGAAATCTATGTAAGGTATATATCATCTGTATGTTGGTGCCATGGTGGTTGTTTATATGGTTGCCATGGCTACAGAGAGTAGGTGGGATTTTTTGTACAGCAAATATGTTTGACATCATCATTTGTCTGATAGCATACCATCATGTAACTAATTTCAAACTGTGTATATACTCAATATGTATTCCTATATTTGGTTTACTCCCTTGTTCAGTCATTATTAGGTATAGTTAGGGTAGTTGTACAGTTTACCGGTTTGGTTTTGGTCCATTTCTTGCCTTTTTTTCCTTTTATCTGCAGGAGTTCAATGCACTTACAATGCAAAAGTGAACAAAAACAATTTCAAATGTTTTGACTTGTTGAATACATTCATTAACTAGTGAATATATCTTTGTTTTTGTTTGAACATGGTGTACATTTGTAAATAAAAAATTTAATTCATGTGTAAAAATGGTTATAAGAAATAAAAATGTTTAAATAAATTCAACATGTTGAGTTTTCTTTTTTTGGTCACTAAGTCTCTGGTCACCTACACCTTCTGTCTGTCATCATGTGTCATCCATTGTCTGTAAACAATTCACATTTTGGACATCCTTTTAGGAGACCCAGATAGCCGATATTGGGCCTGTAGCATGCTAGGATGAAGGGGTGCCAAGTGTGTTCAAATAGATGACCTTGACCCACTTTCAAGGTCATATTGGTTAAATGCGTGGAAATCTTTAATACTTCTCATAGTAGCATGCTAGGATGAATGACCTTGACCTACTAGGATGAATGACCTTGACAGAAGGTAAAATTAACAGAGGTAAAATATATTGAAGTCTTTATCTCTTTTTATTAGACTGCCAACTTTTTCATGCCACCAGTTTGAAGATTTACAACTGCTCCGCCAATTATGAAGTTATATGGCAATTATGACCTAACTATATATCATTGATAGCGTGTCTGTACTGTGAGAAGCTTTCGCTTGGTAATGTAGATAGACTAGTTGACCCACTTTCAAGGTCATATTGGTTAAATGCGTGGAAATCTTTAACACAACTAAAATAATACAAAAGCAAAACCCTATTTGAATGTTTATATTATTTACCAATGTGTAGTGATGACGCGGGTCAGTGTCATTTCCACTCGACATAGATTTACGTGCCTACGTCAGTGATTAGTAGTCCTTGCGGTATGATCAATCGTTACATCTCATCAGAGACGTTCACCTGGTTCACCTGGCTTCGGTCTGTGTTAGATGTTATCGTCTCTTGACCACCTTAGTAGATTTCAGTTCATTGATACGTTTTGTTGCGCCTTGTCCTTGATTAAAAGTTTTTCATCAATATATCATTGTTGTGATTCCGTGGATTTCTTTATGATTTTATACAATTTCTACACCTCTTAAAGTTTATGTACAGTTTCCACATAATAAATATCACTTAAAATTTGTAAAAATTGTCTCACAGTCCTCTTTTTCCTTTTATATATTGGCTTGTAGATCTTTAAACACAAGTTGGGTGAAATTTTATCAGCAGGTCTTTCCATTGCTAGTTGAGTCTATTTTTGAATTGGTTAATTGTCTCGCTTTCTACCACTTCCTCTGACAAGTTATTCCAGTCATTGATTACTCTTATACTAAAGGAGTTTGTTCTGATGTTCAGTCTGGTTTGGGGCTTCATAATTTTGTATTTGTGTCCTCTAGTCCTCCTGTTTGTCTCCATTTCAAAGGAATCTTCTTTTTCGAGGTTGTCTATTCCCTTGATTATTCGTAATGTTTGAATCATATCCGTTCTTTTTCTTCTGTATTGTAGGGACAGAATGCCAGGTTGTTTAAGTCGTTGCGGATAAGATTGGTTTTTAATATCTTTCACTAGTTTTGTAGCCCTCCGTTGTACTTTCTTAATCATTTTTGTGTCTCTTTGATTCATAGGATTCCATACACTCACTGCGTATTCCAAATGGGGTCTGATTAGGGATTTATAAAGTGGTAGAAACATATCCTTGTCTATATGACTAAAGGTTCTTTTCACCAATCCAGTTATTTGATTTGCTTTTTTCACCGCCTTCTCCACATGTTTACTGAATTTTAGGGTTTTGTCCACTACTACACCAAGATCTTTTTCTTCCTCAGACTGTTCAATGTCTTCTTGTCCTAGTTTGTACACATGGTTTGGGTTGTTGTGGCCAAAATGTAAACTTTTACATTTACTGTAATTGAAGTGTAATTGCCAAATATTTGACCAGTCCCCCAGTTTCATCAAATCAGATTGTAGTGCGTCTCTTTCCCTTACTGATCCACTTTTGTGTAGAATTTTGCTGTCATCTGCAAATAATTTTATCACTGCATTAACTACTTCTGGTAGATCGTTGATATATATCAGAAATAGTACTGGCCCTAACACACTTCCTTGAGGGACTCCGCTAACCACTGGTGTCCATGAAGAGGTCTGTCCGTTGATCACCACTCTTTGTTTTCTATTCACGAGAAAGTTATTGATCCATTTTAGAATCTTGCCTTTAATTCCAATTGCCTCTAGTTTTTTGAGTAATTTTTGATGTGGTACCGTATCGAATGCCTTTTGGAAATCCAAATAAATTATATCTGCAGGCTCTCCGTTATCTAATATCCTGGTTATTTCGTTAATCATATCAATTAATTGGAGAACTGTAGATTTTTTGCTTCTGAAGCCATATTGGTGTGGACTTAGTAGTTGGTTATTTTCCAGATACTCCATGATATTGTCTCTAATGATGGACTCCATCATTTTGCATATTGTACTTGTGAGGCTTATTGGTCTGTAATTTTTTTGTGAATTTTTGTCTCCTTTTTTGTGAATAGGTATTATGTTGGCCATTTTCCCAAATATCAGGTAGTTCTCCTTCCTCCAGTGATTTTTTGAATATTATTGTTAATGGTTCAGATACAGTATTGCTTCTGCTGTTTAATTTAAAATTTTTGGGTGTATATTGTCCGGCCCTGGCGATTTACTGGAGTTCACTTTTTGCAGTTTTTTGGTTACCAAATCCCTGGTGATGTTGAGATTTTCAATATTATTTTGTGGTGTGTCCAGTTGGGGAATATTGGAGATGTTCTCTTGAGTGAAGACACTGGTGAAGAAGTTGTTAAGTTCTGTTGCTGTTTCTTGGTCGGTTTTTGTTGTGGACCCGTTCTCTCTGGTCATTGGCGGTATTCCCTCCTTCATTGATGTTTTAGATTTTACACAATGCCAGAAACTTTTTGGGTTATTCTTGCTTTCCGCTGCTATCTTTCTCTGATAGTCCTTATTTGCCTTTCTTTTGATTTTATTGGTATTGTCCCTCTCTTTTACATATTCTACGTGATTTGCCCATGTTTTGTTTCCAAGGTATCTATACCATGCTCTTTTTTTTTTTTTTGGCAGCATTTATTACTCTTTCGTCCATCCACAGCTTCCTGTTCGTTCCTGGCTTGTTCTTGCTCACCGGTATGTTTTTTCCTGTACTTGAAGATATTTTTTCTGCAAAACTGTTCCAGGATTCAGTAACTGTTCTTTCCCAAAGAATCTTTTGCCAGTTTATTTCTGTGATGTCATCCTTCATTTGCTGGTAGATACCTCGGAAATATGCAGGCTTGTTATTCAGGACCGAGGTACATGGTTCGTTGATTTTTATTTCGAATAACAGTTGCACATGATCACTTTTTCCTAGTGGATGATTGTATTTGATGTTGTCGACCATATCCTCACTGTTGGTTAATATAAGATCTAAAATGTTCGGTCTATTTCCTACTCTATACCTGGTTGGTTCTTTCACGTGCTGATAAATAAAGTTGTCCTGAATACAGTCTAGAAATTTACTTGTGTTTGGGTTTTTGTTACAATTTTGTCAATCATTTTGAGTAGTTGTTCGGAGTTGTCGATCGTACTTGATGGGCTTCTGTAAATACATCCTACGATTATCTTCTGACCGGTTTTTAGTAATATTTCACACCATACATGTTCGTTAATCTCAATGTTGTTTATTTTATTTTCTTCCACTCGAAGTGTTTTTGATACATATATGATGATGCCCCTTCCTGTGTCTAATGTGTTGTTGAACAAATAGTAATTTTCTAGGTGGAATTCAGCTAGTTGGAGATTTCCCGGATTGTTTTTTGGTAATATCTCTGTTAGGCATATGATGTCTGGATTTTCTTGGTTGATTTCAATGTCTAGTTCCTTTCTTTTGTTTAGCAGTGAATCAGCATTGGCATAGAGGACTGTGAGTTTTATATCAATTAAAATGTTGGTTCCTCCTCTCACGTTAAAACTGACATCCTATTTCTGGTTTGTACTCCGAGGGGTAGGCGATATTTCACTAGCTATAGCATCCTTATCCTCGAGAATGTGAGATGATTCGTTTAGTGACACGTCCCTGTATATGTAGCTCTGATTGCCAGTTTTTATTGTCAATGTCTTTAATGTTTTTTGGGGTGGAGCTATCTCGACTCTCTATTGTTGGTTTGATGATTTTTGATTGACTTGGGGGATTTGATGGTGTAGTTATACCTCGTTTTGGGGTGGAGCTATCTCGACTCTCTATTGTTGGTTTGGTGACTTTTGATTGACTTGGGGGATTTGATGGTGTAGTTATACCTCGTTTTGGGGTGGAGCTATCTCGACTCTCTATTGTTGGTTTGATGACTTTTGATTGACTTGGGGGATTTGATGGTGTAGTTATAGCTCGTTTTGGGGTGGAGCTATCCACTCTCTATTGTTGGTTTGATGATTTTTGAGTGACAAGGGGGAAACCTCGTGTTGTTATCCTGTCCATGATTTTAGGTGACTTTCTTGTATTTAGTTGCTCTTGTCTTGTATCATCTCGACTGACTGTTTGTGACATATTTTTGTCTTCCACACTTCTGTTTCCTCTGATAGTTACTCTCTCTCTCCCTGTTCCCTTCTCTCTCGTAGTTCATTTCGTAGTTTCCTTCCCTCTTCTCTTTGCTTTGGTGTCTGGTCCCTTGTTATTATCACTCTTTTTAGTTGCTTATCTGGAATATTTTTTATCTCTTTAATTTTTCCCAATAGCTTGTGCCTGTCTGTTTTGTCTCCAAGAAATACGTATACCACATCTCCTGCATCTCGGCCGCGGTTAGCCGAATGGATATGTACAATATACTAGAATTATGTAGATAATCTGGTGTTTCATTAGGGTAAATATTATATATCAATGTAGGGATGGTAATTCATAAGGAAGTTATGAAACCATGTCCTTGTAGAATAACATGCCCAAGGTCATAGGAAAACACATGAAGTAGGCTCGGTAGGGTTAATATATAATTTAACAGGGATACCAATATACGTTGCACAAAATTAGATAAATATATTGAATTGTTAGACTTTCTCAAACGTCCACCCTTCTCCAAACATATACAGCTTTGTTTGAAGCCCTAGGCCTCTTCTGCTATTAAGTTCTCGATAGGTTATTACTTACGGTTACATATCAACACATGAACTATTTGTAATACAACTTTGAAAATAACAGATTACTTTAAACTATAATGTTCAATCTAAGCACGGTGTACGCTCATACACTGAAGTTATATAAGTGATCCATATGCCCCCTATGCTAGGCATTTTTTGAAAAGATATAATATATACATACATAAGTACTGAAAACATGCTTCCTATTACTGCAATCACAACGACAGTTGACTAAGGCAAGTCTAGATGTCATTTATTCGTGGAGCAATGTTGATCCAGTATTTTACCAAATTATATCAGATATATAATATGTAAAATATCTTATATGTTTTTGATATATCTTATATAATTTGGAAAATTCCTGGATCAACGTTGCTCCGTGAATAACAACTTGGCTTGTCATAGAAGACAACGCATAGTTATACGATGTCTCTGTTCTGTATGAGCTACTTGAGTCATGGAGTTACTGCATTGGGGCAAATCTTTTGTTAAAATGAATTTTTGGGAATGTGGTGGACCAAAGATAAAAGTGCAGGAAACGGATTTAAAGCGAGTTGTATGAGAAGCTAGTAAGGCTGACTACTACCCTGTGTGGCCCTAAAAAATACAGATCGAATACCGAATACTTAATTGAATTTTGGGATTCGGTATATTTAGGTCATTCTATTGGCAACGAAACAAGTTTCGGGCGTGAATTAACAAAACCTGGCATTTTGTTTCCATAAAAGATGTAAGCAGTCGTCATAACACACGTGAAACAGATGTACAATTTGTGTTCCACAGACATTCATGGGTTCCATGTATTGACAGACTTTGGGCCCGGATGGGATTTCCGGCGCAAGATTCTTTAGATTTTAGTCTGTTCCGCACCGTACATACATGTGTAGAGAAAAAATGGGGTTGTCAAAGAATACATCGCTTACCCTGTTCACTTCACGAAACAGCCTTCATGTATATACTGCTATCCAATGAGTTGTAAAACATACGGGAAAATGAATATCATCCTGGATTTTGTTAAAGGACATGCACTTTAGTGTGCTACTGACACATTACGTTATGTTGATAACAGGCAGGTGTAGTCCGCATTATACCCCCTCAGGTTTTGTACTCCAAAGGTCCGATACTCCGAAGGTCCGATACTCCGAAGGCCCGATACTCCGAGGGTCCGATACTCCGAAGGTCCGATACTCCGAAAGCCCGATACTCCAAAGGCCCGATACTCCGAAGGTCCGATACTCCGAAGGTCCGATACTCCAAAGGTCCGATACTCCAAAGGCCCGATACTCCGAAGGTCCGATACTCCGAAAGCCCGATACTCCGTGAATGGTAGATCGGGATTCTAACCGTGAATGGTAGATCGGGATTCTAACCGTGAATGGTAGATCGGGATTCTAACTATGAATGGTAGATCGGGATTCTAAATATGAATGGTAGATCGGGATTCTAACCGTGAATGGTAGATCGGGATTCTAACCGTGAATGGTAGATCGGGATTCTAAATATGAATGGTAGATCGGGATTCTAACCGTGAATGGTAGATCGGGATTCTAACCGTGAATGGTAGATCGGGATTCTAACCGTGAATGATAGATCGGGATTCTAACCGTGAATGGTAGATCGGGATTCTAACCGTGAATGGTAGATCGGGATTCTAACCGTGAATGGTAGATCGGGATTCTAACCGTGAATGGTAGATCGGGATTCTAACTATGAATGGTAGTTCGAGATTCTAACCGTGAATGGTAGATCGGGATTCTTACCGTGAATGGTAGATTGGGATTCTAACCGTGAATGGTAGATCGGGATTCTAACCGTGAATGGTAGATGGATATTCTAACCGTGAATGGTAGATCGGGATTCTAACCGTGAATGGTAGATCGGGATTCTAACCGTGAATGGTAGATCGGGATTCTAACCGTGAATGATAGATCGGGATTCTAACCGTGAATAGTAGATCGGGATTCTAACCGTGAATGGTAGATCGGGATTCTAACCGTGAATGGTAGATCGGGATTCTAACCGTGAATGGTAGATCGGGTTTCTAACCGTGAATGGTAGATCGGGATTACGCGATTCGTGGTAAATATGTCCAGAAAGCCAGTGTTGTTATAATCTTATGAATGCTGAAAAAATAAATTTCACAATGGAATATGATAGAAGTAAATAGAGTATAACAATGAAAAAAATAAAATGTTTGAAATATCTTACAGGAATCGAATAAAAAATATGCTTTCATCTGTTAATGCTTATTAAGCAAGCTTTTTCAAACAAATACTAATGAAATTATATGAATGATTGGGCGAGATATAGAATATTTTCTGTCTATGCAATTTTAGCCATATCAAAGAAAACATGTACCAGGCTTAAAATAAATATTTGAGCAGTGAAATTATAAAAACAAAATTTTAAAATCTTCAAAATATCATGAAGTAATATTTCCAACAGGTTTTGAAAGAATAAAACAGTTCAACACTCGAAACAAAAAAAGAAAACTAACTGTAACTAACTATTTTCTGTAATTCACACAATTGAATATCGGGTTTAATGTAAAACTGCAACAATTGAACTAACTTACAAAAAGTTTAATAATAAAACAGAGAACTAACATATTTAACTCTTTTTACCATTTGTCCACAAAAATCTACATTACAACTATATAGGGCATGGTAGTCCGCCCCAAACCTATTACAAAAATCTACATTACAACTATATAGGGCATGGTAGTCCGCCCCAAACCTATTACAAAAATCTACATTACAACTATATAGGGCATGGTAGTCCGCCCCAAACCTATTACGCCTCTTTCCTTCATTACGCCCCAACATGTTGTTTACGTATGTCACGTAGACTTGTACAAGTCCCAGTTTGAATACCAATATCTGACACCCGTGCGAAGAATTATCTGCCCTTGTTGGGCAATGCTACCAGTAACAGGAAAACAAATGGAGACGCATCATTCCGAAAACAAAGTCCTGTAAATTTGATCTTGATAAAATCAGAGACCTATATACTGTATATACTAACCATACACATACGTAACATCAACACTTTTTAGTATATAGGTCTCTGATAAAATCTAGTTTACATTTGCTTTTCTCTTTGTATTTTCCTTGCAAACTCTTAGAAAGCCTTGACTTTTTTTCTTGGTTATTTCTTTAAAGCAGTTGAGATCCCCACACTATAACCATATATAGCAATGTCCGAGATCGACAAATAAAGCTATTAAGGAAATGAACATGAACATCAAATCCAACCAGGTGAGCGATACAGGCCCTATTAGCCCCTTGTTGAAATATTCATGTATTTTATCCATGGTCAAGTCAGCTTTATGCGGGGTTTTTTTCGACTTATCGGTGCTGTTGAAAATAGTTTTGGAGCTTTCCTCATTTTACCTTAATTTGTTCTTGAAAATTTCGATAATTATTGTTTATCAATGTTCTACACTCTTTACTTATTTCTTCTTTTTACCCACCGCGAAAAAAAATTGTGGGGAATGTTAAATTGGGCTCCATTCAAAACTTCAAAACCGTCCAAGTCAACTTCATAAAACTTTCTGCATATATTAGGTTAGTGCCGTAGTTGTGTCTTTTCCTATTGACGACATCTTATTATTTATATCAGAGACATATATATGTTACTTATCTCTCTATATATGTCTCTGTTTATATTTTTTTCTGTTACCATAGAAACATAGTCAAAACACAAAATTACCGTTTACGTTCCTTTCCGGACTACAACTTCAAAACCGTTCCACTCAACTACACACAACTTTGTGTATATAATTATTAGGTTAGTACCATAGTTGCTGACAATTTTTTTTTTTTTTTTTATATTTCCCCGTTACCATGGAAACATGTATCCTTTCAGACATATCTGTCATTATCAATTCTACCATTGGTAATACATAATTAAAAGAATAAAAACTAGTTTTGCTAAACAGGCATATCTCTCAAAATCATAAATTTCATTATATAACTCATTATTTTCAAATACTACTATAGCAATGCGTGTACCATTTGTTTGCAGTCATACACCTAACCTGCGACTCCGCCCACCTGTTGCGTAATGGTTATTGGATAGGGTTAGATAACAATTTGACGCGTGCCCATAATAGTTGTCAACTAACCCGCGTCTCCGCCCACATTCAACGGAGAGAACTGACAGGTGACGAAATATACAGGAGGTGGAGTCATATAGGCATTAAACCAGTAACGAACCAATAAAGTGACGAGCGGATCAGGAGGGGAGGGGGATTATTAGGTCATAGTTTTCACGTAAAACCCGGTAAATAAATTAATAGATGACTAGACTTCAGTTTGCAGTCATACATAATTCTGAATAACTAACAATGTTTCATCAAAATATTGACGTACATTATCATGTATATGATTCAAATTGTTTAACCTTTCTCGAGCACACGACATCAGACGTAAGATAATTCCACATATCCTTCCTAACAATGTAAAAATCATGCCCACGTGTACATTCCTTTCGCAGGAACACGGTCATATTTCCCGGATATTATTTTGTAAACCTTTACTGTGTCTCCTTTAGAACGAATAATCATACCCTGCCTTCACTCCGTTCCCGGCATTATATCTGTCAGAAATCTTCCGTCCGTCGTTCAGAGCTACGTCATCGCAGCTATGTCTCCATGTGGATCCTTGTGATCTCCTGTGGTCAATTCCACTTTTTGTTTTGTTGCTTGACGTTGGACATTTTTTATATGGCTATTATTTCAATGTGCTTATCTAAGTGAGGACACCAGTTCTGATTTGATTTGTATATTCTTTTTTGTCTATATTATATCTAATGTATATCGGAAAGTCAGAGGACGGGGAACTATACCCCTAACATATCTATATCAGTAAGTCAGGTGACGGGGAACTATACCCCTAACATATCTATATCAGTAAGTCAGAGGACGGGGAACTATACCCCTAACATATCTATATCAGTAAGTCAGGTGACGGGGAACTATACCCCTAACATATCTATATCAGTAAGTCAGGTGACGGGGAACTATACCCTAACATATCTATATCAGTAAGTCAGAGGACGGAGAACTATACCCCTAACATATCTATATCAGTAAGTCAGAGGACGGGGAACTATACCCCTAACATATCTATATCAGTAAGTCAGGTGACGGGGAACTATACCCTAACATATCTATATCAGTAAGTCAGAGGACGGGGAACTATACCCCTAACATATCTATATCAGTAAGTCAGAGGACGGGGAACTATACCCCTAACATATCTATATCAGTAAGTCAGAGGACGGGGGACTATACCCCTAACATATCTATATCAGTAAGTCAGAGGACGGGGAACTATATCCTAACATATCTATATCGGTAAGACTGATAAGTTGCCAATACATGTGATGTTAGCCCACAAATAAAGAAACAAAAGACTACAATATTTCTAAATGATTTAATTTTAATAAGTGACATTTTAAGCCACAATTTAAACAAGATATACAGATCACCATGGATTATATCTGAAAAGTAAAACAAGATCTACAGATCACCATGTATACTGTAAAGTTTAACAAGATCTACAGATCACCATGGATACTGTAAAGTTTAACAAGATCTACAGATCACCATGGATACTGTAAAGTTTAACAAGATCTACAGATCACCATGGATACTGTAAAGTTAAACAAGATCTACAGATCACCATGGATACTGTAAAGTTAAACAAGATCTACAGATCACCATGTATACTGTAAAGTTAAACAAGATCTACATATCACCATGGATACTGTAAAGTTAAACAAGATCTACAGATCACCATGGATACTGTAAAGTTAAACAAGATCTACAGATCACCATGGATACTGTAAAGTTAAACAAGATCTACAGATCACCATGGATACTGTAAAGTTAAACAAGATCTACAGATCACCATGGATACTGTAAAGTTAAACAAAACAAGATCTACAGATCACCATGGATAATGTAAAGGTAAGCAAGACAGGTGACATTTACACTCTGATCACTAGCAAAATGATATCAAGTTTTAATGTTTTTGAACCCAGTGATTTAAAAGATATAAGATGGACAATGTGTCTAGGGTGGTACATACCCTCCATTTATATAATATTGATTTCTCAAGCCCTAAAATAGCTCTTGATCATATTAAACTGAATCATGTTAACATCATAATGCTGAAGATCGTTTTTAGGCAGGAGCAGATTTTGATGTCTACATCTGGTACTGGGCTTTATCCCTTTGCCCCCTAGGGTATACCCACCACTTAATGCTCCAGACCTAAGTACATAAAAAGCAACTCAGCTGTTCTGGATAAGTAGTGTTTGAAGGGAATGTTGATGGATTAATGCTGGCCAAAACAAGCATGTATATCATTAACTAGTAAAACATGCTATTGCTCTTATTAGAAATGGAACTAAATGCTACATGTGAGAAGCATACTATACAGGTGACAGTGACCTACTTATGACAAAATGCTGTCATTCAGCTCCCTATAATATAAGTCTCATCACTATTGGACTTCCTATAGTATTGCAGCTAAATGCAGAATGGTAAAAATTTATGTCTGTAGGGTACATATGATGGGGACCTATTTAAGTCTGTAGGGTACATATGATGATGACCTATTTAAGTCTGTTGGGTACATATGATGGTGACCTATGTAAGTCTGTAGGGTACATATGATGGTGACCTATTTAAGTCTATAGGGTACATATGATGGGGATCTGTGTAAGTCTGTTGGGTACATATGATGGGGACCTGTGTAAGTCTGTTGGGTACATATGATGGGGACCTGTGTAAGTCTGTTGGGTACATATGATGGGGACCTATTTAAGTCTATAGGGTACATATGATGGGGACCTGTGTAAGTCTATAGGGTACATATGATGGTGACCTGTTTAAGTCTGTAGGGTACATATAATGGGGACCTATTTAAGTCTGTTGGGTACATATGATGGTGACCTATTTAAGTCTGTAGGGTACATATGATGGTGACCTATTTAAGTCTGTAGGGTACATATGATGGTGACCTATTTAAGTCTGTAGGGTACATATGATGGTGACCTATTTAAGTCTGTAGGGTACATATGATGGTGACCTATTTAAGTCTGTAGGGTACATATGATGGGGACCTATTTAAGTCTGTAGGGTACATATGATGGTGACCTATTTAAGTCTGTAGGGTACATATGATGGTGACCTATTTAAGTCTGTAGGGTACATATGATGGGGACCTATTTAAGTCTATAGGGTACATATGATGGTGACCTATTTAAGTCTGTAGGGTACATATGATGGGGACCTATTTAAGTCTGTTGGGTACATATGATGGGGACCTATTTAAGTCTATAGGGTACATATGATGGTGACCTATTTAAGTCTATAGGGTACATATGATGGGGACCTATTTAAGTCTGTAGGGTACATATGATGGTGACCTGTGTAAGTCTATAGGGTACATATGATGGGGACCTGTGTAAGTCTATAGGGTACATATGATGGGGACCTATTTAAGTCTGTTGGGTACATATGATGGGGACCTGTGTAAGTCTATAGGGTACATATGATGATGACCTGTGTAAGTCTATAGGGTACATATGATGGGGACCTATTTAAGTCTATAGGGTACATATGATGGGGACCTGTGTAAGTCTATAGGGTACATATGATGGGGACCTGATTAGACTTATTAACAGAATTAGTACTCTACTGTTTGTAGGAATTAGCAAAACACAATCACAATAATAATTATGGGCCTCAGTGTAAAAAAAATTCTCCTGTTGACTAAAAAGAGGCCCAATGAACCTGTATCACTCATCTGTTTCATAGCTTGTGAAGTGAAAATTTCAACCCAAAATCAATCCCCGTTCTCACACAGCTACTGGTATATGTCAAATATCACAATACTGGGATTTCATATCCAGGAAAAATAATTTAAGATTATGATTTTGAAGAATTTGATTCAATGGAAAAGTGAAAGCAGCCAGGCCAGCCCGACTAATTAAAACAATTAATGCTGCACCACAGCATACACTCATTCACTTTTCTGGCAGGTGCATTAAAATACTAGAAAAAGGCCTAATGGTCCTGTAACTATCTGGTTATTGCAGTAACTAAAGGGAAACACTACATTTCTACAGAAGAAGAAAGAATTTTAAAACCTACGTTTTTAATTTGTATGTTAAACTCTTTCCCACTGTAAAGGACATCCCTATCTCTTCCTCATGTTTATTATCATTATTATAACGTCCTTGTCTCAACGTGTCCGAATGAGGTTCTGTTCATGTTTATTATCATTATTATAACGTCTTTGTCTCAACATGTCAGAATGAGGTTCTGTTTACATTGTATTGATACAGTTAAGTTTAAATAACAGGCTGCGCACACATATTGAATTTTTGTTTAGGTTAATAAAATCTAACATGGGTCTGTTCCGTGGACAGGGATATCTCAACCCGAGTGTAAGAGTTTGGCCAGTCAGCACGAGGCTTACCGAGTGCTGGCCAGCCAAACTCTTACACGAGGGTCGAGATATCCTTGTTCGTGGAACAGACCCATGATTGATTATTTTTCTCACATACCTACAAGCAAATGTAAGTTTTTATGAAAGTTTTTCATCGCGCCATCTACAATATTCCTTGGAATGTGCATCAAAATTGATGACATCATCATTTTCAAAATGGTTACTCAAAGTAAAATGATGACATTTTGTTATTGTGAATAGTGTCATATTAGCGTGCGCTAGCTATCTTTACATCGTGTGAGATAAATTTATCGTTTCCCTAGCAACTGCGGGATAACCTTGTGAAGTATGCGAGATGTTCAGATCCCTTGCCATGGGGGCCCAGTCAGTGGCATGACATCCCACTGAGCTTACATAAATATGTTCTAGAAACACTGGAATCATTGTTTACAGAACTGAGCATGCCCTTTAGCAGATAGCACTACTATAGACTACTCAATTGATGTGTGTAGGACGTTCTGTAGAATTATTTGAAAGGGTCTCGGTAATATGCTCTTGAAATCCTTTAATGACTGACTATTTGTATCCACGTAACCATGACAAGAACACACAGTTGTTAATAATCCACATCCTGCTAAAGGAATGGAATATACCCATACATGTATGAATTTGGTTGTTTATATAAAAGTGCAATCTTCAGGTTTTTTAACCAATAATTATGTAAAATACAAATCACTCCATATCAAAAGGCATCATTAAACCACTAAAGGAATGCAGGTTTCGTAAAGTTATCCTTAACAGTTTTAGAGTAATGGAAATGTAGTCGGACGGATGCACAAACAGAGCCAAATTTAATACTATCCACAAACATGTTTCATAGGGGATGCAAAACTATTGAAACTGAAAGACTGCTCCATACTAGACCACTTGAATGATGTTTATAGAAAGTTTTGTGAAGTTATCCTGAACACTTGTGAACCTGTAACATAGTTTTTTTGCCATTACTGGGTTATTTAGAATGTTATTTTTTAATAGCATGAGTAAATGTGGAGGCAGTTACTGACTTTTCTGGGAGTTCCTCCCCAAGAGATGATACAGCAGTTTCTATTTCAGATTTATTAAACAAGACTCTAACACCTTTTTTATTTTAGAAGCTATATACCAATATAAGATTCTATTTATCACAATTCAAAATATTCAAATTCAATATTCAAACATAAAGAGGATGACAGGATTTTTTTTCCTCAAGATTCCACATTACATCTTTCATCATTCAGCTAGATTATCTACATTGAATGTGAAATTATTATTGTCTTTTCTGATTAACAGTTTTGGTGATTAAAAAATTACAACAACCATCCTGTGTCCAGCACAGAGGTTTCAAATGTTGCACAGACATTCGTAAACAAGAGGGTAATTTTTACAGATAGTTGCTTGGAATTCATCCAGCATCTTGTTGGATTTACGGTTGATTTCAGTAAGAGTGCGTAGATCGACAAGTTTAGATATGTAGGTATGGAATCGCCTGTGGTCCCCGGGGTGCACCTTCTGGATGACATACTTGAGACACTGAATCAAAGGCCATTGTATCCGTTCTACTTGGTCTGGGTCGTCTAGAGGACAGCGGTCTGAAGGAAAGAAAATAATCTGAACTTATCATCCTGAAAAACATTATGTAGTAATATGAAATGCATTGGAGGGAGGGAGAGATGGAGAGGGAGGGGGGAGGGACAATATATAATTAGCTATAGTTTTTTCTCAAAATGGAGAAAGAGAGGAAGAGATAAACTGCATGATATTCAATTTCAGGTAACCATGCACTCCCCAGAATCCTGCAACAACTATTTGATCTCTATATAAATGTAATACTACTGTAGCCAACTTAATCAAGGGAAATAATAATTACTATAATTTGCAATACATTCAAAACACAATCACAATTGTCCCCAGCATAATTAAGCAAACTCTTACCTCGAAATAATCAATCAAACTCTTACCTCGAAATAATTAATCAAACACTTACCTCGAAATAATTAATCAAACACTTACCTCGAAATAATCAATCAAACACTTACCTCGAAATAATCAATCAAACACTTACCTCGAAATAATTAATCAAACACTTACCTCGAAATAATTAATCAAACACTTACCTCGAAAAACAATCACAATCGCCCTCAGCACAGCAATTTCTTCATAGGATAAGGCAAGTTTGTGCATGATGCGTGCAAACTGTTCCTGACTATTGACTATATCCTCTGAGCCCCAGTAATGTATGCTTTCCTCACGATGAAACTTGATCTCCACACCTACATTGACCCCTAGGTCAGGGTTCATGTGAAGGTAGTGACCCAGGATCCAATACTCAAACCTAGAGGCTAGAAAAACAAATACACAATAAATAATAAGCTGTGGAATCTCTAAGTTATTTTACATGTAAATTAGGTTAGTGTGGCACCCGATGTATAGAACTAGATACTAAAGGTGGTGGCTGGATTATCCAGGCCACAGAGTGGGGTAACTGGATTAGATGGTGGCTGGATTATCCAGGCCACAGAGACAGATAACTGGATTAGATGGTGGCTGGATTATCCAGGCCAGAGTGACGGATAACTGGATTAGATGGTGGCTGGATTATCCAGGCCACAGAGACAGATAACTGGATTAGATGGTGGCTGGATTATCCAGGCCACAGAGTGGGGTAACTGGATTAGATGGTGGCTGGATTATCCAGGCCACAGAGACAGATAACTGGATTAGATGGTGGCTGGATTATCCAGGCCACAGAGACAGATAACTGGATTAGATGGTGGCTGGATTATCCAGGCCACAGAGTGGGGTAACTGGATTAGATGGTGGCTGGATTATCCAGGCCACAGAGACAGATAACTGGATTAGATGGTGGCTGGATTATCTAGGCCACAGAGTGGGGTAACTGGATTAGATGGTGGCTGGATTATCCAGGCCACAGAGTGGGGTAACTGGATTAGATTGTGGCTGGATTATCCAGGCCACAGAGACAGATAACTGGATTAGATGGTGGCTGGATTATCCAGGCCACAGAGTGGGATAACTGGATTAGATGGTGGCTGGATTATCCAGGCCACAGAGTGAATAACTGGATTAGATGGTGGCTGGATTAGTGTGTAACATCATGGATAATCATTATTTGTCAACAAAATTTCTTCCCAGAATAGTCTTCCTTCGCTCACTTAAATTAAAACATCTTTCAGCATTGATTTGAAACACTGAATTGTTTTATAACTTTATTTCTCTCAAACATGTTATTGTTACACAAAAGCAACACAAAACCTGGGGATATTTTTGTGGTAAAAGCTGAACCACTGACTGATATAGCTTGGAATGTATGTTTACCATATCAGGTCAGCAAGGGCGTATTGTGGTGATATATCCCCCATAATCATCAAAAAAGACATCTACCCATAAAGCTGAAGTTGACATTTGCATTTGGAAGAATTGTAAGAAAGCAAAATATACATTTTCCATTTACAACGATGTGACTCTTTATTTCCTTTCACCTCCATAGTTGCTGGGCTAACAGAAATGTAAATACTGGTACAATCTTCATTTGTAAATTGTTAAATTTCAAAACCTTGAAATTCGTTCAGTTGATTGCTTTATTTATTCCAATGAGCATTGCTTTATAATAAAGTGTTCATAAGTTAAAATGTATAAAATTTGACCTTGACCTTTGAACCCATGACCTCGGACCTAATGATCTGTTCCTTTGGTCAGTCGACTCCTTGTTTAATGTTGAACAACTTTGCTTCATCATTGCATAACAAAATGTTTACCAATGAAAAGATGCAAAATTTGACCTCAATTTTCTACCTTGACCTCTGACCTGATGACCTTGAAGGTGTATATGTGTGTAAGGACCTCTGGGATCGATGACTACACAGATGACACCTGACAAAACACTTAGCTAGCCAATGGTGTTCAATAATATACCTTTCATATTGTGACACTTAGCTAGCCAATGGTGTTCAATGATATACCTTTCATATTGTGACACTTAGCTAGCCAATGGTGTTCAATACTATACCTTTCATATTGTGACACTTAGCTAGCCAATGTTGTTCAATAATATACCTTTCATATTGTGACACTTAGCTAGCCAATGGTGTTCAATACTATACCTTTCATATTGTGACACTTAGCTAGCCAATGGTGTTCAATACTATACCTTTCATATTGTGACACTTAGCTAGCCAATGGTGTTCAATACTATACCTTTCATATTGTGACACTTAGCTAGCCAATGGTGTTCAATAATATACCTTTCATATTGTGACATTTAGCTAGCCAATGGTGTTCAATAATATACCTTTCATATTGTGACACTTAGCTAGCCAATGGTGTTCAATACTATACCTTTCATATTGAACACCACTGTATAGATTGCTATATAATACCCTTAGTAGGTAGAACTAGGGGAGATTTGATCAGATGTCTTCTGATTTTTCTTAACAATATATGGAAGCAAACAAAGAAGTGAAAAATCAATATATGTTATGTATGTATACCTTGTAGATAGAATTTTATATAATCCCTAACAACAACTTCTTAAACATGTTCACATAACATAAGGCTTTAAATGTCTAACATTAGGATTCAATGTATATTACCAAATAAATGTACATTTTATCAACTTACCTTTTATGAGTGAGAGTTTGTCTGTGTCTGACAGGTTGGTAAACCCAGGGATGACTTTGGCAAAAGTTATGTACTTGATGATACTACGTTGAATGTGACCAGCAGTTTTTTCTAGCTTCGCCAACCGATCGTCGATATCAATCCCCGTCATGTTGTATAATCTGCGATGCTCCTCTGTACTAATGGTGCCAGTTTTCAATCCAAACATTTCCTTGCGTAGTGTATAACTATCCTATCATTAACAGAAAGTTGACATTTTGTTAGTACACCAAAATTTCTATGTCAATCACAAACACTGGTGAAACAAAACCAGCAATGCTATAAAATGCCTAAACACAAACTTACTGAGTACTGATCAGCCCCCACACAAACTGAGTACTGATCAGTCCCCACACAAACTTACTGAGTACTGATCAGCCCCCACACAAACTGAGTACTGATCAGTCCCCACACAAACTAACTGAGTACTGATCAGCCCCCACACAAACTGAGTACTGATCAGTCCCCACACAAACTTACCGAGTACTGATCAGCCCCCACACAAACTGAGTACTGATCAGTCCCCACACAAACTTACTGAGTACTGATCAGCCCCCACACAAACTGAGTACTGATCAGTCCCCACACAAACTTACCGAGTACTGATCAGCCCCCACACAAACTGAGTACTGATCAGTCCCCACACAAACTTACTGAGTACTGATCAGCCCCCACACAAACTGAGTACTGATCAGTCCCCACACAAACTTACCAAATACTGATCAGCCCCCACACAAACTGAGTACTGATCAGCCCACATATAAACCATTATGCCCCAGTTTCAACAGGACTAATACTTACGAACATTCAAACAACAACATACTTACAAAGTAATCATTTTGCAGTTTTTCATTGAAGTCTTTGTTGAAGTAATTGATGAGGTTTGGGTAAATTTTTTCCTGTGCGGTAACAAGGAGGTTGACAATTTCTTGCATTTCAGCCTCCCCCAGAGTCTGGTCGTCTAGCACGGTGGAATTTACAGTAAAATCAGATACCACAGGCCCTTCCACATGAAATTGGTTCTCCTTCAATCGCTTACTCTTTCTCTTCTTCCTCCTCCTCTTTTCTGGAAAGATATCCAAATGGCACAATTACACATACTCATAGAGACAGTAGATAATACAGGAGAACCAACACAGTCCTGACATCGTCATTAACAGCAATGTTCCAGGTAGGTAGAAATCCTCACCTTGCCATGAATGATTTTTATCCTCAAGAGAAACAGCTATACGAGATGGCTATGGTAAAGTGAAGCGCCCCACCCCACCCTAAATTTCCTGACCCCCACACATTTTTTGTGTGTTAATGTGTTAAGAGGAATTAAACAATGTAATTTAAAAATGATTTGGTGACAAAAAGTGAATTAGTCAGAAAATAGTGAAATGCTTCACTTTACCATGGCCATGGTAAAGTGAAGCGCCCCACCTCACCTTATCTTTTTTTATCAGGTTAAGAGAAATAACTACGCTAACTGATAAAAAATTGTGTTAAGGAAAGTCAATTAAAAGCAAATTATAAGGTGGCTTCACTTTACCATAGGGGGCGGGGGTCATTATGGTATTTTGACCCCGGCTCATTTCACCATGCTTCAAAATACCATGTCACACCTGTAACTGGGTTACAAAAGTAAATACTGATATATTTTAACCATTCTGGACACAAAATTGACTCAGTATTTTGAATTCAGAGGGGTTGGTATTGGGAAGTTTTTCATTGATTTATTAAAGAAGGATCAATTCTGTACATCACTGTTTTGATTTGTATCAAGAGGCGATTAGTTTTTAAAAAGAATCTGTTTTTGGAAGTTTTCGTAAGTTGACGTGCAAAGTGTAGGTAATTTAATGTGGGACATAAACAAATCAGAGAATTTTTTTTTTTTTATGACTTATATTGCAAATTTATGGTATTAACACAAAGCTCATAACATAGACAAGAGGCTCAATTGGCCTGTATCGCTCACCTGGCTCTACAGCAACTTTAAAGTTGATCTATGTAATTTCAGCTGATACTTTTATGATTACCACTTTATTCAAATATCAGATTAGCCTAGGTTTATAATTCATGTAAATAAATTGTCTAGCCCTTCATTCCAGCATACTATTGACCTCATATCATATCTCTTGGCTACTGGGCAATCATTGTTTGAAGATTTTAGCCTATTTGCCCCATGTGACCTTGAATGCAGGTCAAGGTAATTCAATTGAACAAACTTTGTAGGCCTTCAGCCCAGCATGCTACAGGCCCACTATCAAGTCCCTAGTCCTCTTGGTTATTAAGAAGAAGTTGTTTAAAGATTTTGCCCTATTTGACCAATGTAACCTTGAATGTAAGTCAAGGTCATTCACTTGTAAAAACTTGGTAGCCATTCACTCTAGCATGCTACAGGAATAATATCAAGTCCCTGGGCATCTTGGTTATTGAAAAGAAGTTGTTTGAAGATTTTAACCTATTTGACCCCTGTGACCTTGAATGAAGGTCAAGGTCATTCATCTGAACATACTTTGTAGCTCTTCATCCCAGTATGCTACATGCCTAATATCAAGTTCATGGGCCTCTTGGTTATTTAGAAGAAGTTGTTAAAATGAAAAAGTTAATGCCGGACAGACGGACGCCGCACCACAGCATAAGCTCATTTGCCCTTCGGGGAGGTGAGCTAACAATCCACGAAAGACACAAAAATAACCCTCATCAGTACTGTCCGGCAGAATAATTTACACACATTGAATGCCATGTAGTGTTATATTCTATTTAAGATATGCATCGTGGTAAGAGTGGCTAGCTGGCATGAGACGATGAGCTAAAAATAACACTAAAATATTGGTAATTATTACTGTGAATGCATTTTACTGACAGAAGCCTAACATACATTTTAATGGGTTGGCATAAATTTACAATACACCAAAATACTCGCCAATAGCCTTTCCTATTTTAAGGTATTTTTAATTGCCAAAAAACGTCATTGGTAAGAAACCTATTTTGAAAACAGGCCAACATTCGGCAATAAGCCCTCTTCTTTCAAAATCCCTTTATTTCCTACTTGGGATGGGTGGCTTAATGCGTGTCGAGTACAGTAGTAGAACTAGGTGTGAGGTTTGTTCACCTATGACCCCTGACCTGTAGTTGAACTAGATTGGAGTTATGTGACCTATGACCCCTCACCTGCAGTAGGACTTGACAGGAGTTTTGTAGGCTGTGATGTAGACGTGACAGAATCAGAGTCATCTGACCCACTGCTGGATTTTTTTGACTTGATCCCCAAGGCCTGGTCGTGGTCGGAGCTAGACACTGCATCCTTTCCCTCCAGACGCTTGACCTCCATGATAGTCTTAGTACGGATGGCAATTGTATAGCGACCATGTCGTACAGCTGAAATTATACAATTTGGATTACTTCACAGAATATAATACGGTAATTTGGATTGATGCTGACAAGAGTCACATTATTGCAAAATCCTGTATTTGCTACAGAAAAAAAAAATTGAAATTAAGGAAAATTTGACCCCACCCCTCAGGTCCCCTACAAAGCATTTAAAAACAAAATTGATCCACTTTCACCCAAGGATGCTTCAGACCATCTTTCATTTCATTCTAACAGTAGAAGGACTTTGCTATATTTTCCCTTTTGAGCTCCATTCTACAGCCTCCTGGAGAGGTGGGTGAAGGTGGGGGGAGAGGGGAGATCAACCACATGTTTTGTAGAATTTCGAATCCCCAGTACTTAGGGATGCTACCAGTCAAAATGATCCTTAGTTCCAAAGATAGTCCCTATAACATTATAGGCAAATCACCTCCTTTTGGCTCCACCCTTGAGCCCCTGAGGGGTCAGCTCCTCCACCATCTAGGCTTCCAGTCAAATATACCAGATGCCAATGTATGACATAAGCTCGGCTAATGAAAGATTTCAACATCAAGTATATCACAACTCAGAAAGTGTGAGGTATCTGACAGACTTCATAACAACCCTGTATCGTAGGTACCATCTGGTACATTTTTTTTAATCTTCCATAAGCTCAGGCCGGCCCATGGTACAGCAGAGATTACAATTATACTACTGACAATCAAAAATCAGCTACAAAATGATTGAATGCTACAAAAAATGATTTAGATATTGTACATGGAACACACATTCCAAAAATCTACAAATAATCTAATTATGACTGACTACAAAGACAAATGTTCACCTATCAACAATTGAACATATGATTATCGTGTTCCCATGACTTGGTCGCATGATTGTTCTATATCTTACCCCTGTTGGAGAGAAAGATAGCGAGTCCTGTTTAACACTGTCTACAGAATACACTCATACACTCCTTCAGAGTGATAATGTCGATCCAAATAATAGCCTTTCTTTTTCTCTTTTTTTTACTTCAAGAGGCCCAATGGGCCTGCATTGTTCACAAGGTATTCACTTCTTTGATGATTCCCTGCCTTTGATTTAATCAGAAGAATTCCTTTATATGTGTTAACAAATTTGACCTCTGTGACTTTGAATTCGTGGTCTTTCCTTTATACAGATTTTGTTAGACTTTATCCCAGGAACATTCCTGCCAAAATATGATTATAAGACTATTGGTTTGTGAGAAGAAGTTGTTTAAATGTTTTAACAAATTTTTAAAAATTTTACCTGTGACCTTGAATATGAAATCTCTTCTTTTTTTTCTTTTTTTTTTTGCATACCTACCAGCCAAATATCATGGTTCTAGGGCTTTTTATTAACTAAAAGAAGTCCTTTAACGGTTTAAAGAAATTTGACCCCTTTGACCTTAAATGCCATTTTTCTTTGTAAACTTTGTTGGGCTTCATCCAAATTACCTATATGTATCAGCCAATATCATGCTTTTAGGCCTGTTAACCAGGTTTTAACAGCTGTGACCTAGAATATAGCTCACAAACTCTGGGACTCCATCCCAGGAACCTGACTCTGGGAATCTTGGTTACTGAGAAGAAGTCATTTAAATAGAAAAAGGGACACCAGCAATGTACCATTGCTCACCTGGCCTAAGCTAAAATGTGGCCAAGTGCAATCTGCGACCTTTAACCTTGACCACCAAATTTTTTATAAAATGGTACAATGTAAATGTATGTCATTATACCACATATGTTGATACTCATCTGTAAACCTATAATTAAGAATATTTGTAGAAGTATACTTTAAATAAGATAAGATCATAGACATCTACATAATTGTTTGAAACCGTCTGTTTCAATACAATAATGTGATTTTGTTTACTTGAAAACAAAAAGGAAACTGAACTTTGACAATTGTGATTGATATTTACCATATGGTGTATAATTTTTTACCTACACAAGTATTCAATATATATATTAACAAGCATGCTGGGTATAGCAAAAGTAATGTATGTCACCTATAGCTACTGGCCTTGCTAAAAATAGAAATAGTGACCTTGATTTTGACCCCAAAACCCTGAAAATGAATTTGATATGTAGCTACTCTTACTGAAATTACCTACCAACGTTCATTGTTATAACAGATAATGTATTGATATAACAGATAATGTACTGTAATATAACAGATAATGTACTGTAATATAACAGATAATGTATTGTAATATAACAGATAATGTACTGTAATATAACAGATAATGTATTGTAATATAACAGATAATGTATTGATATAACAGATAATGTATTGTAATATAACAGATAATGTACTGTAATATAACAGATAATGTATTGTAATATAACAGATAATGTATTGTAATATAACAGATAATGTATTGTAATATAACAGATAATCTATTGATATAACAGATAATGTATTGTTATAACAGATAATGTATTGTTATAACAGATAATGTATTGTAATATAACAGATAATGTATTGTAATATAACAGATAATGTATTGTAATATAACAGATAATGTATTGTAATATAACAGATAATGTATTGTTATAACAGATAATGTATTGTTATAACAGATAATGTATTGTAATATAACAGATAATGTATTGTAATATAACAGATAATGTATTGTAATATAACAGATAATGTATTGTTATAACAGATACTGTATTGTAATATAACAGATAATGTACTGTAATATAACAGATAATGTATTGTAATATAACAGATAATGTATTGTTATAACAGATAATGTACTGTAATATAACAGATAATGTATTGTTATAACAGATAATGTATTGTTATAACAGATAAGGTATTGTAATATAACAGATAATGTATTGTAATATAACAGATAATGTATTGTAATATAACAGATAATGTATTGTAATATAACAGATAATGTATTGTTATAACAGATAATGTATTGATATAACAGATAATGTATTGTTATAACAGATAATGTATTGTTATAACAGATAATGTATTGTAATATAACAGATAATGTATTGTTATAACAGATAATGTATTGTTATAACAGATAATGTATTGTAATATAACAGATAATGTATTGTAATATAACAGATAACGTATTGTAATATAACAGATAATGTATTGTAATATAACAGATAATGTATTGTTATAACAGATAATGTATTGTTATAACAGATAAGGTATTGTAATATAACAGATAATGTATTGTTATAACAGATAATGTATTGTTATAACAGATAATGTATTGTTATAACAGATAATGTATTGTTATAACAGATAATGTATTGATATAACAGATAATGTATTGTAATATAACAGATAATGTATTGTTATAACAGATAATGTATTGTTATAACAGATAATGTATAATGTATTATAATATAACAGATAATGTATAATGTATTGTTATAACAGACAATGTATTGTTATAACAGACAATGTATTGTAATATAACAGATAATGTATTGTAATATAACAGATAATGTATTGTAATATAACAGATAATGTATTGCAATATAACAGATAATGTATTGATATAACAGATAATGTATTGATATAACAGATAATGTATTGTTATAACAGATAATGTATTGTTATAACAGATAATGTATTGTTATAACAGATAATGTATTGTAATATAACAGATAATATATTGTTATAACAGATAATGTATTGTAATATAACAGATAATGTATTGTTATAACAGATAATGTATTGTTATAACAGATAATGTATTGTTATAACAGATAATGTATTGTTATAACAGATAATGTATTGTTATATCAGATAATGTATTGTTATATAACAGATAATGTATTGTAATATAACAGATAATGTATTGTAATATAACAGATAATGTATTGTAATATAACAGATAATGTATTGTTATAACAGATAATGTATTGTTATAACAGATAATGTATTGTTATAACAGATAATGTATTGTTATATAACAGATAATGTATTGTAATATAACAGATAATGTATTGTAATATAACAGATAATGTATTGATATAACAGATAATGTATTGTTATAACAGATAATGTATTGTTATAACAGATAATGTATTGTTATATAACAGATAATGTATTGTTATAACAGATAATGTATTGTAATATAACAGATAATGTATTGTAATATAACAGATAATGTATTGATATAACAGATAATGTATTGTTATAACAGATAATGTATTGATATAACAGATAATGTATTGTTATAACAGATAATGTATTGTAATATAACAGATAATGTATTGTAATATAACAGATAATGTATTGTTATAACAGATAATGTATTGTTATAACAGATAATGTATTGTTATAACAGATAATGTATTGATATAACAGATAATGTATTGTTATAACAGATAATGTATTGATATAACAGATAATGTATTGTAATATAACAGATAATGTACTGTAATATAACAGATAATGTATTGTTATAACAGATAATGTATTGTTATAACAGATAATGTATTGTTATAACAGATAATGTATTGATATAACAGATAATGTATTGTTATAACAGATAATGTATTGTTATAACAGATAATGTATTGTTATAACAGATAATGTATTGTTATATAACAGATAATGTATTGTTATATAACAGATAATGTATTGTTATAACAGATAATGTATTGTAATATAACAGATAATGTATTGTAATATAACAGATAATGTATTGATATAACAGATAATGTATTGTTATAACAGATAATGTATTGATATAACAGATAATGTATTGTTATAACAGATAATGTATTGTAATATAACAGATAATGTATTGTAATATAACAGATAATGTATTGTTATAACAGATAATGTATTGATATAACAGATAATGTATTGATATAACAGATAATGTATTGTAATATAACAGATAATGTATTGATATAACAGATAATGTATTGTAATATAACAGATAATGTATTGTAATATAACAGATAATGTATTGATATAACAGATAATGTATTGTAATATAACAGATAATGTACTGTAATATAACAGATAATGTATTGTTATAACAGATAATGTATTGTTATAACAGATAATGTATTGTTATAACAGATAATGTATTGATATAACAGATAATGTATTGATATAACAGATAATGTATTGTAATATAACAGATAATGTATTGATATAACAGATACTGTATTGTTATAACAGATAATGTATTGTTATAACAGATAATGTATTGTTATAACAGATAATGTATTGTAATATAATAGATAATGTATTGTTATAACAGATAATGTATTGTTATAACAGATAATGTATTGTTATAACAGATAATGTATTGTAATATAACAGATAATGTATTGTAATATAACAGATAATGTATTGTAATATAACAGATAATGTATTGTAATATAACAGATAATGTATTGTAATATAACAGATAATGTATTGTAATATAACAGATAATGTATTGTTATAACAGATAATGTATTGTTATATAACAGATAATGTATTGTAATATAACAGATAATGTATTGTAATATAACAGATAATGTATTGATATAACAGATAATGTATTGTTATAACAGATAATGTATTGATATAACAGATAATGTATTGTTATAACAGATAATGTATTGATATAACAGATAATGTATTGTTATATAACAGATAATGTATTGTAATATAATAGATAATGTATTGTTATAACAGATAATGTATTGTTATAACAGATAATGTATTGTTATAACAGATGCAAGCAGAATAAGAAAAAAAAATTTGTTCATGTTCTAAATGTGCTTAGACACAGCTTACATATTTTTTTGGTGAATAGTTGAATAATTGAATGTTTGATAATGCATATCCTAACATACATGCAGCAGTGATTTTGTTGATAGATGTACAGCACTGATTCATGTGTAGTATATGTCTCTTCCCCACATCCTGGTGTGATAAAGCACCTTTTTAAACGAACATTAATGTTCGTTTATTAGAATCCAGAGTAGAATTGCTGTGTATGCCCATATTTGGTGACTTTTTCACCATGCACCACCTACTTCTGTTTTCAATCCAATATGGTTGATTTTAAAACATTTGCTTCAACCCACAGATTTAGAAACATATCAAGACAAGTCCGTAATTTTACTCAAACTAATGAACTATATTCAGAAGATCGTTTTGCAAATGCATGCGCTTATAAAATTTGTATCCATGATGAATGTAAATGCTTAATGATGTAAAATTTTGCTAATCAGCTAGAGGTCAAAGATAAACTTTGTACAGCTTATTCATATGTGCAGCCACCGCCAGATGTTTACATTTTTGTCCTTATGCGCAGTAGTACCGGATGTTTACATTTTTGTCCTTATGCGCAGTAGTACCGGATGTTTACATTTTTGTCCTTATGCGTAGTAGTACCGGATGTTTACATTTTTGTCCTTATGTGCAGTAGTACCAGATGTTTACATTTTTGTCCTTATGCGCAGTAGTACCGGATGTTTACATTTTTGTCCTTATGCGCAGTAGTACCGGATGTTTACATTTTTGTCCTTATGCGTAGTAGTACCGGATGTTTACATTTTTGTCCTTATGCGCAGTAGTACCGGATGTTTACATTTTTGTCCTTATGCGCAGTAGTACCGGATGTTGACATTTTTGTCCTTATGCGTAGTAGTACCGGATGTTTACATTTTTGTCCTTATGCGCAGTAGTACCGGATGTTTACATTTTTGTCCTGATGCGCAGTAGTACCGGATGTTTACATTTTTGTCCTTATGCGTAGTAGTACTGGATGTTTACATTTTTGTCCTGATGCGCAGTAGTACCGGATGTTTACAATTTCCTTCTATCCAGCCTCCATTGTTTTAAACGCATACTCAGATATAGATCTACATATAAGTCTGTGATTCTATTTCAATGTGTAAAATACAGTAAAACACGTTTAGTACGAACACGCTTATAGCGATTTTATGGATATTGCGAACTGATCCCGCTTCCCCAGCTATTCTCCCTCTTACTTCTATGTACTCTTACTTCTATGTAATTCTGTAATTATATTGTGAATTTCACATAGCAAAATATTGTCTATAACGAACCAATTTAGCGGTCCCGTCGGCTGAAATTCCATGTTATTTTAACACTACAATACGAACCCATCTTCCGAAGTAGGTAAGTCATGCCCTGGTGATCACGACCGGGTCATCGAGAGGCACCCGAGGGCATGTTTCGGGGTATGTATTAGTACGGCTATTGAATCGGTGAGTTATGTTTTCGATGACGTCTGAATAAAGTGAGTTGTTTTGTAGATGTTATTTTAAGTTGTTAATCCATTCTTAGATGTCTTAGTGTGTACACCGTACATGTATGTTTCGCAATGGCTTTATCATCAAGCGACTTAGAGCTAATGAAAACGAGACTTCCGGGGTAAAGGTCACCGCAACGGAAATGACTGATGCAGATGCTGTAAAAGATGTTATGAACGTTTCGTACAGTGAAGACGAGGAGAAAATAGAGTCAAAGGTGGAACATTCCGTAACCAGTGGTGCTACGGCGAGGGATTATTTACATGAGACAGGCCGTTTTCTGGAGTCCCAAAATGATACGTCAGATGCTTTTAGTACTTTGCACACACTTGCCTCACATGAAAAGTTTCGGCAGAAAGTTATAACTGACTTAAAATAATAGCATCGCTTTTAATTTGTACTTACTTGTAATTTTATTTTAATATTTTCATACAGCGAAGTTTTTAGGAAAAAACAATAAAATTTGTAATACACGTAATATGAACTATCGATATAGCGAACTGATTCAGTTGGTCCCCTGGGATACTGTTGGTCCCCTGGGATACTGTTGGTCCCCTGGTATACAGTTGGTCCCCTGGGATTCAGTTGGTCCCCCGGGATTCAGTTGGTCCCCTGGGATACAGTTGGTAACGTTTACATGTACGTTATGTGTGTATGTACATTATATTTACATGTACGTTATGTTTACATGTATGTTATATTTACATGTACGTTATATTTACATGTATATATGCTATTTTTATATGTACATTTTATAAAGAAGTTTTTATATTGAGCGGGGGAGGGGTAATTTTAATTGATTTTCTGAGTTAAAAGTATACATTAAAGAAATCAAAGTTCCATTATTTTAAACAAAATACTATTTTGTCAATTATGCAAGCTTTTATAAATATCTGACATTTAAAAGATATTGTATGATCAACGATCAAAGCAGCAAAATTCATTTAAAATCGCATATTGTGTCCAATTGGTATCTTTGACAGATCATACCAAAAAAACAAGTACACAACATTTAATCATTCTTGCATGTCATTAACTCCCTTTTTAAAAATGTATAGGAGAAAATATTTAACACAGGAAATGTTTTACTCTTCAGAGGTGTAAACATCCTTAAAGTAATGGTAATTATTTATTTGCCAATTTACCAACTACCAATAAATCTTTAAAACAAGAGATCCCAGAAGGATCTTGGCCAGGCGCCCACCATTGAATGATCTTTATAGGTTCTACGTCATAGGTTCTAAGTCAGAGTGATCTTCTCTCTATTTTTCCCTTCCTCTTACTACTCTGTGTAAATTGAGAAATATCCCTCCAGTACTTTTTAAAGAAGGGGAACATATATATGAACTTTGAGATTTAGCGATAATGGCTGTCTGTCGGCCATGTTGTTTTCAGATTGGTCTCAAAATGCAATACAAGGGACCAAGGGGAACCTACATATGAAATTTGAGAACAAGGAGACACATTACACCCTTGAGTTATGTCCCCCAACACCATGAGTTATGTCCCAAAGCCATGAGTATGTCCCCAACACCATGAGTAATGTCCCAAAGCCATGAGTATGTCCCCAACACCATGAGTAATGTCCCCTGACACCATGAGTTGTGTCCCTGACATCATAAGTTATGTCCTATGACACCAGGAGTTGTCTCCAGACACCAATAAGTTATGTCCCCTAATACCATGAGTTATGTCCCCTAATACCATGAGTTATGTCCCCAAATACCATGAGTTATGTCCCCAAATACTCTGAGTTATGTCCCCTAACATCATGTGTTATGTCCCCTAACATCATGTGTTATGTCCCCTAATACCATGAGTTATGTCCCCAAATACCATGAGCTATGTCCCCAGTTATCCTTGAGTTATGTCCCTTGACACCCTTGAGCTATGACACCATTTTTATTTTTAGAGTTATCCCCCCCCCCCCCCCCCCCCCCAAAACAACACCATTAGTTATGTCCCTCGACACCTGTGAATTATGTACCCTGACACCATGAGTTAAGTCCCCCAACTCAATGAGTTATGTACCCTGACATAAATGGGTTATGTCCCCAGACACCCATAAGTTATGTCCCCAGACACCCATAAGTTATGTCCCCTGACACCCATAAGTTATGTCCCCTGACACCCATAAGTTATGTCCCCAGACACCCATAAGTTATGTCCCCTGACACCCATAAGTTATGTCCCCAGACACCCATGAGTTATGTCCCCTGACACCCTTAAGTTATGTTCCCAGACACCATGGGTTATATGTCCCCAGACACCATGGGTTATGTCCCCAGACACCATAAGGTATGTCCCTGACACCCATAAGTTATGTCCCCTGACACCCATAAGTTATGTCCCCAGACACCCATGAGTTATGTCCCCTGACACCTTTAAGTTATGTCCCCAGACACCATGGGTTATGTCCCCAGACACCCATAAGTTATGTCCTCTGACATCATGAGTTATGTACCCTGACACCCTTAAGTTATGTCCCCTGACATCATGAGTTACGTCCCCAGACACCATTAAGTTATGTCCCCTGACACCATGGGTTATGTCCCCCAACACTATCAGTTATGTCCCCTCAAAGTTAATGAGTTATATCACACGACACAAGTTATTGAGTGGAATCTGTTTTGGCAAATCTTCAAAGGATTATAACTCTATAAATAATGCATGAATAAATTTGGTTATCAAACTTATCTGAAATCTTGTGGCAATAAATTTGCCTATGAAGATTTGAGCTAATCCGTTAAAAATTACTGAAGTTATTGAAGGGAAACCGATGTAAGCCTGCCTTCAACCCTAAATGAACATAACTTTCAGGAAACAGGAAATAACTCAAACTGATATAGATTATGCACATCTACAATGTGTAAGGATTACTGACAGCAAGTTTCATTCCCTCAGTAATTAAGGAGGAGTAGTACAATGTTGCTGACAGACAGATAGACAACCTGTTTCCAGTATACCTCCCCACCCCCCAACTTCATTGCATCTTTTTGACCCCACCCATCAGTCACCTGGACAGGTCAGTCCCATCACCTGTACAATGTTCCAATCATGGATAATTAAGAAGTTGCTTGAAGAAACTGTTGATGGACAGAAGATGTTTAGCATAAGCTCAACTTGTGAGCTAATAAGCAAGTATAGATATGAAGCCTCTTCACATTTAATTTGCCAAAATAGGAGAGGAGTCATTGCTGGCCTATAGACAGTGTAAGTAAATATACTTGCCCCCTTTTGACATTCCAAGATCAAACCATTTCTTTAGACGACAAGCAGAGCAGTTTCCCCGTCGTCTGTCAGTGATGACACAATTATAATCAGCCGTACATTGGTACTTATCCTTCTCCATTGAAGCACGCCGAAAGAAAGCCTGTGTGAGAAAAAGAAACCTAGTGCATAATCAGTGTTGTATGTCAGAAAATCAGATCAAAACAAGATTTCACAAATGATATTAATCACCTCGTTTGCTAAGTATGGTTTCAGTAATTGTCCAGCAAGAAGAGGACCAACACATAAACTATGGAACAAAGTGGGTTGGGCTTATTGCTGAACAATGAAATAATTGTAGTTGTCATTTCCACTGAATTGCAAAAGAAACAGATGTGCTTTTCACCAGGCATGGGTTTATTAGCACGTATGGGCTTTTTAACAGATATAGGCTTATTACCATAATGGCTTATCAGTTATTAACAGTCATCAGCTTATTGCCAGACATGGGCTTATGACCAGACATGGGCTTATTGCAAGACATAGGCTTAATAACAGGCATAGGCTTATTGCCAGATAAATACTGGTTTCAAAATATGAACAATATGGAGGTCCTTGAAAAAGTACAAGAATAAGTACTGAAAGAGTAAACATCTTCTGCTTCATTGACAACACCTAGCTCATGCAAATTTATGTCAAATCTGGGATAATCCCATTCTCAAAATGTCTCATGTCAACAGAACCATATCAACAATTATCAAACACATCTGACTTCATATCAACAAGGAAATAAATATTCATGTTATCGAATAAGCTTGCATAGGTCATTTGGACCAGTTGAGCTAAAAATGAAGTCACTATTTGCTAGAGCAAATTATCTGAAGAATAAGATGTTGAAATGTACACTAATTTGACAACTTTCTCGCCCAGCCCCTCAGCCCCTGGGGGTAAACCTAAAATTATCATGCCATTAATCAAACAGTCGTCTCTAGTGAACTAGTGAATCATTCTTAATCATCACTATGGAAGGTGAACTTGGTCTCCTGTGGATTGGGGAGTATAGAGAGCTTGGTATGGGGAAAGAGAAGGGGAACTCCCATGGATTGGGAAGAATAGAGAGCTTGGTATGGGGAAAGAGAAGGGGAACTCCCATAGATTGGGGAGTATAGAGAGCTTGGCATGGAGAAAGAGAAGGGGAACTCCCATGGATGGGGAGTATAGAGAGCTTGGTATGGGGAAAGAAAAGGGGAACTCCCATGGATTGGGGAGTATAGAGAGCTTGGTATGGGGGAAGGGAAGGGAACTTCCGATAGATTTTGGAGTATAGAGAGCTTGGCATAGTGAAAGGGAAGGGGATCTCCCATGGATGGGGAGTATAGAGAGTTTGGTATGGGGACAGGGAAGGGGAACTCCCATAGATTGGGGAGTATAGGGAGCTTGGCATTGGGGAAGGGAAGGGGAACTCCCATAGATTGGGGAGTATATAGAGCTTGGCATGGGGGAAGGGAAGGGGACTTCCGATAGATTTTGGAGTATAGAGAGCTTGGCATAGTGAAAGGGAAGGGGAACTCCCATGGATGGGGAGTATAGAGAGTTCGGTATGGGGACAGGGAAGGTGAACTCCCATAGATTGGGGAGTATAGGGAGCTTGGCATGGAGAAAGGGAAGGGGAACTCCCATGTATTGGGGAGTATAGAGAGATTGGTATGGGGAAAGAGAAGGTGAACTCCCATAGATTGGGGAGTATAGAGAGCTTGACATGGGGAAAGGGAAGGGGACTTCCATGGATTGGGGAGTATAGAGAGCTTGGTATGGGGAAAGAGAAGGGGAACTCCCTTAGATTGGGGAGTATAGGGAGCTTGGTATGGGGAAAAAAAAGGGGAACTCCCTTAGATTGGGGAGTATAGGGAGCTTGGTATGGGGAAAGAGAAGGGGAACTCCCATAGATTGGGGAGTATAGAGAGCTTGGTATGGGGAAAGAGAAGGGGAACTCCCATGGATTGGGGAGTATAGGGAGCTTGGTATGGGGAAAGAGAAGGGGAACTCCCATGGATTGGGGAGTATAGGGAGCTTGGTATGGGGAAAGAAAAGGGGACTTCCATGGATGGGGAGTATAGAGAGCTTGGCATGGGGAAAGGGAGATACATAAAGGAGAACTGAGAGCTATTATGAGGATATACTAAGTGAGGGTGAAGGAGAACAATATTGGGGAAAGAGAGGGTGAGATGAGGGATTCAACGTCAAGTACAGATAAACTATCAACCAAATTCACAGGAGTGGTGTTGTTACAAACATTACTATAGATGTAAGTTTTATTTACAGAAATATCAAATCCTATATTTTTATTTTTATTTACAAGCACCATGAATATAATTTTGTACCTGTGTGATTTATGTAAATATGATAAAAAACATAAAGGGAATATTTACCTTACATGCTTCACAGGTATTAATGCCATAGTGTATCCCTGTGGCAATACCTGTACATATACGACAAGGTGGCAGAGTAAGAGGGTCCGACATCGTCAACAGGTAAACAGGTAAGTGATCCTCACAGGCACATCACACAAACACCTCATTCACAAGTCTGTAGTTTCATGTAACTACAAGAAAGAAAGAAAAACAATCATGAAGTAAAACCGGATGTTTAATATATTTTTTAAATTCTGATTATTTATATGTCCCTGGAATCTTATAACTTCCAGGCAAATATTTTTTTATCCTTTTCATTAATCAGAAGTCATTTAGAATGGACACTCAATTTCTACCCAAATCTTAAACATAAATTATCAGTAAAACTTCCCTATCATTGCTGATTTCAAAAACAGAATTACAGAAAAAGACAACTGTCACAGTGACTGAAAGTACATTTTTGTATAAGGTATTCAAAGTATGTCCAAATGTTCCTTTCTGGGAATTGAAATTTTCTCCCTACAATCACCTGATGGAAATCTTAAAAAGTTCAGTGCTAAGTATATGAATATGTTGCAGTTAGAATTAATCTGATTATAGATATCAATTCTTCCAATGATAGTTGTGAAATTTAATATTTCCAGTCTTAGAATCCTGAGATCATATTTTAGCTAGTACTTGTCCCAGTTGGTTGAAGGAATTGCAGTGTATTAGCTAACTCAACAGCCACAAACTTTCATGGATCATAAATCATCATCATCATAGATTCTTATACTACTAAAATACCACATCATGTTTAGTTGAGATATACTACTACCAGTAAATTCTCTTTATGAGGCATCAAGCCTGTATTACTAAATACAATCATTAATGTTGAAGACATCATGAATAGTTGAATTGTAGCATACATAAATAATATATTATTTAAAGTAGTATATCTATAGTATATACAGTATGTGTAATTATATTTTGCCAGTGTTCGAAAGTAAAGGTGGTCCGATGGTCCGAGGCTATAGAAAACCTGGTTGGTCTATGTAAAATTTCAAAGTGTTGGCCCCATTTGGCTATGAAAAGTTTGAGCCCTGACATTCTTTACAATTCATGAAAACAACATTCCCTTATTTTCTGACAAATGATCATATGAAATCAGAGCTTACAATAGAGTTTATTTTATCCATAACAGTGTGTTATTGCTGGATGATGCAAGCATTTGCCTGACACTTATGCTACTTTCAACAATGTTTTAAAAAATTGGTCTATGGAAAAATGACTTGGGCTGTGGGATTTCAATTTTCTGTAGACATATTGTCTAAGGAATTTTCATATATAATTTCATACACTGTTTTGCACAAAATATACTGTTATTTATGTTGTTAAAATCAAACACTGACCTTTGGCTTAATATGTGGCAGACTGCTTGATAATTATTATTGTAATATTTATGTTGAATCAGGATTATTGATTACATCACACAAGTTCCAAAACAAACACGCCACACCCCTTTACACATGATCGTCACGATTCAGCACTACATTGTCAATGGAGATCCGGTATGGCATATTAAAGACATTCGTGTACTGAGTACATATGGACTAAAATTCCTTGTCAAAAAGAATTTAAAATTGATTCGATCACCATAACAAATATTGCGAAACCTCAGTTAAAACAATATAAGGTTCACACCAGTATGAAGAACGTGAACATATAGTAACAACTGAATTCATCAGGTTGGGTATTTTTTGTATCACGAGGTCGCTGGGTTGACAGACTGTAACACGACTCTGATGCCAAATAAAACATGTCGAGATCGGAGTAGATTTAATACATTATCATAGTTTACATAATTGTTTAAAAGTGTGGAATCATGTATATAACACACGCTCAGTTAATGCCAAATCTTCAAACTAATGTTACGGGAGTTTCTTACCTGTGAAATATGTCATCTGCTTCGCAATCACAATCACAAATAGAGTTATCTTCCCACAAATTAGTCAATTTTGGATGTCGGCAAAACGTTTGTAATCGACAGATAACGACATGCGCGATGTAACAGCATCGACGCTACAGATGCTGCCATTCCATCCGGGATTGGGGTTGCGGGCAACAAGGTAAAATTAACAAAAATATCATGTTTGCGATGAAGTTTCTTTCTTTTGCAGGAAAGAATGACGCTGCGTATATGTCATGTAATCACAGAATACGAAAACGTTTGTCGTTCCGTCGCATGCAATGGTGTACCACTAACAGTTAAGCCCACTGTGTACCGTTGACCCACATATCTATCGTCCTACTTCAGCTAGCTTAGCTAATTAGGCTAAGGTCTCTTGCTATTTTTTGTTCTGAGGCCCGTCATAAGTTTCTCGTCGTGTAGCCTCTAACATTGTTGGAGTACTATACCTAATCATGCTCACCCCTGATCACTGTATCGGATATATCGATGGTCACGGCTCTCTGGATTTACATTTCATTATTGATTATTGTTGACAGTTGACTTGCATTTATTAGCAGGTTGCAATTGGGAAAAGTAAACCACCAACATGCGTATTATACGCAGCCTTAAGATGCAAAGTTTGAACAGGCCCCTGAGGTAGTTTACAGGTAAAATTGTGTAGCCTAAAACAACCAGAAATGATGGTACTAATTCCTAGTTTTACATACTTCTGTATGATCTCGATCGTCATGGGGGTGTCTTAATTGTCACATTAATCAGCTGTAGGTTCTTGGAATATCTGGCTATGTTGCCACGTGACGCAGTACCCATCTTCTTCTTTCTAAATTTGGCTTCGACTATTTCTATTGTATGTTAAGTCCTCCATTTGCTGATCATATTGTTACAACCCAAGAGCAAATTTCCCTACAATAAATACCCTTGTAATTAATGGTAATCATCACTTACTTTTTTCTGCAAGTTTTTAAATTGGCATAATTTTGCTGTTTCTGCACTCTCTACACCAGTCTCTGACCAATAGTATCCAGAAAACACTGTTTTTCTTCTACATTATCCAGTAGAATAGATACAACAACTGTATTTCAAAGCAACATATTGTGACAAGCAAGTTCTAACCAGAGATCGATATATTTAGAGAGATAAGTAACATCGCTATTTCCCCGTACAAGTGGTGGCTCCCTTTATTTGTGACCACTCAAGCATATCCCTTATCGAGAGCGCCTTGTCCCCTATCAAACACACACGAGCACAGGTAAATCGGGCTTTGGGCATGTGTGTATCGATGTACTGGAACTTATTCGACATGTTCAAAGGGGCAACAAAACTAATTCCAAGGCTGAAGGATCTACCATACAGTTGTAACAGGAGCGTGTCGGGCCCAGTTTGCGTACGTCAAACTGCACCCGACTCGCCCTTGTGGACCAACAACCCAGGTTCGATGGGTAACTTGTATCTGTCGTATAGAGAGAGAACAAACGTCTTGAACTACAATTAACACTTTATTAACGATGACATAAACATTTACAACATGAAATTACATATAAACGGACAGCAGCATAGGCCTAGCTATATAATAAACATCCTAACCTAAAACCAACCCCCATACCTGTACCACCTAACTAAACCCAAACATCCCGACTAATACTACCCACCCAAGACCCTACATACGCTACGTTACGTTAGTACTAGCGAGAAAGACATGACAGCACACAGGAAATTAATCCATCAGACTGCCCAGTATACGATACACCACCCTGAATTTATCCCACTTTTTAACAATACAAAACTATAAGGACCAATCACGACAGAGGATACACAGGCACGACAGACACTGACGAAAAAGCAAGCAACTACGAACAATGCACGACAAAATCATCGACCAGAGACGGCACACATGAACAGAGGACTAGCAAAGGTCAAGGTGACACAGGTACACATAGTACAGACACAGCATATAGTTAGCGTTAAGCTTAACCCTGTCAGCTTAACCTATCAGTACATATACGATAACATCCCCTGCTACACAGTGATAGATTAAAGAAACTAGGCTTCCCTTCATTAGCATACCGCAGATTACGAGGAGATATCATCAATGTATACAAAATCATGAACAATTTCCATGACGAAAATGTTACAATGGGAATATTTGAGCATGATACAACATCCAGGACCAGAGGTCACTCACAGAAACTAAAGAAAAAACAATGCAAATTAGACATACGTAAATACTCCTTTGGATTTAGAATTATCGATGTATGGAACAGTCTATCTGAAGATATTATAAACTCTACAACAATAAGGGACTTTGAGATTGGCTTGGATAACCATTGGGCAAATCTGGAACTTAAATATAATCATTTAGCTAGTTACAGACTGGAACCCGGAAGTACTAACTAATGTTTAAATATGTATTATTATAAGATTCAAGATATGGACATAGAGACATACCAATGCCTGCGTCCATTAATTATCCTATTAAATGTTCTGGTTAATCCGCCATTACGTCAGACCAAAACATCGTCAATTTTAAATACACACAAAAAGCACATCTTTTATTTAGGCCACTACAAAAGTTACTACATTATCCAAAAACTATCATACTTATGGGATATAGTCTTGATGATTAAAAAAAAAATTTATGCACACTGTTGTCATTAATCCGTATTTTCGAAAAATCCATTGGGTCCTATTCGACATGTCCTAGTTTTGTAATTAAGCTGTCATTACGTCAGACCAAAACATCGTCAATTTTAAACGCACACAAAAAGCACATCGTTTTATTTAGGCCACTACAAAAGTAACTACATTATCCAAAAACTATCATACTAATGGGATATGGTCTTGTTTATCATGCACATTGTTGTCATTTATCCGTATTTTCGAAAACCCCATAGGGACTTTTCAAAAATTGGAGATTCCCGTCGATCTTCCCTGTGGTGTGCTTGACTTTCATACTCAAAATACAAACACTTTGACAGCAAATTGTGATATATTTCATATTGATGATACTTCTGCACTTTGATATCTTAATAAAATTAAAGCACATCATTGGATCTTGGTAATGATTTCAAATAGAAATTATCGATAATTATGTGTCTGGTTTTCAAGTTTTCTCCAATATGGCGTCAGGAGAAGACTAAACCGAGCGACCGCAAAGGATTGTGGGAAGGTCAGGGGCCACCATGTAGACATAAGGGCAAATAGAGAGCTGCCAATCTGTCTATATATGTCTCTGTTCTAACCTATCCAGCTGTTTATTTGTACTATGTGAATCAGTTCATAATGTTACAATACCTGTTTACTTCTGTGTTTGATACAACCTTGTGGTCAATTCCAAGCTTGTAGCATGGCCTGATCGTGTGAAACCATTCAAAACATCATATAGATCAAGACATAATATCGGGAAGTTCCAGTGGGAACACAGACGATGTCACCTTCAGTTCTCAGAGGGTATATAAAGTCGTCTCCTAGCGAGTCAGTTGGACCAGATTTCAGCTACTAAAAAAGCAACACAACAATAGAGATCAACAGATACAGGTATTAAACTACTAGTTGATGTGAGTGAGCAGACATAGCTTAAATAGTGCTTTCCCTCAGTCTCGCTCTCCTCGCGTAAATAGTGCTTTCCCTCAGTCTCGCTCTCCTCGTGTTTGTTCTGTAGATCAGAACAGCCGTATAGATAACATATACGAACCCTGCTGTAGTGATCATGAGCAGACGTTGTAACGCTCTGGAGTGCTCCGTTCTGAACACTGGTACCTTGGGCTGGCTGTGACTGTGAGCAGCAGTGCGTTCTAGCTGGTGTGTGTGTTTTATCAGTATTGTACGAGTTATGTCCCTTTGAGCAGGCTGTTACAATATACTTTCTTTAATTACACTGAAATATTATACGTAAAACATCAGTGTCTAACTCTTTGTATAGTGTACAACTTAAAGTACTTGGACCCTTTACTGATTTTGGTAATAAGTTAGTGTCTTGGTAGAACTTAATGCATTTGTAATCACCAGTCAAAAAACTGCCAAAGGGAAACAAGTTGTGAAATTTCAGCTTTCCCTTTTATTTTGAATGAGTGGTCACTCTGATTTTACTGGTGCCAGCAAAATTAAGGAATTTCTGGTATTTCCTCTGTAAGGTACAGTGAGATCAATGACCAGACTATACATACATGTATATGGTTTGAGATCCAAGATGACCCCAATTGCCATACTTTTGAAAAACACATTTCAGACATTTTCTCCACTTTCATTCCACTCAGACTTGCTTGAAATGAGATGGTCCTGACTGCGTGTTGTTGATTTTTGGGATGGTCTGAAATTAAAGATGGCCACCATTTTGAAAAACACATTTCAAGCTTCTCAATTTCATCTTTTGTGGCTCAACTGAAACTTGCCTGAAATGATCTCATGATGGTTCTGACCAATAGTTGTTATTTTTAATTTTCTGTATTTCAATCTGGCATACACAGCACCTATGAGTGGCCTCAACACTTTAACTTTTAGGGAGAAATCTTAGATTGCCACCATGGCCAACATACACTATTCCAAATTGTTATCAGTACCTCTCTACTGCTACTGAGTACAATAGTACAAGTGTCTGTTCAGATGACCGTTAAGGCCCATGGACCTCTTGTACACTTGTTTTACTCCTTATTTCCATGCGATGAGTGCACTTTTATTCACATTAGAATATTCCCAACTTAACAAATCAGTAAAACATGCTTGAATAATCATTATGTAATAGTAAACAATATTATATTTCTTCCTTGGTTTTAGATCACCTGAGTCTTAAGTGACCTATTGCAACCACCTTTTGCTTATTGTCTGCCTTTGTCGTTTGTCGGATATAAACAATCTACATTATCAACTTCTCTCATCAATATCCACGAGGCCAAGGGCTATGATATTAAGCCACTAACACACTGAGGTGAAGGGCAGCCAAGGTTAGGGGTCAGATATATGTTACAATCTTTAAAAACAAAGCATCTTTCATCAGTATACATATCTGAATTGTCAGAACTCATGTCTGTTAAGGCCCACAAGTCTATAAATATGTGAATTTGAAATGTACACTATGGATTGTATCCGCTGTTTCTATTTTGACAGGCAGCTGGACTTGGGGTGGCCATGAACAGTCTGGCAATGCTTGTGTGTGCTTGGCTCCCTTGAACAGACCGGTTGTAAGGACAGTATGGACAATGTTTCAATGGGATTAATGGTGGGTAATGACCTTCGACCTTATGTGTGCCAAGTGTGTAATAAACGGTTTACACAAAAGGCCCACCTCATCACACACAAACGGACCCACACAGGGGAGAAACCTTATGCTTGTCACATCTGTCATAAACGGTAAGCATATAGTTGTTAGGTGTGTAACACGATTAATTAGCTCTCTTGGTCCGAAGACAAATCTTTGATGCAGTCAAACTTCGATGTTTGGAAGTTCAATGGACTATTACAGATCTAGAAAAACTTTGAAACAGCAGGACTTGAATTATTCATGGTTGACAATAGATCAATGTTTAATTGATGATAATATCATTACTGTTATATAGCTGTTACATGTGCTCAATGTACACTTAGATTAAACATTTTCTGCTGAAGACACATGTGTTTATGTTAGCTCATATAAATGCAGAATGTTGATCAAATAAATTTATACATTGGAAATGAACGACACAATATGAAAGCGTGCACTTACACATTTTTAGCCCTCCATCATCAGATGGTGGGCTATTCAAATCGTCTTGCATCCATGGTCCATGGTCCATCCGTAAACAATTCTTGTTAACGCTATTTCTTCCTTGTGCATATTGCATTTTGGAACCAATTGGAAATCAACATGGCGAACAGGCAGCCATTTGAGATTTTGACAATTAAAGTTTGTTATCACTATTTCTCAGAAAGTACTCGAGGGATCTTTCTCAAATTTCATCTGTAGGTTTCCCTGGGTCCCTCGTTACAATGAAGTTGGCGGGGGACAAACAAATGGGTTCCATCCGTCCTCATGTCCTTCCCCTGTCTGGATTGGCTTTCCGCATAATATCTTATGAAGGAATGCTCGGATTTTGATGAAACTTGCTTGGTAGACTTATTACCTAAACTCCTCGCTCAAGTTTGATTATCAGCATATTCTGTGCATATTAATGAGGCTGATGTGATCTGATTGGCTGATTGCTTTTTGTACAATATCTTTTGAAGGAATGATAAGATTTTGATGAAACATTGCATGGTAGACTTATTATATTTCCTGAACCCTTCGCTAAAGTTTGATTATCGACATATGCCACGCATATTTAATGAGGCTGCTGTGATCTGATTGGCTTTCCGCACGATATCTTTTGAAGGGATTTTGATGAAACTTGCTTGCTAGACTAACTAATTATGTTGATTACTTTCACAAGAACTTGCTAATTGATGACTGAACACAAATACATGTATTGATTCTAAATTCTATGACATGTGTTTCATGTTTTTATACATGTTGCCCACTTTAATTTCATGTGATACAATATTTGCATGAGCGAGGGATCTTGACTATGGCCTTGTTTAATTTGTTTTTGGCCTTTTTAATTATCTTTTTCACAAAAATATTTTCTTTGACAGGGGGTATATACAGTTTCATATTTATAGTACTAGCCACTAGCAGATTTAGAAAAAAAAAGTACAAGCATTGTATTTAAAATATATATGATAAAATTTCCAGTAGCACTGACAAAACTTTACCTATACACAGGTGTCTGGCTTGTGGAATCATACACCCTGCTGAAGAAAGTTATTTGACTTTTGTAGGTTCGCCCAGTCATCACACCTGAACACGCACAAACGGATCCATACAGGAGAGAAGCCTTACTTCTGTACAATATGTAATATTGGCTATTGCCGTAAACAACGACTTGAGCTTCACCTCCTACATCAGCATTCCCGTGAGGCTCTAGCCGCGGCCAACATCACCATTCCAGATGACCTTAAACTAGAGACCCAAGGTCAAGAAAATCCTGCCCTTAATCTTCTCGAATTCCAGGAGTCTAGTGTTGTATTTCCAAACAATGGGCAAATGAATAATTTACCCAGTAATGTCGATAGGGCAAGTCCTATGGACTCCACAGTTTCTAGTTATGCCTCCAGTCGACGAAAACCATCTGTGGTGAAGCGCATCAATCTCGGTGACCAAGGTGAAAATGGAGAACTGATAAAAAGTGAGCCGCTAGATGGTGGAGAATATATTGTGACAGGTAGTGGAGGAACATCCGAGGTAGGGGACAGACTCTTCACACATGATCAAATCGGCACCAGCTACACCACAGGGCAAAATGGCATTGAAAAGGGCAGGTTGGCAGGAAAGGGGTCAGAGGTCACTGAAGCTTGTGGGGTGAGCACAACAGACATGAACAACGGCGGGTCTGGAGATGAAATAGAGGGAGATGGGGCGAGTGTGACGAGTGAGAGTAATTTGTCTGGTTCAGAACAAAGCTTGCCGACGTCTGTACGCAAACGTTCTATGCTTTCCTACTCCACTTTGCGCCGCAGTCCGAAATGTACCAAGCAGAATCACCAGCAGCACAGTAACGGTACAGGTGGTCAGAAAAACATACTTCCTAATTATCCGCAACAGATTGGCACAAATTCCCGTATCTGTCTTGTCAATTTCACAAGCGATGACCTCATCACGCATCTCATGTCACGAGACGATGTTTATCGGTGTGATTTCTGTTGCATTGTATTCCAGGATGCAGCGATGTATCATCTCCACCGTAGCATGCATGAGAAGATGGATGTACGATGTTGCAATCTCTGTGGTAAGCTAGCCCAAGACAAGTACGACTTTCTCGCTCACTTCCTTAGCGAACATAAATGATTGTGAACATTTTCATTTGATATTTGTAACATTTATAATGTGTTTTTCCTTTTTTCCAATGTCAAATTGCTATATTTTTTCCTGAATTTTTTTTACATATTTTATATTAAGTTCTAAAGTCTTAAAATCCTGCCAAGGATTCCCCAGTATACATTGTTTATCGTAAAACAACTGCTTTATGTTAAAATTATATTCTAAAATTACTGAACCCTAAGACCAGACACGATTTGTAAAAGGGCATACATATGGGTCAAGGTGATCTGTTTCCGATGGACCATGATGTGTCATGACTTCCTAACTTGGTTAGAGTACTTTAAACATATTGATTTTAGTCCTCTTAAGGTTTCGCTTCATAAGTGCAATGAAGAATTCTTATATTTTCTGTAGGAAAAGCACATATATAATGTTATTAGCACAATCATAATTTCGAGCTTCAAGAGTAAAAAGCACTAGAATATGCATGTTTACCACTAAAATATGATTACCACTAAAATGTGTATGTTTACAGTACCCTTATTTAAGGAAGGAGTCAGAATCTGTGAGTAGTTGATATAACCACGGACGTCTGCTTCTGATTAGTATTGATAGAAAACAAAAAAATAGGCCCTACCCTACGATATCAACAAGGTGTAAAACAAAAAAATAGGCCCTACCCTACGATATCAACAAGGTGTAAAACAAAAAAATAGGCCCTACCCTACAATATCAACAAGGTGTAAAACAAAAAAATAGGCCCTACCCTACGATATCAACAAGGTGTAAAACAAAAAAATAGGCCCTACCTTACGATATCAACAAGGTGTAACACTTGAAGATCTATGATGCATCGACTGTGGAACGGAAGTAGACGTGATTGGTCGACAGCTCGATAATTACGATAACTGTTGACCAATCAGATCTACTTCCATTCCAAAGTCGATACATTGTAGATCTTCAACTCTTACAACTTGTTGATGTAGTAGGAGAAGGCCTAATATTTGTTTCTATCAAGATTAACCAGAAGCAGATGCTTGTGATATAACTTTGTCCATTAATAGTCAATTTTAGGTCATCTGAGACAAAGTCTAAAGAGATTTGTTGGAACTTTTATTCCGTCATCATGAATTTCCTGTCTGTAAACGTCTACCATGGCTGTAATATTTTACAGTGTTACCGAAGCTGTAATATTTTACAGTGTTACCAAGGCTGTAATATTTTACAGTGTGTTACCATGGCTGTAATATTTTACAGTGTGTTACCATGGCTGTAATATTTTACAGTGTGTTACCATGGCTGTAATATTTTACAGTGTGTTACCATGGCTGTAATATTTTACAGTGTGTTACCAAGGCTGTAATATTTTACAGTGTGTTACCAAGGCTGTAATATTTTACATTGTGTTACCAAGGCTGTAATATTTTACAGTGTGTTACCATGGCTGTAATATTTTACAATGTTACCAAGGCTGTAATATTTTACAGTGTGTTACCATGGCTGTAATATTTTACAGTGTGTTACCATGGCTGTAATATTTTACAGTGTTACCAAGGCTGTAATATTTTACAGTGTGTTACCATGGCTGTAATATTTTACAGTGTTACCAAGGCTGTAATATTTTACAGTGTGTTACCATGGCTGTAATATTTTACAGTGTGTTACCATGGCTGTAATATTTTACAGTGTTACCAAGGCTGTAATATTTTACAGTGTGTTACCATGGCTGTAATATTTTACAGTGTGTTACGTATACCATGGCTGTAATATTTTTAGCTCACTTGGCCCAAAGGGCCGGTTACCTTATGCCTTATGGTGCAGTGTCCGGCGTCCGTCAACATTTCCTTTAAATCCCTACTAGTCATGAATGCCTGAATGGATTTCGATGAAATTTGATCTGGAGTTGTATGAGGCAAAGGAGATCAAACGTTGTATAAATGGAGGGTGTGTTTGCCTTGGGGCCGGAGGAGCGGGGCCCAGAAGGGGAAATTGAGGTTAATCCCTTAAATCTCTACTAGTCCTGAATTCTGAATGGATTTCGATGAAACTCGGTCTGGAGCATTATGGGACAAAGGAGATCAAACGTTGTATAAACGGAGGGTGTGGCTCCCCTCTGGTCAAAGGAGCAGGGCCCAATAGGAGAAATTTAGGTGAATCGCTTAAATAGATTTTCATGAACGATCTGGAGCACTATTGGGAAAATATGATCTAATGTTTTGTAAACAGAGGGTGTGGCTGCCTGGGGGTTGGAGGGGGAGGGCCCAATAGGGGATATTGAGCTAAATCCTTTAAATTGCTACTAGCTTAAACCTTTGAAATCCCCACCCCATAATCATATATAGCAATGCCGGACATCAAGAGATAAACACAATCCTGTTATAAATATAGGCTCTGGAGTCTTTCCCTACCCCTTGAATCTTAGTTTCTTGGTTATTAGCTCACTTGGACCGAAGGTCTGGTGAGCTTATGTCATGGCGCAACGTCCGTCGTCCGTCAGCATTTGCTTCAAATCGCTACTAGTCAAAAAGTTCTTATTGGATTTTGACCAAATTTGGTCAGAAACATCCTTGGCGGAAGAGGATCAGAATTTGCATAAATGGTGACTCTGACCCCCGAGGGGCCAAAGGGGCGGGGCCCAATAGGGGAAATTGAGAAAATTCCTTTAAATTGCTACTAGTCATAAAGTTATGAATGGATTTGAACCCAATTTGGTAGGAAACATCCTTGGGGGAAGGGGAACAGATTTTGCATGAATGGTGACTGACCCCTGAGGGGCCAAAGGGGCGGGGCCCAATAGGGGAAATTGAGGCAATTCCTTTAAATGGCTACTTGTCATAAAGTTATGAATGGATTTGAACCCAATTTGGTCAGAAACATCCTTGGGGGAAGGGGAACAGATTTTGCACAAATGGTGACTCTGACCTCCAAGGGGCCAAAGGGGTGGGGCCAATAGGGGAAATTTAGAAAATTCTTTTAAATCGCTACTAGTCATAAAGTTATGAATGGATTTGAACCCAATTTGGTCAGAAACATTACTGGGGGAAGGGGAACAGATTTTGCATAAATGGTGACTCTGATCCCCGAGGGGCCAAAGGGGCGGGGTCCAATAGGGGAAATTGAGGCAATTCATTTAAATCGCTACTAGTCAAAAAGTTCTTATTGGATTTTGACCAAATTTAGTCAGAAACATCCTTGGCAGAAGAGGATAAGAATTTGCATAAATGGTGACTCTGACCCCCAAGGGGCCGGAGGGGTGGGTCTCAATAGGGGAAATAGATGTAATTCCTTTAAATCGCTACTTGGCATAAAGTTATGAATGGATTTGAACCCAATTTGGTCAGAAACATCCTTGGGGGAAGGGGAATAGATTTTGCATAAATGATGACTCTGACTCTCAAGGGGCCGGATTGGCGGGGCCAAATAGGGAAATTGAGGCAATTCATTTAAATAGCTACTAGTAGTAAAGGTATGAATGGATTTGAACTTGATTAAGTCAGAAACATCCTTGGGGGAAGGGGAACAGATTTTGCATAAATGGTGACTCTGACCTCCAAGGGGCCAAAGGGCGGGGCCCAATAGGGGAAATAGAGATAATTCCTTTAAATCGCTACTAGTCATAAAGTTTTGAATGGATTTGATCCCAATTTGGTCAGAAACATCCTTGGGGAAGGGAAACAGATTTTGCATTAATGGTGACTTTGACCCCCAAGGTGCCACAGGGGTGGGGCTCAATAGAGGAAATAGATGTAATTCCTTTAAATCACTACTAGTCATAACGTTATGCATGTTGTAAACTTAGAGCAGTTAGGATCCCCACACTATAACCATATATAGCATTGTTTGATGTTGACAAACAAAACAAATTGAACATGAATATTATTTTGACATTTGGTCAAATCAAACCAGGTGAGCGATACAGGCCCCATGGGCCTCTTGTATTTTTGAACCGTTGAGATCCCCACCTCATAACCATATATATAGCATTGTTTGACATCAACAAATATAGATATTAACAAATTAAACGTGAACATTATTTTAATATTTGGTCAAATCCAACCAGGTGAGCGATACAGTCCCTCTGGGCCTCTTGTACAGTGTGTTCACCAGTTAATGATTCTGTTTACGTTGATTAAGTCTATATATGTAACAGTTTGAATCACTACCGAAAGGCAAAGGTCCACTTGATATAGTCACTTTTTATTTTTAATCTGTTTGTTTGAATATTTTGTAATAATTATATAAATATTGATATGTTATAATTTTGTCACATTACTAATAATTATGTTTAGCTGGGCATGTCCATTTGGTCACTAGCATGCTTGGAAGAAGGGCTACCAACTTTCAAGGTTATAGCGGTCGCAAATGTTTTGAAATCTTTACAAAACAAGAACAAAATAACTCATTTACCAAGGAGCCCCATTCTCACAATTTTTGGCCAGTGGAGATGTAAGATGAAGGGCCACGAAGTTTGTAAATGAATGGCCTTGACTGCCACTTTCATATTATTCTTAAATGCTAATGTACCCTTTCTATGGGAAAAAACAATCAGAAACATAAAGAGTGTAATTCAGTTACCCGTGACTAGTGTGTGTATAGGTGTATGTTATCATAGGTATAACCTCTAAATAATATTTAACAGACATGCTGAATTGGCCACGTGTCAGATGTTAATATTCTTACTAAATGATACTTTCATTTATTTACGGAGCTTTCCCTCCTGATCAGCTGACAAACACCTTATGCGTTTTGCAAGCCCTTGGATCTATATAAGTTTTGTTGAATGATTATGTGAAGAGGAATTATGTTTAAGTTACACAATTTTGGTGATTTGAAATTATCCTCTACAATAATAATCTCCAAAGATGATTTTTTTGTTCGGGAATATTTTGACTTTAGAGGAAAGCTATATTCTTATTTACTGTTACAAAATGTTCCGTTCTACCGATCTTTGAATATGAGCTTGTGAATGGTGATACGTTTGAATGTGATAACGTGTGTTGTACTTGTGTTGATAGGCCATGTGGTCATCTGTTACGACAGTTTCAGTGTGATGATAGTTATTTATCATACATGTATTGCTATGAAGTTGTTGAATTCATGAATAATTGTGTTGATGATCATAACCAATACTATATTATCAAAGATGAAGGTCTCCATTTCTTGATTAACAGAATCTCTACCTACAGGTGATGTCCTACGAGTCTCTATATGTACCTGTCACTATAAATGTAACTTTCTACGCAGTCATGATCAGAGGTCAAAAGGTCATCATTAGTTTGAATAGTTTGTTTGTTGATTGTTTTTATTATTGCCTTTATATACAGTATTTCTACCATCTTAAGTATAATTGTACTTATATTTGATAATGAAATAAGAACATGTACATGTGTTTGATAGTGAAATGTGAAAATATTTAATTTCATTGGTAAAATCACAGAAGAACAGGATACAGATATAGTGTATGTGGTTAATTGAGAAAAAAATACACAAATGTCCTTTAAATCATCCAAAGGCTAGGCATTCTGGGAGGGCTCGTAGTTTCTGATTCACTGATATGACACAGGCCTTTTTCAGTTGGAAACATAGGTCAAAATCCAATTAGATATTCTTAGATAAGACAAAAAGACCACGAGGTAATATAAAGGAAATTGTCATTAGATAAGACAAAAAGACCACGAGGTAATATAAAGGAAATTGTCATTAGATAAGACAAAAAGACCACGAGGTAATATAAAGGAAATTGTCATCAGATAAGACAAAAAGACCATGAGGTAATATAAAGGAAATTGTCATTAGATGTATGTAAACCTAGTCCTACATGTAAAACCACAGAGTACAGACCCCGTCCTCTGATAGCACCTCGTATCATCTTCAGTGTTAGATTGAACAAATCGGTACTGACCGGTACCATTATAAACCTAGAAACTACTAACATTGTCACTTCTACCGTATGTTTAATTTGTTACTGTGTAAGATGTGACCAAATCATGTCACTACTGTGTTTAATTTGTTACTGTGTAAGTGCCCTATATGTGACCAAATCATTTGTTTTATCAGTACATGTATAACCCTTTTTAGTTTGTTCTAATCCATTATGTTATTTTTTTGTTTTCATGATTTAATTATACAATTTGTCTTCACTAGCAGTGCAACATTGATCTTACTACCGACTTCAAATTTTATCATATTTTTAATCATTTTCATTGTTCAATATATGATTTGATTTCTGCTCTTTGCTGTGTTTTATGTATATGTATATATGCTAGTCTGTATGTTTTTGATGATGCTTACATATTTAATTTCTTAACAAGGCCTAGGTCTTACTGGTGTCCCATTAAACACTGATGACTTGTTTTGACTGGAGAAGAAACTGGATTATATAATTATTATTTTCTGTTTAGTTTGTTGCCAACTCATATGAACCTGTAAATGCATTTTCTACTTTTGATATACAGCGTACCATAAAGTTTATGAAGATTTCTGGGGGTGCCATTTAATGATGTGACCAGCTGCTGATTGGTTAAAAAAAACTAGAAAATCTTTACCAACAAGCAGGTTTGTAAAATTGTAACGTAGCTACTACAAAGTAAACAAACAACAGACCTGTTTTTGTTATTGGAAAACAATGGCTACCGTAGGCCAGCATCACCGAACAGTGGGTTCTATAGTGATGGATGTTAGATTCGTGTTGTTCCTGATATAATGAGAATGATTTTGGTAGAAACAATGATTTTGGTAGAGATATAGAGGATATTGAATGGTTTCCCGTTTAATATAACATATATTTCACGAGTATGACAGAATATCGATATTTTCACGAGTGAGAAGCACGAGTGAAAAATATCGAAATATTCTGTTATACGAGTGAAATATGTTATATTTAACGGGAAACCATTCAATTTTCTTTTTATTGCATTTCATGAACTTAAAAACAAAATTATAACATCGAAAAATTAATAGTGTCAAAAAGTGCGGGAATCAGTAATGACGTCATCTCTTTGTGACGTTACTCCACGTCAACTTGACGGCGCCATTTTGAAAGGATTGAACAACGCAATTTAAGCGTTTTCTGCTGTAATAGGAGAATCTGTGCATGAATAGCTAACGTCAAGTGAGTATTTTGTCAAAAACTAGTCTGAAAATTTCAGAAATACAGCAAAATAACCAATTTATCTATCACCGCTTCGATAGGAAAAATAAGCAAGTTTCAACAAGGTGAATACAAAGGTCAGCTCTGATTGGTCAAAAACGGAAAACTTATATTTTCACTGCAAAACTTATATTTTCACTGCAAAATCTTATATTTTCACTGCTCATCACTGCAGTGAAAATATAAGTTTTATTAGTTTGATAATATTCTATATTTCACTGGCAAAAATGCAATAAAAAGTAATACCGGTTAAATGAGAATCTCATGGAGACTTAATTAAGAATCCTGTTTACAACAGCATAGCCAATTCCTTTGTCAAGGATACTTGATATTGGTAGTCTGGATCCCCTACCAGTAAAACTGAAGGAACTAGACCTCTATCAGTTTTATATGTGTGTAACACCAAAGTTTGTTAGTCCTCTAGTGACTTCATTTCTTTAAGGATTTTGATCAAACTTCACACAATGATTAAGGACCATAATATCATGGACAAGTGCAAGTTTAAGGGGTTTTGGGTCAAAGTCACTGTTACTCTTTTAGCAGGGGTGGATAAGATACATGTATTACATAATGCTTTAACAATACCCAGTATGCTTGTTGAAATTTATTGACCAGATAAGTCCTCTACGATTAGTCTCAAAGGCTGGCCAGGAAAGAAGTCAACGGATTAATGGCTCGTTAATTATATAATTGGGGCTCGTTTTGAAGAAGCACAAGATGAATCTTTCTTTGATTTTGGAGGTTCAGAAGGATTGGAAATTTACATGCACATTGACATGGACTTATTTACAATCCAGTTTATCTAGTACAGAACATCCAAAGGTTAGGCTATAGTTCCAGTGAGATCCTCTATGGGCTATAACTCCAGTGAGATCCTCTATGGACTATAACTCAGTGAGATCCTCTATGAACTATAACTCCAGTGAGATCCTCTATGGGTTATAACTCCAGTGAGATCCTCTATGGGTTATAACTCCAGTGAGATCCTCTATGGGCTATAACTCCAGTGAGATCCTCTATGGGTTATAACTCCAGTGAGATCCTCTATGGGTTATAACTCAGTGAGATCCTCTATGGACTATAACTCAGTGAGATCCTCTATGGGTTAAAACTCCAGTGAGATCCTCTATGGACTATAACTCCAGTGAGATCCTCTATGGACTATAACTCAGTGAGATCCTCTATGGACTATAACTCAGTGAGGTCCTCTACGGGTTATAACTCCAGTGAGATCCTCTATGGACTATAACTCCAGTGAGATCCTCTATGGGCTATAACTCAGTGAGATCCTCTATGGACTATAACTCAGTGAGATCCTCTATGGACTATAACTCAGTGATATCCTCTATGGGTTATAACTCAGTGATATCCTCTATGGGTTATAACTCCAGTGAGATCCTCTATGGGTTATAACTCCAGTGAGATCCTCTATGGACTATAACTCCAGTGAGATCCTCTATGGACTATAACTCAGTGAGATCCTCTATGGACTATAACTCAGTGAGATCCTCTATGGACTATAACTCCAGTGAGATCCTCTATGGGCTATAACTCCAGTGAGATCCTCTATGGGCTATAACTCCAGTGAGATCCTCTATGGGCTATAACTCCAGTGAGATCCTCTATGGACTATAACTCAGTGAGATCCTCTATGGACTATAACTCCAGTGAGATCCTCTATGGACTATAACTCCAGTGAGATCCTCTATGGACTATAACTCCAGTGAGATCCTCTATGGGCTATAACTCCAGTGAGATCCTCTATGGACTATAACTCCAGTGAGATCCTCTATGGACTATAACTCAGTGAGATCCTCTATGGGACTATAACTCCAGTGAGATCCTCTATGGGCTATAACTCCAGTGAGATCCTCTATGGGCTATAACTCCAGTGAGATCCTCTATGGGTTATAACTCCAGTGAGATCCTCTATGGACTATAACTCAGTGAGATCCTCTATGGACTATAACTCGGTGAGATCCTCTATGGACTATAACTCAGTGAGATCCTCTATGGGCTATAACTCCAGTGAGATCCTCTATGGGTTATAACTCAGTGAGATCCTCTATGGGCTATAACTCAGTGAGATCCTCTATGGGTTATAACTCCAGTGAGATCCTCTATGGGCTATAACTCCGGTGAGATCCTCTATGGACTATAACTCAGTCAGATCCTCTATGGGCTATAACTCCAGTGAGATCCTCTATGGACTATAACTCAGTCAGATCCTCTATGGACTATAACTCAGTCAGATCCTCTATGGGCTATAACTCCAGTGAGATCCTCTATGGACTATAACTCAGTGAGATCCTCTATGGGCTATAACTCAGTGAGATCCTCTATGGACTATAACTCCAGTGAAATCCTCTATGGACTATAACTCAGTGAGATCCTCTATGGGTTATAACTCCAGTGAGATCCTCTATGGGTTATAACTCAGTGAGATCCTCTATGGGTTATAACTCCAGTGAGATCCTCTATTGGCTATAACTCCAGTGAGACCCTCTATGGACTATAACTCAGTGAGATCCTCTATGGACTATAACTTCAGTGAGATCCTCTATGGACTATAACTCAGTGAGATCCTCTATGGACTATAACTCAGTGAGATCCTCTATGGGTTATAACTCAGTGAGATCCTCTATGGGCTATAACTCAGTGAGATCCTCTATGGGCTATAACTCCAGTGAGATCCTCTATGGACTATAACTCAGTGAGATCCTCTATGGGCTATAACTCCAGTGAGATCCTCTATGGGCTATAACTCAGTGAGATCCTCTATGGACTATAACTCAGTGAGATCCTCTATGGACTATAACTCCAGTGAGATCCTCTATGGACTATAACTCAGTGAGATCCTCTATGGGTTATATTTTACTTTGTCATCAATATTTATTGTATTTTACAGATTGGACCAGTATAGCATCAGTTTCATGATCCTCACATTTTTCACAATTTTACAAAATTTATCTAATACGATTACAAAGCCATTGGTAACTGAATTGCTATGTAGAAATAATGCTTACAAATTAGCTGTGAGGGTGTATCTAGAATGTTATTGTGTAACCATTCACTGTTTGTTATATATTTACACATATATATGTTATGTTGATTTTATCTTGATTTTGATTATCTACCGATGTTCCATTATTTGTGGAATTTAAAGATAAATTTTTGTCTTCAAATACATACCGATAATTGTTATACTAGAGGCTAGACTATTGTACCAAATCTATACCAGTGTCCCTGTAAACACTATTGTGATATAATGTAGTTCTCTGTTGATTGTCAAAATAAACAGATACTTGTACAGTTCTTTGTTTTTATTTTGTCACTGATACTCTATAACATGACATTGTTTTAATGGTTGCTCTGGAACCATGGATATAAATACAACAAAAGATTGTATCCATAAAATGATTTTTAAAAAGGTGTACGTGAGGATCAATATTTCTTGCCATACAGTAGAAGATTGTTCAAACATCAAACAATACATGTGATGATTACAGTTTTCTTATTCAAAATATGATTGGAACTTTCAGATGATAGTTTACACTGTTTCCCAGTAACAATGGTAAAGTAGTAAAATATCTGTAGCTTCCAGGGTTTGAAACCTGTCAGCTGCCTTCTGTCGGAATCACACCCAGTTTTCATCATCAGATTCTAGCCCCAAATGATTTGAAGGACTGATTGATAGGATTTTATGTCCATGTTCTCATGGAGTCGGGACACTAAGTGTTGGGATTGGATGTGGCAATAAGGGCTGGCTGGGATTGGTTGTGGCAATAAGGGCTGGCTGGGATTGGGGATGGCAATAAGGGCTGGCTGGGATTGGGGATGGCAACAAGGGCTGGCTGGGATTTGGGGTGGCAATAAGGGCTGGCTGGGATTGGGGATGGCAATAAGGGCTGGCTGGGATTGGGGATGGCAATAAGGGCTGGCTGGGATTGGGGTGGCAATAAGGGCTGGCTGGGATTGGGGGTGGCAATAAGGACTGGCTGGGATTGGGTGTGGCAATAAGGGCTGGCTGGGATTGGGGGTGGCAATAAGGGCTGGCTGGGATTGGGGGTGGCAATAAGGGCTGGCTGGGATTGGGGGTGGCAATAAGGGCTGGCTGGGATTGGGGATGGCAATAAGGGCTGGCTGGGATTGGGGATGGCAATAAGGGCTGGCTGGGATTAGGTGTGGCAATAAGGGCTGGCTGGGATTGGGTGTGGCAATAAGGGCTGGCTGGGATTGGGTGTGGCAATAAGGGCTGGCTGGGATTGGGGATGGCAATAAGGGCTTGCTGGGATTGGGGATGGCAATAAATAAGGGCTGGCTGGGATTGGGTGTGGCAATAAGGGCTGGCTGGGATTGGGTGTGGCAATAAGGGCTGGCTGGGATTGGGGGTGGCAATAAGGGCTGGCTGGGATTGGGGGTGGCAATAAGGGCTGGCTGGGATTGGGGATGGCAATAAATAAGGGCTGGCTGGGATTGGGGGTGGCAATAAATAAGGGCTGGCTGGGATTGGGGGTGGCAATAAGGGCTGGCTGGGATTGGGGGTGGCAATAAATAAGGGCTGGCTGGGATTGGGGGTGGCAATAAGGGCTGGCTGGGATTGGGGGTGGCAATAAGGGCTTGCTGGGATTGGGGGTGGCAATAAGGGCTGGCTGGGATTGGGGATGGCAATAAGGGCTGGCTGGGATTGGGGGTGGCAATAAGGGCTGGCTGGGATTGGGGGTGGCAATAAGGGCTGGCTGGGATTGGGGGTGGCAATAAGGGCTGGCTGGGATTGGGGTGACAATAAGGGCTGGCTGGGATTGGGGTGACAATAAGGGCTGGCTGGGATTGGGGGTGGCAATAAGGGCTGGCTGGGATTGGGTGTAGCAATAAGGGCTGGCTGGGATTGGGTGTGGCAATAAGGACTGGCTGGGATTGGGGGTGGCAATAAGGGCTGGCTGGGATTGGGGGTGGCAATAAGGGCTGGCTGGGATTGGGGGTGGCAATAAGGGCTGGCTGGGATTGGGGGTGGCAATAAATAAGGGCTGGCTGGGATTGGGGGTGGCAATAAGGGCTGGCTGGGATTGGGGATGGCAATAAGGGCTGGCTGGGATTGGGGGTGGCAATAAGGGCTGGCTGGGATTGGGGGTGCCAATAAGGGCTGGCTGGGATTGGGGGTGCCAATAAGGGCTGGCTGGGATTGGGGATGGCAATAAAGGGGATGTTAATTCCGCGTTTTACTAATGACAAATGGGTCGAATGAGCTTGGATAGACTGGCCTACTTCTGTGCCCTTAACTGTAAGTTGGAAAAGTAAACCATCAGTAGAAAAAAAGGACTGTCATTGAAATAAGTATACCATCACTATCCTTCCCTACTCTATATCAACCTTAAAAAAACTACTGTCAGTACTCTGTGGGGGCTAGTAATAAACCTACCCTTTTCGAACACCAGCACAGAATCTTTAACTTGCACACTGTGACTCACCGGGCCCCCCAGTTAACTTACATAACATATATATATATAGCTTACATAAGTGTTGGAAATACGAAACTAGATAGTAATGAATTCAGATATTTTCAGGAGTTCTAGAAACCATTTACTAGCTCACCAAGTCCTTAGTCCAAAGGACCAAGGTGAGCTTATGCCATACCGTGGCATCCGTCCGTCCGTCCGTCCGTCCGTCCGTCCGTCAATTGCCTTGTGAACACCATAACTAGAGTAAACTTTTTATTTAGTCATATCTCATCAAGATCTCGGATGAGTTCGGAAATGAGAATTATTCGCCAGTAACTTACATAGTTATTGCCCTTTGTAATAATATTATTGGACCTTGTGAACATGATATGATAAATGGAGTAAATAAGTTGATGAATTATCTTACAGTAACTTACAGTTAAATGAATGATGTGACACCCTTGGAGTGGAAGAGAGAAGTGGCCCAATATAGGAAATATAGAAACAAAAAACAACAAAAATCAGAAACATTTTCTCTTTCAAGAATGACAGGATTTAGTCCACCTGTAGTTGAAACCATTTTTGGGGGAGGCAGTTCAAAAGGAGGAATATATTTCAAATATAACTTAAGAGTATTTTGTCCTAATTACTGAAATATCCAGGTGAGCAATGAAGGCCCTCTGGGCCTCTTGTCTTAGCTAACCATGGTGATGAGAAATGGGTAAAAGACGGTATAGTTATCAGAGATTTTTAACAATACATTGATGGTTTAAAGTCTCGATTTAGGTTATAACCTGTACTTTGGTCTGGGATGACTGTTAGCTGGTGTCAGTAGGTGTTGCCCTCCTCTCTTGGCAACAAGGGATTTACACATATCAGTGGATGATAAATTGGACTTCCACGTACATATGCAAAACGCTATTAATAAAGCAAATTCGGTACTGGGCATCATCAGATGAACTTTTATGTACATTAATTACATGTTTAAACAACTGTTCGAGGCATTAGTCCCACCACATTTGGAATATGCAGCAGTGTGCATGGAACCCCTACAAACAGAAGGATATCAAGATGATAGAAATGTGTAACAAAGAGCCACGAAACCCATCCCAGGGCTGAAGGAGCTATCCTACAGAGAGTGTTTACAGAAGTTCAATCTCCCTACACTGAAGTATAGGAGGATGCGAGGGGACTTGATTATAATATTTAAAATAATTGCCATATTTTCGATAACAGAGTATTCTCAAATTTACTTTCTTTTGACATCTGCCATCGACCCAGTGGCCATAATTTTAAGATATATAAAAACTGCTGTAATACAGAACTGAGAAGAAACTTTTTCACTTATAGAGTGCTTCTCCCAATACATGTTGTTAAAGCACTCAATCAATTATTCAACTTGAGAAAAACTAGCGGATGATCACTTCGGGGAAGTAATATATGATTATTGATATTCTATTGAATAATATGCTTTTACATAACGTTTTTGTGAAATATTTACCGATATAGACTCATATCAATCGTGTTAAACTCCGCTCATCGAGGTTAAGCCACGCCCTGTCTCTAAGCAATATAACGTCAATGCAAATTCAACACTCGGCAACAGTTAGTCTATGATTGATGACCCATGGGGTTGGAATGAAAATGAGGAAGTCGAGAGGAATGAATGAATAACAGAACAGATAAACTACAATAGTAAATATTGTTCCTACCATCAAAGTTCGTGTGTACTCAGTAGGCATCTATATATACCCAAGTAAAAGAATGGCAAGCGACTTTGTCAAATGGAAGGATGAAAGCTGTGAATTTATTAAACGAAATTAATAGAAAATGCATCCGCTTTAGTTCGAGCTTTTGAAATGAACGCAAAAACGCAAATGTTACGATGACTTGATTGATATATTTTTTTTAATTTAGTAAATGCTGTAGTTGTACCTTATTGTGATGTCAGACATGTACAGACATGTGAGTTTCCTAATAATATGGAAAACAATAATTTCGCCAAAGAAGACAAACCATGGTTCACCGTGAAATGAGTGTAAAAAAGATATCGAGAATACAAAACTGCTTTGTCAATAACAATGGTAGGTCACCAACGAACCATACGGTTCTGATAGATAAATCAAAGTACTGGGAGTACTGTAGCGCTAAAACTCTTTTTTGCAATTTTATCAGTTGACAATATTTTACACGTTTTTTTCTGTTGGAATTGTATCACAAACAGGATTTCCCTTATTTTTGAGCAAGTCGATATTCAGTTCTTCAATTGGTCCATTACCGTAATTTGACAGATAACACGTTTGGACGTGACCAAACTCTCATGTCCATTGTATTCATTTTAGTTAGCCAAAAGACGTTTGAAAGTGTTAACACAGTTGTTTCATTGAATATGGTTGATGTTAACTTATTGCAACACATGTTGTTGACTTCTATTACATGAACGCACAAGTCAAATGTAACTAATTTAGGGCCTTTTGATTTTGTGAAGCAGTGTCAAGGTAAAAATGAATGTCGGACGGACACTGCAACATTTTGAAGCGTTTTACCCTGGTCATTGTATTGAGAAGATGTAGTGAAAAGACTATTCCGACTCTCAACGCTATCAGATTAATTAAATCTTAAAGAATGAAGAATTTGGTCGGACTCTACTAAGTTTAAGGAAACCCGCCATATTCTGATTCGGTCATTGCATGGAAAGGGTAGGTGGTATATCTTATCAATAAACGGACCACAAATCTACCGATTGCAAAAGTGGCAATCGAACATGGCCGAACCGTTAAGGCATGTCAACATGTTACTAAGTTTGATGGAAATCTCTCGGACTACACATACTCCCAAACAACCTAAAGTTCTATTGGCACACATGTATTAATGGCAACCCAAGATCACATATATATGGCTTGGTCGATGCCTCCATAATATTTATATCTGTTTTCTATGTCAATGGCCATGAAATTACGAAAAAAAATGGGAACGGAGTTATGAGGAAGAGTACCGGGAGCTGGCAACGGTGTTTGGTGGATTTGAGGTATAACTATTTGCCGAAACGGACTTAGAATTACCGAAACGGAGATAAACAAGAGATCCCAGAGGGATGTTGGCGTCCACCATTGAATGATCTTTATAGATTCCATGTCAGATTGATCTTCTCTCTATTTTCTCTTCCTCTTACTAATCTGTGTAAATTGAGAAACATCACTCCAGTACTTTTCAAACAAATTGGTTTGGTTTAGTTTGTTTAACGTCCTATTAACAGCAAGGGTGTGCCAGGTTTTGGAGGTAGAGGAAAGCCAGAGTACCCGGAGAAAAAACCACCGGCCTACGGTCAGTACAAAGGGAACCTATATATGAAATTTGAGATTTAGCGATAATGGCTGTCTGTCGGCCATGTTATTTTCAGATTGGTCCCAAAATGCAATACGGGGGACTAAGAGGAACCTACATATGAAATTTCAGGAGGATCCCTTCTGTACTCTCTGAGAAATATCGATAACAAACTTCAATTGTCAAAATCTAAGATGGCTGCTTGTCGGTCATGTTGTTTTTCGATTGGTCCCAACACGAATTATGCATAACTAGGGACCAAGGACAACCTACATATGAAACTTCAGAAAGATCCCTTTAGTACTTTCTGAGAAATAGCGATAACAAACTTCAATTGTCAAAATCCAAGATGGCTGCCTGTCGGCCATCTTGTTTTCTGACTGGTCCCAAAATGAAGTATGCATACATTGTAACTAGGGACCAAGGGCAACCTACATATGAGATGGTGGGCTAAAAATCAGATGGTGGGCTAAAAATGGGGTCTTAATTGGTATTAATTTCAGAGAATGGACTCAAATATATGTTCTCCATTGCACAACTGTATCTTATGTAAAATTTTAGGGGTTTATTTTTTAATCATTCGATTCCCGTCTGAGTTGAATATTAATTCAATAGTTCTATATGTTGTTGAAATAGCATAATTATTAAAACATAAATTGAAATATTAAAGACACTTGAATAAACTGTATATTAAAGAAATAATTAACGATGACTCGGCCTTCGTTATTAATTTAATTGCAAAATATCCGAGTCCGAGTTGTATATCCTGCAACAATACACGAGTCAAAGTTGATTATTTCTATTCTACCATGTACTGTTTAGTTCTGAGATCGACCTCTTTCTAATAGAAAAAGGGCAGAGAAAGCCCGGGAAAACCTTGTAATTTATTTCTTGAGTATTGTATTATTTGTTGATGAAATATACATTTCTTTACAGGCACTACAGTACTACGATCAAGAGCATCTATAGTATGGCATTGATTATGAAAATTTTTTAAAAAGGGGATAAAGAAAAGAAAAAAAAAGAAAAAAAAAAGAAAAAAGGGGGCCTCCGTAGGATTCGAACTCGCGTCGTGATAAAAATTTAATGAAATACTCACCCATTAGCCCACTCGGCTATTGTAACCTTATATGAAATATGAGAATATTATATATATAAAATTGTAACAGCCGTGACTCACGAGCGTGAATTATTGGCACGAGCGTGTATTATTGGAAAATAATACATGGTTTTAAACCAATCAAAACTGGCGTTGCAAAGCAAACATGGTAGAATATTCAATAATCAACACAAAGGTTGCTGCATTGAAATCATTTAAATTTTAAGAACATCTTATTTTGATATACATATGTTACACCATAACTTGTTTACACGTTTTATAATTCCAACACCCTCATTATGCAAATTCCACATGAACTTGTATAATACAAAATAAGAATAAAAGATAATGATTTAATATATTATCCATGGTTATACATATTACATAATATGCAAGAAATAGTGAGTGCGTGGCACAGTAGAATGGTGATTTGCAGTTTTGTGTGGTATTTTATATAAATTATACAAAGGAAACGCAATTACCAGTTTGTATTATTACTTTACCTTGATAAGTAAGATTCTGAACTATATATGATTGACTACTCAGATTCAATTTCTGTATGAAATATTTATTTAATTTTGTTGCTATTATAGCGTGTGTTATATAGATTTACTGGGCAATACGACATATTACAAATTACTCCATCCTACTCTTAAAGTCACCTAATACATTCACAGTTATGGAAGTAGTTTCTACCATATATGAAGATTAATTTCTCACACCTGGGAAGATTTATTGAGTTGACATATCTGTGTACGAACTGTCCAGGTAATCAAAGGGTCATGGTATCACACCTGTATCAGCAGGGGTGAGGAGAGGAAGGGGAGGTGGTGGGGGTGGGGGTGGTGGTGTGTGTGTGTGTGTGTGTGTGTGGGGGGGGGGGGGGGGGGGGGGGGGTTGTTGTTGTTGTTGTTGTTGTTTACCTTTACCTATATACCTCCATTTTTCACCTGCGAGATATACCCAGAATTTCTTAAGACTCTTTATAATAACTTTAACTAGATGTAAATCATCTTTAACTGAAGGTTTAAAGATACAGTATAATTTGTCGTTTTGTATCGGATTAGAAAACTCTACTGAGCTAGATCTAGTTACACTTCTTTTGCATTAAAACATATGTACTTGTACAATTAATATAATAATTAGAATAAGACCATCAAATGTTAGATGGCTATAAAAATTCAAAATTTTCACGGTGCAGATATGATTAAAAAGTTGTTACATTCCAATCTAAATATAAAAAGGAAATTTCGGATCAATATTAAAACGATTTCCGTTGAAGATAGACGACAGAGCTTTTACAAGAATTTATTTAATATATCTGTGTTTCTTTTATACCCAGAACATTTTAAACATGCAGTTATTACAGTCACAATATGTATATAAGTATATATACGTCTCTGTCTTTTTTTATAAAAATTCATGTTTATAAGTTTCGTTTGAAAAAAAAAAGAGAGATTTTGCCAATTTTTGTGAGAGAATGGCTGCAGTTCAGTCCCAATATTCTTAAAGTGTACCCTGAACGAAAAATTATATTTCAATATGTTATTGGTATTGGTTAATAAACAAAAATGCAGAAAACCGCATCAAAATCGGCCGACCCATTACCGAGTTGCGATTTTTCTCGAAAACACACCTGAATACCTCGTTTTGGTGACCTCTGACCTGTGACGTCACAGGTTGAACACGGTCGGAGCCGTCATATAGGAAATATATAGAAACAAACGTGAACACGTGCCTGTAATTAATGCGAATAAGACAACAAAAAGGAAAGTGTTGAATAAACTCTCTGAGTTATATTTGTGAATTACGAGCCATATACAACATGTAACATCTTACTAATTTTCTATTATAACGGGCCAAATACAACGTGTATCATCTTATTTATTTTCTATTATAACAGGTCGTATAAAACAGGTATATTAAAATATTTTATTTGTATTTTTTATTTTAACGGTTCGTTGTAACACGTATGATTTGAATAACGGGCCGTTTATAACGACTTACATCATATAGCCGTTATTATGGGGGCATGACAGGTTTGTTACATACACATGTACCAATATTGATTTCGGTTATAATACTTCTAGTAATACAAGTTTAAAATGCAATTCATTGAAGATGTGAAAAAAATGCTAATCATTTTGATTTTTTTATTAGCCAAAACAGAAATTATACCGTTATTTGTGATTTTTGGGTAATTGTCCGCAATTGATAAAACGTGTCCATGAAAGATCAGTAACTCCCAGACAAGATTCATAGAGTAAATTTTCAACATCATGGGTATATATATGAATGAGGTAATTTAGGTTAATCATTCTATAGACAAACCTTTGAGATATGATTTTTTTCGTTTGTATGGAAAACGAAACTCACTGAATTCCAAAAATAATGTGTTTGATTTCAACAACTTGAAAATGTATACTATATAGTCGTATAAACGCAATTCTTAATAAAATTCAAGCTCAATTTATGTACAACCTGTAAAAGCATGTCTTCGGAACTCCTTTGAAGTGCACAGAAACCAAACGCGTGAACTCACAAGCAATTATCGGCGTGTGCCGATTAGAACACCAGAAATCACGGACACCTGTGGTGCAGTGACAGGTGTGACGAACTTGTGGACCGTAATTTCACACCTGGTAATTGTTTAGCGGTATACTAACCAATTCAAACTTGAGAATTCGTAATTCTCCGAACATGTTTATACATCTTTAAAAGTCCTTGTTTAATTAAAGATATGACTTGCGACACGTATGGAAAGCAAAACCACAAGGATCTCGATCACTTCATAATAATGACACAATTACAAAAATAATAGGAAAAAAAATACATAAAATTTGGTGAATAAAAAATCATACACGAAAATCATTACGAGTTTATAAGTTTTAGTATTAATTATGATTAGTCACGATGAAATAAATTGTTTGTGTTTTATCATAAAAAACGGAGCTAAAATGATGGTTTTAATAAGTACCTATGCTTTATACATGTACAGAAAGTATCAATTATATTATATTTATTGCGAATCATTTTTATATAATTTCACTGACAACGTTCGTATATAAATTAAATCGTTCTCAAGCATTTAATCATCCTTAATCCCTGAGACCATGGCATGTAAAATAAGGGATAAAATCTGTATATGTAGAAGTTTGTTGTAGACTTTAACACTGGTATTCATACGGGAGAGAGAATTAGTCTATTGTAGATCATGATGATTATAATATATTACTTTCTAAATTAAGTGTCCTTCATGACTAAAGCGGGTTTTGTATAGAATATAACGCATGAATTTACTCTACGTGTGTTCGTCTTTTCTCACAAACCAGAGTATCCAGAACTGTTGTATTGTTGGTATGTTTATTTGAATATTAATTTGCGAATGAAATGGCTCATTGTTTTAGTTAAAAATGTTGATGCTGTGTTCCTTTCTTTGGTAACGAGTAAGAAATGGTAAACACATAACTAATATACATTTATTGGTGATTGACCGATTATTGCACCAGTCTGTGTTAACCAAGCGGTCATTTTCAAAGTCAATTTCACTATGTTATTTTTTTTTTTTTTTAAACTCAAACTTATATTGTTGGATTCCGACTTCTTGTCGGCAATATTCGCCAAATTCAACAACCTCAAATCTCATGTCCAGATCGTATTCAAACATATTTGTGCTGATACTGTTCACACTGTCCTCTATGCTACTGGCCACCATACCAGTCACTCTGTTCAACCTGTGACGTCATAGACTGAAGAGTTCCAAATCAGCGTGACTGATCGATACGCTGATTAGCAGTCGACCGACAGGTGCAAATCGCGTACTTCGATGTGCGATATCTCGGCACTCGGCCAACCGATTTTGATGCGGTTTGCGACATTCTTCTTTGGTGGTTACAAAGAATAACATATTTGATTATCGTTTTTCGTTCAGGGTACACTTTAAGTCAATTGAAATATACTAAAAAGCTCGTTGCGTGCCCATCTCTCAAAAGCGCTGACAATAGCTGCTAAAACCTATTTTAGCGCTAAAAACGTTATAAGAGATAATATAATAGATATGAAGACGATAGTTAGAATTATTCAGACGAACCAAATTTTAACCTAGACAATTTTATAAATATTTTTGTAAAAAAAAACTCCACGTTCTGATGATTCATCAAATATAGGCTTAGATGATTTCTTCTTCCGGTTTAAAAATCGGGATATGGATCAATCTGTAAATACTGAAAATATTATAGATGGAAATTGTGATGCAGGTTATGAGGAGAAAATCATAACAGAAGATGGAATTGTAATTGCAATAAGAAAAGTAAAAAGAAACAAAAGTTGTGGTGAAGATAAAATCCTGAATGAGTTATTTTTAGATTGTAAGAATGAAATGTTACCATGTATAACCAAAGTTTTCAACAATGTCTTCAAATCTGGGTATTTTCCAGAAGCCTGGTCCAAAGCGTGTGTTGTACCAATACACAAGAAGGGAGACATGAATGACCCAAACAACTACAGGGGCATGTCATTATTACGCTGTTTGGGTAAATTATTTACTATAGTGTTAAATCAGAGGCTACTTAAACGGGATATAGAACATTAAATATTTACCGATGCTCAATTTGGATTCAAATCAGGTTTTTCGACGATAGATGCCATTTTTGCATAACAAACTTTAATCAATAAAACACTTAAAAGTGAAGAACAGACCATACTGTTGTTTTATAGACTACACAGAAGCTTTGGATTTAATTGAAAGAAGTTGCTTGTGGTCTAAACTCATGCAATATGGTACCAAAGGGAAAATGTTGAATATTATTCAGTCGTTATATAAAAATGTAAAATCGTGTATAAAGTTCAATGTTTTCTTATAAGAGTACTACCCAAACAAAATCGGTTTATTCCAGGGAGAAAAAATGTATATATGCAAAATGTCTTCGCTGAAAGTCCAATCTGTCTGTCCGTCGGTACAATACAAATTATTGGTGATGTTGCACGACATATATCTATTAACCTTACAATTTAAGTGGTAGATTGTTTCAACATCTTGTAAACTTCAATTTGACTTGTGATAAACTTTCTTGTACTGATATGTCTATGTTGTACATGTGTGTTATACGGAGATGTTTATAAGTTGTCATGAAATCACTCTCCAAATATGTATGTCTATTTAATATGTATGTATTGCAACATGTATACCAATGGGCCGTAAGGCCTTTGGAAAAATAAACATGAAATAAACTTGTAATTGAATAGTGGAAGGCTTTAAAAAGATGGAAAATAATTATGCTTTTAATATTGAGCCTGGTCTCTGTGTCACACGCTCACCATGTCTATGCATACTTAATAGTTACGTCGAATAGTGAATTTGTCAGAAATATGACATTTAATTGAATGGATAATTTAAGTATATATATATATATATAGAATAAAGTTGAAATGTCCATGTGACGGTAAATAATAATAAAATAAAAAGCCAAACACAGATCTGCTGTCTCCCTAGTACTTTCGCGGCTACATTCTGCCGCTCTTCAGGGGATTCAAAGAGCGGCAGAATGTAGCCGCGAAAGTACTAGGGAGACAGCAGATCTGTGTTTGGCTTTTTATTTTATTATATATATATATAATGTAAAGATACAAACAAAATATTCACAGAGACATTTAAATCAACACACAAACAAACAATATATTATAATGGGAAAACTATCCTACGGGATTGGAACCCGTTACATTGTCATCAGTACCATAACACCAAGACCACACAGCAGATTCATCAATGTGAAATGACTTTAAGTTATTTTGAACTGTACATACTCGTATGCAATGAACGTAATTTTTTTTAAAGAAAACTGGGTTAAAATCCCTTATATGATTATTCAAAGAAAAAAACACGTCATTCTGGTAGACTACAGAGAGACAGAACCATTTCGACGGCTTTGATATACCTACCAGGTGATTACTGGTAGGACAAGACAAGATGAAATGCAGTAGAAATTGTAACTGAATGTGCAATCTTGCCACCTCCGACAGTATAGACGTGATGTAGATTCTTTCGAAGGAGCAAATGTAGATGTAGTTCCGCAGACAGTAGGAACACGATAAGGCCAACTGGGGCTTAGTGGACCTTTGTTTACACTTTTTAAGTTTCATAAAATTTTATTCAATATTTACAGATAAAAACCTTTGTTTACACAGTGGTACTTATTCGCACCTGTGTTTGAAAAGAAAGGTGCACGTTTAGTTCAAAAACATCCCAGTTTATAAGAAGGAAAATCAATTTTTCCAGGTGTACATATATTCGACACAAGGTGTATATACCACTGCAAACGTTTCGTGTTCAACAACTTTGATTACAGAATGTTTCATATTATTCTAAACATTTACATATCAATATTTTATTACAAAAGCTTGAAGTAAAGTACTGGTGTATATTAGATTTTAATTAATTCTTTTGTAAGTATGAAGGAGGTAACTCATGGTTTGTCTCCCCAGGTAGACTAAGTACAGTTCACCCCTCCCAAGTACAGTTATACTAATCCCTGTCTAATTCTATATACTAACGGCCGGACACTCCTACCTCCCAGGTAATCGGTGACAACGACAATGTTCTTATTCTAATAGTGTGGAGTATACAGGACACACAGGAGCACACACACGTATGTTTAAACAATGGCATAACTTACACAGAGTTCAATCAATTACTTATTTTTCTAATAAACTTCAAAAGTGAAACCAATTCTTCATCTACTACAAATCTCAAATAATACTGAATTTAAAAGCACTGGGTCTCTCACAATAGTATCGAGATAAAGAAAATGTCCTACTTGTTAATGTTAGTCAATCATCAATCAAATACATAATGAAACTCGTTCTGGTTGTAAAAGTTCCAGATTGTCCTTTGCCTGTGGATGTTACGGAGCTACGGAGGGACATGGTTATATATTTACCAATCTGTGCGCACGTTTTTATAATCTGTGCGCACGTTTTTGTAATCTGTGCGCACGAATTGTCAATATGTACGCACGTTTTCGTAATCAGTGCACACGTTTTAGTAAACTGTGCGCTCGTTTTAGTAATCTGTGCGCATGGATTGTCAATCTGTCTGCACGTTTTAGTAATCTGTGCGCACGGATTGCCAATCTGTCTGCACGAGTTGTTAATCTGTTGGTCATGTGAACGAGTTACCAAGATTACATATTTTCTTATTTCTAACTAGTCAAAGGACCTCCAGAACCTAAGTATCGTGCACTAAACATAAATCTATAAAGTTTATTATTGAAATGGTAATGGTAACAACCATATAACGTAAAAATATATACTTTCTATCATTCAAGTAATTTATTTGGTATATTGGAGTATTTCATTTCGTAATCTGTGCACACAAATTGTCAATCTGTTCGCACGTTTTTAGTAATCTGTTCGCACGTTTTTAGTAATCTGTTCGCACGTTTTTAGTAATCTGTTCGCACGTTTTTAGTAATCTGTGCGCACGAAATGCCAATCTACTCACAAATATACTAATTCGCTGATGTTCCTATTTCATAAGGTATGGTTGACCTAACTGATCGAGATTTCCTTATCAAACTTTATTTTGACATTGGTTTTATGTACAAGGATATAGTTACCATTATCTTCGGGAGTCATAATGTTGACATTAGTCACAAACTTTGCAAGCAAACAAATCATAATGTGCTAACGTACATTATGTTGTTTGCTTGCAAAGCTCTGGCATTCAAACAGATCATGAATACCATCCTAAAACAGTTCAATGTTTAAATAACAGCCCAAAACGTCTTAAAAGATGCTTGCTACATTAATATTCCGACAAAAATGACCTGTCGCGTCGACGTTTGCGCTGCGTATGTATCGGTTTGTCAACCTGTAAATCGTATGTATCGGTTTGTCAACCTGTAAATCGTATGTATCGGTTTGTCAACCTGTAAATCGTATGTATCGGTTTGTCAACCTGTAAATCGTATGTATCGGTTTGTCAACCTGTAAATCGTATGTATCGGTTTGTCAACCTGTAAATCGTATGTATCGGTTTGTCAACCTGTAAATCGATTTGGCGGTTCATCGAGTCCATGATTCACGTGTACAGCACGTTGTGGAGTAACTTGGCTTCACAATGGTTTGGGGCGACCAATGCTGCAAAATAATTATGCTTATTTAGCCTGGTCTCTGTGTCAAACCATAGGGACTTGAGAATTAGTTACAGTCTACATGTATTTGGACCTCCCCTAGTGTGTATAGCACATTTTCAGACGTTTTGGGCGGCTAGATTAAAATTCTGTTAAAAAAGGACCCCCCCCCCCCCCCCCCCCCCCCCCCCCCGGTGTTCATGAGGTCATGTAGACTCTAAGTAATTCTCAAGTCCCTGTGTGTCGCACGCTCAATGTGTCTATAATATACTTAATAGTTACGTTGAATAATGAATTTGTCAGAAGTATGACATTTAATAGAATAAAGAATTAAAAAAACCCCATATATATATTATGTAAAGATACAAACAAAATATTCACAGAGACATGTAAATCAACAAAACAACACGCAAACAAACAATATATTATAATGGGAAAACTATCCTACGGGATTGGAACCCGTTACATTGTCATCAGTACCATAACACCAAGACCACACGGCAGATTCATCAATGTGAAATGACTTGTAAGTTATTTTGAACTGTACATACTCGTATGCAATGAACGTAATCATATCATACCCCTATATGATAAAAACACCAAAAAACACGTCATTCTGGTAGACTACAGACAGACGGAACCATTTCGACGGCTTTGATATACCTACCAGGTGATTACTGGTAGGACAAGACAAGATGAAATGCAGTAGAAATTGTAACTGAATGTGCAATCTTGCCACCTCCGACAGTATAGACGTGATGTAGATTCAGGAGCAAATGTAGATGTAGACAAGTGTAGTGTTCACCGCACCAAACTACATCAGCAAACAGTAAGAATACGATAAGGCCAATTGGGACTTAGTGGACCTTTTTATACAGTGGTACTTATTCGCACCTGTGTTTGAAAAGAAAAGTGCAAGTTTTAATTAAAAAAACATCCTTATTTATAAGAAAGAAAATCAATTTTTCCAGGTGTACATATATTCTACACAAGGTGTATACATGTAAACCACTGAAAACGTTTCGTGTCCAACAACTTTGATTACAGAATGTTTCATATTATTCTAAACATTTACATATTAATTTTATTACAAAAGCTTGAAATAAAGTACTGGTATATATTAGATTTTAATTAATTCTTTTGTAAGTATGAAGGAGGTAACTCATGGTTTGTCTCCCCAGGTAGACTAAGTACAGTTCACCCCTCCCCAGTACAGTTATACTAATCCCTGGCTAATTCTATACTAACAGCCCGACACTCCTACCGCCCAGGTAATCTGTACATGTGACAATGATCTTATTCTAATAGTGTGGAGAATTACACACAGGACACACACACGTATATATACATGTTTAAACAATGACATAACTTACATAGAGTTCAGTTAATTACTTATTTTCCTAATGAACTTCACAAGTGAAACCAATTCTTCATCTACTACACATTTCAAACTATATTGAATTTAAAAGCACTTGGTCTCTTATAACAGTATCGAGATAAAGAAAGTGTCCTACTTGTTACTATTTGTCGACAACTGCAATTAAATACATAATGAAACTCGCCTCCAATATCGTTCTAGTTGCAAAAGTTAAACATTCTATTTTCCTTTGGAATGTTCATATACAATATTCAACTGGAAATGTGATTTTACACGTCCAAAATTATCAAAGGGAAGAGCTAATCTCGAAGGGAAATCTAGTAGATATTTCTCTAATATTAAATATTGTTTATAAATTCTGTAGTTGGTCCTTTTTTGGGAATTGAAAACATCGCTTTTCCAACTATATTTAAACACATTTTCGAGTGTATGGAAAACAGTGCATGCTATCAGTCATTGTATACTAGAACATTTTTGATTTTCAAAAACATATAATAAATGACAGTCATCACAGATATTTTCTAGTTTGACCATGGTGTATTATAATTTCTAGATATATTTTACAGTTTGTCACTCAGTTTGTTATCAGCTGATTCTATCATTTTGGTCCAGAGCCCAACCATTCGCACTTTTATGTTTACACTCAATGGAAAGCTCCCCAATTCTCCATATACCATAACGTTAGATGTGGCTGTTTTCAATTTAAGAATATGTTTCCAAAATTTTAGATGTAGACGTTCTAAAAATTTGGTGTCACAAAAAACCCAAACCTCAGTGCCATATAACTTAAAGAGGCTTACCCGCAGACGGACCGGTAAACGGCACATCTCCGATCACTAAATAAACTTCAGTACACGTTTCTATGTGACAAAATTAGAGGCTTTCCGACTTTATTTTTTTGAAAACAATTACAGAATATGTATTTAAAAGACGTTTTAAAACTCAACCCGAGAGGGAAATGTATGGAATATAACGGCAAATCTTCTTTGTAAATCGCCGCTGCCTTTGGAGTTATCACTGTGCGGCACTGTGCACGTGCTTGTTTCTTAAAAAACGCTAAAAAGTGATATTAAAACCTCATTTTTAATATTATTTATTTAATCGCAACCCGCAATAAGTCCCCGCTATAAAGTGGAGTCTAATTTGATTGACACATCAAAGAAACAAGCACGTGCACAGTGCCGCACAGTGATAACTTCAAAGGCAGCGGCGATTTACAAAGAAGATTTGCCGTTATATTCCATACATTTCCCTCTCAGGTTGAGTTTTAAAACGTCTTTTAAATACATATTTTGTAATTGTTTTCAAGAAATAAAGTCGGAAAGCCTCTAATTTTGTCACATAGAAACGTGTACTGAAGTTTATTTAGTGATCGGAGATGTGCCGTTTACCGGTCCGTCTGCGGGTAAGCCTCTTTAATATGATACGATAGGCTTGATAGCTTTATCAAAAATGTCTAATTTACAGTCAATAGACAAATTATGATTTATATATTTTCCTGTAGCACAATGCATGGCCTTAAGACCTTTCACTTAATTGCTTGATATTTAGATGAGTGAAACCATTATGGGTGAAATAATCCCCAAGATACTTTAAACTCTCCACAATTTCTATATCATTACCATTATAGATGAAACGACGTCACTCTACCGAAAACCATTACCCTAATTTTTCAATATTTACTTTTAGGTGTCATAATTTTGAATAAGTGTGAAATACATTAAGTTGCGTTTGTAAATATTCAACAGAATCTGCTAATAGAATGATATCGTCGCCATACAGCAATACATACAACTGGGAGTAAACTTTAACTTGGTCTCTAGTTTTCCCGGCAAATTAGATAGGCCTCTACAATCATGTGATAGTAAAATATGTTCCAAATCATTTAAAAAGATGGAAAACAAAGAAAGTGATACACCCCCCTAGTCTAACCTGGAGTTACAGTTAAACGTGTTAGAGACTGAGTCACCGTTAATTACTTCATCCTTAATTCCGTTGTTAAAGTTAATTATGACTTTAAAACATTTCCCACCGATATTACTTGAAATTGATTTGTTCCACAGTCCTATTCTCCAGACACTGACGAATGCTTTCTCAAAATCGACTCAAGCAAAACACATACAGCTTTTAAACTGTTGGGAAAGTTCAATTAAGGAATTCAGTGAAAATATATGATCAATAGGGGAATGTTGCTTTAGAAACCCAGCTTGGTTTTTTAGTGTGAGTTCAATATTTTCTGCATTATTACTAAGGCGTTCATTAATTATAACCATAAAGAATTTACCCAGACAGGTAATAAGTGTGATTGGTCTGTAGTTTACCCAGACAGGTAATAAGTGTGATTGGTCTGTAGTTTACCCAGACAGGTAATAAGTGTGATTGGTCTGTAGTTTACCCAGACAGGTAATAAGTGTGATTGGTCTGTAGTTTACCCAGACAGGTAATAAGTGTGATTGGTCTGTAGTTTACCAAGACAGGTAATAAGTGTGATTGGTCTGTAGTTTACCCAGACAGGTAATAAGTGTGATTGGTCTGTAGTTTACCCAGACAGGTAATAAGTGTGATTGGTCTGTAGTTTACCCAGACAGGTAATAAGTGTGATTGGTCTGTAGTTTACCCAGACAGGTAATAAGTGTGATTGGTCTGTAGTTTACCCAGACAGGTAATAAGTGTGACTGGTCTACAGTTTACCCAGACAGGTAATAAGTGTGATTGGTCTGTAGTTCTTAGCCCCCTTGTTTTTAAAAACGGGTAAAGTTCTATATATATATGGGTCAAAGAAGTAATATAAACAGTATAATCCAGATAACACTGGATCCTCACATAAATGTATGGAGGATACGAATTACTTGTAATGAGTATATGGGGCAAAGAAGTAATTCAAACAGTGTGAACAATAAGGCTTGTTAAATTTCGAGGCAATCCGCCCATTTATCAAAACACAAAAAAATACAAATACAATCACATAATATATATATAAGAAGTACTGGAAATACAATAAAATACAATAAGAATAATGTTTTAGTAACTGGAGAAACCACAATGAACCCTTCGCCAAACGTGGGCCGAAGGCGGATACTAGCGTGACTGTATCATGTTCAACACTAGAACGCTATCTATATCTAGTTCACGCGTTCTAGTGTTGAACATGATACAGTCACGCTTGTATCCACCTATAACTCAGCAACACAAATGACGAAGGAAGTATATATACTCATCAGCCATTCAGTCTGGTAATCTTTATTTATTGATTTAAGAAAAGTCTTTGATCTTGTTTATCACGCTGTAGACTATGATCTGAAGTAATGGTCTTAGTTAGAGACATATTTTCCTTCATACAAAACTGCAAAAGAAATGATACGCTTCCTTTCAGGTCCAGAATTAATATCCTTACATGCTTATTAAGCTTTCAAATCCTTAAATGATCTTGCTCCTGATTACATCTTTAATTTAATAAACCCTTGCATATTGTTATATTATCACCATCATCATTGATATTCCTGAACAAGCAGCAGTACAGTATCTATAAATGCAATACTACGTTTTCTGTTCCCGGAATAACTGTCCATCAACCGATACTAATATTAGTCACTCAAAACACAATCTACGTCAATTGTACGCTTAAGCACGTGTGTGTCTGTAAATATAATCACCAGCTGATCACAGATTCTTCAGAATGGTAAGGCTTTTCTCGTGTCTAATGATAGTTTAAACTGTTGGGTTGTGAACAGTTAGCTTGTAAATATTGTCTATCTATCTTAACTATCCTATCATAAAACAGACTGTGAAGGGAAAGTCGCGACAGCATTGATTTTGCGATACTGATGTTGGTTGTCTATTATACTATAACATATTCCCCTTCTGTGGTCAGTTCGTAAACAATCCAGGTCATCTCTATTCCTCAGACAGTACTATATGGATCTTTCTCAAACTTCATAGCTAGGTTCCTTTTATCTCAAACTTCATAGCTAGTTTCCCATTATAAATATAAAACTTCATAGCTCCCCTAATTATCTAAAACTTCATAGCTATATAGGTTCCCATTTCTCTTAGTTGTGCTCATTCAATTTTGAGTCTGATCTGTAAAACAAAATGGCTGACAGCTGGTGGCCATCTTACAATTTGATATTTGAAATTTGTTTTTGCTATTTCTTTAGATTTAAGTAATCGAAGGTTAATTCTCAAACCTGATTGGTAGGTTCCCGTTGGTCCTTATTCGTGTTCATCTTATTTTGAATCTGATCACAGAAAAGAAAATAGCTGACAGGTGACCATCTTTTATACTTTTGTAGCAGGCCAGGTTTTAATTGTAAATACTGTACATAGTTGTATGGTCGCCTTCTAGCTTCCAGCTAGGGGGAATTTCCCTTTAGCTCAGTCGGTAGAGCGGCGGACCAGTAAGCCGGGGTTCGCGGGTTCGATACCGGCTGGCTGCACACTACTACTCCTTGAACTTTTACACTTTTATTATTTTTATCACTAGAGTTTTCTCGCGATCGAGAAGTAACAGAAAAGAAGAAAGGTGGAAAGAATCTAAAAGCAACGAAAAGTTGCCCTTCATGAACTTATAAAGATCTTTAATGGTGGACAGCAAAATTCCTCTGAAATGTCTGTAGTGTTGACTAATATGACTATTGTATTTTTTTTTTGCAGAAAAAAACAAAAGGTAAAAAAGGGGGGAAGAAAGCTAGTGTGACAAAACTCAACAATAAGCTCACAACAAGGCTAGCAAGGCAAGGGAAACTCAAGAAGAAGAAACCAAAGCGAAGATTTGATGATGACAAAAACAATAAAAAAGAATCGAAGGAACAGGAAAATCATCAACAAGAATCTTGTCAGTCTGAACTGTCAGATGAAGATGTCGACTATTTCAGTACACCGGGGATGAACACAAGTTTTGTTAAATCTAGGTACAGTGTGTTTTAATATAGATATAATTTTGATATAAGATATTTGATACAATACATGTAAGTTAGCTGATGACAAATCACTGATACACAAAGTCTAATGTACTAACACTTTGTGACTTCAGTGACAAATTACTGTCACACACAAAGTCTAATGTACTAACACTTTGTGACTTCAGTGACAAATCATTGACACACAAAGCCAGCACGATTCTAAAGTTGATGATAGATTTATATAAACAGTTGATTGAAGTTCTAGATATCATTCAATTGCTGATAGATAAAGGTCACTGCTGAAGGTCATATGTTTATTTTTAGTAACAGAGATTAAGTTTCATTTGACACATATTAATGTTTTTTTATTCTGCAGTTTGCATGCAGAATCCGCATCAAGAAAAAGAAAACTTGTTGATGAGACTGAATCTCCCTTTGAGAGGCTTCCACGTAAAATTGTTCACAAAGAAGACAACCAGAACTTGAAGTCTTTGTTACCGATTAAAACAAAGAAGGGAACAGTCATACCACAGATGATGGAAGCAGAGTCGGTTTCAGGTTTGAACATTTCCACTGTTTGAAAATATTTACATGCAAGGACATGCAAGTTCTCCCTGAAAAACCATTTGACTGCGTCAGCTTAGACAATCTTATTTAGTTGACCTGATCTGATTCTAACTGATGTAAGAACCTCGCATCGATACAAAGCTATTTTATTGTGATCTTGCTTTGAAAAAGTCAGGGTCAGATATAGTATCTTTTCTGAAATTGTGCATATGGATTCTTGATGATTGTGTGGGATATATAGCCACAAAACAGGGCCGTTGCTGACCTGTCAGTATTCTATTTTGCTTTGAATTTTCTTTGGAACCAGAATGGAAAAAATTGACAGAAATACATGATACTGTGAAGTGTATCCCATGGGCCTCTTGCATTGAAGATTCAGTGTAGTATAATGAAGAGTGTGGCTTTCTGAGGCATAGAGTGGAGGTTTAATATGAAAAAATATAGCAAATTCTTTAAAATCCAACATCTACTTTGAGAATGACAGGACTTGGTCCACATTTAGTTTGAACCATTGTTGGAAGAGGTAGCACAAAAGTAGAAAATGTTTGTAATATAACTTAAATTACAGTAATTTGCATGATTACTGAATTATCCAAGTGAGTGATGCAGGCCCTCTGGGCCTCTTGTATGTTTCAATTAGCACACCCGGCCTCTTTTACTGAAAACAGTTGGGGATGCACTTCTAGGGGCAGGTCTACTTATATTTTATTTATTAATTCACCAAGATTATCTAGAGGCTCACAGACTGATGTTTGTCTGTAGCATGCTGGGGTAAAGGGGGCTACCAAGTTTGTTTTAATGGATGACCTTGACCACCTATCAAGGTCACAAGGGTCAAATGTATCAAAAGTTTGAAACAATGCCTTCTGAATAGCCAAGAGACGTAGAGACCTGATATCGAGCGAGTAGTATCCTGGAATGAAGAACTTCAAAACAAATTTAATTGAATAAACCTTTATTGCCTACTCTTATATCTCAATCAAGTGCTTGTTAAGGTTATCATTTGCATAATGACCTAGATCTACTTCAAAATTGCATTAGAAGCAGGTGAGCGATATATCAAGTCCATTTTGCCTCTTGTTAGGATAACTACAGTATCATGCCATCTGCTGGTTAAGATAATAAATTTAAGATTTAATTTAGTGGTCTGAAAATAAGTTACAAATTATGATTATCTTTACTAGTTTCACTGTGATAATCAAAATGACAGTTGTTTTTAATAAAGACTCACTCTACCTGTAAATCTTACAGTATTAATTTACTGTTACCTTTAGACATGTGGTATTACATTATGTGGTATACTAACCATTATTTGTTAAATTATATTGAACATTATTTATTAAATTATATTGACCTGTATTTCAACAGACATAGACAACAAAACTCTGCTAGACTGAGATTGACCTACATATCCATGATCATGGTTCTCACTCACAAAACTACACTGAGATTGACCTACATATCCATGATCATGGTTCTCACTCACAAAACTACACTGAGATTGACCTACTTATCCATGATCATGGTTCTCACTCACAAAACTACACTGAGATTGACCTACATATCCATGATCATGGTTCTCACTCACAAAACTACTACTTGGAGATTATGATACTTATTTGTATGGTATGCAAAAACTGCTGTTTATAATGTTTTTTTTTTCAATTAGTTAAAGCAGATGAGAAAGAAGATTTAACAGAGGAGGAAGTGTATGATACACCAGTTGATGTCCCTGTACCAGAGGTTTTACCTCAACTCAGTAGCATACAACTTATGTATATAAGGAAGCAAAAGTTGATCGATCGCAGACGGAGGATAGCTCTACTGGCAAGTGCTCTGATAGAGAACCCTGAGGCTAATGTAAGTTGTCAATACCATTGTGAGTGTTAGTAGATTATATCAATGTTCCATGTCTGTCAGTACTACTACACACATTTATAAACGTTTAGGTTTACATTTCCAGGAATATCTCCAGGTAACAGTATTGAACAAAAATTGTGTATATAGTAAACCATCATCAAATGGAGAGCTGTTCAAATTGCCGTTAGTCCGTGGTCAGTCTGTCCATACTGCCTTTCTTTAGAATACCTGATATCATATATATATGTTACCCGTGAGAATACCTGATATCATGTATATGTATGTTCTCTGTGAGAATACCTGATATCATGTATATGTATGTTACCTGTGAGAATACCTGATATCGTGTATATGTATGTTCTCTGTGAGAATACCTGATATCATGTATATGTATGTTACCTGTGAGAATACCTGATATCATGTATATGTATGTTCCCCGTGAGAATACCTGATATCATGTATATGTATGTTACCTGTGAGAATACCTGATATCATGTATATGTATGTTCTGTGAGAATACCTGATATCATGTATATGTATGTTCTGTGAGATTACCTGATATCATGTATATGTATGTTCCCCGTGAGAATACGTGATATCATGTATATGTATGTTACCTGTGAAAATACCTGATATCATGTATATGTATGTTACCTGTGAGAATACCTGATATCATGTATATGTATGTTCTCTGTGAGAATACCTGATATCATGTATATGTATGTTACCTGTGAGAATACCTGATATCATGTATATGTATGTTACCTGTGAGAATACCTGATATCATGTATATGTATGTTACCTGTGAGAATACCTGATATCATGTATATATATGTTACCTGTGAGAATACCTGATATCATGTATATGTATGTTCTCTGTGAGAATACCTGATATCATGTATATGTATGTTACCTGTGAGAATACCTGATATCGTGTATATGTATGTTACCTGTGAGAATACCTGATATCATGTATATATATGTTACCTGTGAGAATACCTGATATCGTGTATATGTATGTTCTCTGTGAGAATACCTGATATCATGTATATGTATGTTACCTGTGAGAATACCTGATATCATGTATATATATGTTACCTGTGAGAATACCTGATATCATGTATATGTATGTTCTCTGTGAGAATACCTGATATCATGTATATGTATGTTACCTGTGAGAATACCTGATATCGTGTATATGTATGTTACCTGTGAGAATACCTGATATCATGTATATGTATGTTACCTGTGAGAATACCTGATATCATGTATATATATGTTACCTGTGAGAATACCTGATATCATGTATATGTATGTTCTCTGTGAGAATACCTGATATCATGTATATGTATGTTACCTGTGAGAATACCTGATATCATGTATATATATGTTACCTGTGAGAATACCTGATATCGTGTATATGTATGTTACCTGTGAGAATACCTGATATCATGTATATGTATGTTCTGTGAGAATACCTGATATCATGTATATGTATGTTCTCTGTGAGAATACCTGATATCATGTATATGTATGTTACCTGTGAGAATACCTGATATCATGTATATGTATGTTCTCTGTGAGAATACCTGATATCATGTATATGTATGTTACCTGTGAGAATACCTGATATCGTGTATATGTATGTTACCTGTGAGAATACCTGATATCATGTATATGTATGTTCTCTGTGAGAATACCTGATATCATGTATATGTATGTTACCTGTGATAATACCTGATATCATGTATATGTATGTTACCTGTGAGAATACCTGATATCATGTATATGTAAGTTACCTGTGAGAATACCTGATATCATGTATATGTATGTTCTCTGTGAGAATACCTGATATCATGTATATGTATGTTACCTGTGAGAATACCTGATATCATGTATATGTATGTTACCTGTGAGAATACCTGATATCATGTATATATATGTTCTCTGTGAGAATACCTGATATCATGTATATGTATGTTACCTGTGAGAATACCTGATATCTTGTATATGTATGTTACCTGTGAGAATACCTGATATCATGTATATGTATGTTCTCTGTGAGAATACCTGATATCGTGTATATGTATGTTAACTGTGAGAATACCTGATATCATGTATATGTATGTTCTGTGAGAATACCTGATATCATGTATATGTATGTTCTGTGAGATTACCTGATATCATGTATATGTATGTTCCCCGTGAGAATACGTGATATCATGTATATGTATGTTACCTGTGAAAATACCTGATATCATGTATATGTATGTTACCTGTGAGAATACCTGATATCATGTATATGTATGTTCTCTGTGAGAATACCTGATATCATGTATATGTATGTTACCTGTGAGAATACCTGATATCATGTATATGTATGTTACCTGTGAGAATACCTGATATCATGTATATGTATGTTACCTGTGAGAATACCTGATATCATGTATATATATGTTACCTGTGAGAATACCTGATATCATGTATATGTATGTTCTCTGTGAGAATACCTGATATCATGTATATGTATGTTACCTGTGAGAATACCTGATATCGTGTATATGTATGTTACCTGTGAGAATACCTGATATCATGTATATATATGTTACCTGTGAGAATACCTGATATCGTGTATATGTATGTTCTCTGTGAGAATACCTGATATCATGTATATGTATGTTACCTGTGAGAATACCTGATATCATGTATATATATGTTACCTGTGAGAATACCTGATATCATGTATATGTATGTTCTCTGTGAGAATACCTGATATCATGTATATGTATGTTACCTGTGAGAATACCTGATATCGTGTATATGTATGTTACCTGTGAGAATACCTGATATCATGTATATGTATGTTACCTGTGAGAATACCTGATATCATGTATATATATGTTACCTGTGAGAATACCTGATATCATGTATATGTATGTTCTCTGTGAGAATACCTGATATCATGTATATGTATGTTACCTGTGAGAATACCTGATATCATGTATATATATGTTACCTGTGAGAATACCTGATATCGTGTATATGTATGTTACCTGTGAGAATACCTGATATCATGTATATGTATGTTCTGTGAGAATACCTGATATCATGTATATGTATGTTCTCTGTGAGAATACCTGATATCATGTATATGTATGTTACCTGTGAGAATACCTGATATCATGTATATGTATGTTCTCTGTGAGAATACCTGATATCATGTATATGTATGTTACCTGTGAGAATACCTGATATCGTGTATATGTATGTTACCTGTGAGAATACCTGATATCATGTATATGTATGTTCTCTGTGAGAATACCTGATATCATGTATATGTATGTTACCTGTGATAATACCTGATATCATGTATATGTATGTTACCTGTGAGAATACCTGATATCATGTATATGTAAGTTACCTGTGAGAATACCTGATATCATGTATATGTATGTTCTCTGTGAGAATACCTGATATCATGTATATGTATGTTACCTGTGAGAATACCTGATATCATGTATATGTATGTTACCTGTGAGAATACCTGATATCATGTATATATATGTTCTCTGTGAGAATACCTGATATCATGTATATGTATGTTACCTGTGAGAATACCTGATATCTTGTATATGTATGTTACCTGTGAGAATACCTGATATCATGTATATGTATGTTCTCTGTGAGAATACCTGATATCGTGTATATGTATGTTAACTGTGAGAATACCTGATATCTTGTATATGTATGTTCTGTGAGAATACCTGATATCATGTATATGTATGTTCTCTGTGAGAATACCTGATATCATGTATATGTATGTTACCTGTGAGAATACCTGATATCATGTATATGTATGTTACCTGTGAGAATACCTGATATCTTGTATATGTATGTTACCTGTGAGAATACCTGATATCATGTATATGTATGTTAACTGTGAGAATACCTGATATCATGTATATGTATGTTCTCTGTGAGAATACCTGATATCATATATATATATATGTTCTCTGTGAGAATACCTGATATCATGTATATGTATGTTACCTGTGAGAATACCTGATATCATGTATATGTATGTTACCTGTGAGAATACCTGATATCATGTATATGTAAGTTACCTGTGAGAATACCTGATATCATGTATATGTATGTTCTCTGTGAGAATACCTGATATCATGTATATGTATGTTACCTGTGAGAATACCTGATATCATGTATATGTATGTTCTCTGTGAAAATACCTGATATCGTGTATATGTATGTTACCTGTGAGAATACCTGATATCATGTATATGTATGTTACCTGTGATAATACCTGATATCGTGTATATGTATGTTCTCTGTGAGAATACCTGATATCATGTATATGTATGTTACCTGTGAGAATACCTGATATCGTGTATATGTATGTTACCTGTGAGAATACCTGATATCGTGTATATGTATGTTACCTGTGAGAATACCTGATATCATATATATGTATGTTCTCTGTGAGAATACCTGATATCATGTATATATATGTTGTGTGTTGTATATCAAACAATACAGTACAATATTGTCCAGTTGGCTAAACATTCCAACACTATAGTAAATCTTAGGTTGATATCCTTTCATCCCATGCTATTCTATAATAACTGCTCCCTCTGTGTATGGCCATGCTATTCTATAATAACTGCTCCCTCTGTGTATGCCCATGCTATTCTATAATAACTGCTCCCTCTGTGTATGGCCATGCTATTCTATAATAACTGCTCCCTCTGTGTATGCCCATGCTATTCTATAATAACTGCTCCCTCTGTGTATGGCCATGCTATTCTATAATAACTGCTCCCTCTGTGTATGGCCATGCTATTCTATAATAACTGCTCCCTCTGTGTATGGCCATGCTATTCTATAATAACTGCTCCCTCTGTGTATGGCCATGCTATTCTATAATAACTGCTCCCTCTGTGTATGGCCATGCTATTCTATAATAACTGCTCCCTCTGTGTATGGCCATGCTATTCTATAATAACTGCTCCCTCTGTGTATGGCCATGCTATTCTATAATAACTGCTCCCTCTGTGTATGGCCATGCTATTCTATGATAACTGCTCCCTCTGTGTATGGCCATGCTATTCTATAATAACTGCTCCCTCTGTGTATGGCCATGCTATTCTATAATAACTGCTCCCTCTGTGTATGGCCATGCTATTCTATAATAACTGCTCCCTCTGTGTATGAAGCAAGTGGACACTGACAATGGCTTCAATTATTACATGTATGATTTAATTTGAATAAAGATCCAGCCAGAAGGGGCCCGCAAAACTTCGGAAAACTTGAAAGGCTCCCCTTTATTATCTCCTTTTAGATCTGGATTATATATTTCTTGTGAATTTGAGGTTTTGTTCTGATCAGATAAGAAAACTAAAGGAGTTGAGGTTGATGCTGGAGGAGGAGGACCGTGATGTTTTCCTGACTGTGAGGAAGCTGGCAATGGTCTCATTGATGGAAGTATTTAAGGACATTGTCCCGGGATACCGACTTCGTATCGCCACTCAAGAAGAAAAATCCCAAAAGGTTTGTTCCTTCTTGATATTTCTATAAAAATGTAGAATGCAGCTGGATGTATGAGGAGACTAATTATCACAGTGTTCTCTTCCCACAGTACCAATCTGGACATTTGTGACTGAACAAAAGGTAAACACTGTATTATATGGACATCAAGTGTGAGAGATGGGGGGGGGGAAAAGATCGGGCGAAATGCTATACCTTGACACAGCATTTATCAGCCATCCGTCAATATGGACATCAAGTGTGAGAGATGGGGGGGGGAAAGATCGGGCGAAATGCTATACCTTGACACAGCATTTATCAGCCATCCGTCAATGTTCTGGCGGCCATCTTTGACTTTGACAAAATAGTGAAAAAAGGGAAAAAGATGAGAAAAGATGAGTCTTTCATTTGACTGATATAGATCATTCAATGGTGGCCACACAGATCCCTCAGTGGTCTCGTGTACATTCTATATCCCCAGGATGTAGAGGAATCTGTAGAATCATTGGGCAACTGATTACAGAATTACTTACCTGCCCAGAGGCAGAGGGACAGGCTCAATAAAGAAAGTCAAGTGGTTGTTAATGTTAAGTGCTTGTCAACTTAATTTGCTTCGATCAGTTTGGGAACCAGAAAGCTTATGTTAAAGGGAAGTGTTCACTTAATATATGGTTCTGAGAGACATATCCCAAAATGGGAAAAGTACCTGTAATAATACTTGTGCTTTGCCATATTTACTTATTAATGCATGCCCCATGGGCCTGATGTTGTGAATTTCTTTGTCATGTATTGTTGAGCCCAAATGATTTGTTGATTATTTGAGTAAGATAAGTGAGCAATCTCCAGTGTTAGTCTGATTGGGAATACAAAATGGCTGACAGGCGGCTGTCCTGGATTTTGGCAGTTGAAGTTTGTTTTAACTTTAAAAAAAAAAAAAGAAGGATTTTCCATGATATTAAATGATTAGGAAGAAAAAAGGAAGGAATGGTAAGTAGAGAAATGATTTGTACTACAAAGAACCAATAAAGACCATTCAATGGTGGACACCAACATCCTTCGGAGATCTTTTGTGTTGTATTATTTTGTACCTTGTGTTACAATTCTGATGACATGATATATGTGTGAACTTAAGTGTTTTAATGTCTTCAGGCTAAAAAAGAAACAAAGACATTGCGTGACTATGAAGAATTGTTCTTATTGAACTATCGCCATTACTTGGAATTTTTGGAGAGAACTGTACGAGGTATGAATTTCTTTACATACCAACAGATTTTAGAATAGCATAACCTTACAGAAATATGCCAAAAGTGAGTATAATTTTCACTTTTGAGTTTGTGATTGATGTTCGGAGATCGTTTTAGGTAAGTAAGAGTTATCTATTTTCTTGCTGAAGTTGATGCTGTTACATCAGCGCTAGTTGTGGTGTCAGGAAGCTATTATAATCTGTAATATTCTGGAAAAATATTATTTAAGGTGATGAATGTTAAATGGAAATCATTGCAAAGAACTGTGTTGTGTGGAGACATCCAGGAGAAGAATGGACCCATGCTTAAATGAACCCCAGCCGCGGAGATGTTTAATGATACTTGGTTGACTGAACCCCAGCCGCAGAGATGTTTAATGATACTTGGTTGACTGAACCCCAGCCGCGGAGATGTTTAATGATACTTGGTTGACTGAACCCCAGCCGCAGAGATGTTTAATGATACTTGGTTGACTGAACCCCAGCCGCGGAGTACATTCAATGATACTTGGTTGACTGAACCCCAGCCGCGGAGTACATTCAATGATACTTGGTTGACTGAATCCCAGCCGCGGAGTACATTCAATGATACTTGCTTGACTGAACCCCAGCCGCGGAGTACATTCAGATACTTGATTGACTGAACCACAGCCGCGGAGTACATTCAATGATACTTGGTTGACTGAACCCCAGCCGCGGAGACATTCAATGATACTTGCTTGACTGAACCCCAGCCGCGGAGTACATTCAATGATACTTGGTTGACTGAACAGCAGCCGCAGAGACATTCAATGATACTTGGTTGACTGAACCACAGCCGCGGAGTACATTCAATGATACTTGGTTGACTGAACCCCAGCCGCGGAGTACATTCAGATACTTGATTGACTGAACCACAGCCGCGGAGTACATTCAATGATACTTGGTTGACTGAACCACAGCCGCGGAGACATTCAATGATACTTGCTTGACTGAACCCCAGCCGCGGAGTACATTCAGATACTTGATTGACTGAACCACAGCCGCGGAGTACATTCAGATACTTGATTGACTGAACCACAGCCGCGGAGTACATTCAATGATACTTGGTTGACTGAACAGCAGCCGCGGAGTACATTCAATGATACTTGGTTGACTGAACCCCAGTCATGGATACATTCAATGATACTTGGTTGACTGAACCCCAGTCATGGAGACATTCAATGATACTTGGTTGACTGAACCCCAGCCGCGGAGACGCTTAATGATACTCGGTTGACTGAACCCCAGTCATGGAGACATTCAATGATACTTGGTTGACTGAACCCCAGCCGCGGAGACGCTTAATGATACTCGGTTGACTGAACCCCAGTCATGGAGACATTCAATGATACTTGGTTGACTGAACCCCAGCCGCGGAGATGTTTAATGATTCTTGGTTGACTGAACCCCAGTCATGGAGACGTTTAATGATTGGATTGACCGAACCTCAACAACAGAGTACATTTGATGATATCAGGTTGACTGAACCAGGAGGGCAAAGTCCAGCACATATGAATTGAAATGCCATTAGAATTTATTCAGAATCTGTATACATCTATACCAAATAATATCAAAATAGTGATAAAGGCTGTCTTATGTAAAATCTGTATACATCTATATCAAATCATCTCAAAATAGTGATAAAGGCTGTCTCAAGTCAAACAAAGTACCAGGCAAGTAAAATCACTTTTATTTAATCATCTGCTGAGATTTGAAAATTCAATTGCCAATTGTACCGGCCATGTTTAAATTCTACTCACTTTTGGCATGTTTCTGTATGTAAGTGTCCCACAGGTTACTGTAGTAGAGTAAACACCTGTTGTTTTATAAAGATCAAAGGATGACTACATTGTATCAGAAATAAATACACAGGTAATACTTCTCCTCCCCTAGGAACACTTCATCACTAACAAACTAACACATGTGAGAGTCCATAAGGGAGTTGAAGATAAGTGTGGAGAATTACAAACACTCTTAAACAAGGAACAGAAAGTGAATAGTCATTATTAGGTGAATGATCAAAGGTCAAATGTCATATTTGAGCACTTAAAACAATAAAAAGATTGCTCATTACAGCATCAAATCAGGAACCCATGGACAGGTTTATTATTTTAATGATGAGTGGGGTCGGAGGGGTATACATGTACATGTATCTACTGTATGTGTGTCCCTGCTCACTTTGCTTTTATTTATTACTTTTTGACCTGAAGGCCAAGTCTCCAAGAAAGAAGTTTATAATGGCAGTCAGGCAAATGGCGGTGACGAATCCAGTTTACAGCAGGACAATGTTAAGGTAGGTGAGTTAATGTCAGGCTCTAGTGTATAGAGGGGCTTACACTGTATACAGCTCTTACTGTTATCACTATCTCTCGAGGGCTGACCCTGTATACAGCTCTTACTGTTATCACTATCTCTCGAGGGCTGACACTGTATACAGCTCTTACTGTTATCACTATCTCTCGAGGGCTGACACTGTATACAGCTCTTACTGTAATCACTATCTCTCGAGGGCTGACACTGTATACAGCACTTACTGTTATCACTATCTCTCGAGGGCTGACACTGTATACAGCTCTTACTGTTATCACTATCTCTCGAGGGCTGACCCTGTATACAGCTCTTACTGTTATCACTATCTCTCGAGGGCTGACACTGTATACAGCTCTTACTGAACACCCCCGGGGGAAAAAAAAAAAAAAAAGGAAATGAAAAAAATGGAAATTTTTTTTTTGCAAATTTTAAAAAAGAATTTTTTAAATTCAGGGAATTTTTTTTTCCCCTTTTTTTTATCCCAAAATTTTCCCTTAAAAAACCAAAACCCCTTTAAATTTACCCAACAAAAAGGGGGAAAGGGGGGGGGGTTTTCCCTTAAATTTTTTAAAAAAAATCCGTAAAAAAAAAAAAAAAAAAAAAAAAAAAAAAAAAAAAAAAAAAAAAAAAAAAAAAAAAAAAAAAAAAAAAAAAAAAAAAAAAAAAAAAAAAAAAAAAAAAAAAAAAAAAAAAAAAAAAAAAAAAAAAAAAAAAAAAAAAAAAAAAAAAAAAAAAAAAAAAAAAAAAAAAAAAAAAAAAAAAAAAAAAAAAAAAAAAAAAAAAAAAAAAAAAAAAAAAAAAAAAAAAAAAAACTTTTTTTAAAGACCAAAACTTTTAATTCTAAATTTTGAAAAAGGGCCCCTTCTTAATAGGTCCGGAAAAACCTTTTTTTACCCCGGGGCGTATAAAATTCCGGGGGAAAGCCTGGTGTTAACTAAGTCCCTTTCTTAAAAGGGTTCCGGGAAAACTGGTTGTAATCATTCAAAAGGGTTCCGGGGATAAGCCTTCGGAAACTTTTCCCCCCAGGAACCCTTCCCTATAACCTTTTCCTGTAACTAGATTTGATAAGGTGGGAAACCCCTTTACAAGAGTAGTCATATATTTTTCCCGGTAAGGCCTTGGTTAACTAAAAGTTCCTAGATCAATAGGCCGGAAAGGTTTTGTTAATAGATCCCAGTCCATATATGTCCGGGGATGGTCATTTTTTACTAAGGGCCCAGCCCCAAAAGGTTCCAAAAGGCCCCGGTCGGAAACTAAGATCCAGTTTAACCGGGATAAGGTGGTTTTAAATGCCCCAGTCTATATGGGGTTCCGGGGATAAGCCCTTTTTAAACTTAATTCCCAGTCATTTTGGGTTTTCCTGGGGATAAGGGCCCTCTGTTCCCAACCCTATTTGGGTGCGGGGATAACCCTCTTAAAATAAACCCATCTTTGGGGGGCCGGGGATGGCCCTCTGTTAACTTCCCAGGTCGGAATTTAGGTTCCTATAGGCCCTAAAAATTTTTAACTGGGACCCAATGGGAATATATTTTTCCGGGGTACCCTTCTTTTACTAAAGCCCCAGGCTATACATTTTTCCTTTAATAAGCTTCTGTTAACAAAAGGCCCCCGTCCCTATATGGTTTCCCTTTTGGGATAAGGTCTACTTTTTAAAAAATCCCCTTTTAATTTTGGGGATAAGGCCGGGGTTTTTTTAAAATCCCACTTTTAAGGCCCTGGGTGGGTGGTCTTTTTTAACTAGGAGTCCTAGAGTGTTTAGGTTCCGGGGATACCCCGGTCTTTACTAAAGCCCCAAGTCTATAATTTTCCGGGGAAAGGCCTGGCTGTAACTAAATCCCAGTCAAAATAGGTTTCCTGGAAAAGGGCTGGTCTTTTTAAACAAAGATCCCAGCCCGTTTAGTTCCCTTTGGGATAAAGGCCTGGTCTTTTAACTATATCCCAGATCTATTGTTCCGGGGAAAAGGGCCCTGGTCTTTAAAAGTCCCAGTCTATATGGTTCCTGGATGGGGCCTGGCTTTTAACAAAACCCCAAAATCTTATGGTTTCCTGGGATAAGGCTGGCTGTTACAAAGACCCCAGTCTTTAGGTTCCTGGGATGGCCCGGTCTTTACTAAAGTCCCAGTCAAAAAGGGTTCCTGGATGGGCCCCGGTTTTTTAAACTAGACCCCAATCTTTAAAAGGGTTCCGGGAAAAGCCTGTCGTTACTAGGGAGCCCAGCATATTGGGTTCCTGGGATGGGGGCCGGTCGTTCTAGAGCCCCAGTCTTTTGGTTCCGGGGATGGCCCGGTTCTTTACTAAATCCCAATCGTATTGGTTCCTGGGATAAGGCCGGGCTTAACTAAGCCCCAGTCATATATTTCCGGGAAAAGGGGTCTGGTCGTTAACTATATCCCAGTCAAAATTTTCCGGGGGTAAGGCGGGTCTTTTAACTAAGGCCCCCCGTCTATATAGGCCCTGGATAAGCCGGGTCTGTTAACTTGATCCAAGTCTATAAGTTTCGGGGATGGGCCCCGTCGTTAACTAAGACCCCCTCTATATGGTTCCTGGGAAAAGGGCCCGGGTCTGTTAACTAAATCCGATCTTATGGGGCCTGGAAAAGGCCGGGGTCTTTACAAAGAGTCCTAGGCGATAAGGGTTTTCCGGGGAAAAGGCGGTCTGAATAGAGCCCCAGTTATTGGTTCCTGGATAGGGCGGCGTTAACTAAAGCCCCAGATGTATATAGGTTCTGCTGGGCCTGTCTTTTTAAAAGGGTCCCATCTATAGGTTCCGGGGAAAAGGGTGTCTTAATAAGTCCCTCTATTGGGGTTTCCTGGAAAAGGCCGGTCGTTAACTAAGTCCCGGGGTTATAGGTTTCCCTGGTAAGCCGGTCTTTAACTAAGAGTCCATCATATATTTTTCCTGGGATGGGCCCCCGTCTTTTAACAAAGATCCCGTCTATATGGGTTCCCGGATGGGCCCGGCCCTGAAACAAATCCAATAAAAATGGGGTTTCCTGGGTGGCGGTCGTTAACTAAATCCCCGTCAATAAGGTTCCTGGGAGGGGTCTGCGTTAACTAAGATTTTTCCCCAAGTCCCATAAAAGGGTTCCGGGGGAAAGGCCCCGCTGTTAACTAAGAGTCCCCCCCCCCCCAAAAAACCCAGTCTAAAAGGGTTTCCGGGAAAAGGCCCCCGGTCGTTAACTAAGTCCCATCATTAGGTTCCTGGGAAAAGGCCCCGGGTCGTTCAAAAGAGCCCAGCTTATAGGTTCCGGGGATGGCCCGGTCTTTAACTTAGACCCCGTCTATATAGGTTCCGGGGAAAAGGCCTTCTTTAAACTAGAGTCCCAGAGTTATAAGGGTTCCTGGGATAAGGCCCGGTCTGTTAACTAAGGGGCCCGAGTCGTAAAGGTTCCGGGGGATAGGCCGGTTTTAACTAGATCCCGTCTATATGTTCCTGGGAAAACCCCGGCGGAAACTAGAGTCCCAAATCGAAAAGGGTTCCTGGATGGCCTGGCTGTTAAAAGACCCCAGTCTATATGTTCCTGGGAAAAACCCCCGGCTTTTAAACAAAGAGCCCCCAAGCCCCGTTTAAGGTTCCTGGGTAGGCCCGGTCTTTTAACTAAGAGCCCCAGGTTTTTATGGTTCCGGGGATAAGCCGGGTCGTTAACAAAGACCCCCTTCTTAAGGTTCCGGAAAGGCCCGGTCTTTAACAAAGAGCCCCAAAGCGTTTTGGTTTTCCGGGGGATAACCCCGGTCGGGTTATTTGAGCCCAGCCCCTTTTTTCCGGTAAGCCTGGTCTTTAACAAAGATGGGGGGGGGGGGGGTCTATATGGGGTTTCCTGGATAACCCGGGGTCTGTTCTAATCCCAGAGTCAATTTAGGTTCCTGGATAAGGCCGTCTTTTAAAACAAGAGCCCCAGTCTATATGGGTTTTGGGGGGGGGTTGTTATAATGGGGGGGATATAGGTTTCCTGGGTAGGGGTTGAAAAGGGTGGGGGGGGTCTATAATTTTCCGGGGAAAAGGGCCTTTCTGTATTTGATCCCATGTCTATAAGGTTCCTGGATAACCCCGGTCTGTTAACTAAGGCCCATAAATATAGTTCCGGGAAAAGGCCCCGGCCCGTTACACTAAGAGTCCCAGAGTCGTATATATGTTCCTGGGATTAGGCCCCCTGGTCTGTTACTAAAGAGTCCCAGAGTCGTATACAGGTTCCTGGGATAAGGCCTGGTCTGTTAACTAAGAGTCCCAGTCATATATAGGTTCCTGGGATAAGGTCTGGACTGTTAACTAAGAGTCCCAGTCATATATAGGTTCCTGGGATAAGGTCTGGTCTGTTAACTAAGAGTCCCAGAGTCGTATATAGGTTCCTGGGATAAGGCCTGGTCTGTTAACTAGGAGTCCTAGAGTCGTTTACAGGTTCCCGGGATAAGGCCCGGTCTGTTAACTAAGAGTCCCAGAGTCGTATACAGGTTCCTGGGATAAAGGCCCTGGTCTGTTAACTAAGAGTCCCAGTCATATATAGGTTCCTGGGATAAGGTCTGGTCTGTTAACTAAGAGTCCCAGTCATATATAGGTTCCTGGGATAAGGCCTGGTCTGTTATCTAAGAGTCCCAGAGTCGTATATAGGTTCCTGGGATAAGGCCTGGTCTGTTAACTAAGAGTCCCAGAGTCGTATATAGGTTCCTGGGATAAGGCCTGGTCTGTTAACTAAGAGTCCCAGTCATATATAGGTTCCTGGGATAAGGCCCGGTCTGTTAACTAAGAGTCCCAGAGTCATATACAGGTTCCTGGGATAAGGCCCGGTCTGTTAACTAAGAGTCCCAGTCATATATAGGTTCCTGGGATAAGGCCTGGTCTGTTAACTATGAGTCCCAGAGTCGTATATAGGTTCCTGGGATAAGGCCTGGTCTGTTAACTAAGAGTCCCAGAGTCGTATATAGGTTCCTGGGATAAGGCCTGGTCTGTTAACTATGAGTCCCAGAGTCGTATATAGGTTCCTGGGATAAGGTCTGGTCTGTTAACTAAGAGTCCCAGAGTCGTATATAGGTTCCTGGGATAAGGCCTGGTCTGTTAACTAAGAGTCCCAGAGTCGTATACAGGTTCCTGGGATAAGGCCCTGGTCTGTTAACTAAGAGTCCCAGTCATATACAGGTTCCTGGGATAAGGCCTGGTCTGTTAACTAAGAGTCCCAGAGTCGTATATAGGTTCCTGGGATAAGGCCTGGTCTGTTAACTAAGAGTCCCAGTCATATATAGGTTCCTGGGATAAGGCCTGGTCTGTTAACTAAGAGTCCCAGAGTCGTATATAGGTTCCTGGGATAAGGCCTGAAGATATTTGCAAAAAGAAACTTGCCCCAATTTTCTTTCACAGATTCTCATAAAAACCAAAAACCTTTTTTGACTTGGTTTTCCCTGATAAAAACTAAAGGAAAGATCAAATTGGGGTTCAATTAATTATGGAAAACGAATTCTTTCTGTTAATTAATAAAAACTAAATGTATGGGTTTTAAGGGGGGGCAACCCTTTTGGACCTCTTTTAGGGATTGTAATTAAACAGTTTTTTTTTTAGGGCCCTTTCTTAAAAAAGGGGCCAGAAACATTGAGGAAAAAATTTTCAGGTTTTTTTTAATGTGTTAAACTGGTTTTTTTAAACAACTTCATTGAAAAAAACTGAAAAAGGGGAATTTAATTTGGTACTGTTTTGGTTTGGGATAGTACCCTGATTCTTTAATTTGGGGTTACACCCTCACTTTAATTCAGGAAAAACCCCCGTCATTCTTTAAAAATTCCTGGGCCCTCTTTCCCCTGGCCCATCTTATTTTTTCCGGGAACCTTCTTTTTAACTAAACCCCCCCATATATAGTTCTTGGGATAATTTTCTGGTAACAAAACCCTCTTACTAACCCGCCCAATAGGTTTCCTGGAAACCCCCTTTTAAACTGGTCCCAAAATACCGGGGTTAATCCCCCCCCTTTACCTGGGTTCCCCCGGTCAAATACCTGGGGAAGCCCCCGGGCCTTTACTAAATCCTGGCATTATTTTCCTTGGTAAAAACTTCTTTTAAAAAATCCTGGTCAATACAGGTTCCAAAACCTGGCCAACTAAGAGTCCCACCATTGGCCTATAGGTCTTCTGAACTAAAGTCCCGTTATCACCGGGGAAAAACCTTTCTTTTAAACTGGCCAACAAAATTAGTTTCCCCGGGGAAAAACCCTGTTACATGGAAATAATTTTGGTTCCTGGAAAAGGCCTGTTTTGCAAAAAAAATACTTTACCCTGCACAACTTCCCCCATCACCAAAAACCCATTTTTGGGGGGGGGACCTTGGGTTTCCGAAAAACTGGAAACCTTTCCCATTGTTCAAAAAATTTTTAATGGAAAATCAATTTTTCCTGTTAACTTGAATTTAAATCATCAAAGGAATATTGGTTAAAGGGGGGCCCCCCTTTAAACCTTTTGGATTTGAATAACTTTTTTCCCCGGGGGCCCCCTTTCTCCTACCACAACCAAAAAACATTGGGAAAAACTTCTTCAGTGGTTTTTAGCTTTAACAACATTTTTTTTTTTGTAAGCGGAAACCTTTCTTTTGAAAAAAACTGATAAAAGGAAAAAAATTTGGGTACTTTTGGGGGGGACATTACCCTATGCCCTTGGAGATTTGGGTAACCCCAAACCCCTCATTTTAATTACGAACCATTGCATTAATAGAAACCCTTTTCGAACAACTTGGTAATTCACATCCTTTTTTTTAGCAAAACACAACTGAAAAATCAGTCTGAACATAAACTTACTGTTACCATCCCCTGGTCAACATAAACTTACTGTAATCATCCCCTGGCCAACATAACTTACTGTTACCATCCCCTGGCCAACATAAACTTACTGTTATCATCCCCTGGCCAACATAACTTACTGTTACCATCCTCTGGTCAACATCAACTTACTGTCATCATCCCCTGGCCAACATAAACTTACTGTTATCATCCCCTGGCCAACATAAACTTACTGTTATCATCCCCTGGCCAACATAAACTTACTGTTATCATCCCCTGGCCAACATAAACTTACTGTTATCATCCCCTGGCCAACATAAACTTACTGTTACCATCCCCCGGCCAACATAAACTTACTGTTACCATCCCCTGGCCAACATAAACTTACTGTTACCATCCCCTGGCCAACATAAACTTACTGTTACCATCCCCCGGCCAACATAAACTTACTGTAATCATCCCCCGGCCAACATCAACTTACTGTTACCATCCCCTGGCCAACATAAACTTACTGTAATCATCCCCCGGCCAACATCAACTTACTGTTACCATCCCAGGCCAACATCAACTTACTGTTACCATCCCCCTGGTCAACATAAACTTACTGTTACCATCCCCCGGCCAACATAAACTTACTGTTACCATCCCCCGGTCAACATAAACTTACTGTTACCATCCCCCGGGCCAACATCAACTTACTGTTACCATCCCCTGGTCAACATAAACTTACTGTTGCCATCCCCTGGTCAACATAAACTTACTGTTACCATCCCCTGGTCAACATAAACTTACTGTTACCATCCCCTGGTCAACATAAACTTACTGTTATCATCCCCTGGCCAACATAAACTTACTGTAATCATCCCCCGGCCAACATCAACTAACTGTTACCATCCCCTGGCCAACATAAACTTACTGTTACCATCCCCTGGCCAACATCAACTTACTGTCATCATCCCCTGACCAACATAAACTTACTGTCATCATCCCCTGACCAACATAAACTTACTGTCACCATCCCCTGGCCAACATAAACTTACTGTTACCATCCCCTGGCCAACATCAACTTACTGTCATCATCCCCTGACCAACATAAACTTACTGTCATCATCCCCTGACCAACATAAACTTACTGTTACCTTCCCCTGGCCAACATAAACTTACTGTCATCATCCCCTGACCAACATAAACTTACTGTTACCATCCCCTGGCCAACATAAACTTACTGTTACCATCCCCTGGCCAACATAAACTTACTGTTACCATCCCCTGGTCAACATAAACTTACTGTTACCATCCCCTGACCAACATCAACTTACTGTTACCATCCCCTGGCCAACATAAACTTACTGTTACCATCCCCTGGTCAACATCAACTTACTGTTACCATCCCCTGGCCAACATAAACTTACTGTTATCATCCCCTGGCCAACATAACTTTCTGTTATCATCCCCTTGCCAAAATATGCTTTATTGATTAGGGGAATTCAATGTCTTAAAATCTTGTGACAAATTTTGTGTGAGAGATTGACAGTCACCGATCGTAATGATAGATCCTGATGTTTATACATGATCACTAACTTTGTTACAATACAAGATGGGTATGTAATGACT